>NC_067399.1:267503955-268111455 GCF_016432865.1 Antechinus flavipes
GAGAAGGTAGAAAAAAGACAAAGGTAGGTTTATAAGTTGCAGCATTGTTATAGTAGATAGGGCACTAGAGTTGATATGAAAGTAGGACTCAGCTCATAAAAGTATAATAGAGAGAATATTGAATTTGGGATCAATATTCCTTTTTGCCTCAGTTTTCTCCTCTTCAAGATGAGAAGGTTGGAATTGATGTGTGTGTGTGTGTGGGGGGGTGGGTTAGCTTTTTTTTAGTGTTAATACTATTATGGTATGAAAATGTCCACTAACATTTATATATCATTTTAAACATTATCTGACTTGATCCTTATAACAACCCTCTGAGGTAGGTATATATTATTGTTCTCATTTTGTAGATGAAGAAACCAAGGCTCATAAGAATTAAGTGATATGACAACATAGTTAATTATTAGAAACAGAAAGAACCCAAGTCTATGTGACCCCAAGTCCAATATGCTCACTACCACCCTTTTGTAAAAGTGACCTAACTCCTACTTTCATATCAGCTCCTTTGGCAGAGGCTAGCCAATTTCATTTAGCCCTAAAATTAGTTTTTAATGTTATTACCTCAAATGTTCTGTGTTACTATGGGATTACAACACTTTTCTCATTCAAGAATTTGTACAGTACTGATTTAAATGAAGAAATTATGCTTATGAGCTATGGCTGTCTTTCTTCATACTACATTTGCCTCTCTAAAAGTTGGTGAAAAGATCCACATGCCATGTCCTAAGCTAGCTTTCTTATATCAGATAACATAGCCTTTGTGACATTTAGGCTAACAGATATTGTTAATGAAATCAAATATACTCCCCTTTGAGATAGAATATGCAACCCAAAAGTCACTGCCATTCTGCCTAATGCTGATGCTAGTCAATTTTATTTTTGCATAAAAAATTATGGCTTCTGTTCTACAAGCCATAAAATCCATACTTGGTCTACTATGTTTTAGTGGTATCTAGTATCCTATTGATGAGGTCTTCAGTGATTGGGTGCAGTTGGCCAAGAGGGACTAAAGCATGAAGGTTAAATTCCCCCAATAAATCTGTCCGTGTCTCACGCCATCTTTGCTGAATCTTGCCCACCACAGCACTCTGCCTCATGGTGCCTTTCCCTTCACCCCCCAACGCCATGTGTTGTCTCTTCTCTCATGTCCCCATTATGCTACATGATGTCTCTCCTTTCATCTCCCACTTTGCCTTATGGTGTCTTTCTCCTTAGAGCTGACTCACTCTTTTAGGGTGTTAAATTCCTCTATGGCTTTAGCCTGCCAGCTAAAAACATGCTCCAACCTCATGGGGTATTTTCTTTCTCCTGGCTAATTGTAAGTTCCACTAGGGAACTTGTCTTTTCCATTATTAATTGTTTAAACCCCTTTCCTTATTAACTATATGCTTTCCCAACTTTACTTCATATTTACCCTTCCTGGTATTTATTGTATCTCTTCATTTTGTCTGTAACCTCTTCTCCTAAATAACCTACCTTTTACCAAAGAGACTGGCCATTATGAATTCTTCATATGACCAAACTTCAAATTTGGTACCTAAAAACCACATCAATATCTTATTCTTAGTAGGCACTCAATAAACAAATGGATCCAGTTGCCAGTGCCCTAACTCCCTCCAAAATAACTCTAGTCACAGGAATTTTAATCAAGTCAGTGATGGAGATATGGAAGGTTGTCAGACCTTTGGGTCACTCAAGTTATAGTCTAAGCATTCAGAGATTTCCCTACTAGTAAGATTTATCACTCAGTGCCTCAAAAAGAGAAGATTTGCAGCTTTTGTACTTTTTTTAAGAGGGACAAAGTAAGAGTAGGTCAACAAGTTAATTTTCCAGTGTTTTCTGGGGGAAATCCTTTTAGTAAAGGAATTTGCTAAGACATCCTAAAGCTTAATGCTTTACAAAGGTCGTTAAACTTTCCCAAACTCTTTTCACAGACACATTGCTAATATTTCAACAAGATTGTCAGTTACAAACCTTTTATTTCCTGGATTTTTGCAAAATCCTATTTGTGGCTATATCATAACAGATAACTTTAAGTTTCCTCAATTCCCAGGACTGCCTCATAGCAGTCTGTTGCTGGGCATACACTGGCCTTCACCTTTCATGATCTAACCTATTTCTATCAATATGCCATCTATTCTTATCTTCCTATGATTCTGTTCTTTTCTGCTATGTGTTCTTTGTATTTACTGAACTGTCCCATAACACAACTGGTGGGGTACTTTGGCTCTTATCAGGAGGTAATTTGAAAAGGAATAGGAAAGTCTGTCAACCCTGAAAAGCTTCTTCCTTTCATTTTAGCTTCTTGAGAATTTTTCCAATCTGTTTCATAAAACTAACCCAGACTTATCCCAATTATAATACCGAGAAAGAATTTTCTGAAGGAAAAACAGTTGAGATAAGATCTACCTGGTAACATCTAATACTTATCACTCAATTAAAAGGAGGAACATCTTAGTTTTTTTGATTTTTTGAAATAAAAAACAATTATTGAACTTCCATTTTGAACGAGTCAAAATTCAATGCAACAAACCTTTACTAAGTACTTGGTATGTGCAAATGAGTCAACCAATCAGCTATAGTGTATACAGAGCCTACTTGGTAGACAGGATGATATGGGTTTAAGTTCCATATATTACTCTCACTGCCTGTGTCCCAAGTCACTTACTATTTCAGTACACCAGCCAATTAAGACTAAGTTATAAGGATAGTTATAGGTATGCATTGATAGAGGGAGTTTTCTCAGTCAGTTCTCTATACTAAAAACATTACATGCCCTATAGAAAACAAAACAAAACAAAAATAAACAAGGGAAAACACAAAAACTAAAAACATAAACTAAGTAAAGCATTACACTAGGTACTGGGAATATAAAGTATTTAAATTTAATATATCTTTTAAGGTACTTTTTGTTGAGCACTGTATTTAGGTGGATGGGGGGAAATGCAAAAGAGATCTGAATCATAATCCTTGACTATTAAGAGTTTACAACCTCATTAAAGAGACAAGGTGCATGGACACACATAGAGGAAACAATTTTTCAGGCACATGCATAGGTGCCTAAATGTGTGATAGTCAATAATTGCTACAGGGGGTCAGAAAAGGGAGAGGGCAATAAAAAATGAATTTGACAGGAAAAGCTATGTGGAGAGGTTTGAATAGGATGTGGTTAGGTGGGAAGGAATGGAAAGTTTCCAGACTTTAGGAGATTCTTGTGTCTCCTCTCAAGGTACCTGCCTCATTAATTTTAATAGGTGTTAATGTGTCAAGGGAAAAAGAATCATCCATTCTCTTGTTGAACTCAGTAGGGTTTGAGCCATCTGGTAAGCTTTTCTTAATGGAATCCCTATTAATCGTCTCAACTGATTTTTATAGTTGCCTAAAAATTGCTTTTAAATATCTTCCAGAAAAATCTCCTCCACTATAAATTAATGCTTGGTTAAATATGCCATGGATTTTAAATCACATGGCTGATGATTCAAATGGAAAGGCTGTGTTTTTATTTAAGATGAAACATTTTCTTTCCTTTTTATACTTGTACTATGAACAACAACAATAAAAAACAAAATATCAAGTCTTTATCATTGGATACAGCTTTGAGAGTGGTTTCTCAGCTGCCACAAGAAAGGGTTGGGTTTGATCTCTGGGCCAATCTAATCTTTATTAATTAGATCATGGGTCATCTCATCTTTACTAATAAAATAGATAAAATAGATGTTTCTTTATGGGTACTCTCTCTTCTCTCCATTTCAAAATCCTTTGACATTATCTCTTTAGTTTCTCCTTCTCACTGCAATCTCTAATGTCGAGTGTGATCCTTTTTACCACAACTAGCCCTTCCACGTTTATCCTGGATCCTACTCTTTCCATATTATCCCCCATTCATATATTTTGTCTTCAATCTTACTCTATCTAGTGATTTTTTCCTGCATATTGCCTGCAAACACTTACTCCATCCTTAAAAAGCTATTCCATATTTTACCATCACCTCAAACTATCCTCCTATAAAGTAGAAACTCCCTTTTACAGGCAAATACTTAGAACATATGATTGTCAAATCTAAAAAGCTAACATACTTGTCTCTTCTGAGATCTTATAATACTTTTCTAATTGCTGTTTGAACATTTCAAACAGGATATCCCATAGAAATCTTAAATTCAACATATTCAAAACAGAACTCATCCTTCTTTTTCTTTCTCAAATTTTCCATCCCTTTCCCATACTTCCTAATTTTTATTGAGCATGCTACTATCCTTTTAACCATCCATCCAGTCTGGCAGTCTTGGTGTTGCTCATTACTCTTTTCCTCCCCTTATTTATTATATAATTAGTATATGAGCTCTTTTGATTCTACTTCCTCAGCATCTGCCTCATTTATCTTCCCACCCCCATTTTCTTCTCATACAACCACAAATTTCATCCAGGCCTTCATCCCCTCCCTCTAACCTATTTACAGTAGCCTCCTAATTAACCTCTCTTTCTCAACTCATTCCCCATTGCATCCCATTGTGTACATAGCTGCTAAAGTGATTTTATTATGAGTATGATAACTTTTTCTTCATCTCTACAGATAATAAGAAGTTCATTTGTCTGTAAACAAGAAAAATTTAGATTGGGGGGGTGGGATTTACTGTCTTGCCCACTTGCCCAGTTTTATGTTCCTGTATGCCTTAGAAAGCACTTTTGAGCTATGGTAGAGATCTTAAGAAACAAGATATAAAAGTAAAAAAAAAATCTTTAAATTCAGTCTAGCCTGGAGTAAGATGAATTGTATTAGATGGCCTGCTGAGATTCCTTTCAGCTTTTGACATCTAAAAGTCTAAGTTAAATCTTTTATTTCTAAGTCTTAAAAAAAAAACTACATCTATATAAAATCTTTTTAAACATCCCTTTTTAAAATTTTGAGTGTGGAAAAAAAACAGTGACAGTACTGCTATAACAATAGCAAAAGTGTGAATAAAGGCTGCCTTTTTAAAAGTATGAAGTAACAACTAATGAGACACTGATAAAATTGTTAAAATCAATTTAATAAGCATTTAATGAGTATTTTGGAATTAATTTTATTAAGAAAATACAGAAATTCATCAAATGGACAAACTTGTGAGAAAAGATGAACTACTTCCAATGCTTCACTTATTCCTACATCTCAGGTCAAAAACTATTTAAAGGGTGCTGAAAAATTCAGGATAAAACAGTAGTTGAAAGTTATCTTCTAGGATATATTAGTACTTTTACTAGTAATAAGAAGTCCTTTATATTTGGAATAAACTTTGGTTTTCTTATTTTCAATCAATTTCCAATTATAAAGTCCCCACTTTCAAAAGTATGCCTTGTTTAAATGCAAGGTTAAATACTATTCTCAATCCCTATTCTACCCTTATAATAGTCACACACAAAATAAAATCTAAAACTTGATGCAAGGATTTCAGGAAGAAATTTAGTGCTTGTCTCTTTTTAGTGGAGAGATAATTTAAAAAGTTCAATCCATTTGGGAAAACAATTTTGGATTGAAGATAGTAAAATATTCTTGACCTAAAAGTCTTATTCTAATACTATACCAAAAAAAGAAAGGTTCTTTATGTAGCCCTCCAAAATATGCATTGCAGCACTCTTTGAACAAGTACAAGACAGATGGAAACAAAGTAATATCCACTAATTGGGGAAGAATTTAAAAATTGGGCTATATTAATGGAATGGAATGTTAATTACTTCATTATAAGAAAAGGTGAAGCAATTGGGAATCCAGGTAACACAATAGATAAAATGCTGATCCTGAAATCAGGAAATCTTATCTTCTTCAGTTCAAATCCAACTTCAGACACTTACTAGTTGTTTGACCTTGGGCAAATCATTTAACCCTGTTTGCCTTAATTCTTCATTTGTAAAATGAGCTCCACTCCAATATCTTTGCCAAGAAAACCTTAAATGGAGTCATGAAGAGTTGAACATGACTGAAATGATTCTTTATTTCCAAGAATTGGTGAGTTTGAAAAATACTTTAATACATGAGAAGGAAGACACGAACCAATCCAATGTGAAGTAAACAGAAACAGTATCATATATAAATAAAAAGAAAAAAAACACATGAAATCAAACACCAGTTATAGTGATAGAGAAGCCTGGTTTTGGAAAAGAATCAAGAAAATTAATCTATCCCCTCTTCTTTGTAGAAATGGGGTAATTTATATATGTAATGATGATACCACTGGATATTGTTGATGTATTGGTTGGTTTTGCTAAACTATTCTAAAAAAACCTTGTTAAAAGGTAAAGCTGCCTTATGGGAAGGGGGAAAGGAGGAAGAAGAAAGGGAGAAGGAAGGCTATATTTAGAAATAATGATTCAAGCCTCTTCAACCATATTGTTGTAGTTCCCCATAACTTTTAAGGTCATCACCATGCATTTCTTATGACTCTGGTACTTTCTCCTTAGAGCCCTTTACTGCCTCTTAATGCTGCCTTTTATGTTCCTCAATAGTATGTGGTTTTTCCAATTACGTATAAAAATAGTTTTAAACAATCATTTTTATAAGATTTTTATGTCCCAAATTTTCCCCCCTCCTCCTTTACCTCTCCTTTCCCCAAGACAGCAATCTGATATAGGTTATACATGTGCTATCATTTTAAACATATTGTACAAGAAAAATCAGAACAAAAGGAGGAAAAAAGCCACAAGGAAGAAAGAAACAAACAAAAAAGTGAAACTAGCATGTTTTAATCCACATTCAGTCTCCATAGTTCTCCTTTTGAATACAAATTGCATTTTCTGTGCCAAGTCTATTGACATTGTCTTGGATTACTGTAGTATTGAGAAGAGTTAAATTGATTATAGTTGATTATCACATAATCTTACAGTTAATTTGTACAATGTTACCCTGGTTCTGCTCTCATCAGTTCATATAAGTTTTTCCAGTATTTTCTGAAATCAACCTGCTCATCATTTCTCATAAAACAAAAATATTCCGCTACATCCACATACCATAAGTTATTCAGCCATTCTCCAGCTGATGGGCATCCACTCATTTTCAATTCTTTGCCACTGCAAAAAAAAAAAAAAAAAAAAAAAAAAAAAAGGCTGCTACAAACATTTTTGCACATGTGGATCCTTTCCTCTCTTTTATGATCTCTTTGGGATCTAAACCTAGTAGTTACACTGCTGGAACTTGATTCTCAGTTTTGCAGGCTACAAAGTCTTTGGCTCTTCTCCAATACACTGGGAATATTCTGTCTCATTTGCCTTCACTCTCTTTTTCTTTGCTGGCATCTTTTCCTTTTGCTTGTGGGCTTCTCATTGACTCCTTATGTAATTTGAGGGTAAAAGAAATCAAGTAGTTCATTGAATTTATTCATTATTATTTTGGCTGGTGTTGTTTTAATATATTTACTAGAATAAGGATGTGGAAACTAGTCTGTGCCTCGTCAGACAGCCATCTTGGATATAACTTCTGAAAATAATGTAAAAACATTATTAAATGTAAAAAATTATTAATAAAAAATGTTAATATATTTAAATATATTGTAGATTGGGCAGTCAAAGAAATTTAGTTTTCCTTTCTTGCATTTATTTTTTCTTAGATTTTAGAAAATAAAATTGATAAAGCTCTTTATGTGACAAGGCTATATATATATATATATATATATGTGTGTGTGTGTGTGTGTGTGTGTGTGTGTGTGTATGTAGTAATTCAAAGCATCACATTATTTCAACTATGTTTCATACAAGTACCTCTGAACTCCAAAAGGTATGTACAATTTATGGTACTTACCATCTACAACAAAACCAGTTTATCTCCAATAGATAATGCCAGTATTAGATTCCTAGACAATCCACTGGCCCATGACAAATTATATTCTTACTTATTTGTATTTAATGCCTAATGGCTTTAAAGTATACTAAGAATTTTAGGGCAATCCATTTTTTCTGTTCATGTATTTTTATTATTTTTTTTGTCTGGGTATTTTTTTTTCTCTCCTTTAAATCTTAAGTTCCTCTGTTTCTATTATGTCTTTTGTCTCTCTCCACAGTGTGCTTTGTATAATGCTCTGCATAAAGAGCTCCTTTGGCCAATCAAGGCCAATCTCACAATAAAAATACTAAATCGTTCAGAAGATATCTCTTTATGCCAGATCCGGGAGATATACTCAGATCTATATTTATTTTCACCAATATATCTGCCTATGAATTGGATCTCCTAAAATCTTTGTAGAGGTCAAAAGTCAGAGACAAGTTCAAGGAGAGTTTAAATATAATAGTCACTCTATCTTCTTTTAGCAGTTTAAAAAAAACCCAAATCCAAAATAAATCAGAAAGCAACTCTCTATTTTATCCAATATGAATATTTGCATCAGCTATTTGACTAAATTGCCTTAGAAAGTGATTAAACTAATTCTCGAACCAATTTAGCCAGTAATATAAAGTAAAATGAGGCAGGTCAATGCATGGAGATACACTTTACATACAGAAAGAAAACAAAAGGTATGAGCCCTCAGAATTCTTCAAACAGTTAAGGTTTGGGATTCTGTTTCCCTACCTTCATGATATCAGGCGTAACATCTAGGGTTTTTATGGGATTGACTGATAAAGAAGACTATTACATGAAAAGAAAAAGAAAAGAAAAAAGTGGGAATGAAGCCACTCAGATCAACAAAATCAAATGCATAAATTAGAGGCAATTGGAATGAAAGAGGAATAGAAATCTGTATGAAGGTCTGATTTATTGTTGATTTTTCTCTCTCTCATCTGTTAACATGACAAACAAATCAATAAGCCCAGGAAAACCAATTTTGGGAGGGTAAGTGGAGAGAAGAAGAGATACCATTTAAAAAGTGTTTCGATTTCATTTTGGAGTCGAACATCCAAAAGTTTCTGAAGATGTTCTTGTATTCATTGCCAGAGTCAATAGCATACTTGAATTTTTCTACCAGCTCCAAGTAAACTAAAAACTCATGTGAATGCAAACAAAAAGGTTCGTGTTTTGTGCTTTACTGGCCAGCGTGCTGATTCAGCATTCTTGCAATCATCCTTTACCAGTGCAACTGAATACTGCTCAGCAAGAACGCAAAGTACTTTGCTTCTCGATTTACAAACGGGCACCCCTGCATCCTAAACATTCCGATTATTTTCAGTTCCAAAGCAACAGTTTAAATTGTTGATGAAGTTGAACCTCACATTCAGCTTGTGTTTCCTGGAGAAGTAAAATCTTGCCAGGCTCTGAATGTCAGCCAGATGTCTTCCATGGTCCTCTCCCCCAAACCCCAGGATCTCTTGGACTACACAAAAATCTGCTCTGCCAAGCTAATGGTCTGTTGCTCTCAAATGTTAGGGGGAATCTGACCTGCCCTAATCAAGTCCTAACCTTGAATGTGGGATTGCTTTTATTATCTGCCCTTCTAGTCCAAAGCTCCAATTGGAGGATGAAGAAATTGAAATTTGACAATATACCTACCTTGGTGAATGAAAAGAGACACATTTAAGGACCAGTGAGAGAGAAGAAAACTGATGTTCCGGGATTGTTAGGGCTGACTCTAGGCAGAAGTGTGAAGAAAATGAAGGATTTTTTTGGGCATTCCTCCATTTTACAATCCTTCCACACATGGCTTTTGATTTCCAATAGAATAGTGCCTTCAGACCTTTATCCTACCCTTACCAGACCAATTAATTAACAATTTTCAAGAGCCTAGCAAGTACAAAATACCTAGTTCTAAGTGCTAAAGAGAATACAAAGAAGTTTAAGACTTTGAAAACTGCCTATGAATTGATGCAAAGTGATGTAAACAGAACCAAGAAAGCAACTGAACTACAACAATGTCAATGAAAAGAATGAAAGCAAATATAAAAAATGGAACTGTTATATAATTATGATGACAAAGGCTTAGTTAATCAACAAGTTTTTAACTTTTTTTTTTTAACTAAATGCCAACACTATATTTAGTACTGATGATAGAAAGAAGTAGAAGCTCTGGATCTTTTCCTCTGAATCTTTCTTCAGTCTAATAGTGGTGACAACATACACATAGATAAGGACTCGATGAAAAGTAATCTTATAGGTAAAGAAATAAGCAAATAAAGAATCTCTGATCTGAATTGAGTTTTGAAGGAAACCAAGGATGCTAAAAGAGATGAGTTAGGAGAAAGGAATTTCCAGGCATGAAGCACAGTGAAGACAAAAGCATGGAGACGAGAGATTGAGAGTCCTTTATACCAAGATAGACTGATGTTGTTAGACAGGAGAGTTCATGATTCAGTGCTCTTCCTACTACGCTGCCTAACTAGGTGGGGATTCAAAAAATAGTCCCTGCTTTCAAAAGGCTTCCATACTAATGAAAGAAACGGTATATTCCCCAGTAATAAATGGTCAGATAATTTGAAGAAGGAAAGAGTAAAAAAACATAGGATTGAGAATTAGAGAAGGTCTCATGAGCTGAGTCTTACCTTAAGTTTCTAAAAAGTGGAGATGAAGGAGCATACTTCATTTGGACAGTGTACAAAGCTGGATTCTGACACGTTACTTCCCTTTGCACAGTATCTAGCACACCCTTTTCATTAATCTGTCAACATTTATCAAGTCTTGATTATATGTCGGGTACTGCACTTAGTTCTGAGAATACAAAGAAAAAGTAGAAACATTTCCTGCCTTCAGGTAGTTTGCATTCTAATGGAGGAAAAGATATGAAAACAAATGGACACATGTAGAGTAAATAGGCTATCTATAAACAAGACACACACAAAGTAGATAATATAGAAATCTGCCAAGGCTCCATGTTATAAAACAACATATGAACTCTTCCCCCTCATAACGTTTTTATGTATTATTTTCTTTGAAGTTGTTTAAAAACAGAAGCTGTCCTTGTTTGTATTTGTGTCCCCAGTGCTTAGGACGGTGCTTATAATTGGCATTAATAAATGCTCTGTTTCTCTGTCCATTCATCTTCCTATCTGACCTGTGTTCTAAGGAACAAATCTGAATTGCAGTAGCTCCAAAGAAAAATGAGGACAACAGATTTAGAGACATCTCCACACCAAATGTTCATGTGGACTATTTGTGCCCAACCCAGGGTACAGCTTTGCAGGCTCATATTGGTCTGATCAGCCACAGTTTACTGGACACATTATATTTTACTGGACCATTGTGATATCATTTTAAAAGTCGTCTTTGAGCATGAAGGACAACAATCAACCTGTGGTCCATGTCATGTTTAACTCTCATGTCTGACAGACTTCAAGCGCATTTGTAGAGCTTCCTAGCTTCATCTGACTTAAAAAATAACCCTGTATATCCATCTAATACCCTTTGTGGCACAACGATCTTAGAAAATTTTAGAGGGCCATTTATCCTTGGGTGATAACAAAAGTGAAGTTCATCGAGGCTGGTGCATTTTAAACATTTTGAATGAGCCCAGAGAACTTTCTGGCAGGGCATCTTGATTCTGCCTTTTTCTTTATAGTTTTGCAATATCAATTAGGCACTTAAAAATAGAAATGCATGCCTCTGTCAACCCTCTTTGTGGGGCCCATGAAGAGAAATTTCTCAGGAAAAAAGCCAAAAAGCAATTTGAATCAGGGAGCCTGATGCTTCCTTGACACACCCAGTGGGGGCCACCAAGAGGCAGCTGGGGAGCTGCTGACAACCTACCAGCAAGAGACAGCAAGGGAAGCTGCCAGTTATGGCTGTTGTCCTTCAGTTATTAGCACAGCCCTGCCCTTTCTCCTTCTCCACCAGCTCCTCCTGGGATTCAGATTCAGATGAATAAGGGCTTCTGGAAAAGGATTCAACACAGAGAAAGTTCAGCTCCTGGTCCAGAACACAAGGTCTCTGGATCATGACTTTTCCCCTCCCTGTTTGTTTTCCTATTTCAGTGTCAACTTTGTTTTAAAAAAAAAATGATCCAAATACTTGGAAATGAAGCAGGTTGTATAAAGGCAAAATCTGAA
Source organism: Antechinus flavipes (assembly GCF_016432865.1). Classification (NCBI taxonomy): domain Eukaryota; kingdom Metazoa; phylum Chordata; class Mammalia; order Dasyuromorphia; family Dasyuridae; genus Antechinus; species Antechinus flavipes. The sequence continues at coordinate 267,515,887 of NC_067399.1, forward strand.
ATAGGTCTTTCTCTTCGGAGCTCTCTGCCTCCGTTCTGCCTAGGCTTGGGCTGGTGACCTACAAAGTCCCTTCCACTGTAAACTTTATGATCCTATAATTCTTTTACTGTCTTTGTAGCAACCTACTCTCCTTCCCTTCCTTTTTCCTTCTTTCCCTTTTTCTTTTCCTTCCTTCCTTCTTTTCTTCCTTCCTTCCTTCCTATTACTTCCATCTTTGCTTCTTTCCTTCCTTCCAGTTCCTTCTGTCTTTCCTTCCTAATACTCTCTCCTTTTTCCTCTGTGAAAAATTGCTATTAGGAAAGTATCTGATTATCTGGCTGAATGACTTTGTCCAAATTCCTCAGGAAAATGGTAAAATGGATGCTTAAGGATACATGATCATTCAAGGGACAAAGGAGTAAGGAACTGAAGCACAGGAGATAGTTTATTCTCTAAAAGAAGAAGATTAGATTAGATGTGGAAGAATAGGATTTAGGACTTCAATCTACCTCATCAACATGCTGCTAGAAAGAGTGCTGGATTTAGTCAGAAGTCATGGATTAAAACTGGCTCTTCCATTTATTATCTGTATGTGCTTGGGCAAGTCATGTAACCTTTAGTAGCTTCAGTTTTCTCATCTATAAAATGAGACATTTGGATTAATTAACTTCTAAAGGTCCCTCCCAAATATAAATCTATGATATAATTATGATGATGGAGATGATATTGGTAGTAACTTTCATATATGACCTTGAAAGTCTCTCCTCGCTCTGTATCTATGGGCCAGTGAGATTTGAGTTTGCATATTACCTCTTGAGAGTAGATATATTTGAATAAATAGACAGAATAAGAGCTTTAAACCAAAGGAATGATTCCTGGGTGTGCCATGGGTAACCAGGCCACAGAGGGAGTTTGTAGGGTGGAGTTCTCAATAACTTGGAAATCATATCACATGGGCAACAATACAGTCTGACTATGTCTAAGTCCTGCCATCCCTATATGTTGGCAAATCTGTCATTCGAACCCCAAATCCTGGCACATAGCCTCTACCTCTCTCTTTTGATAGTACTCCAGCATAGGCTGTGGACACTTCTCATTTTCACATGAGCAACTTAGAGCTACTTGGTCCCCAGTGGAACATCTGATTCTGTACCATGAGGCCAAATGAAGTATTTAAAACTGCAATAGCAAAGAAAGCAAAGCTCAGTGGGTGCACAGACTGAATTCACTCAGCCCACAAGACATTAGAAGAGATTTCCATTGGAAAGTTCAGAAAAGGCCTACATTAGCAGTTACCCTCCTCTGTCTGGCTCTCTCACCATGAAGCCAACAACACATCTTTTTGCCACAAAATGACACAGTGCATGAACTTAAATGAGTATATCTAGTAACTTAGCAACCACAAATATTTACAAATAAGTAAGTCATTCTCCCTCAAAATAAGATAATTATTAGCAAATTGGATACCATGAGAAAGCTTTACCACCATGCAAAATGAGTCTTGTTGTGGGCTCCTGCCATAATTACTCTTAAGTGTACCCTCAGAGCATCACTTGGGCACTCAGATTTTGTTGGGGACTGACAGACATATCATCTGCAGCTGAGGGGATATATAGCATAGTTATATAGCTTTCCCTGACTGCATTTGATTGCCAATGGCCTTCTACTTAGACAGCAAACTGTGGCCGGCACCAGAGAACTAGTATCACAAAGTTGGAGCCTGGACTGGAAAGTCTCCCCTCACATAATAGAAGGCTGCAATAAATAACTTGAATCCAGATCAGGTCATTGCAAACATTGTCATTTCTGGAAGGGGGAGTCTGGCCAAGTTTTTACTCAGAACAAATGGCTTCAGAATTCAGTCCCGGACTTTGTTTATGAAGGAATTGTGTATTACGTGCCTGTACTATTTTTCAGGATTAGACTTCCAGCATTCCCTTTAGCATTCCCTTAGCACTCCCTCCCAGCATTCCTAGTTAAATGTAGACATTTTGCTCTTCAAAAAAAATAGTCTTTGTACAAATTGGGTGTTGGGAAGAAGAAGAGAAAATATAAAAATAAATGCTTTGGCATATGTACGTTAATTTTTTTTTAATAGAATGGATACAAAAATTACTGTAAAAGTAATAAGAATCTTGCAAAAAATACTGCTGGATCTAACAGTCTAGACACCCATACTTTCATTGAACTAATGTAATTCAAGGGCATTTGCATTTTAAAAGAACAAATATTTAAACCAAAAGAATAAGTTTCTAACTGTGGAATTTTTGGCTTCAGTGAGCATGTGGGAGAAGTGTTTTGTTGAAGATGAGAGACTTTAATTTACCTATGTATCAAGTCTTTTAATTTTCCTGGTCTCAGTTTTCTTTTTTGTAAAATGAGATTGAAATAGATAGCCTTGGAGATCCCTTTCAGCTTGAGATCTTTGAACACTTATGATAGAATCTATTTTCCTCTATTAATAAACTACATGAATATAGAGCTAATTCATTTTTCTTTCCATGCCTCATAGTACCTAACACAGTACCTTAGACAGATGAAAAATGAATTTTTAACATTTCAATTTAATATTTATTTATTTTAAACATTTTTTTTTCAATTTTGAGTTTCAAATTCTTTCCCTTCCTTCCAGCTTTTTTAAACAATCACTGAGAAGGCAAGCAATGTGATATCAATTATTCATGTGAAATCACACAAAACATTTTCATATTAGCCATATTAACAAAAAAGCAAGAAAAATAAATTGAGAAAAATTATACTTCAGTTTGTACTTAGAGTTCATCGGCTCTCTCTCTAGAGATAGAGAGCATTTTTTTTTTCATCATAAGCCCTAGAAAGTATCTTGGGTCATTGCATTGATCAGAATAGTCAAATCTTTTAAAGTTGATCATTATTACAACATTGTTATTACTGTACACAAAATATCCACGTTCTTTTCACTTCACATTGTATCAGTTTGTATAGATCTTATCATGTTTTTTTTTTTTTCTGAAACCACCCTGCTTCATCATTTTCTTAAAACACAATAGTACTTACTCCATCACAATCAAATGTCACAACTTGTTCAGCCATTTGTTGTTGATATACATACTTTTGATTTCCAATTTTGCCACCACAAAAATAAGTGCTTTTTGTGTGTGTGTGTCTATATATATATAGTCCTTGTCCTTTTTAAAAAAAATCTGTTTGGGATTCAGATCTAGTAGTGGTATTTCTGGGTCAAATTATATGTACAGTTTCATCACTCTTTAGGTATAATTCCAAATTATTTTCCAGAGTGGTTGGACCACTTCAGTATTCCACCAATAATTCCATAGTGTACCAATTTTTCCTTCATTCCCTCCACTATTCATCATTTCCCATGAGTGTGAAGTTGTACCTCGAAGTTGTTTTAATTTGTCTTTCTCTAATCAATAGTGATTTAGGACATTTTTATATGATTATAGATAGCTTTGATTTCTTCTTTTGAAAATTGCCTGTTTATACCCTTTGACCATCTATCAATCAGGCAATGGTTTTTATTTTTGTCGAGTTCTACACTCAGTATATATTTAAGAAATGAGGCCTTTATCAGAGAAACTTTCTATAATGTCTTTTCTTTTTTTCTTTGTTTCTTGGGTTTTTTTGTTTTTGTTTTTGTTTTTTTGCTATTGCTTCATTGAATATGGTACCTTTTAGTATAATGTAATTTCCCTGATTATCTCTTTTACTAAAAAAATATTTTTGCTTTTGCTTTTTCTGAGTTTATGATTGCCATCACTGCTTTTTTTTTTTTTTTTTTTTTTTACTTCTGTTGAAACATAATAGAGTCTTATCCAGTCCATTATTTTAACTCTGTGTGTCTGTTTCAAGAATGTCTCTTTTAAATAATATATTGTTGGATTCTGGTTACTAATCCATTCTGCTACTGGTTTCTGGTTTATGGATTAACTCATTTCCTTCTATCTCATTTTCTTGTTTCTCTCTGTCATTGTCTCTCTTGTCCCTCTTCAAAAGTTTATTTTGCTTCTAAACACTGCCTGCCTTCATTTGTCCTGTCTTTCATCACCCTCCTTATTTCTTCCCCTTTCCCTCCTATTTCCCTATTGAATAAGTTACATTTCTATATACAATTCTGTGTGTGTGTGTGTGTGTGTGTGTGTGTGTATGTGTGTGTGTGTATAACACTTCTAGATCTCAACCTATAGCTTATTTTTGTCTATCACTATCTGGACTGTCAGTGTACTCAATTTTATGATCAAGGTGAGCATCAAACTCAAAATACGCTCTAATGGAGACTTATGAGCAGTTGCACAAACAATCTCATATGAAGTAACATATATATCTTTGAACTAACTCTGATGAAAAATTCAATCATTGCCCACAATCCCCTCCCATTTTCTCTTCCTTTATAAAAGCTTTTCCTTACATATCTTTATTTTTTACCATTCTACTTCTCCTTTCCTCCTCCCAGTGCAGCCATCTTTCTCATCCTTTCATTTTTTTAAGATCTTCCCAACATATTTGACTCATATTTATGCTCTCTGTTCATATAAATTCTGTTTAACTGTCCTAATAATGATTTAATTATTAGGAGTTATATCTATTATCTTTCCATATAGGAACATAGACAGTTAAATTTTATATAAAGTCTTTTATGATTATTCATTCATGTTTACCTTTTTATGCATCTTGAGTATTCTGTTTTAATGTCAAAATTTCTATTTAACTCTATTCTTTTTATTAAGAATATTTGTAAGTCCTCAATTTTATTAATTTTTTTTCCCTCACTGTAGTATTATTCTCAATTTTTCTGGATAGGTTTTTCTTAGTTGTAATCCTAGCCCCTTTGCCTTCTGCCATATCATATTACAATCCCTCCACTCATTTAATGTGGGAGCTGTTAAATTTTGTGTGATCCTGACTATGACTCCATGATAGTTGAATTATTTGTTTCTGACTACTTGCAGTATTTTCTCTTTAACCTGTGAGCTCTGGAATTTTACTACAATATTCCAGGTAATGTTCTTTTTGGGATCTCTTTTGTGTGGTGATTGGTGATTCTTTTAATTTCTATTTTATCCTTTAATTTTAGGAATTTGGAGCAGTTTTCCTCAAAAATTTCAGATAATCTAATTATTCTTAAGTCATCTCTCCTAAATTTATTTTCTAGGCCAGTTGTTTTTCCAATAAAATATTTCACATTTTCTTCTTTTTCATTGCTGTTTTGATTGTGTGGTTTTTTTGTTTTGTTTTGTTTTGTTTTATAAGAAATGATGAGCAGACTGGTTTTAGAAAAGCCTGGAAAGACTTACATGAACTTATGCTGACTTAAGTGAGCAAAACCAAAAGAACATTGTTGGCAGTAATAAGAAGTCACAAGAAGATTATGTGACAATCAACTGTGATGGACTTCACTCTTTTCAACAAGTAGATTCAAGGCAATTCCAATAGACTTGTGATGGAAAGTGCCATCTGCATCCAGACAGAGGACTGCGGGGACTGAGTGTGGATCAAAGCTTAGTATTTTCCCCTTTGTTGTTATTTGTTTGTTTACTTGCTAGTTTTTTTTTCTTTCTCATTTTTTCCCTTTTGATCTGATTTTTCTTGTGCTGTATGACAAATGTGGAAATATATTTAGAAGAATTGCACATGTTTAAAATTGAAAAAAAAAAAAAACTCCAGGCTTTATCATGCTAGTATTTTCAGAACTAATGTTGGGAATCTACAAGTTTTTGGTGCTTTTAAGGTGTTGTGACAATGGAATAGTTGTGGCCATTGCTCTTCTGGAATATGCTCTGTCCTTTACCTAGGAAGGGCTCCTGATCTCTTGCTACTACAATTGCTAGCATCCCTCTTTGCTTTGGAATTGTGACCAGGATCTATGCTCCTTGTGACTGACTATCAGCACTTCTCTCCACTCTGGAATTGTGATCTAGAACTGCACATGGGCAATAGAGTTACCACTCTATACCAGCGGTAACTAATGGCAACAAATGGTTCTTTATCACTTCTTTCTGACTAGTTATATGACTCCCTTATTATTTTCAGTCTGAAAGTTCCTACTACTGCAGATGTATGAACTTTGGATGGACCATTATCTTGTATTACAGATTCTACTGACCTCTTAAGTTTTCTTAGGCTAGAAAAAAAGCATCTCACACTGACATTGTGTTTTCTATGTCAGTCCAGGATTATTTTAAAGTTTTTTAGAGAGGAATATTGAGAGAATTTAGTTAAATGGCTTTCCCTAATCTACCATCTTGGCTCCATCTCCTGATGAATGTATGTTGAAATCAAAGAGGGAAAAATCTTTTTTGAGTTAAATTTATATTTTCTTTCACTAAGGAAAAATTATTTATAAATGTAACATAAAGTTGACAGATATTAAACTGTCTTCAGATGTCTAGAGACCCTTGGGAAAAGGGTAAGATGGGAGAGAGGAAAAAAAAATTGGAACACAAGGTATATGTTTCTTCAATTTTAAATCTCCCCTATCATCTCATTTGGTCCTCTTATGCAGTAGATTTTAATAAATGTATGCTGAACTGATTTTCTTTCAACTGATTTATTTTGCCTTTCACAGTATTTTCTAAAAGGGGAGAGAGTCTTTTGTTTCATGATGTATTTTTTTGTTGTTGCTATTTTGCCAAAATTCAAACCAAAGCTACCACGACTCAGTTCTATTAACAAATAAAACTGGACATAACTGAAGATTTTACAGCATGCCAGCCACCATGAAGTCAGTCAAGTGCAAAGTAATTCTGCACAGTAGCATTTGTTAAAGCTTTTCAAATGTTCAGAAAAAATAGTTGAATGTGAGTGTAGTGCATCTGGCTTGTGGAGTTGCCTCACCAACACTCAATTTTTTTCTGATCCAAAATTTAAAGACAAGAAAGAAAAGGAAAAGTTAACCATTCTCTTCTCTCTCTCTCTCTCTCTCTCTCTCTCTCTCTCTCTCTCTCTCTCTCTCTCTCTCTTTAAGAATGTCCACGCCAAATTCTCCAATGAACTTATTCAGCCCAGAACTAACTTGCTAAACAAGTTGTTTTGGCTAGACGTACTTCATCTCCATATGGAACTGCTTGCACAATTTTTCTTGTGAATTATGTGGTCAAAGGAAGGATGTTAGATCAGAAAAATAAAATAAAATTACCCAATGCTTTACTTTTTCCCAGTGTAAATTCATGTTGGAAGTTGAAAGAAGCAGTATGAATTTTTTCAGTCTAGGATGAAACACATAGCAGCAAATCCTTTTCTTCCAAAACTGAGGCCTCTTTAAACAGATTTGCCAAGACACCTCCTAAATTAGAGTAAATTTGCTGATAAATACTCTCTATCCACCCCTGCTCATTCTATAGATAGATAGCTTCAAGGCCCTTCTTATGGAAAAATGTTTTTGATGTGTTCCAAAGTAAATTTTATTTACCAAAAGTATGCTGTAAAGAACTATTTTGAGAGTCTATGATAAATGCTGAACTAAAGACTATAAGAGTAGAAAGGAATGTAACATTTCACAAAATTCTAATAGCAAAATTGTCTCAGAAAAGGGAGAAGTCTGGGAATGTATTCTTAACATAGTTAGATAAGTTTGAGCTTAGGACATACTGACATTCAATGCTTTTAAATGTGGTGAGAAATTCTCTTGATAGAGAGGAATGAAACCCCTTGGGAGAATTGTACCTGTTAGCAGAGCTCCAATGACTACGGGTTAAATATAAGATGTGAAACTGAAAACAAAGACATTTATTTGCAACTATTACTGCTCTCTCTGAAGAATAGTATCAGCTTCCTGGGATATAGATTTGGTTTAAATAACCTTTTAGGCCCATTCATTTAACAGTATTCTTTGGCAACTTAGATAAATAAAGTGCTCTACTTTACAACAGCAATAGCTTTTATTTTAGGATTTGCAAAGCATTTCTTCATATTTATCATCTCATGTAATCTTCAGATTATCTTTTGTTAGGGAAGATGGGCAAGAATTAATAGCCCCATTTCACAGAGAAGGAAACTGAAGCTCAGAAAGTTAAATTACTTGGCTACAGTCACATGACTAGTAATTCACAAAGCTAAGATTTCTAAGGATGCTAAGATCCTGATTTTTTTTTTTTTTTTTTTTTTTTGCTGAGGCAATTGGGGTTAAGTGACTTGCCCAGGGTCACACAGCTAGACAGTGTCTGAGACCAGATTTGAACTCAGGTCCTCCTGACTTCAGGGCTGGTGCTCTATCCACTGCACCACCTAGCTGCCCCGATCCTGATCTTTTCACTGCACTGTCTTGAACTTGTTTGCAAGCCTAATTTGGTCATTTAAGATTAGCAACTAAGACTATAAATTGTAAATGATTTGCTGTATTATATTAGTAGAGGATTAATTTTTCTTCTTTTTATATTTCTCTCCCAGATAACACACTGAATGAAGTCACAAATCTAGTCCAACAAAAACATCAACAAAAATGTCTCATAATATCAATTGTCTTTACATCTATGCATCTCTAAATTCCCTAACTAAATTATAAGCTCCTGGAGAAAAAGAGCATACCTTGTAATTCTTTGTATTGTCTTCAAAGGGACCATGTAGGTGACCCACCATGAGCTACTTTTTTGTCCTTTTTAACTATAGAATTTCAAGAGTAAATTAATTTATAAACTAAGTACCATTTTGTAAGGGTCTTCCCCCTCTTCCTCAACATTTATCCTTATTTAGCAATGTACTACATAATTTATCCAGATGTTTTTCTAAGTTCACATGGTAGATAATTCTGTCCAGTTCCAAATCCTCCTTCAAAGTATGCTCTATCACTAATAGAAACATTAGGAGCATATTTTGAAGGAAGATTTAGAATCTAGAGCACTACTGTCATCCTAATCGTTTGAAGATGGCATTGCTGATGGCTTTATTTCCTGTTCCATCAGGACATCCCAACAGAAACCCAAAGTGATTTGGCTTCTACAGCTGCCTGAATCTCTGAGCTTTTAGAGCAGCTCTGGTACATTGCTCAACCTTCTTGAAGAACATTGTGAGCCAGCATTTTTTAAGTTGCTGCCAAAATCAGGTTCTTATGAAAATAAATTTCCTCATCTATAAACATGCTTATCCACTGAGGTCATAAAGGGAAAAAAATTCACCTTATACAAATAAGGCAATGTTTCATTTCATAGATGTTACATATAACAGAATTATTTTTAAGTCTCCCTCTGCTAATCTCTATAAGCCTGTGCACTGGGGATCCAGTTGTTCAAGGGATATCATTTGTGAATCTGGCCCACAATTTGATCTCAGGAAATAGGAAGTGCATTTAACAGAACAAATCATTTTTATGTATCATTCCAATTATGCAAATTACCACAGGCCCATGAACCATCAAAAATTACATTGTCTAAAAAAATGCAAAGTAAAAACACACACACACACACACACACACACACACACACACAAGCACTTCTTAATAATATAGACCAGTCATAGAAAATATATAACATCAACTATTCTGTAGAGCATTTGGAACTATATCCAAAGGGCTATGGAACCATGCATATTCTTTGACCTAGCAATACCATTACTGTGTCATTATCCCCAAAGAGGTAAAAAACAAAAAGGAAAAGGACTGATATATACAAAAATACTTGTAGCAGGGTTTTTTTTTTTTTCCTGAAGGCAAAGAATTGGAAATTGAGGGGAGGTTCATCAGTTGGGGAATGTGTAAATGAATTATGGTATATTATTGTAGTGGAATACTATTGTACTATTAAAAAAATGATGAGCAGTATGCTCTCAGAAAAACCTGGAAAGATTTATATGAGCTGACGCAAAGTGATAGCAATGTTGTAAGATGATCAGTTGTGAATGACTTAGCTTTTCTCAGCAATATAATGATCCAAGGCAACTTTGAAAGACTTATGATGAAAAATGCTATTTATCCCCAGAGAAATAATTGATAGTGTCTGGTTGCAAATTGAAGTATGCATTATTTTAAACTTTATTTTTCTTGAGGTTTTTTTTTTTGGGGGGGGGGAATCTGTTTTCTTTTGCAACATGACTATTGCACACTGGAGTAGTTTGTAATTTCCTTCTCCAGCTCATTTGATTATTATTATTTTTCTGTCTCAGCAGCTTTTTAATTTTAATTGTATTTTATTTTTCCAATTACATGCAAAAATAGTTTTCAATATTCATTTTGCAAAACCTTGTTCCAAATTTTCCTCCCTCCTTTCCCCTTACTCCTGATATAGCATGCAATCAATATAGATTAAATATGTGCAATTCTTCTAAGCATATTTCTATATTCCCAATGTCCACTCATTTTACAAATGAAGAAACTGAGGCAAACAGGATTAGGTGACTTGCCCAGGGTCACACAGCTAGTAAGTATCTGAAGCTGGATTTGAATTCATATTTCATGATTTTATATCCAGGTTTCTACCCAATGAATCATCTAGCTGATATTATATATATATATATATATATATATATATATATATATATGAATGTATATAGGTATATGTATGCATGCATATATATATATATATATATATATATAAATATAATAGTCTAGGTTCAAATATGCATATGTGTATGTATATAGTCTACAAACACTTTTTCCTTTGGATAGATATAATTATCATTTCCTCATTTGGGTATTTGCATAAAATCCTGTAATTCCTTAAGCAATTTAAGGGATATTATCTCCAGGAAACATGATCAGAAAAAGAGGTAGGCTGGTCTTGAATGATAATATTTGCTCTACTAGCATACACAATGTTTAATAACACCCAGAAGAAGACTTCCAGCATCACGGACAGAACCTCTGTTCACAATTTTTTTTTTTGCTTTATTATTTTATTTTTATTTTTTATTTTCCCTGACACAATTGGGGTTAAGTGACTTGCCCAGGGTAACACAAGTGTCTTAGGTCAGATTGAACTCAGATCCTCCTCACTTCAGGGCTGGTGCTCTATCCACTGCACCACCTAGCCCCTCTCTGTTCACAATTTATAGGAGAACATAAGCAAATGTTCCACAGCAAGCATGGCATGGTGACAAATGAATGTAATCCTAGTTACCAGGGAGGCTGAGATTAGTGGATCTCTTGAATTTAGGAGTCCTAAACTTCAGTGGAATCTGCCAGTCAAGCGTCCACACAAAAATCAGCATTCCTATGGTAAGCAGGGAGATACTAGGATGTCTAATGTGGGAAGAACCAGATCAAATCAAAAAACCTTCTGAATCCAATTTTCCCTGTGCAACAAGAGAACTGTTCGGTTCTGCAAACATATATTGTATCTAGGATATACTGCAACATATTTAACATATATAGGACTGCTTGCCATCTGGGGGAGGGGATGGAGGGAGGGAGGGGAAAAATCGGAACAGAAGCGAGTGCAAGGGATAATGTTGTAAAAAATTACCCTGGCATGGGTTCTGTCAATAAAAATTTATTTTAAAAAACAAATAAACAAACAAAAATCAAATCAAAACTAAACATGTTAAAGCTTGTGTGCCAATAGGAAACCTATTCTGTGAGTGTGCTGTGTAGTATAAGTGAATAAACAAACAAAGGAGGGAATGAACGGATGGATGAACATACTGGAAAGCTAGTTGGGACAGTGAATAGAGCATTGGGCCAAGTCAGGAATACCTGAATGGAAATCTGGCCTTATATCCTTAATATGTGTGCTATTAGGCAAGTCATTTAAGCTCTGTTTACCTTAAGTTTCCTCATCTGTACAAGGAGTGAAAGAAATATCAAGAAAACACCAAATGGAGCCACAAATAATTCAGCAATACTTCCTTAGCTAACTATTTGACTTGCTCAGACCCAAAGGAGTCTTCTTCCCTAAAACTCAGTGAACCTCAAGGTTAACCTTGTTATGGAAGCAGAAAAATCGGACAGGTCATTCATTCACGGTGCTAAGTGGCCTGTCTGGCCTTTCCCAATGCCTTGTTCCTGACCAGCACACAATACCCAGTTCTCAGATCTGACTCTAGGACTCTCTCTGACAAACTCCATATTTCTTGATGATATTTGAGCAATCTGATCAGTCAGTCTGTAATTCAATTTGCTCCATCTTTGGATTATCCATAAAGAAAATCTTATAGACTACCCAGGTAACTTAATGACATAGGATTCCAACATTAAAATGGTCTTACACTCCTTCCATTTGATTCATCTTATAGACTACCCAGGTAACTTAATGACATAGGATTCCAACATTAAAATGGTCTTACACTCCTTCCATTTGATTCACAGAATGGTGTACAACAACCATCTTGGATGGGAAAATATGTTAAAAATTAAGAGCATAGACTACCAGGTTCTGCTTTAATCATTTCCCTTAAGAGGAAGCAGTCCCTGGAGCAGTTCTAATTTCTTTATTCAGGTACAAAATGCCTTAATATTTAAAAACTTCTCCCCAAGGTAGTTCTATTCCTTTTTTTTTTCCCCTTCCATTTTCTTTAATGTTTGATCTTACTGGTCTCTTTCCAGACAAACGTATCTAGTAAGCAATATGCATGCAGTATCTTAAAATACTAGATTGTGAGCTCCATGAAGGCAGGGACCATTTCATATGGATATCCATAACATTCCCTCTACCTCCAGCCCCCCAAACCCATACAGACACATAAGCATCTAGCTTGTTGGTTCAATGAGTGCTTTTTGTTTTGTTTTATTTATTTTTTGACTTGTGACTTCCTTTCATTCTTGTGAGAAAATCCCATCGACCAGTATAAATTAGACACTATTCTTCAATGTATAGGCCTTTGTAGCTGCTTATGTGTTAGGTGCATTGGACTACAGGGAGGCCCAGATAAGCATAAATAGGAAATTCCCTCCTGAAGTGTTTACATGAATAGAACTTGCACTGTATATTTTCATTGGGCTGGGACCAATTACTGTATTCTACATAATTATAACTTTGAATAGCAAAAATTTGAATACATGCAATCACTTCAGGAGATAATGATTCACACTATTTGGATCTAGCTGTACTACTACTTTCTGAATGTTCTGACCTCTTCCACCTCCACCTATTCCACATAAGTTGCTCCTTCTCTCATGATAGAAATATTCTTATTCCTCATTTCTGCCTCTAAAAATTCTTCTTATCCTTCAAGGACCTGTTTATATGTCTCAAAGTAAGGGGTCTTTTGCTGTAAAGAATAGAGAATTGACTTTAAGCCAATAAAGACCTTCATTCAAGTCCCACGTCCATGTTTCTGGATATGTGACTACAGACGAATAACAATCTCTAAATATTCTAGGTGACTATATGAGATTCTAAGTGCAGGGAAGGAACTAAGTCAAATTATCTTTATGGAAAATGATTTTTCACTTAACATTTCCTTTTATAAATGAAATCACAGGTCTATTTCCTGTTTCAATGACTGACACACAGTAGGGTTTAATAAATGATGAATAGAGGAATAAATAACTGAATGAGTAAATGATGAGGCCCTGGAGTAGTTGTGTATCAAACAATGGGTGGGCATGCTTTGCTAAGGTTTACAGATGTAAAAATACACACTTTAAAATATGTCCAAATAGCTTTTCAATAAGAGAGTGAATGAACATCTTAGCAATTTAATCAGCATTAGAGCAAATGTGAAGGTTTATTACATTGATTCTATATCCAAATATGATCTCTTAACAGTTAGTTTAAAAATGTGTTCCTTCACTGATTCAAAGAATAATTTCCCAGAAACAGTGAGGGATGTAGGGAAGAGGCAGAAATAAGAAGATCTTAAGAGCCATGAGCAAAAAAAAAAAAAATTGGAGAAAAATACCTTGAGCATTACACACTCTGCATCTGTGTAGCATGGCTCAATTATATTCAGGAAAACATGTGTGGCTCATAGAATCATTAACAAGAAAGAATACCTCACTCTTCAGTGCTGTTCCTTTCTCAAATGCTAACCATAAACAACTTAGAAGAGCCTCTGTGTGTCTTCCAGCTATCATTATCACAAATGATGATGCTTAAAAAAAATGTAATATCTCCATGGATGTGGATTTCCAATAATTCTCTTGGAAAGCACAGAGGGTGGGGCAGGAGAGGCAGCTCAGTGTCACTCTCAGCATCAGGCTATGAAAGTTCTCAGTGCTGATCATGATTAACCTCTGCAGAGGTTGTTTACAGACTGGTTTCTGGCTCAGTGAAAGGTTACAGCTGATAGAAAACCATCAGGATGCTCCACTGTAGTCAGTTATCATCACAGCTATACAGATCATACCCCAGTGTTAGCTACAACCTCCATGGCTTGCCAGTATGACTTTCTGGAGAGGTCTCACTGGTTCAATATCTTATTAGAACCAAAAGCAAAGAGAAGTTATGAGGGGGCAAGGGAGAGAACACTCACATATAGATATTTTGGCTTGACTACAGGAGACTAGCTCAAATAAAATGTCACTTCAACTTGCACAAATCACTGTAAACAAATACTGCTTCCTCCTGCCTGGTGTAAAACATTCCCAGATGAGACTAAAACCATCAAATGTAGCTTTCAGATATGCTTTTGTCTCCTTTAACTCAGAGCTCAGAACTCAATCCAATTATTCCTAAATGTAGGCCCTGTCAGTGATTTATATACGCTTGGGTTTTAAGATTTATTTGTTTGTTTGTTTGTTTGTTCATTGGTTTGTTGGCAAGAGACATGGCAAGGCAAAAATTTAGCCTGAGAGCTAAAATCATTTCAAAATAAATACGAATAATAATGTACCTACCTCCCCAGAAAAGAAAAACAAAACAAAACAGAAACTTGCTTTTCATTAGGTATGTGGATTCTTTATAAGGTTCTTTCAATTAAATAACAGGCATTCATGAATCATCTACTTTGGGAAAAAGACTCTTTTAGCTATTAGGCAGCTAGGTTGGACAGTGGTTCAGATGTTGAATTTGGAATCAACTAGACCTGAGTTTGAATCTAGTCTCAGATGCTTCTTTATCTGCAGGATCTTATGCTAGTTATAACCTCTCAGCCTCAGTATTCTTACTCATAATATGACCTGTATTGTTGTGTCAGAAGAGATAACAACTCAAAGGATTTTCAACTTTAAAGTGCTGTATATAATTATAATAATAGAAAAAGAAATCCTCCTTACTCCCTTCTTCTTATTCTGCTATCATTTATTTTTTTCAGTTGGCAGTTTTGCTACTTAAAACAAAAAATTTTGAAAATGGAAGAGAAAGAGAAAGAAGAACTCCAAACATTTGAACTCACCACAGAGGTAGAGACAGAAGAGGAAAAAAGTAAGGGATGGAGAGAGAGAGACAGACAGACAGAGACAGAGACAGAGACTGAAAAAGAGCAAGACAGAGAAAGAGAGGGAAGAGAGAGAGAGACAGACAGACAGAGGGACAGAGAAAGAGCAAGAGACAGAAAGAGAGGAGAGAGAGAGAGAGAGAGAGAGAGAGAGAGAGAGAGAGAAGAGAGAGAGAGAGAGAAATAGAGAGAGAGAGAGAGAGAGAGAGAGAGAGAGAGAGAGAGAGAGAGAGAGAGAGACAGAGAGAGAGAGACAGAGAAAGAGAGAGCGCGCAAAGATCTTTGTAATTCTGACATGCTAGAAAGAACTCTAGATTTGGTACCAAAAGACTTGAGTTCAATTTTTCCCTCTATCACCAATTACCTATGAGCCAGGAAGGTCACTTTACCTTTTGGGCCTCGATATCCTCAAAATTAGGGAGTTGGATTAAATACCCTCATGCAATTTCTTATTAATGATCCTATAGTTTTCTTGTTCTTATAGTCATTTCAGTCATATCTAACATTTTGTGGCTCCATTTGGGGTTCTCTTTGTAAAGACACTACAGTTGTCATTTCCTTCTCCAATTCATATGATAGATCAAAAAACTGAAGTAAATAGGTTTAAGTGACTTCCCTAGAGTCTTTAAAATGAAGGAGCTGAAATCAGAGAGCTCAAAGGTTACTTCTAGTTCCAAACCTATGATTTTTATGATTCTTATAATTGCCTTTTATAATTCCTTTCACATCTTACAGTTGAGTATAAAAATATATTACATTATGTAACTAAAACACTTGATTCCCCCCCCATAATTCATATTGATTTTTGCATAAAATGCCTATTCTAAACCCAGAACTACATAATCAAACAGAATGATCAGTTTCTGATGCTAAACAAAATTATCCCTTTGGGGGAATTTACTCACACCTTCTCTGAAAATAAAAGGGGAAATAATTGTCTTACTTCCTGAAACATTATGGGTTTGTATTAGATAAAATATTCACTTCTATCTGGAGTCAATTTACACGTCAGGTAAATCAACTAGTCACAACTCCCAATGAAAGAACTAAATCTCATATGTAAGTCAGGATTTTTCCAGACACATCCGGAGGCTTTTTAAACTTTCTCAATACTCCTGGGAGAGGATGGTCATGAAGAAGGTATTTTTCTAGTGAGTGGGCATCTGGTATTTAACAGATGTTCCCCACTATCCTTATCCCACACCTCTTACATTTCCTGCTCCATACCTTCTGAAGAAAAAAAAAGCATACACATTACATAAATTTATTCTTTTAAAACATTTACCTCCTTACAATACTAATGTGTATTACTAATGTAAGTGTAATACTAAAAAATCTATTATTTCAGTACCAAGAGCATGTCTTCAAGATCACCTAGTCAAAAACCTTTATCTGGATGAAGAAAGACCTTGGTCCAGTAATTTTAAGTGATACCCATGGTGAAGGTCAACCATATAATAAATTGTAGACTCACATTTGAACTCAAATTCTTTGATTCCTAAAATCAAGTCTTTCCACAGTAATGCCCCGTATAGCATGGCATTACCTGTTGGCTTACAGATGGAAATCCTTTGGTGGAAAATTTCATAAATCACAGTACAATAGCTAGATTCCCTCTAGGGTCCCAGAATTCAATTCAATAAACATTAAATGCCTACTATCAACAAAGTAAAAGGAAACTTGATAATGGAATCACCTTTTGAATCAGGAAGAAATGATTTCAAATCCTAGCTCTGATACATACTAGTTTCATAATCATGAAAAATTCATATAACTTCTTAGCACCTACTCAATTTTCTAAGACTATTAAGTTATAGGGAAGTTATTAACTATGTGATATAGGAAGCTTCGATATCCAGAGTTTCCTAAATAAGGCTGGGTTAAATAGCTAACTGGTGCAGTGGATAGAACACTATTCTTGGAATCACAAAGACCTGAGTTCAAATTTGAATTCAAATACTAAGTATGTGACATCTGGGTAAATAATTTCATCCTGTTTGCCTGTTTCCTCATCTGTAAAATAGGTTAGAGAAGAAAATGGCAAACAACTACAGTCTCTTTACCCAAATGGAGTCAGGGGGCGTTGTATGTGATTAAAATGACTGAACAACAAAAAATGAATGCAAAGAGAAAAGCTGGGAGTAAGAATAACCTAGATTCAGATCCTACATTTAAAGTCCTCCTGAACGAATCATTTGACTGCAGGACTGTCTACATTGATAGAAGGAATTTCCATACCTGGGTATGAATTCACAAATCTGGAACAAAAAGAAAGCTGGATCAGAGAAAAGAAACGATTACATAGTCTCTGTAGAGATGAGAAGTCCCTCACTTTGTTTCTCTATTGCTTATTTTATTCTCATGTATAATAAGGGGTTCTGAAACCCTAGCATTCTATTAGATGGCTTGATTCCTTTCTATATCTAGGTTATCCCCCTTTCCTTTTCAGAAGTGAATTCATGCAGCAAGTGGATAAAACACTGGCCTTGGAGTCAGAAGAGCCTGAATTCAAATTTGGTCTTAGTGTTACTAGTTGTGTGAATCTGGGTGAGTCACTTAACCCCAATTGCCTCACCAAATCAAAAAATAAAATAAAATAAAGAAGAAGAAAAAGAAGAAAGAAGAAATAAATTTATCCAATGTAGTCAAACCAAATGCCTTTCAAATGGATCTTGGATCATAGATCTTAGATAATAAGAGCCAAGGGACTTTAGAAATCATTTTTACAAATGAGGAAATTGGAACCCAAAGGCAACCAAGGGCACAGAGCTCATTCCTACATTCCACCACTGTCCTACTAAGCAGACATTCCCTGAGTCTCTGGGATATTTTCCACTCATTCCCAGGAAGGCATTCAGACAGCGTGAGGGGCCTGTGCTGTTACCGAAGATGGGCACTCCCGCTATTGCCAGGTTCCAGGGGGGGCACACAAGCGGCCCCCGTGTCTGTCTCAATGATATCATATCACGCCGGCGGCTGGATTTCCGTCTGTGAACTTGAAAATGCAAGGCAGGTTTAAAGATGAACAATTTCCTTGGATAAAGGAAATGGGAAAAATATAATTAATCATTTGCCTGTCCCCCAACACTAGTTTACAAAACCATGGTGCAACTTTATTGAGCTCAAAATTGAAGGGTGACAAGGTTAATATGTAGCTTTAGACCTCACGGTTTCATTAACAAACACATTACAGGCTGTAAAGCTGAGCTGACAGTAATGCTAGGCCCAAACAAAGTAAATAATTACTGGCTTGGCAAATGAGGAAGTACTCACAGAGTTTGTTTACATTGGGTTTTTGGAAAATTCTCGTTGGCAACAAGTCAAATCCAGTTCGACTAGCAATTGTGACAATCACTCACAGATGCTGCTGGATGAACAACAAAAGAATGGATTTATGTCTTTTTTTCTCCCCCTGCATTTTCCCCCCTTTGTTGTCTTTTTTTTTTTTTCCTTTACCATTTTGGATCAATAAAGAACTTGCAGCCACAAAGATAAGTGGGTTACATGGCAGATGGGCCTTGGAATGTTTAAAAATCTCATGTTGCATTTTGTCTTTTGGCCTTCAATTGGAAAAGACACAGCTGTGTTCAAGCTGCAGTCATAAAACTATTGCTCCTTGAAAAATGCCTATGGGTCCCCTTGGTAGAACCCAGTCGAGAGAAAGTCTGTATGAAATTTTCCATAGGAAAAAGGCCCCACCTTTTGTGTGTGTGTGTGTGTGTGTGCCGGTGCACTGTGAATAAACCATTGAATTTGGAGGCCTGAGGAGAGGATTCTGTACTAGGGAGGATCTGTTACATTTTTCCCTGGCTGGGCTGGAAAACCTTAAATGGGAATCAAATAATAAGACAACTCAGCAAAATGGAAAAGACTTCTGCAGAGCAATTGAGGTCCATGAAATACAATTCGAAACCATTTCAGCATCCCTCTGGTTGATATTTCAGCAAGCATAAAGCTGGAACTTGACCACACAGAGTACAAGGACTCCTAAGCCCTCAAATTTGAATTTCTGTAACCTTGGGAGATCAGGTTTCAAGAGTTTTATGGGTATATGCAAAGCCTGGATTATCCTAATTCCATGTCTACTGACTTCTAATGGAAAGAGTGAACAGTCTAGGGTTTTCATGTTGTTAAACTGGATTGTTTAATGCTATAATCGTAGGCCACTGGTGTTATTATTATTTATGGGCCAGTCCCAAATCTACAGGCTTTGAAAAAATCAAAGCCATATTCAGTGTCTGTACAAAAATTCCATCTCCTTAATCTTGTTACTTTTAAGGTGCTTTGGAATGATTGTTGTATAAAACTAAGATAAATAGACCATAATTTTTAAAATAAATATAGTATAAAATGGATATGTGCCAAATGTAATAGACTTTCCTTCTATAATTACTTAAATATAGACCTAATTTTCTATTTATGAGATCAAGTTCACACTTTCAATCAATCAATCAAGTATTTAAGTGCCTAGTATATTCTTGGTACTGTGCTAGGCACTGAGGACATAAACACAATAAATAAATCAGTCCCTACTCTCAAGGGGCTTACCCCTTGAGTATTCTTGTTACCTCTCATCTGATCCATCTTGTCTACTGTAATTGACTTTTAAGTCACTAAACCTTTAGTCTCTTTCTTTTCCTATCCATTTGCCATTTTTGGCAAAATATTTCCAAAAAATTGTTCTAACTGTAGCATCTTCTTGTTCAATAAACTTCTGTAGCTCCCTCTTACCTATAGAATTAAATGCATCTGCCATTTATTTTAACTCTAACTAAAGTCTCTAAATGCCAGTCTATCTTTCTGCTTTATTTTACATTATTCTCCTTTATGCACTCTATGGTCCAGCTAAAACGGTTTTTCTGGACTTCATCTCTTATCTCCATGGCTGTACCTAATGCTTGGAATATATGGCCTCTTAGTCGCCTCTTCTTAGGATCTGTAGTAGTTTCTGTAAAAATTCAGTTCAAATACCATTCAAATACTCCTGTATGAAGCCTTTCTGACCCTTTCTTCCACTTTTTAAGACTGCCCCCCAACCCTGGGAATAGTTTACACTTATTTTGTTTTATATATGTGTATGTATTTCACATGTACTTTTATTTTCCCATAGATTGTGAACTCCATGAAAGCGGGAACCATTTTATTTCTTCTGTCTTTTGTATCTCCAGAACCTAACACAGATTACTGACACAGTAGACAATAAATGCTTGGCAATGAAGGGCTGATTTTGACAAGTATTACTGTTGGCATTTATATTGACGCAGAGAAAGGTATAGCCTAGTAGCAGCCATTGTCTGCTGTCAGCTACCACACTACTAGACTTCACTACCAAACCCCATCACTGGATATGCATTTAGTTTACAGATATTTGAACTCAGTCTTCAAGGGCTGAACTATTGGAAAGAAACCAAAATCTTCATGGATACCTTGAGATATCATTTGAGATATCACCTACCAGGTTGGCTAAAATGATAGAAGGGGCAAAGTGACAAATGCTGGAGAGGGTGTGGAAAAATTGGGACACTAATTCACTGTTGGTGAACCAATCCAACCATTTTGGAGAGTAGTCTGGAATTATGCCCAAAGGGTTTTAAAGTTGCCTATATCCTTTGACCCAGCAATACTACAATTTGGTCTACTTCCAAAGCTGATTAGGGAAAAACTTCTATGTCTAAAATGTTTGTAGCAGCTCTCTTTGTGGTGGCAAAGAACTGAAAATTGCAGAGATACACATCAAATGGCTGAATAGGTTCCAGTATATCATTGTGATGAAATATTGTGATGCTATATAAAATAATGAGCTCAATGGTTTTAGAAAACACATGGAAAGACTTGCATGAAATAATGAAGAGTGAAATGAACAGAACCAAGAGAACATTGTATACGGTAGCAGCAATACTATTTGAAGAATGACTTTGAGTAAATGAATTATTTTGTCTATCATAAAAATCCAAATTAATTATAAAAGATATATGAAAAGGGGCAACTAGATGGTGCAGTAGCTAGAGCACCAGCCCTGAAGTCAGGAGGACCTAAGTTCAAATGTGGTCTCAGACACTTAACATTTCCTAGCTGTGTGAGACTCGGCAAATCACTTGACCCCAATTCCCTCAGCAAAAAAGCAAAAAAAAAAAAAAATGGTAGATGAAGATGCTATTTACATCCAGAGATAAATAGATAAATAGAGTATATCCATCTATCTATGATAATTTAATATATGTACACCTATATGTTTCCAATGATAGCCATCTCTATGGTATGGTTGGGGGGGAAGAAAAAAAAAAGAAAAAAGAAACTTGGATGATAATATATGTGAAAGGAATAGCAAGTTATACATAGTAAATTTACAGTTTCTTGTGCAATCATACTATATTATGGACATACTGCTTTTATTCTATAAATTAAAAATAAAATAAAATTTAAAAAAACAAACCAAAATGCCATATTAGCATACCTTCCTAAGGTATAGGCAGCCCAAGATGATAGAGTCTTGGATTTGCAATCAGGAAGATGGGATCCAAATCATCTGCAGGCATTATGAAGCTGGAGAGCTTTCAAGTAGGGACCTAGTGATGGATTACATATCTCATTTATTTTTTCTACTTTTAGCCTTTCATCTTTTAATGATCTAGTTGTGTCTACTCTTTTACCAGACTTTAAATCATAAATATGGCATAATTATATGTAAGTAAATGTATTTGTATAACTTATAAATAATTATATAATTGATACATTCATATTAATATTGAATAGTGTATAATTTTAATTGATTGAGGATAAGTTTTCAAGGTCAGATTTCAGCTCAGGTCTTCCTAATGCTAGGCCCAGCATTATATCCACTGGTTTAGTGGATCAATCAACATTTATTAAATATCTATTATTGCCAAATACTGTTAATTACTAGGAATTCAAAAAGAGACAAAAGACAATCCCTGTCAACAAAGAATTTACAATCCAATGGAAAAGCAACATGCAAACATACACAAATAAACTATATACAGAGTAAACAGGAGATAATTAACAAAGAGAAGATTTGGAGAGGATTTGGAAATTTTCCTGTCAAAGATGGGATTTTAGTTAGAACTTAAAAGAAACTAGGGAGATCAATAATCATAGCTGGGAAAGGAGAGCATTTTAGGCATGGAAGACAGTCAACAAAAATGTCCAGAATTAAGAGATTGAATGTCTTGTTCATGGAACAGCCAGGAGGCAAGTATTACTTGATTGAAAAGTATGTGTCAGCAAGTATATCATAAGAAGACTGGAAGGGTAAGATGGGGTTAGATTGTGAAGGATTTTTAATCACTAAATAGAACCTTTGGTATCTGATGCTGGAGGCATTAGGAAGCTACTTAGCTGCTTCACAGTTAAAATCACTAAAGAACCCTAAAATATTGAAATATGCATATAATTTAAACCATAATATGCCAAATTAGAAATAATTTGCAGATTCCCAATGTTTTACTACTATCAGATGCTACCATTATTCATTGGTAATAGATTCCTCATCTGGAAATCCATGGCCCATTTCCTATCCCTATCCTATCTACTTTGCAATTTGTGGATACTCTAAATCTCAGAATGGGTACCATCTTTAAAAGCTGGGAGAATTTCCCTACCTGGAATATCCCACACTTATAAAATAATAGTTGAAAACAAAATGCAAAAGACGTGAAGAGGTTTTATGATATCTTAGAGAGTGAGGGATTTAAGTCCAAATACTCTCAGAGATATATGCTAGCTTTGTGATTATGGGGCAAGAGAGTGAATCCCTTCGTGAACTAAGCAAGTTTCTAATGCCATTGCACATTCTATTCTCCCCCCAAATTGGTGGTTAGAGTTCAGGCATGGAGAGGTCCCTATCATCATGAGCCTGTACCAAAACAATCTAAAATCTGACTTCTTTGCAAAGATATAGCAATGGGATGAATTTGTGCCAATTAAGAAGTATGTTGGCTTTCTATAACCTCCCTTCAGAATACTTGTTCTTATGAAATAACAGGCACTGATCACACCTAAAAAATTGTCCAACCACCCCAGATGGGTCCCTGTCTGTCAGATAGTACATTTTTTTAAAATTATAAGATGGACTCATTGATTGCCTTCAAATGTTTACAATTAAATATCTTGCGATTGGCAGAGCCAAAAGCATTGCTGTAGGTGAGAATAAGGGAAAAAAATGGAAACGTGAAAGGTAAGTCCTTTGGAGAGCCCCTAAGAGGGAGAAAGTGGTTAGAAGCAAAACGCTTTGAGATTGGGTATGAACCGTGTGCACTATCGATTAAGGCATTTTTTTAATCAATATAGAAACACTTTACACAGAGTAGCTTTCAGGACCCTTCAGGGAAACTGATTTGATTTAGTTCAAAGGTTAGGGACCTCTGCCTGAAAAACAGGTAAAGAAAGTGGCACAGATATATTTTTACAAGACTTTAAATGCCTGCATTTTCAGAACCTACAACTAGTCAGTCATGATGATTAAGAGTATAGGATTTTTAAAGAGGAAAACGAAACCTTAAAAACAATGCTGTCTAAATTAAATAGATGTTACATTGCTAAAAATCTGCAGAGAGACTTTTAGAGACTCATTAGACTGGGCTTGTCTGGTTCTATACTTTTTGACCTATCCATTTCCTCAATTACTCTGTAAGCTATCTCTAGATTGCTGTGGATGTTTGAAAAATCCTATTAATACATATTTTATAGATTCAAAGACTTGGAACCAGAAGAGACCATTTTGTTCAGATTCTTCATTTTACAAATGAGGAAATTGAGGCAGTAGTATATTTGCTGTGATTCCAGGTGTATCAAAAAGTTCATTCTGTTTTTGCCATTCCTTGATGCTTAAAATTCACAAATCCCAGAATTTCAGAAGTAGAAAGGATCTTAGTAATTATCTAATTCAAAGTCCCCTTTCCTCATTTTATATAGAATTTTAGGGGTAGGAAGAGGAAGAGATTTTTCTCATAGTCAAATGGTTAGTCAATGATAGAATTGCCATTCTTTTTTCTACTATGTTATCTTGCATTTCTTTAAAAGAACATTCATTAACTTAAAGCTTTAATCACTGTCAGAAAGGAAATCTCTCTGGAAGAGTGAAGACTACACTTTATGCTATTAGTTATATTTTAGCTATTGATTCTTTCTTAAAAATAGCTTTTGGAAGGAAAAGAGCCTAATTATAGTAAATGTCTAAGTGGAAGAGGATAGCTATAAAGTGGAGAAAGGATACAGAATTGGGCATTTGGGAAATACAAAGCAATTTTTGTCCCATTTCAAATTGTCATCTAGTGTTCTGGGGCAGGCCTGACAGACCGATCTGTTGTTCAGAGTCAGGACTGGAAGAAATTAAGATTCTCTTTACTATATAGTCCAGAACTGATTTAGGACATTCTAGTAGCTGAGGTCTGGAACTGAGCTGAAATGAGCCATTGTCAGACCATATAATAAGTAAAGAAAGAACATTGAGCTAGCCATACATAGCATAGGAAGGATATTCTATCAAAAAATTTCACTTGCATGCAATATCTTTGCCTCTTCATTCACTAAGGTTCAACTTTTATTTCTTCTTGTAGAAACTGCCTGTTTATATCCTTTGGTCATTTATCAGTTGAGAAATGGCTCTTATTTTTATAAATTTGACTCAGCCCCCTACATATTTGATAAATGAGAAATTTGATATAAATATTTCTGATGTTATTTTACCATCATGGTACCTTTTAGCAAAAAAAAAAAAAAATGTAGTTTGCTTTGTTATTCATTTTAAATAAGTCTATTTTTGCTTTTGCTTTGTCTGAGATCAGGATTGTTATGCCTGCCTTTTATTTTTACTTCAGCAAAGCATAATGGATTCTACTCCTGCCCTTTATTTTTAACTTTGTGTGTATCTTTTGCTTTCAAGTGTGTTTCTTATAAACAGCATATTGTTGGATTCCATTGTCTAATCCATTCTACTATTTGCTTCTATCTTATGGGTGGATTATCTGCATGATTATTAAATTATGCTAAATAATTTATGAATACTGATTATATATTTCCCTCCATCCTATTTTCTTTTATTTATTCTGTTCTTTTAACCTGTCCTTCCTCAAAAGTTTTTTTTTTTTTGTTTGTTTGTTTCTGATCACTGCTTCCCTTAATCTGTCCTTTCTTTTATCATTCTTCCCTCTTTTTTTCTTATTTCCCTTTCCCTCCTATTTCCCTATTTGGTAATTTTCAATTTGGGATCTTTTTTAGGAAGTGATCAGACAGTTCTTTCAATTTCTCTTTTATCTTCTGGATTTAAAATGTCATGAAAATTTTACTTCATAATTGAAATATGATGTCGAGGCTCTTTTTTGATCATGGCTTTCAGATAGTTTGATAATTCTTTATTATCTCTCCTCAATCTTGTTTTGAGATCAATTATTTTTCCAACAAGATATTTAAATGCACTCCTCCCTCTACCCGTCCCTCCCAATTTAAAACATCTTTAAAATTGGCAGTAGCTATGGTAGGTAAAGTACTGGGCCTGGAGTTTGAGTGACCTGAGTTCAAATCTAGTCTCAGACACTTATTAGTTATATGACCTTGGGAAAACTATAACTTCTGTGTGAATCAGTTCCTCATCACACACACACACGCGCGCACGCACACACACACACACACACACACACACACACAGAGTATTGTCTATTTAACTCATTCCTGATTTGAGTAGGTTTTCAGAACTGCAAGTCCTCTTCCCCCTCTAATACTTCTGTCTCTCATTTGTGTAGCCTACATCCTTTAGAATGAAAAAGTCACTCTCTGAATATTATGTGAGCCCCTCTTTCAGCATACTTAGGTTATCACAGCAGTAGTTTAATTGAGACATAGAATGTTAGCATTGGAAGGAATTCTAAAAATAATGCTGTCATGGGATTCAGAAAAAAAAATGAGTCAAAGATATCATTTAGTCTAAATCTTCATTTTATTTGTGAGGAAACTAATACCATACCTCTCTTTAATAAGGAGTTGAATTAAATGGACATTATAATCTCCTATAACTCTAAGAGTCTATGATTCTGGTGATCATGGTCACTTAAATATCCTTTAAACAATTTTAATAATAAAAACCATCATTTGTATGGCATATTAAAGTTTATAAAATGTTTAACAAATGTTACCTCATTTTATCCTCACCAAAAACTGAGAGATGGAAGTTTTATTATTTTATGACCCTTTTATAGATAAGAGAACTGATTCACATAGAGATTGTAGTTTTCCCAAGGTCACATAGCTAATAAGGGTCTGAGGCTAGATTTGAACTCAGGTCATTCAAACTCCAGGCACAGTACTTTATCTACCACATCATCTACTACACAACAGCTACTGCCAATTTTTAAGTTATTTTAAATTGTTTTTTCCTCTAAGTGCCTCATTTACTTCCAAGATTTATTCCACTGAGCACATAGTTCATTCTAAAATGTCTTTCAAACTGTGGTTTACCAACCCTTTCGTATAGGAAGGGATATAAGACTGAGCACAGAGTCAGGAAGATATCTTCTTGAGTTCAAATCTGGCCTCAAACACTTACTAGCTATGTGATACAAGGCAAGTCACTTAATCCTATTTGCCTCAGTTTCTTCATCTGTAAAATGATCTGAAGAAGGAAATGGCAAACCACTCTAATATTTGTGGCCAAACATGGCCACATCTAGCACAGATGAAATAAGTGAGAAACAGCAACTTAATAGCTAGTTTTAGAGACATTAGAGACTAAATATTCAAATCTAGTATAACATTAAGAAAGCAAAGTTTCATTAAGAAACTGAAGTCATTGAAAAGATTCAATGGCTTTTTAAAATAATTTAATCAATTTGTCTTCTCCACTAAAACCTGAACTAAAGGAAATTCAATGATGAATTTTTAGAATTATTGCAAATATGGTTATCTTTCTTTCCCCTCTCTCTATGTTTCATTTTTTTAAACCACTTTGAGACAATTAAGCAGGTCAGATTTCCCTGACACAGACATAATCAGAAACTCTGGACTTCAATGATATGGAAATGAAGATTGCATGGAGTAACTAGGTGGGAGGGGGAAGGAGAGAGGAGCAGGGGCAATTCAGTTTGGGAAGGCTTTTCTTTTTTTTTTTTTTTCCTGTTTGTCTTTTAATTCCAATTTTACAAGCAAGCTTTTACAAATGACTGTGAGAAAGATGACTATGAATCCACAGCATAGCTGGGTTTTTGTTCCCACAATGATCATTAAAATACTAGCTCTGGTAAGGGTTAGGTATAGAGGGGGAAGTAAGCACTGAACCAGCTTCTACCCACCACTTTGTCAATGCACATAAATTCTAATTTGTAACACCCCTGCAGTTCCATTGTATGGCTCCATTAGTCTATCCATGAATTATTCACACATGATACATCATAATGGCATCAGAGCCATTTATGATATCAATTCATACTATTATAGAACAGGTAATCTGCAGCTGTCCAACACAACATGTGTTAATTAGAACTCCCTGGAACTTTGGCAAGTTACTGCCTCTCCAAATCCAACCCATTCTTCAAGACCTAGCCCAAGTATTGCCACCACGGATCCTTTCCCAACCATCACAGCCTGCAAAACCTTTCTCTCCCTCTTCCAGTCTTGCATAGAACACATTATAAAAATTTGTTAATGGTTCTATGCACACTGGAGCTATAATTTCATAGTTCCTTGCTTAGGAACTCCTCAAGAATTGTGGCTGTATCTTCAGCTCCCTCTGTCTCTGTCACAGTTCTTCATCAGTGATATGCTCCATATACATCTCTTCTGGCTTGACTTCTTGGCTGCACTGCAAACAGATGTAACCTGAGTACTGTGGGGTTGTACTGCAGAAGGGAAGCCAAAGTCCTGGGCAGTCTGGGGTGAGTTGTGAATTCCACAATAGGCAGGAGATTTCTGTATTATAAACATGCACATGGGAAAGTGTTTTATTCTCTTCTCCTAATTTTCTAAAGAAATAAACTGCTTTGAGATTCTGAAGAAAAACTCAAGATTCTGTCATTGCATTCTACTTTCATTAATAACATTTGGGATAATTAGTAAACCTAATTTCTTTTCCTTTTTCAAATAAACTGGATCAAAATGTAATTTGCATTTCTTTTCCATTTTGAAGATTGTCCCAGGAAGATGTCAATTGTCATAACTTTTAATAAATTTAATCATAGTTTATATATATATATATGCAGCTAGATTGCTCAGTGGATAGAGCACTGGTATTGAAGTCAGGAAGATCTGAGTCACAGATACTCACTATGTGAACCTGTGCTAGTTTCTTAACCTTTGTCCTTCAGGATGGCTTTAATCTCCTCAAGGTTCTTTGCCATTATTTTGAAATTTCTAGAGACACAGCCAAACAAGACAGACCAATGATTATATTGTATAATATGTGAATATATACATATTTGTGGATATGTATATACATACATACATACATACAAATACACACAAGGTACTTTTTAGAGGGCAAAGGTGCTAGCAGCTAGAAAGGGGACAGTGACAGAACAGGCTTCATGTAAGAATTAGCACAGGAGGTAAATATGCCATGGATGTAATGTATTTTTAAATTTTGATTGGTTTTGCTGGTATTTTTTCTTCATCTTTTTTTTTTTTTTTGGTTTGTTTCTTTTAAAATATCCTTTATTATATGGGATGGCCTTCTGGCAAAGAGGATATCAACTGAACTTTTGGTAATATAAAAAATATCAAGTAAAAAAATAAACAGGGGGACATGAAGTGAGAATGAATTCAAAGCATGAGGGACAACCAGTACAGACTCCAAGATGGGAGATGGAAGCTTGTAGGCAATAGTAATAAGGCCAATTTGCTAGACTATATAATATATATGAAGGAAAAAATGTAGAATATGACTGGGAAGATAGTTTATGAAAAGTTTTAAAACACATTTTAACCTATATTCTAATTTGATTTGTTCAATTACAATTAAGGGCATATCTTTTGAACATCTGTATTCTTCTAGTAACCCTATATGGTTATAAATCATGAACACAATGAACTAAGAAGAATCAAAGTTGTAGATGTCCCAAAATACAAATGTTATCCTACTATATGCAAAACAATACAAGATCTAGCAAAAGGGTGCCATTGAACTTGTAGATGAGGGTGTTTGTAAAAGGATAAAAATTAGGATGAGAAGGAATGGATGGATTGCATTCTTACTGGAGGAAGCGTCCACACGAATTAAATTCATTGTAGTGTTGAAATAATTAATTTAGATTTTATCCCGAGTGAGTTTAACTCATTTTTTGAAACAAGATTTTGCTGTAAAAAGAGGTGCAGTTATGAATGGCTATAGAGAAAACATTTCAAAAAAAACAACAAAGAATCAGAGACAAGTAGTACCCAAAACAAACTCTTTCTACTTTTTAGTTTTATTTAGGAGTACTCTTATTTTTGCCATTCTGGGAATGGGACAGGAAAAATGAAGAAAGAATAAAAGGAGCATGAGATTAAAGAAATCTCTTTAAGCAACTTGGATACAGATAAAAGGGGTTCCTCACAGAAGCAATTGTAGAGACAAAGCATAAAAAATTAGTGACTTCTGCTATGTTCTTGAAGTAAGTGAAGATGGATTCTTATGCTTACAACTCCAGATATAATTCACTGAGAAAACTAATTGAGAAGGTATGTTCATTATAGTCAAGCAAGCAAGCTATCTAGTATTTGCTAAATACCCACTATGTGCCAGGCCCTATGCTAGGCATTCAGGATTACTTTGAAATATGTTTCTGGTTGGATTTTAAATTCTGTCTCTTCTTAATAGTTTTCCTGAGTTTAGATAAAAAAAATTTTCAGTTCCTTTTCTATGCCATCTCCTCAACTTCTAGACAGCATCATCATCATCAACAACAATTCATAAATTGTGAATACTGAACTTTTGGAAAGTGTTTAAATAAAAGTGTTATTAGTGTAGGTTCAAAGTAGAACAGGTATTCTGTCTTGCATCATTTAAACTTAGGTGATCTAGATGAATTTCAGACTTGGATCACAGAATTAGAGATAGAAGCAACCTTAATGATCATTTGGTATATCCCTCTCATTTTTTAAATAAAGCAACTAAGTCCCAGATATTTGCCCAAGGTTACAAAAATAGGAAGTGGCAAAATTATCATTCTAGCCCTCTGGCTTCCATATCAAGCACTCTTATCAATATAATATCAATCCTGAATTTTTTCGTGGGTAGCACTTCCTAGAAAATGGTAGCACAAAAATTGGTATATTGAACCCATGGGAGATAATGATGATCCTACAACCATCAAAAATTGTAATCTTTTGCTAGAGATTGTTGAAAATACACTTTTCTGCATATGATTCTTCATCATAAAGACTAGTTCTGATAATATTCAGTTTTTCCTAAAACATTAACCATGAAATAACTCATAAAATGCAGTCACAAAATGAAATTAGTAATTTGCAAAACATTTTTCTCACAAAAAATTCCCTAGAAATCGTTAACCTTTTGTGCTATCTTAATTAAAACACCACAACCACCATTTATTTCAGACAATATTTATTTTTTATAACACATGAAATATGCGATACAATAAATTTGTTATTCTGTCATTCAGTCATGTCCCGTTGCTTATGACCTCGTAATTTATAGTATTCTAGGCTTTTCCAACCTGAAGGGCTCATCTTTCAATGCCATATTTTTTTTATCATTTCAATACTGTCCATGGGGTTTTCTTGGCAAAGATACTGGAATGGTTGCCTTCTTTAGTGGAGTACCCCTTTTCAGAGCTCTCCTATATTATCTGTCCATCTTGGATAACCCTATTCAGCATAGCTCACAGTTTTATTGAACTGCACAAACCTTTCCAACATGACCAGGCAGTGATGTAGGAAGGAAATACCACAAATACTGTGCAGCAAATGAAATTCTTAAAACTAAAATATTTTTAAAATCTGAATTTTATCTTCCACTGTGTAAGAGTTTCAGACTCCCTATCTAGCATTCTTTCCCTTGTAACCTGATGATGTATTTATCTAGACCATATTCATTCATCTCTTATACCAAAGTACTTTATGATATACTTACAGAACTAAAAGACTTCATAGAATCATAGAATTTCAAAGTTAAAATAAAGAAGTGACTCCTGAGTGGTCAACTTCTAACCAAAAGATGAATATGCTCTAAAAAATTGTGAGCAAGTTGTCAGTCATCCTATGAATCAGGTCAGACAGACCAGCTGACTTTCAGTTACTTCTAATTAATAAGAAGATTTCCTCTCCAATATTGTTAAATTTTTCTTCTTTTCAATTGTGCCCCACTGTACCTCATTTTTTTTCATTAAGAATTCAATAAGAAAAAAAATTCTATATCCTCATACATAATATTGTCATTGCCTTTCAAATATTTGAACAAAAGTTGTATGTTTCTACTATTCTTCTCAAGGATAAATATGTCCTTTTATTTTATCCAGTCCATGAATATATTATCTAAAAGCTTTCATTATTTTGTGGCCCCTCTCTTAGTGTTTTTTACTTATCAATGTCCTTCCTAAAATGTGGCACTCAGAATAATAAGAGCTGATATTTATATCTTGCTTTAAGGGATTTAAAATATGTTATTTCATTTGATTTCTGTAACAATCTCATTAGGTAGGTGCTGCTATTCTTATTTTAAAAATGAGAAAACAGTCAGAAAACTTAATTGAACACAATACTTCAAATATGTTCTAGCTGTCATTATTATATCTTCATTAAGGTATCTTTTTGTTGCTTAGCAATGCATATATTCCTGCAAGCTCCTATTCTGATTGGTGAGTTCTTTCTGTGAAAATTTCCATGTGAGAAAGCACTTGCAATAATTATTTCTAAAGCAGCTTAGCCTTCTACTCTCTAGACTAATTTTCTGCCATGTAGCCCAGGTAGATATCTTCCTTTTAGTTCTTTCTAGTTCTCTTTAATATATCATTTTTTTATTAGAATTTAAGCTCCTTGAAGGCAGGATCTACCTTTCCTTTTGTTTGTGTGGGTATCCCTAGCATTTTAAAACTATAACATATACTAAGTGCTCAATAAATTTTCTAAGTAATAAAATCTTTTGATCCCAGTATTGATTACAATTTTATTGTGGTATGATTTGTAAAGGTTGTATTTAGAACTTCTGCCATAAAAAGCATTTATTTATGATTTGTTTGTGTCCTAATATGCTTTTATAAAGATTCTATGTGATAATGAGATATATTGATATAATGCTCTTGTTCAAAAGATCCTATGAGATTTGCACTATGCTTTGGAGACATAATTATAACATGAAACTTGAGTTTTAAAGGCTAACAATGAAAATATGTAATGAATGCACTGAAAGATCTTTATAATGGCAAGGTGAACAAAACCAGTGAAGCACCTAGTACGATACCAGCTGCTCCACAATCAATTTTTTTTCCCTATATTATGTGTAGCTACAAATATGCAGGATTGCCAACAAGAAAGTGAAAATGAGATTACTGATCTGAAGTTGCAAAACTTAAAAATACAAATGTTGAGGACTGACAGTATTTCACTGCTGGTAAAACCCTTGAAATTTTCA
This sequence comes from Antechinus flavipes, assembly GCF_016432865.1. Classification (NCBI taxonomy): domain Eukaryota; kingdom Metazoa; phylum Chordata; class Mammalia; order Dasyuromorphia; family Dasyuridae; genus Antechinus; species Antechinus flavipes. The sequence continues at coordinate 267,548,681 of NC_067399.1, forward strand.
AACTAGCTTGAAATTCGCTCAAAGTAAATGTGACACTGTGGGAAGTAATCAAGGGAGGACCCAATCAATTTGAGGAATTGTTTTCATTATAAGCTCTTTTTTGTCCCCTTCTTCCTTATCACCCATTTTTCAGATTTGTTTTCCTTTCTTGGTCCAATAGATGGCAAAAACTGAGGCACTGGCAGATTTCCTGGCAGTAGTAAGCCTGTGCATACTGTTAGCCTAAAACTCATGGGAAAAAAAAATATAGATATTATTTAGGACTTCCCGTTCCAATGTGGAGGGAGGGATATCCTGAATTCCATAAGTAATCAGATATTGTAATTTAGTCTTTTAGTCAAAGAAAGGAAATTTCCTGGATAGTACCAGTCTTAGGGATTGTTTCATGGGTTACCCCAAGTGCACTCTCAAAGGTTGAGAATTAAGACACCAGGCATTCCAAACAGAGGGGAATTTCCTGATGTAGCATTTGCCTTGGAGAAAGAAAGGAATTACTCATATAGTTCCCTAAGCATTGTCTTACTTGGAGAACAAAATTACAGATTCTATGGAAAAGACATTGCTTGTTCAGCAGTCTCAAGTATATCTGCCTTCTAGGGCATATTTAAACCACAGACTCACACTAGAAGTCTGGGCTGAGAATTCACAAGAATGTCAAATTGTTGCCCCAGACACATCCCTAATTGCAATTCTAGGCCTGTCACTATGTAGAATCTTATTAAAGAAAATTTGGAGAAGTGGAAAGGTGAGTTAGAATGATGGGAATTTGAGAATTTTCTTGAATATAATTTTTTAACTACCTAGTCATTACTGAGACAAGCATGTGGTAAGAAACATTCAGCCGAACAGTCAAATACATTGTTTATTTTGTTTCACATAAATATATTTATAAATATATGCGATAAGATATTACTATTATAACTATACCCTGAATTTGTATGGCATATTGGATGGTAAGTATAATTCATTTGTCTTGAACACTCATCTCAGCTCACTTGAGAATTCCTAAGGTCATTTAACCAAAATTGCATCAAACCAGCAGACTAAATAAGAAACCTGAACCAGTTATTGTTTTAAGGTCATTATTAAAAAGATAATACTCATTCCATGTCTTTGCTCATTCTTCAGGTCTTAAATTCTATCTAATCTGTGCATATATATTTCTTTTAAAATTTTTTCATAATACTTTTTAAAAAATTTTCAAAATACGTGCAAAGATAGTTTTCAACATTCACCCTTTCAAAACCTCGTGTTCCAAATTTTTCTCCTTCCCTTCCCTTCTTTCCCTCCCTTACACAGTAAGCAATCCAATATCGTTTAAACATGTGCAATTCTTCCACACATGCTTCCACATTTATCATGCTGCACAAGAAAAATCAGATCAAAAAGGAAAAAAGAAAGAAAGGGAAAAAAAAAAGCAAGCAAACAACAAAAAAGTTAAAATACTATGTTGTGACTCATACCAGTCCCCACAATCCTCTCTCTGGATTGTGCATATATTTCTGAGCAGTTCAACCAGGGGTAATTTGCTCTTCCTCTGATCTATGAAGTACTTTTAATTTGTGTGAAATTAATATAGTCCCTGTCCTTTCTAATAGATAATACTCTCTGGATTTTGGCGAAAAGGGTGCTTGATCAGGCATTATATGAAGGTGAGCTATTATTCCTTATTTCCTAGTCAACTAATTCCCTTTCTTTTTTCCCCTGAGGCAATTGGGATTAAGTGACTTACTCAAGACCACATAGCCAGAAAGTGTTAAGTGTCTGAGATCACATTTGAACTCAGATCCTCCTGACTTCAGGGCTGGTGCTCTATACGCTGGCCACCTAGCTTCCCCCTAAGTCCTCTTCTTCATGTGTTCTGGTACTTTCACGGGACTATTTTATACCTCCAGCAGTGTTTCTTTGCATGGTCTTATCAACTCTCTCAGTTGTGACCCATCTCTTCCATCAAATATTTTCTGAGTAAAAATAAGAAAGAAAGATTATATTGTTTTAAGGTTCTTTAAGCACTTTACACACACTATCTCATTTGATTCTCAAAACAACCTAGAGAACCTGCTGCTGTTTCTGGAGCAATTGATAAAAGGAGGAAAAGAAGGAAACATTATTAGAGAGATGGATAAATGCATCTTCATTGAATTTTATAGAATGCAATTTGAAATTCATTGGTTTTTGTTCTCAACCTGCCTAAGGAAGGAACTAGAATGTTTTCTTGTGGAAGAATTATGAAAAGCTCAGGAAGCAGATGTCCTGCTTTCTAATCCTGGCTCTGGCAATAACTAGCTTTTTGACATTGGGTGACTAAATTCCCTTCTCTAGGTCTCAGTTTCCCTATCGTTATATTGAAAGGGGTGGATTCTGTTAACTGAAAGGTTCCTTTTAGCTCCATATATATCTGTGATTTTGTCTATCAAGGATCACTTAAGAGTCAGGTGATATGTATTTTATTAAACACTTAGAATATGCCAGATGCTGTCCTAAGTGCTGGGGATGCCAAAAAGAAAAAAAAAAAGAAAGAAAAGAAAAGTTTGAAGATAATACAAAAGAAAAAGAAAAAGCAAGTCTCTATCCCACAAAAAGCATATAATCTAAGAGATCAGATGATATATAAATAACTAGGTATAATCAAGAGCTATAAAGAATAGTTAAATGGTTATTTATGCCACTGGGACAGTTAAATGGTTCAGTGGGTAGAGCACTGGTCCTAGACCCTAAGCAAATCACTTAAACTCTGCTTATTCTACCAGAGAAGGAAATGACAAACCATTTTGGTACCTTCGGCCCCATGGCCAGTACTGCATGCTATGGGTCCATGGAGTCACAAAGAGTCAGACCTAACAATATTGCACAATTTGCAATCTAGCTATGCTTTCTCATCTGGTATTATTTCTAGGTGGTATGGTGGATAGATTGCTGACCCTGGAGTCAGAAGGAAATGAGTTAAAATCTGGCCACAGATGTGTGTGTGTGAGAGAGACCCTTTTCCTCAGTTTCCTCAACTATAAAATGTTGATAATAACAGCATCTACCTCCCAGGGCTATTAGGAAGAAAAAGTGAGATAATATTTGTAAAGTGCTTGGCACAGTACCTAACATTCAGTAGGTCCTATAAGAATACTTATTTTCTTTCTGTAGACCCTCCTAGATTAAGGATGCTTAGTCTTTTCGTGGCCCATGGACCCTTTGGCAGTATAGTGAATCCTATGGGGTTCTTCTCAGCATGTTTTTAAATGCATAAAATCAAAGATATAGGAAATGAATAATAGCTAGCACTCATTTAGCTAGGTTTACAAAGTGCATTGTATATATTCACTTATTTGATTCTTATAATAACACAATGGGGCAGATACTACTATTATCCCCATTTTACAGATGAGGTAACTGAAGCAGAAGTTAAATGACCTGCCAAGAGTATTACAGCTAATGGAGGTCTGAGGCACAAGATTCAGATTTGTCTTTCTGACTCTAAATCCTAAATTTATTGCACTGCCCAATTCCCAATTATACTGAAATTTAGTTATATATTTAAAATTTTTTCATATGTGATAGTTTAAGAATGCCTGTTCCCATTTTAAATAGATAGTTAGATGATAGATAGATAAATAGATAACAATGCAGCACTGACTCACCATCCACTATATCTCACGCTGACTACATGGCTGGCTAATTTTCAAATCTTATATTTTCACCACTTCTTTTTCATAGGCCATTGTTGGAAATATACTGCAGTTCCACTACTCCCAGATTCTGTTTGTATGCAATGATTCCATCTGCCCTAAGTGGAAGGTGGTTTTAATTTAGTGGAAGGTGGAAAATAGAAAATAGTTCTGTTTTCAATCACCAGAAAAAAAAAAAAAAGCTGAACTAAAAAGAAAAAAAAAATGAAGAGAGACTGAAAGCAGGTTCATGCCAAAAGTGGGATAGAGCCGAAAAAAAAAACAAATGCTATGGTAAAGGGAATCTGAAATAAATAGCCTGTGATATTAAATATTAAAAATAGTTATTTCTATTTGGAGAAATCTGGAAGACTATACCTACAGTGCAATCAAGGACAGAGTCATCCTATTGGTTTATATAGGGAAAATAGTTGGGATTTTGAAAGATACAAATTTGTTCAGATTCTGACAATTTAGTCTGGAGAGCTAAACAGTGGCAATATGTTGAAGATCCGTGATCACAGTGATGTAAGATTCCTAATCCATCTGTGGTTACTCCTGTGGTCCATACTTTTATCCTAGGCCATATTCTTTCAAAAAAAATAAAGAATTTTTGGAAATACCAGAAGCTGAATAGAGGTTTTACTTAAGAATTTGGTATTTAATTCATGTAGGAAACTTTCTTCCTTATCTATAAATTAGACAATTCTTAGAGACTTGCCTGAGTTGAAAAAGATTAAACAGATTGCTTTTGGTCATAGCTAGTGGGTGCCAGAAGTGAAATTTGAATCCCGGGCTTCTGGGGCAAAACCAGGACACTCTGACTCCACTTTTCATCTGAATGGAATAAATAGAAAACAGAAGAAAACTAAGTTTAGGAGCTTCTTCTTCCCTCCCCTTCTGTAATAATATAGCAAAGAAGGGTATTTTCTCAGCTTGAGTGTTTGAAGAAAAGGCAAAAAGTTGGGCAGTTTCAATTCAGAAGAAATCTATAGTGAAGATCTTGCTGAGAAACAACACATTCCTTATAGTCTAAAAGGGTTTAATTTTGTTGTCAAGTTTTGTTTCAGACCACATTGGAAAGCACTGAGGAGAAAAAAAAAAGATTATTCAAAGCAACAGTGGATGGCAGTATTGGTTTGCAGCTATAAAGCAAGAAAGGAATGGAAAGTACAATGTTTTCCAGAAGAAATCTAAGATTTGGTACAATCTCTAAAGGAGACTTATTGAGGGACTAAAACAGTGAATTTCTGTTGGAAGTGTTTGAACAATTTGAGAGAATACTCTGATGATTTGAGAACATTAGGCTATGAAATGAGAGTTTGTGAGGGTGGGGGTGACAAATAACCTAGAAGAAAAGTATTTTTTATTGTTTAAAGCAGTGTTTCAACTAACCCTTTACCACTAGGAATAATAAATGTGGTTTTAGATGATGATAGCGAGTTGGGGGGAGGAGGAGCAACAAAGAATGAATTTAGTCAAAAATGAGATTGACAAGGAAAGTTTATAGCTCCTTCTAAAGCCAAATTATGAATAATATTATTTTAATTGAAGAAAAGTTAGATTACTCACAAGAGGTAAAGATTGGGTTTGGGATTATAATAAAGTGATAAAGAGAAGAAAAGTGACATATTTTGCATTTCAAGCATTTTTTCTTTTTTCTTTTTTGTTTTCTTTTTTAAAAAAGTAGAATGTGAATGATGTTGAAAGCTATATAGTACTATAGAAAGATCACTAGACTAGAAGTCAGAATGTTGAATCTAATACTGGTTCTATCACTAAAATCCTTTGTTACTTCATGTCTTTGGATTTTATCATCTGGAATTGTGAGGGATAAAATTTAATTTGATTAAACAAATATTTGAAGAGTGAACTATATTCAAAGTACCAGATATACAAAGACAGAAACAACATTGCCCCCCTCCTCCAGCTTTCAAGTTAATTTAATATTCTTGAAGCATAGGTGACTTCAAAATTTCTCTGCTCTATAAAATCCAATAGCTCCCTCTTGCCTTTAGAATAAAATATAACGTAGCCCCTCCCCCCCTTTTTTTAGCTTTTCAGGACCTTTACAATTTAACTATAGCCTTTTACCAGACTTCTTGTTTTTCACGGCACATGTTTTGGATTCCTGCAAAAATGGCGTACTTGACAGTCTATCTATGTGAGTATTTGGACCACAGTCTTGGTGTCTTTGCGCAGGCTACCCTTCATGTTTGAAAAGTCCTCCCTCCTCAACTCTGTCTGGTGCTTTTCTGCAAAGTGTTAGGAATTTTATTCTCATTTCTCCAATTGTTAACATTCTCCCTATGGGAATTACTTTGCATATATTTTATTTAATTTTTTAAATTTTTGAAATGACTATGTACACATATACATATTTATGTAAATATATACAGGTATATGTGCATTTCTGTATATATGTATATATACGTGTACAGAGAGACACAGAGAAATAGACAATCTAACAGAGAGATAGAGATTTTCTTTGTTTTTAATAAAATGGAAACTCATTTAAGGCAAGGACTTTTCTCATTTAAATTTTTGTTAAATGAAAGAATTGGATTAGGTGAAACCTCAGCTTCTAAATTTGGAAAATTCCTTGATTCTATTTAAATAAACTCTATTGCCTGAGAAATTCAGAATTATGCCAGTTTTTTTCAGCACTGGATTATTCTGTACAATCCCTAACATTTTTCTAATCATACTTCTGGTTATCCATTCCACAATAAATACAAAGGTAGAAGACATAGTGAAGTATAGATTTCACAGATTTTTCACTTTTTTCCATTCAAGATCAGCTCAATGGATAGACAGGCAAATATTTGTCATGCATAAGAAATTAGTGGATAAAATCCTTGAGTCTAAGACATTATGTATAAGCCAATGAAATGCCACTGGATTTGGAATTTTAAGAACAGATTCAAATTCTGGTTTTTTTCACTTATTACCATGAGATCTGGGCAAATAAATAAATTAATAAGCATGTATTAAATGCTATTTGCCAAGCACTATGTGAAGCACCAAGGATACAAAGAAAAGCAAAAGACAGTTCCTATTCTGAAGGAGCTCACTCTAATGAGAGATAAAATGCAAACAACTATATATAAAAAAATCTATATACAGGAGAAATTGGAAATAATAAATGAAATGAAAGAAGAAAAGAAAGAAAGAGAAAGAAGGAAGGAAGGAAGGAAGGAAGGAAGGAAGGAAGGAAGGAAGGAAGGAAGGAAGGAAGAAAGGAAGGAAGGAAGGAAGAAGGAAGGAAGGAAGGAAAAAAGAAAGGAAGGAAGGAAGGAAAGAAGAACTTATTAAGCATTTACTATGTGTCAGGCACTATACTAACAGCTTCACAAATATCTCATTTGATCCTCACAACAATTCTAGAAGATAGGTGCTACTATGATGCTTATTTATAATTTAATAAATGAAGGCAGAAAGAATAAAAAAGAGGTTGCACAAGAATTAAGAGGGATTGGAAAAGATTTCTTTTAAAAAGTGGAACTTTACTTGAGACTTTAAGGAAGCCAGGAAAACCAGGAAGCAAACATTAGGGAAAAGAGCATTCCAGATAAAGGGACTGGTCGGTGAAAATGTACAGTCTGGAGATAGAGCATATTGTTTAAAGAACAGCAAGGAAGTCGGTGTCACAAAGTATGAAGGAGAAACTAAGGTATAAGATGAGGGAAAAGATAAAAAGGGCAAGATTGTAAAGAACTTTGAATGTTAAACAAAGGAGTTCACATTTAATCCTGAAGATGATAGGGAGCCAATGGAGAATATTGAATAAGGGAAGGGGTAACATGGTCAGATCTGTGCTTTAAGAAGATTGATTTGACAGCTGAGTGCAAGATGATATGGATCAAAGAGAGACAAAAGGCAGGAAAAATATCAGGATATTGCAATAGACTAGGGATAAGAGGATGAGGAGGACCTATATCAAGGTAGTAGCAGTATCCGAGAGGAGAAAGGGAATATACCAGAGTCACTATGGAGGTAAAATTGATAGAACTTTTCCACACATTGAATATTGGGATAATGGTGAAAAATAGTAAAGAGTCAACAATGCACAGGAGCCAGGGTGAGTGACTGTGCCCTAAACAATATGGTAAAGGTCAGTCTCTGTAAAATGAGAGCTTGGGACATTGTCCTTTCCAACTCCAAATCTATACTCAGAGACTAGGCCCTTGACAATCTTTTTCTCTAGCCTAAGCCAGAGAGAAATCCTCAAATGCTGGTGTTAAGACCTTTAATGGGAGAGGAAGCATGTTTCAAAAGGATGGAATCTCAGGAGAGTTGTATCTGTTAAGTATATTAAAGTAAACACCAAATATACATGGTAGATGTTCCAAGCTTCAATGCTAGCAATTGAAAGGACTGTGAAATGTAATAATAGCTATTCAGAGAAAGTAGTATTTTATGTTAGATAATAGATGGTTGCAAAGTACTTTGCAAATATGAAATATTTAATAACAACAACATACTATAGCATAAAAAAGCCAACTAGTGACTTCATTAGAACTGGTAAGTTCTTGTTTAAAGAAGAGGAGAAAAGAGAGGAAAAAATTCAGGTCAGATTTACTAATTCCAATTTTTAATATAAATATTTATTAAGCAAAGATTATGTACAAAGCAATATGTTGATCTTGCCTCTAACACCTATGAGCTGTTTGATCTTGAAAAAGTCTTGACCTCCCTGCATTTCAGTTTCCTCATCTTTAAAATGGGAGAAGTGGGGAATGAAGGGAGAAGATGATTCCAGAGCTCCCTTTCAGCTCTAGAACTGTAATCTCCTTGCTGGGGATTGGAGAAGTGAGAACAAAGAGACCCAAATGACAAATGATATATATTCCCTGACTTTAGGAAGCTTGCAATACTTGGAAGCAGCAAGGAATTATAGCTATAGGGAGAGAACCTAAGACTTCATTGACAGAGGGAGCTTCCAAAAAAGAAAATTTCTTTTCCACTGCAGGTAGACACCTTTGTAACAAGGCTTTTTAAATTTTTTCTTGTCATGACCCATTCTCTCCCAAGAAATCTTTACATGTTCTTGAGTTTATATGTATATAAAATATTCATAAAAATCAAATATTTACTCATCATAAATCATCTTTTCACAATCCCCACATCCCATTTTGCAATCCCATTTGGGATCAGGACCCACAGTTTAAGAAGCTTTACTCTGTAACTTGTAGTCTCATAGAACTGCCTAGAATACTAGAATTTGTGATTTGTCCAGGATCACACAGGAAATTTTTGTCACAGGCAATTTTTAAATCCAAGTCTTTCTACTTCCAAGGCAAGTTCTCTATCCATTATGCTAGGCTACTTCTCATCCAAGCATATACAATATAAATCAGACTCTAAATACATGCTGCTATGAGATCACAAAGACCCAGCATTTCAGAGTTGGAGGAGATGTCAGAAAGCCAAGTGATCCAATCAATACCTTAACAAGGCTAAAATTACCTGAAAAGGAGTAATCTAATCTTCGCAAAGATCTTTACTGAAAAGGAATCCACTCCTTTTTATGACAGTATATTCTACTTTTGCATAGCTCCAATCTTTGGAGCATATTTTCTTAAATTAAGTCTAAATCTATTTTTCTGTTCTACCATTGCTTTTAGTTCTTTCTTCCCTCTGAGACCAAGTCTCTTTTAAAAGCAATCTAAGGTGGCACTTTCTATTAATGAAGGAACATTAAAACAACCACGAGCAACATCAATGCAAAAATAACAAAAAAAAAAAAAAAAACACAACTAAGTCACTCAGAAAGCTTTATTGTTGATTTTTCTTTTTCATAGCTATACTGTAACAAATTCTTGAGCACTGAGAAAACAAAATAACTTTCTGTCCTTTGAACATACACTGCATCATTTCCTATGATTTACACAGTTAATTATGCCTGGAATACTCAGATTTCCCAATTATGTTGCCTGGAATTTCCTATCTATCTTTTAAATCTTAAATCAAATCTTCAATCAATTATCCAGTAAGCATTTATTAATATCAGGTTCCTCCTTCAAGAAGACTCCCCTCATCTTCCCTATTGATAAGACTCTTCTTCACAGATTACAAAGTCCTTTGTACACTATCTCTCTGAAATACTTAATGTTATGTCTCGTATTTATGACATTCACAAATTTATTGTGTACTCAAAAGGACAGGGTTTATTTCTTGTCTTGCTTTCCTCTGATTACTAAAATAATCCTAAGCACACAGTAGATATTCAGCAGATACTTGTTGAAAGAATGAGGTTCATATTTGGAAAGATCAAATAACTGTGGATAATAGGTACATGAATTAGAGTGATCAACTGAATGAGGATCCAAGAAAGAGGGATAGCAATCACAAAGAGAAGAACAAGCAGAAATATTTTTAATTAAAAGCTACAAAAATACTCTGACAAAAAAAGCAGAGAACTCCTACAAATATTCCTAAATAGTTTCTTGATAATTTTTTAAAATGGTAGAATTTTAGAGGTAGAAGTTACTTGGAAAAAATCTATTTGGAAGAAAAAGACAGGGATTGGATTTATGATTGATTTCATTGAAATGACTAGTTCCTGATTAGGAAACAACCTTTATCATTCATGTTGGCATTTTCTCTATAATTTATCAATTTAGATGCTCAGAATACTAAAATTAGAATGTCTTATTCAAGGTCATAAAACTAGTATGTATCATAGGCAAGACTTGCACCTAGATCTTCCTGTCTTCAAAGCCAACATTCTAGCTGCTTCATTACATTGTTTCTTCATCCACTGTAAAACCAATATATGTTTATTTTTGTTTGAGGAAATGGAGGGCCAGAAAATTTAAGTGAATTATGCCAAAATTATACAACTAATTAGCAATGAAGGTAGGACTAGAATCCTGATGTTTTAGCAATCAGATCATTACTTTTCCCATTATACCATATTATCTCTTTCAAAGGCCAGATATTGTTTATAAAAAGTTGTGTAACATGTGAAAGGAGAGAAATGAAAAATCTATTCTTAAACAAGGTACTAAAAACTAGTGCAGGAAATGATAACTTGAACTTCTATGGCACTACTACATTGCTACTATTCCAAAAAGTAGCTCTAGACTGAAGTTGTTTGGGAAATTAAGGATATGCACTCATTATGTGTGTGTATGTGTGTGTGTGTGCATAAAATAGTGAGAAAAAAATGAAGAATCCCATAAATGCCTAAATATTGGGTAGAGATAGTATTATGATTTTTTTTAGTTTAATTTATTGGTACTTTGTAGTAAAGCATGAATTCATCATTCTTACTCAATAGTGGTATAATGGACATGGCATGGAAGGATGTGGTGAGATGGGGTAATTTGCAGGGAGGATCAGAAAAAATAATATCCTTAGGCTACATTCCTACAGAGAAGTGACCAATTTTTGCAATAAGTTACCAATTTTAGAGATCAAATTAAAAAACATGGGCATATCAGAATGCTGCAAGTGGCAGCCATCCATGATTTCTAGATGTCTGTTTGGGAGTTCAACTCCACAATGTAAATAGCTGGCAGCCGCACTGTTGTATGCTAAATGTCTCATTACTAACTGTCTGAGAACCCAAGAATTACACACAATTAAGGGTTGGTACACACGAGTGGCCGAAATTGCAGTTTACGAAAGAATGATAATTGTTCAAGAAGATAGAATTGATGCATATAATTGGATTTGGTCATTTCACTTTTATCAAGTTTTTTTTGTTTGTTTGTTTGTTTGCTTTCTTTTGTTTTCTTTTCTCAAGTGTATTAATACAGTCACTATTTGAATTAATGTGTATGATTAAAATTATAACTTTTATAAAAGTCATCTTTATACATTCAGGCTTATTTTTGTGTTCCATTTAGTCTTCCATAACAGTTCTTTTTCATGCTAATTTTTTTTCTTTTTATATTTCAATGTAATCCAAGAGATTTATATGAAAGTCAAGTTTAGAAGTCTATCTGGTATTTATATTATTGATTATATATTTAATGTTATTCATTTTAAGAATATCATATAAATATAAACTCTTACACTTTTCAAAGTGCTTTTCTGACAATATGAGCAAGTTAGTGCAAGGATTGATAACCCCACTTTATAGAAAACTTAGTTAAGCAATTTGCCCATAAGTTATACTTCTAGTTAAATAGAATGGAAACTCCTTGTGGTGGAGGATTAATGCACTTTTGTATATGTACCTCCATATATGTATATGTATACAATATACATATATTGTATATGTATCATATGAGATGATACATATTTGTCCATATTTGATCAATTGAAACTGAATTAGCTCTCTTTATCGAAGAGATCCACTTCCATCAGAATACATCCTCAAACAGTATCATTGTTAAGGTATATAATGATCTCCTGGTTCTGCTCATTTCACTTAGCATCAGTTCATGTAAGTCTTGCCAGTTCTCTCTGTATTCATCCTGCTGGTCCTTCCTTACAGAACAATAATATTCCATAATATTCATATACCACAATTTACCCAGCCATTCTCCAATTGATGGGCATCCATTCATTTTCCAGTTTCTAGCCACTACAAACAGGGCTGCTACAAACATTTTGGCACATACAGGTCCCTTTCCCTTCTTTAGTATCTCTTTTTTCATTTTAAGAATATCATATAAATATAAACTCTTACACTTTTCAAAGTGCTTTTCTGACAATCTGAGCAAGTTAGTGCAAGGATTGATACTTGCTGCAGGATGTAGCAAGGCTGCAGGAAGTATAGTAATGTATAATAAGACTAGAAAAACAGGGTTGAGCCAGGTTATAAGGATCTCTAAAAGTCAAACATAAGATTTTCCTTCTTATCTTAAAAGCAACAGAGTGCATTTGTTAAATAGGGAAGTTATATGATTATATCTGTGTTTAAGCAAACTAACTTTGGAAGTTGTTTGGAGGATAGATTAGAATAGGGAGAAGCTGGAGGCAGGAAATCCAATTAGAAAATTATCTTACAAGTAGGATGTAATGAAATAGAATGGTGAGTCTGAGAATGAGAACAATAGAGATCACTATTGACCACAAAATAGAAAATTTTGATTATATCAAATTGAAAAGTTTTTGTATAAATAAAACAAATGCAGACAAGATTAGAAGGGAAACAATAAACTGGGAAAACATTTTTACAGTCAAAGGTTCTGATAAAGGCCTCATTTCCAAAATATATAGAGAACTGACTCAAATTTATAAGAAATCAAACCATTCTCCAATTGATAAATGGTCAAAGGATATGAACAGACAATTCTTAGATGAAGAAATTGAAACTATTTATAGACATATAAAAATATGCTCCAAATCATTATTAATCAGAGAAATGCAAATTAAGACAACTCTGAGATACCACTACACACCTGTCAAACTGGCTATAATGACAGGGAAAGATAATGCGGAATGTTGGAGGGGATGTGGGAAAACAGGGACACTGATACATTGTTGGTGGAATTGTGAACACATCCAGTCATTCTGGAGAGCAATTTGGAACTATGCTCAAAAAGTTATCAAACTGTGCATACCCTTTGATCCAGCAGTGTTTCTACTGGGCTTATACCCCAAAGAGATATCAAAGAAGGGAAAGTACAAAGTACTTTGTGAGTTCACACCTCCCTTGAAGCACTTTGGGCCAGAGAGCACTATGGGAGAAAACCCACAACCCCTCTCTTGAAGGAGCATAAATAGAGCTTCAATGGGCCAGTCAAAGAAGTTTTTCAGAGTGAAGAGGCTCTCGGTCAGATTTCAGTGGAATTACGCCAGAAGCCCTCTCTCCGAGGCAAGGCAGAATATTTTCCACTTGGCTGGCTGGTGGCAGAAGAAGAGTTTTCAGAAGAAGAAGCTACGAGTCGAGAGTTCAGTGGACAACCAGATTCATCTTCATCTCACACCACTGTGGTAGGTGGCTGGGCTCCTGCACGCCCCCCACTGATACCAAGCTGGTCTGAAAGACTCACCAGAAAGCTAGCCAAGCCCCAAGTGAAGGAGACAAGAGGTAAAATTCCATCTCTGTGCTGGTTGGAGGCTGAAGAAAGCAGAGGCAGAGGCTAAAGGACAGAACCTTTGGATTTGGCGACATTCGGAGGGAGCTCTTGGAACCAAGCAGAGAGATAGACCTCTAAGCTAACCGGGCTATATTGGAGATAATAAAAGATCTGAACTTTTATCACCTGGCTGTGCTTTGAGAAGAAAAAGCTCACCACATTTTGGCGCCCGAACAGGGACCGACAAAATCCTGATTCCAGGGAAGGCACCCAGAGAGAACTTTTATAATATTTTATAGAAGAACAAGAACCCAACATTTGAACTCCCAACAATATACCTCAACAATGATACTGTTTGAGGATATATTCTGATGGAAGTGGATCTCTTCGATAAAGAGAGCTAATTCAGTTTCAATTGATCAAATATGGACAGAAGCAGCTACACCCAAAGAAAGAACACTGGGAAATGAATATAAACTGCTTGCATTTTTGTTTTTCTTCCTGAGTTACTTATACCTTCTGAATCCAATTCTCCCTGTGCAACAAGAGAACTGTTCGGTTCTGCACATGTATATTGTATCTAGGATATACTGTAACCTATTCAACATGTAAAGGACTGCTTGCCATCTGGGGGAGGGGGAAGAGGGAGAGAGGAGAAAAATCAGAACAGAAGTGAGTGCAAGGGATAATACTGTAAAAAATTACTTTGGCATGGGTTCTGTCAATAAAAAGTTATTTAAAAAATAAATAAATAAAAGAGAGAGAGAATGAGAACAATATAAGAGTATTTATAGGGATAGAAACAACAACTATTTGAATATTCAGGGAAAGGGAGAATGGGAAATAGAAGTTAATACTAATAATGTGAAAACAAGTTGTGCCTTTAATAGAAATAGGGAAATTCAGAAGAATGTACATTTGGAGAAAAACATGATCCATTCTATTTTGGAAATGATCAGTAAGTAATCATTTTTAATAAATGGATAATTAATTAAATGTTAGAATTGTAACTAAAACTTAGATTTTTCTGAAATAAATATAGTGATCTTTCTGCAACATTAGACTGCCTTTCAAATTGAATATAACCACTCTGGTTTGATTCTTAGAATTAGAGTGATGGAAAGGCTCTGAAATATCCCTCGGTCCACTTCCTTCTCACATTTAAGAATCTCCTCTCTAATGTCCTTGGCAGGTAGTCATCCAATGTCTGCTTCAACCAGGTCACTTACATTACTCCAAGTACTTCACTAAACAACCCATGTTATCAATGGCCTGCTTTAATTGCTAGATGATTCTTTCTTATGCTGAGAAAAAAAAAATCTATGGTCCAGCTACTTCCAGCCATACTCCTAGTTCTATTCTCTTAAACCACATAAAATAAGTCTAATTACTTTTCCACATGACAGCTTTCCAATATGTAGAGCCAGTTTTGTCCAAAGGCTCTCTACATAATCACCAATCAATTGTAAGCATTGGGTTCCACAAGTGTATTATGGAGACCATTGGTAGCCTGAAGGCTAACTTCATGTGCTGTTCATGTTTTCAAAGACTATGCTTTTGCTTTTATTTGTAGTATGAACTATTCACTTATTTTAGAACTAAGAAACAAACTAGATATCACCACCATGATGAGTCTTCAAAATTATGAGAATTTTTCTCTATCATTACAAGGAAACATTAGGAGAATTCCCTTTGACACAACCAGGAATGTTGGAAAGAAGGGAAAGCAGGGTTTAGGGGGAAAAATGATTTCTGTGTGAGGCATATTGAGTTTGAGATACCAATAATTTAATAGAACAATTTAAGATGTCCAAAGGTAATTGGTGGTGTTGAATTAGAGCTCATGAGAGAGATTAGTATTTATATTCATGCATATATAATTAAACTAACTGAAACTCATGAGATGCCCAACAAAATAATACTAAGGGAAAAAAGAAGAGAGCCCAGGAGAGAACTTTAGATGCCATCATGGTTCCTGCGTCTGACCAGAAGGAAGATCTAAGAAAAAGAGACTAAGAATGAGTTCAGTGAATAGAGTGTCAGTCCTGGAATCAGAAAGACTCATCTTGAGTTCAAGTTTGGCCTCAATCACTTAGTAACTGTGTCATCCTGGATAAGTGACTTGTCCCATTTGCCTCAGTTCCTCGAGTTGTAAAATGAGTTGGAAAAGGAAGTAGCAAATCACTCCAGTATCTCTGCCAAGAAAACCCCAAATGGAGTCACAAAGGCACAACTGAACGATAACAACAATCAGAATCATGAGTGAACAATGTCATGAAAACCTAGAGTAGAGATTAATCAGGAGAGGCAATTGATTCATTATTAAATATTGGAGACAGGTCAAGAAAAGTGAAACTTGAGAAAAAGCTATTTGATTAGGCAAATGGTCAAAAGTAATTTTGGGAAGCCACAGTTTCAGTTGAAGTTCAAATTTGAAGCCAAATTATAGTTTATAGTTGAGTGCGAAGAAAGGTAAAGAGGGCAGTATAGATGGCTTTCTCAAAGAGTTTGTCCAAGAAATACAGGAGAGATATGAAATATTAGTTTCCAGAATTTGTTTTTATGAAGTAAAAATTTTTTGGAAAGAATTGCAGTAAAATGAGGCCATTTTTAGGCAGCAGGGAAGGCATAGTGAATAGGGAAAGACTAAATAACAGAGAGTGGAATAGCAAACTGTTGGAGAAGATGAAAAAATATTTAGATTATTTGTGCATGTAAAAGGGTTGGTCTGGGCAGGAAGAAAGGAAACTATTTCTTGAAAACTAAGGGAATAGTGGAGGGAGATAGTGAGTGCTAGAAGAAAAGAATAAGGGGATTAAAGAGAGCTTTTAATGAAGGCTCTGAATTTTTTGGTGAAGTATGAAACAATGTCCTCACCTGAGAAGATGAGGTTAACGGGGCTACATGGGAGGCTTGAGAAGTAAGTTCCTTGAAGACAGGGTTTGCCTTTGAGATTGATTAATTGATTGATAGTGAATAAGGCAACAAATCAATTAGGTTAAGAAAGATTGCCTTGCTGCAGTGAGGGCCCAGTTGAGATTATACAACATAATTTTTTGTAGCAAACCCAATAAGCATAGTTTCATCTTTGTTTCTTTTTTTTAAATGGAAAGAATATTGATGCTACTCATCATTTAGAGCAGGGCTTCTCAAACTTTTTCCATTTGTAATTCCTTTTTTGCCCAAGAAATTTTTATATGACCCTAGGTATGCAGATATCTAAAATAGGTATATAAATCAAACATTTACTATAATGTAATTTCATAATTTCACACACCCATGCACACACACACACATTCAATTATTAGACTCCATGTGGGGTCATGAACCACAGTTTAAAAAGCTGGGATTTAGAGAACAGCTGAATAAATTGTGATATGAGAACATAATAGAATAGTTTTTATACTAAAAAATGACATTGTGGAGAATTCACAAAATTTTGGCAAGGATTTTGTGAACTCAAGAAGAATGAAATGAACACTATTAGGATGAAAATTTCCATAATAGCTATAGTTAATAAAGGCAAACAAGACCAAAACAACACTGATCAATGAATTGACCAATCATATATCAAGTATATATACTGCCTCTTAGCAGGGAGTTAAATGAAAGAGATATACAGCATAAGTCCTTTTTAAAGATATGACCAATATGTTCATTTGTTTTGCTTAACTATTTATTAAAAGGAAGAGAGAGGGGGCAGCTAGGTGGCACAGTGGATAGAGCATTGGCTCTAGAATTAGGAGGAGTTGAGTTCAAATCCAGCCTCAGACACTTGACACTTATTAGCTTTGTGACTCTAGGCAAGAAACTTAACCCTGATTGTCATATACACACTCAACAACACCAAAAAAATCGGGAGGGAACAAACATATATATGCACATACTACGTGCAACACATAGAAATCAGCATTTTATCTCATTTGAAGTGTGATGTTTAGAATGAGAGGGATGAATTATTAGTGGACAATAATGAATTTTTAAAAAATAAATAGAAATTCTTAAGAGAACATAAGTAAACAGGGTAAATTTTAATTTCTTTTTTAAAATTAATAAATCCTTTCAAATTAAATGGAACAATAGTTTACAGATTCACATACTATCTTTTTTCTTTGTATACTGAATTGTTTGTGGTTTTTGGTAATAATTAAGATCATAAAAAATTAGGACTGGGCTAGTTAGTTGGTTCAGTGAATAGAGCACCAGCCCTGAAGTCAGGAAGACCTAAGTTCAAATCTAGCTTCAGGCACTTAACAGTTCCTATCTATGCGACCCTGGGCAAGTCACTTGACCTCAATTGCCTCAGCACCCCCCCATTCCCCACCCCCTCATCCTCCCCACAAAAGATTGTAGGTATTAAGAGAATGTGTTGCTGCTTTCATCTTTTATCAAAAATGTATTTTGGCTTCTGATACATAATTTTGCAGCATGAAAATAGCTTTGAATATTTGTAGTGGCTGTGAGAGAGAATTTTAAAAATCCCTAAAAATTACCTTTCTAAACTGACAATATACAACAAAAGGTTAAGAAAAAAGAATAACTTGGATATTTCAGTGTCACCAACTGGTTGGGCCTACTCTGAAAGAGATCACATGATAGTGAACTGAGGATTGATATTTAGAACACTTTCTGTACCATCTCTAATCTGGGGTTTATAGAATGGCCTTTACAAAATAAAATAAAACAAAAATAAGTCAGATTGAGAGAAGGAAATAAAGTTGATTAGAAAGACTAATCTATAAATGAAGTTTTGAATAACTCAATTCAGCTTGGCTGGCTGATATCCAAGGGAGATTTGACCAGTCAGCCAGGATTAGAAGGACAGAAACACAATGGAACTAATACAGTGGGTGAATAATTAATTAGAAATAACTGGATGAAATTGAGCAAAGGAAAACTTGGACAATATACTAAGAAACATTTTTTTAGAGTTTCTTGTTTTCATGGTCTCTGAAATCAGTTTTCTTTTAAGGGAAATGGTAGAACCACTACCCAGCCCCACTCTTTCTTTGTATCATCTAAACTTGATTGAGCCAAGCACTCTTAGAGGGTTTATAAATCTATATTAACTGGCAGAAGGTGGACTATTCTAACTCAATGTTTTTTTTTTTTTCTTTTTATTTCTGTGAACTAAATATGTTAGGGCATTTGGCGATTCATTCTGAAAATAAATGTTTCTCTCTTCCAGTTCTCTCTATTCTCTTTTTTAATCCTCCACCAAATCCCTATCCAAACCAACCTTTGAGCTTTTAAAAAGAGATGTAATTTAATAAAAAGGATAATTGAATAAGAAGTTTAGTCTCATTTCACAATCCTACCACAGTAAAATCAACAAATCAAATATAAATATTTGAAAAGAATTCATTTTTTTGGTTTGGAATAGTTCTTGAATGGAAATGAACACCATCCATTAAGCAAGAGCTAGCAATTTCAATTCTATTTTGAAAATAATCTTGTCTGTGGCTGTTGTAACTTCAAAATGACATAGCACAGTATTCTAGTCCCCAAAATGACCTATTGAATTATACTAAATTTCCTTTATTCAGACTTCTACTACTGTAATTTTTTGCCATTATATAAAATTTGTACTAAATGACAGATTCTATTTCATACAATTTGGATGGTGCTGATGAGAAACTATCATTGTATTTATTACAGAAAAGCAGAACTAACAGGATAGTAAAGGGAACTCCAAATCATGCTGTAGAGAGATCATTTGAAGGAAATGGCACATTGTTGTTTTTCCAGTTATTTGGTTATATCTGGCTTTTTGTGATTCCCATGGAAGTGTCCATGATGTTTTCTTGGCAAAAATACTGGAGTGATTTGCCATTTCTTTCTCCAATGTGTCCCCAATTTTACAGATGAAGAACTGAGGCAAACAGACAGTGACTTGCCCAAGGTCACACAGCTAATATGTGTCTGAGTCTGGATTTGAATTCAGATCTTTCTAACTCTAGGAGCAGTTTACTATCCATTGTGCCACAAAGCTTGTCCTAATTGGCACAGAGTAGGCATCTAATAGGTTTTTGTTGGCCTATTGATATGGAGGAGGGATGAGATTTACTTTGTCTCCAAAACACAGAACTAGGAGAAATGTGTGTCAAGTTGCTGAAAGGTAGATTTTAAAATTTTATTTATTTATTATTAAATATAAGGGGGTAGTATTCCGTAATGAGTTTCCTGTCACCAGAAGCCTTCCAATATAAATTGGGAGATAATATATTGGTAATGTTGTAGAGGGGATTTCTATTTTTAGCATCAGTTGATATGTCCTTAAATGTCTTTCCTAACAATAAGAATCTGTGAAAATGCATTGTATTTCTGAGTGACAGATAAATAGGATAAATAAATTGTGGTAAAATAAATTATAAACTATTCTAAATTGTTCGACAAGAAATCATTTTCATTTTGGGAGAAAAAAATCCCATAGCATAATGTTGAAAAATAGCATGGTTTTGCTATCAGAACACTGGGATTCAGATCTCAGCTCTGCTGCCTATATGATACACAGTACCTCATTTATTCTCTCTGTGTCTCAATTTCCCCATCTTTAAAATGGGACATGGGTGGCTTAAGAGATCACTAAATTTCCTTCTTGCTCTTGGTCCTAGGATTTTGAGATTAAGATTAATGGAAATAGCAAATACAATTTTCATTTTGCTCATTATTCTATTTGGCAAGTACTTAATGGGAATAAAGAAAGATTCTACTATATGAAGAAAAGGAAGTTATCTTATCTTAATCCAGTTGGGTGGTATCATTCTAATGATTATGACAGGATCAATGTTATCAAACATGACTTTGGACCCAGTGGGAGGGATAAAGTCCAATATTCACACAATAGTTGACAGATGTTTGGCCTTTGTAGGAATTCCCTTATAAGAAACTCAATTGAAAGTCATTGGTCATTCTACTTATTGACCAACCTCCACCAGGACTATTTGATCATTCTAGACTAATGAGCAATCCTACTTCTGTTGGCATAAAATGGTCTATTATGGAATAGAGCATGATGACACAATTTGCCTCTTCTTTGAAATGTTCAGTCATCTTGGGATCTCTTAATCTGTTTACCAGCTGTACTGATGAGTTGGATTTATTTAACTGTTATCACCGAGCTGACCTATGTTATAATGACAGATCATGTTCTAGTGAACAAAAGTATCATATTTCCCAGGCTTTTCCCTATGAAAAGAGAAATTTATGTCTAAAGATTCCACTGCCCCCCTCCCACTCTTTAAATGTAAATATGTCAGAGATATATTAAAATGGTATTCGATATAGACTACTATTTTTAAAACAAAGTTGTCATTCGACTCCTGGTGAATTGCTCGTAAATTCAGGACTGAATAAAGAGATCAGATTACATTAAATGCATTTTGGTATCTATAACTTTCTGCAATGAATTAAAACTGGCTGATCGTGTCTCTAGTGCATTTCATTTGCCGTTGATTCATGTACTGTAATATAACCTTCAAAATTCCCTTATGCCAACAAACTCACTCAGATATGCTGAGTGCAGGAGGAGATTAAAGTGGCTATAAGATTGAAAACTATACGAAGGCATCAGATAATGCAGTAGAGGTATAATGAAAGTGTAAACAAAGCCCACAAATGTAGAAATTACTGTTCATATAATCCACTGTTGAATTCAATGGAGAGTTTAGCTGCGAGTCGGATATATATTAATACCCAACAAATTGGCAAGATCAATACGCTGAGCCCGTTTCATTCTTATTAAAGTATTTTTCTCTTTGTGGCTAAGCAGAAGCAAAGCATGCCATTCTCCTTCAGAAAAATACAATATTTCCCCAACAGGAATTTAACATTCAGGTATATGCAGACCCATGGCTCCAAGAAACTTTCCTGGACTGATTTTCCTCCACATTTTAAGATTGAAATGACTTACAGAAATAACCTTCCAGATTTTCCATGAGCAATAATAGTGTTGGCTTTTTTTTTTTTTTTTTGTCTTTATATTGTGAAACCCAATCCATCCTTTAAAAGCTCTTTAAGCTGCTATAGATAAATAAAATAAATAAATAAATGGGCATTATTACCAAGCTTTGGAAGCTCTATTGTTTCAGGAGTAGCTGTGGCTATGGATGAATGCTTCCAACAGAAGTTAAAAGAGATAATGAGCCTTTAATGATACAAAATCAGAGCCTTGTGTGCCTAGTGAAGCTTGACACGAGCTGGCACTTTCAGCAAGCAAGGAGAACACATCCTGTCTCTTGGTTTTACAAGCCAAAAATATCCACCAAAGGGCCCTCCTGGACCATGACATGTCCCCCAAGGTAGAACTAGGCTCATTTATTTATTATGTTAAACTGGGATATGACACAAAACATAAAACTGAATTGAGATAAGATGAGCCTGATTGCCGCCTACCTCCTAATTCATTCAATTCAACAATGCACATTTATTAAGTATCTACTATGTGCTAGGCACTATGGAAACACAAATGAAACAGTACCTGTCCCCTGGAACTTATTATACTGAGATAAAATAGCATATATACAGATAAATTTATAATATATATATGGGTGTATATTATATATTATATGTATATATTATGCAATTACATTATATATTATGTGTATGTTAATATACTATGTAATTTATAATATATGTAGCTATTTGAATATGTAAGTATATTTTTATATAAATTTATACATGGATATGTTTTTATATATGTAAATATTTAATTGAAGGTAATTGTTAATGAATGAAGGATTAGGAAAAGACATTTAAGATCTCTAAGGTGAATATGCATTCAGTTTCAAAGTAAAATCTTCTCTATTCTAGACAAAGGATTATACATCTAGAAGAAATCTCAGGAACCATTTATTCCATTCTTTCTCAGGTACATATGGGGAAACCAAGGTTTCCATTCTTGGGTTCCCGAGACACTGTTAATTCCACTTTATCAGAAGCATTCTCTATCAAACTCAAACAAAGATTTCTAGCCTGAATGGGTCAGCCTCACTTTTTCCCTGCTTGTATTGACTAGGTAAGGCACAACTTTATTTTTCCTGGCCATTTTACTCATGGCTTTGAGGAGATCTGATTTGAATCTTAGCTGTGATAATGTGTGAAACACACATAGCCCTCCTTCTAGAGCAGTAGCCTGGAGGGTCTACTCCTCTGAGAATGGAAGCCAGTCTTCCTGACATGAAACCCTACTTGTTTCTCAAAGGATTGGCATGTCTGATATGATTAGGGAGCTTTGGTTGTGCTGATTATAAATTAAAATTAGTAAAAACAGATTGATCAGGAAAGTAAGAAACATAAGGGTATATTGTAGCACTCTGCTCTTTACAATGATGCTTTTTTATAATGAAAATGGGCTTATTTTCTCAGGCTGGTCCAGCTTAGCAGAGACTTGGAACTGGAAAGAAATTTAGAGATCATGTAATCTGAACTCCTCATTTTGTAAACAAGTAAACAGAAGGTGCAAAGACATCCCCCAAACCTGAAGCTAATTTGTGACAGAATAAATTCTGATATAAATTTTAGTCAGAAAGTAAATTATCATCATGAAATAGTAATTTTTTTCATTCCTGCCATTCCAGAAAGATTGAGCAAATACTTTAGTGGATAGAATTCTGAACTTGGAGTCAGGAAGACCTAGATTCAAATTCAGTCTCAGACATTTATTAGTCTTCTGATACTTTACACCTCCCCTTACTTCCTAGGACACAGACAAATAACCTGCTATTTAACATTGTTAACCAGTGACAATGGCTACTTCATTCTTTCTCACACAAAACACTATATCTCTCAACTCTGTATAGCTTCTCTGGTTGTCTCCATGCCATACCTGGAATGTCTTGATCCCTGTTGTTATCTTTTAGCTTCCCTATCTTCCTTTAAGTTTCAGCTAAAAATCCTACCTTCTATGGGAAAGAGATTTTCCAATTCCCTTTAACTCTAGTGCTTTTCTCTGGTTTATTCTCTCAATTCCTCCTTGCCCCTGCCCCCAAATAAACACACACTTTTTGTGTGTATGTGTATCTCTCTGTCTCTGTCTCTAAATTTCTCTCTCTCTCTCTCTTTCTCTATCTCTCACTCTCTCTCTCTCTCCCCTCTTTTTCATTCTCTCTTTTTCTGTCTTTCCCTTTCTCTCTGTCTTTCTGTCAATCTGTCTCTGTCTCTGTCTTTCTCTCTCTGTCTTTCAGCCTCTTTCTCGGTCACTCACTCTTTTTCTCTATATGCTTTGAATATTATTATAAATATAATGTACATACAAGTATCTATATATTTAAGTCATTTCTATATAATTATTTTTCTATGTTGTCTTCTTCTCCATTATTTCTAAATCACTGTAACTTTTTTCCCTTTTAGAAAGAGGACTCCTTTCTAGGAGGACTAGATGGCACCTGAATTCAAATCCTGGCCCAGCTACTTGGACAAATCCCAAGACCTCTCTAGGCTTTCATCATTTGTATAACAGTTTATTTTTTATTTTTAAAAAATATAATCTTTATTTTTCAATATTTTCTTTTTAAATTTTGAATTACAGATTCTCTCACATATGTCCCATCCTACATATGAAATCCATGCAAACATATTTCCCAATTACACATATTACAAAAAAGCAAAAAAAGGTCAGAAAATTATACTTCAATTTACACTCAAAAGTCATCAGTTCTCTCTCTGGAGATGGATAACATTTTTTAAACATGAGTTATTTGTAATTATCTTAGATTATTGTATTGATCTAAGTAGCCAGGTCTTTCACCTGGTTGATCATTATTATAATGTTGATGTAACTGTACTCAATGATCTCTCAGTTCTTCTCACTTTACTTTGTATCAGCTCATATAGGTCCTGCCATGTATTTTTTCCCTCATATCACTCACTTGTCATTTTTTATAGCCTAGTAGTATTCTATCACATTCATATGCCACAAAGGCAGAACCAATATAGTGAAATAAATGTAGGAATTCAACTGAACTCTCATATTCCTTCCAAACAACTTTAAAGTAATTTCTCTAAATGAATTTTGGAGTGGGAAAACCAAAAAAAGAATAGGATGAAATAATATACTAGCCTAAGACAACTTAAAAGGGTAGTAGAAAAGATCTATTTTATTGGGGTAAGTATGAATCACAGTCCAGCATATACCACTCCACAAACCAGCATCAGGGCTCCAAGTACCTAAACAAACTGTGAGATCCTGTTCCAGCACAAGCTAGCAGGACATCTTAAGACAACTGAATCTGTGCAGTGACTTTTGGAGCTATCATCTGAAAGTCAGTAAATTGTCTTAGTAGACAACTAATCAGAAGGTGATTTACAAAGATCCATGAGCTGACACTGGGTATTAGACTATGTTGTATTATCCATGTAGGGATCCAAACCACAGTCATAGGTAAAAAGTAGCAATTGTATATTAGGGCTCCTAATTGTAGAAAAGTAGGGACACTAGCCATACTTCCAAAGCAGAAAACAGTTCTTATGATTACTCATGTAACACCTCAGAAGAACTGAAATCTTACAGATGCCCAGAAATAGCTCTGGAAACAACAGAAGAAAAAAAAGACAACATGAAGCTTCAAATAGTGCTTCCTCCACCCCTGAAGCAGAGTCTAACTGTAACATAAAGTTAAAAGTCAAGAAATTGGCTGGAAAAAGGAACAAATGATAACAACAACAACAAAAAAAAACCTGACCATAGAAAATTACCACAGTGACAGTGATGATCAAAATACAAATTCAGAAGAGTGTTGAAAAAGTTAAAAATGGCTATATACAAAACATCAAAGAAAAATGAGAATTAGCTTCAGTTTATAAAGGAAGCACCAAAAAATGCTTAAGAAAGTAATACTTTAAAAAACAAAATAAGTCAAATGGGAAAAAAGGAACAAAAATCAACTAAAGAGAAGAATTCTTTAGTTCCATTGGTCAATGGAAAAATTGGTCACTGAAGAAAATAATGCCTTAAAAATTAGAATTGGGCAAGTAGAAACTAATGCCTTCATGAAACAAGAAGTAATAAAGTCAAATAAAAAGAATGACAAAATAGAAGAAAACAAGAAATGTCTCACTGATAAAACAACTGATCTATAAAATGGATAAAGGAAAAATAAATTAAGAATTATTGAACCACCTAAAAGCCATTATCAAAAAAAGAGCCTAGAAAATTATATTGTTAGAAATTATCAAGGAGAACTTCCCTAGAAAAGTATCAAAGCATCACCTTCTGAAATAGTTCCCAAAGTGAAAATTCCCAGGAATATTATAGCTAAATCTCAGAGTTCCCAGGGCAAGGAGAAAATTTGATTTTTAAAATATTAAACTGGAGAAGAATAAAAAAAGTAAACATAAAAGGGAAATTATAAAAGATTAAAGGGATTAAATGGGAAGATGATATGTGTAACTCCTAAAAACCTTATTATTATTAGAGTAGTTAAAAGCTGTATACATAGACAGAGGGTATGGGTGTGATGAAGGGATGATAAAAAAAAAATGTTTAGAGATCAGAAAGAGGGATGTCCTGAGAGAAGGGGTAGGGAAAAAAGAGTAGAATGCAATAAATTCTCTCATTAAAAAAGTACAAAAGAGCTTTTTCCATGGAAGGAAAGGAGAGGAGGTAGGGAATGCTTAAACCTCACTCTTATTGAAAATGACTGAAAGAGGGAAGATTCACACTCAGTTGAGTATAGAAATCTCTATCTTATTTTACTGGGAAGTAGAAGGAGAAGGGAACAAGGAAAGGGAGGGAAGATTGAGGGTGATGGTGGTCAGAAGCAAAACACTTGAGGAGGGACAGAGTGAAAAAAAGAAAGAATAATACACAGGGATATAATAAACTGAAGGGAAATACACAGTTAGGAATCATAACTGAGAATGTGAATGAGATGAACTCACTCATAAAATGAAAGTAGATAGAAAAAATAAAATTCTACAATATGTTATTTACAAGAAGTTCACTTAAAGCAGAGACACACATAAAGGTCAGGGGCTGGAGAAAAATCTATTATACTTCAGCTGAAGATAAAAAAAAAAAGAAACAGCAATTATGATCTCATACAAAGCAAAAGCAAAAGATTTAATTAAAATAGTTTTTTGCTAAAAGATATCATAGACAATGAAGTAATATCAATATTAAGCTGATATGCACCAAATGATATGAATCTAAATTCTTAAAGGAATGAAAAAGGAGTTACAGGAAGAAATGGCCATTAAACTACAATAGTGGGGAATCTCACCTTTTCTAGCTCAGAACTAGATAAATTTAATAACAACAAAAAACAACAAGAATAAAGTTAAGAAGATGAATAGAATTTTAAGGAAGTTAGATGTGATAGACCTCCGGAAAAAAACTGAATGGAAATATAAAGGAATATATTATTTTCTCAATAATTCATGACACCTATCCCAAAAATGGATCATGTATTAAGGTATAAGAACCTCACAACTAAATTCAGAAAAACAGAAATATAAAAATGAATCCTTTTTAAATCATAATGCAATAAAAATAACACTCAATAAATGGCCATTAATTTGAAACTAAATAATCTAATCCTAAAGAATGAGTAGATCATGTGGACAATAAAGGGATTTGTGGCCAAAGAAGAACTAGAGTACATTATAAAATGCAAAATGGATAATTTTAATTATATAAGTTGAAAAGTTTTTGTACAAACAAAACCAATGCAGACAAGATTAGAAGGGAAGCAGAAAACTGGGGAAAAAAATTTCATTCAAGAGTTCTGATAAAGGCCTTATTTCTAAAATATATATAGAATTGACTCAAATTTATAAGAGTACAAGCCATTCTCCAGTTGATAAATGGTCAAAGGTTATGAACAGAAATTTTTCAGATAAAGAAATTAAAACCATTTCTAGTCATATGAAAAAAATTCTCTAAATCACTATTGATCAGAGAAATGTAAATTAAGAGAACTCTGAGGTACCACCATACCCCTGTCTAAGGGGGTAAGATGACAAGAAAAGGTAGTGGATGAATGTGGGAAAAACTGGGACACTAATATATTGTTTGTGGAGCTGTGAACTGATTCAACCATTATGGAGAGCAAATTTGAACTATGCCCAAAGGACTATCAAACTGTGCATATCTTTTGATTCACCAGTGTCTCTACTGGGCCTGTGTCTCAAAGAGATCATTAAAAAGAAATGGATCCACACATGCAAAAATATTTGTAGCAGAACTCTTTGTAGTGGCAAGAAACTGAAAACTGAGTGAATGTCCATCAATTGGGGAATGGCTGAATAAGTTATGATATATGAATGTTATAGAATATTATTTTTGTATAAAAAATGATCAACAGGATGTTTTCAGAAGAGCCTGGAGAGACTTACACAAACTATGTTATGTGAAGTGAATAAAACCAAGAGAATCTTGTACAGAGCAATAACAAAATTATGCAACAATCAACTCTGACGGACTTGGCTCTTTTCAACAAGAAGGTGATTCAGCCAATTCCAATAGACTTGTGATGGAGAGAGCCATCTGCATCCAGAAAGAGGAATGTGGGGAATGAATGTGAATCACAACAAAGTATTTTCACCTTTTTTGTTGTTTGCTTGCTTTTTGTTTTCTTTCTCATTTTTCTCTTTTTGATCTGATTTTGTTTGTGCAGCATGATAATTGTGGAAATATGTATAGAACAATTGCACATGTTTAACATATATTGGATTACTAATGGTTTAGGGGAGAGAATAGGAGAAAAAGAGGGAGAAAAAATTAGGAACACAATAGATTTTGCAAGGGTGAATGTTGAAAACTATGCATATTTTCAAAACTAGGAGCTAGTTTTATATAAAAAAATATTAAATAAATAAAACATCAGTTAATTGGACAAACATATTCTATTCATTCAGTCATTCCCCAATTAATGAGCATCCTCTCAAATTTTAATTTTTGTCACCAAAAAAAAAGCTGCTAAAAATAATTTTGTAAATATTGACCCTTTTCTTTTTTCTTTGATCTACTGGAGTACAAATCTAGTAATAGTATTATTGAATCAAAATGTATTCACAGTTTTATAGACTTTTGGACATAGTTCCAGATTGTTTTTCAGAATGGTTGGATCAGTTTGCTACTCTACCGAAAATTCATTACTGTACTTATCCCCGCCCCCCCCATCCCATTGTCTAGCATTTATCATTTTTGATAAGTATGAGATGGTATCTCATATATTGCTTAATTAAAAATCATGTATTTTAGTAAAATGTAGTTTCTTTGATGATTGATTTTAATTAGATCTATTTTTGCTTTTACCTTTTTTGGAATCATGTTTCTTCTCTTGCTTTTTTTAAATTTCAGCTAAAGTAAAATAGATTATGCTCCTGTGCTTTTATTATCCAATTTTTTTTCTATTTTAAATTTGTCTCTTGCAAACAACATTTTGTCAGATTTTAGTTTCTAATCCATTCTGCTACCTACTTCCATTTTATAGGTTAACTCATTCCATTCACATTCACAATTGTGACTGATAATTTTATATCCCTTTATTCTTTTTTTTTTCTTTTGTTTTTCCTTCTCTTTTTTATCCTGTTTCTTTTCAAATCAACAGTTTCTTTCTGGCCACTGCCTCCCTTAATCTGTTTTTCCTTTTATGATCCCCAGCCTTACATATCTTTTTCTCTTCTCCTATTTTCCTATTGGGCAAGTTATATTTCTTTACACAATTGAATGTGCACATATATGTGCTTACTTCTTTTAACTTCTTACATCACTTATTTCTTTTCCCAGTTTTTCCTTTACCATTCTTACATATCTCTTTAATTTTTCTAGAAATTCATACTGGTCTTGGATTCCATTAGCATTTTTCTTTGAACCTTTACTTATAGCTGTTTTCACTTTGTTGTCTTCTGAGTCTATATCTTGGTCTTCCCTGCCCTTGTGACATCTTTTTATGGCAAAGTTCTATCGTTGCCATTGTTTGCTCATTTCCCCAGCCTATTTCTACACTTTAAACTTTATGTCAAAGTGGGGTCTGCCTATCAGGATGAGGGGGTTCCACTGTGCTAAGCTTTAAGCTTTTTCTATTTCTGGAAATCAGCAAGTTTTTTTTCTCAAGTTGTACTCAGAGGGATGTGTGGTCACTACTCTCCTGATCTGTACTTTGGCTTAGACTCAGAAAGGGCCCCATCCAGCATTAGTGCTCCTCTTGACTCTGGAAATGTGGCCAGGACCCTTGTTCCCTCATAACTTATCACAAGTGCTCCTCTCCACTCTGAGAATGCAAATCAAGGTTCTCAGTAATCTCTCTCTCTCTCTCTCTCTCTCTCTCTCTCTCTCTCTCTCTCTCTCTCACTCCTTTACCTTTCTGGGCTGAAAGTTCCTGAAGATGCTGTTGCTGCAGCTGCTATTGTCATCTCCAAATCCCACTACTGATGGTCCTGCTGTGTTTGACTCTGCACCTATCCAGATGATACAGACCTCTTATGTGGTCTTTCTAAATTGTCTTAGACTAAAAAAATGTCTCTCTCTGATCTTTTATTGGCTCTGCTGCTCCAAAACTTTACTTAAGATTTTTTTTTATTTTTTTTATTTTTTTTGCTGAGGCAATTGGGGTTGAGTGACTTGCCCAGGGTCACATAGCTAGGAAGTGTTAAGTGTCTAAGACCAGATTTGAACTCAGGTTCTCCTGTCTTCAGGGCTGGTGCTCTAACCACTGCAACACCTAGCTACTCCTACTTAAGGTATTTTTTAAAAGTTATTTGGAGGCAAATCTTGGAAGAGTTGGGTCAGGTCTCAACCTGTACTCTGCCATCTAGGTTCTGCCAGTACAAGGATAAAAAATAGACAAAAAATTAAACAAAAACAGTCCCCAGCTTCAAGGAACTTAGATTATTTATCTGGGAGAATCAGAAAAGATATCTTGTAGGTCTTGGCCCTGAATTTTAATATATTAAAAGTTATAATAGCTTAAGCAACAATCCACATCATGGCCTCCTCCTTCTATAATGAAGAAAGATAAGTTCATTTTCTTAAATCTCCAGAGCCAAATTTGGTTATAATAATTATGTGGTTTTCATTTTGGGGTTCTTGTCTCTTTCATTTACATTATGGAAATTAGTGTTTTCTTGTCTGTACTTAATTCTCTCTGCATCAATTCATAAAAATCTTCTCATGCTTCTGTGTATTCTTAATGCCCAACATTTTTATGGTGCTTTTTACATTCATTTATCACATTATGTATAGCTGTTTCTCAATTGAAGGTAGCATTAATTTTATAGATGAAGAAACTGAGGCTCAAAGAGTATCAATAACTTACCTATGGTTGCATAATTCTTAAGAATAAGAAAGACAGGGCAGCTAGGTGATTATGGGGATAGAGCACCAGCCCTGAAGTCAGGAGGACCTGAGTTCAAATCTGGTCTCAGATACTTAACAATTCCTAGCTGAATGACCCTGGGCAAGTCACTCAATCCCATTTGCCTCAGCAAAAAAAAAATAAAATAAAATAAAATAAGAAAGACTACTGGGCTTGGTGGCTCATAGCAGTTAGAAAAAAAAAAAAAGTTGAGACTGGTGAATTGCTTGAGTTCAGAGTTCTGAGCTTTGGACTATCGTAAATTGATGATCTGCACTAAGTCCACTAGGGATGTGGAGTGGGCCAGCACCAGACTATTTAAGAAGAGTCAAATCAACAAAATCTGCACAAAACAGACCAGATCAAAATTTCCATTCAGGTGAGTATTGATACTGCGTTGGAAGATCAAGTTTAAAAAAAAAAAAAAGGGAAAATTTGTTGTAGCCCTTTCTAACTTCAACTTCAGGATTTTATTCACTATGATATACTGCCTTTCCACCTACTGGCTGACTACATTGGAGAACTATTTTCAGTATTGAAATTTTATAAAACAAGAAATGAAGATTACAATAAAGGAAATATTAATTTAGATGACAGAACTCTATACTGTAAACATAAACATTAGGAAGAGTAAAGTTAGATATTCTTTTAAACATATAAATTATATTATGTTGGTATAAGTACAGATTTATATATAAATATATGTAAGTATCTATAAATAATTAAAATAAAAATTAAATTTAATTATATAACATGACATATAAAATATATCATATGAACACACACACATGCACAGACACACATGCACATATATCAACTCTAAATCTATTATCCTATGATCCTATATATGGAATTGTAAAGGAAAACCTAGTTTTTTAATGTCAAGGGAAAAGGTATTGAAGGGTAACTGAAACTCCAAATATGTTCCATGTAAATTCCTTTCCTGAACAGGAAGACTTTAGGATATTTAATTCTCCTCACATAGACATTACTAGGCTTTCTTAAGTGCTCTCTGGCAAAGCAAATGTTTTCATTGGAAGCTAGTCATAATAGCATATAGTGGATGTTTCCAGGACACTGTGTTGGTCCAAATTATATGACTGGTTCAGCATTGACATGAAAGTTCTTAAGAAAACCTACAGTGTAACTGGGTTTTTTTCATTTTATGAATTGAGGTTTTGGGCTGCCTGGAGAACGTGCATACAATGTATGCCAGGATGTCCATGGTAATGAAGGATGGATTCAAAAGAATTAAATGTCAAATATTCCTATTGTTAAAGAACAGCAAATTCCATTAATTATGCCTCACATTGTTTCTTCTGTGCTGCTTGAAGGGTGCATTCTTGGGCTGATAATCAGCTGCAGTTAGAGAATACTGAGAATAATAGGGATAAAAAAAAAATTAAGATTTAAGTGAACCTCCAAGAAATGTAGGTTCATCTGATTTAATCAGTTGACATCTTTGAAAAATGACTGATGTTCACAAGGATGTGAAAATATTGTGGCTTGTGATAGTTTCGACTTGGAAAATAAGTAAGGACAAACAGAAGTATGATTGCCTTCTTTGTTCAGCCCCCTCCTCCACTTCTTTACTCCTACTGAGACTGCTCTTTGCTCCCATATTGTCCTTCAGTGCCTCCATCCCAACTTATTTTTCCAGTCTCTCACCCTCAAATTTGGCTTCAATTGCTTTTGTAGGCAGCTTGTTCCACATGGTCAGGCTTTTCAATCATACTCTTGCTGCTACTGCACACACTCTTTTCTCTGTCTCCTATTTTCCAAGTTGAATAAATAGTGCTTTTTTAGTTTTTAATTTTTTAAGTTTTATATCTCATCCAGGCTTTAAGTGCAGTAGAGACTCATAGACTGGATACTGAAGAAGAAAATTTTGAATTTCTTTGTTTCTAGTTTGTTCAACTATGAAATAAAAGGAATATATTGGATACCTTCTAAGTTCTCTTGTAGCTTTACATCTATGAAGTTATAAAAAGATACTTCCTACTTAGCAAATTAACATATAAAGTATATTCCTTAAAAAATAGATAACCAATTATTATACAGAAAAGAAATATGCCCTTTCACTTTTGCTGGATGGTAATAACAGTGATGCATGGAAATAGTGAGACACCAAATATTAGAGTAGGAAGAGAACAGTCATATAGTCAATCTGAAAAGAAATCTTCATTGTAACATATCTGATAAATGGTCATTTGGCTTTTACTTAAAGGTCAGCAATAAGAGAACCAATAACATGCAAGGGCAGATCATTCCATTTGAGAGGACAGCTA
This sequence comes from Antechinus flavipes, assembly GCF_016432865.1. Taxonomy (NCBI): domain Eukaryota; kingdom Metazoa; phylum Chordata; class Mammalia; order Dasyuromorphia; family Dasyuridae; genus Antechinus; species Antechinus flavipes. The sequence continues at coordinate 267,581,905 of NC_067399.1, forward strand.
ATTGTTAGTAAAGTTCTCTTGACTGATAATTAGATAAACTAAATTTGCCTTCTTACAACTTAACCCATTGTTTTTGGTTCTGCCTTCTGGATCTAAAACAAACAAACAAACAAAAATCAAATACTTCTTTAACATGATTATCCTTCAAGTGCTTAAAGATAGCTACCATGTCATATATATGTCTTTTTATCTCAACAAATGCCCTCAATTGCTTCAATCCATTTTCATATGAAATATTCTTTTTTCTTTTTTCCACTTAGATATTATTGTCAAATAGAAAGATGGTTTATACAGTAGATAGGAAGTCCACACAAGTTGGGAAAATCTGTGTTTAGGTCATATTTCTGACAAATATGAGCTTTGTGACTTAAATGATGAGACATTTCATTTTTTAGAGCTCTATTCAATTCTTTAAAATTCTAAGCTTAGAAATAATGCTAATTCCCCATTTTGTGACCTCCTACTTTAGGAAAATTGTCATCTTTATTATTTTTTTCTAAATGTATTATATAATCATCGAATAAAAGTGATTCTGTCTTTTTGGCCTACGTTTAAGCATTTAATTAGTTTCTCTTTTTTATTTGATATTTGTAGCATTTCTCAAATTATGTCAAATAACACTGGGTGTGGTAAAAAATTGTCCTAACCTCTCTCTCCCCCCAAGTAAGTCTGACAATTTGTCCTTAAAGGGTATTGAGGCCTATCTAAACATTTGTGTAGATTGGGGATTAAATGCTCGGACTTCACTTCCTCATCACCTGAGCATAGAGTTACAATGAGATGCTTTGATCTTGGCTGGTGAATCACAAAGCATAAATAACTCAGGTAAGGGAATTGCTCTCAGCTCAAACAACCAGAGGTGCCCTCAGCACTTGTACTTGTTGAATATTCTTTTATGGCTAAGAAAAACTCTTTTTGTTAAATGTTGAATGACTTACAAGTGTCTTGTTTTATTCTGAGCTAAACCTAACCAATCAGGGTATTGGTCTGAGTCAAGCCCATACCAGAAGAGTGGCGAAATCTTTTCTCTTCTAGAATTTAGTGGGAAATTTTCTAAACTGCCCTCCCTTAAATATAATAGTAATTTCATGGCTTTTAATATTAGATATTTTATCATATTAAAAAGATCCTTTTATGCCTTCTTCAGGAAGTTTTTTTGGGTGTGTTTTTAAAGCACAAAGAATATTGTACACAAAAGTTTTTATTGCATATCTTGATAACTTTTGCTTTCAAATGAACTGTTTCCTTATGTTGAACAATCCTTGTAACACTAACATAAATCTAACTTGATGATAATAAATGATTTATTGGATAAATTGTTGTAATCTCCTTGCCAGGATTTTATTTAAAATGTTAAAATTAATATTCATTATAATGAATGAATTATGATGATCAATGAACAATTAATGTTCAAATCATAGATTTTTAACTATATATAAACATGTCTATAGCATTATACCTATCTATCTATATATGTCTATAGCATTTTCTTGTTGTTTTATCCTTTTCTGACCAAGATATTAGATGATGTTGAAAAAATGGCTTAAGGTTTGTAAATTTTTTTAGTCTTTACAAAGTATAGGACATTAGTTTTTTGTTTTTTTTTTTTAATAAGTCCTAACCTGCTTTTTCCTTTTCTCCAAAATTTTATTTTTAATGTATTTTTTAAGAATGTAATTTCCTCCTCAGGACTTCTTTAGATATATCCTGACAATACTGACATTTTATCTTATCATTTTATATTTTATGATGCAATTATTAATTGTTTCTACAATTTGTGCTTTATGTACTATTAAATTTTTGTTTTTGTCTCTCTACAGTTCCTTGTCTTTTGCTTCTGTTCCCAGTAGTGTTTATGGTTTTTACTGCATGATGGATTGTAAAATGTGTGTTTAGTATATCTATTTTTTAAATTTTATTTATTTTTTCTTTGTACCTTTGTACACTGTTTATTTTTGTAAATATTTCATGCTGTTATGAGAAATAAATACATTCTTGGTGTTCCTATTCAGAATTTGATGTCTTTTAGCTCTCTTCTAATAGTTGACTCAGTTCTCTACTTTTTGTTTATCTTTTCATTAAATTTGTCTATCTCTGAAGGAGGAATATTACATATTTTCTAGTTTTTTCATGTTGCAATGTCTTTTTGTAATTCACTTAATATTGTTATGAATATAAATATGTCATTTAGATCATATATTTTATGTGTGTTGCATATATACAAATATGTATATATGTATGTATGTATGTATATATATATACATATATATGTAAGAATCTAAAAATGTCCTTTAAGCATAATATGATCACCTTGCTTATTCTTATAAATATTATGTATTTTTGTTTTTGCTTTGATGGATTTTTTTTTGCACTTATAACAAGGTTTAATTTGGGGTTTTAGTCAATGTATAAGTTTTCAGCATCTCCTTTTGTTCTCTGCAGATTTTTGCTTTTTTAGATATGTGTGTGCTGCATGTGGAGTTTGATTTTCTTATCATCTGTCACTCTCTTATGTTTTACTGAATTGTTTAGTCCATTCACATTCAAAAATAAGAGTTAGGTTTTTGTTTTCTTTCATTTGTTTCTTAAGTCATTCTAAAATGTATTTAATATTTCTTTTTTAAAGTCAATACATCATCTTTATATTTTGTTGTATTTAAAACTATTTTGATGCAACTCTGTTTCCACAGGCTCTCTTCCCTTCCCATCTTCACTCCTATTTGTCTATCCTTTCCCTATTTAAGAGTACTACTTAAAATATTTTGTTTCTTTTATTTAGTTACTCATTTCTCCCCCTCGTAATTTTCTTCTTTTCCTGCCTATTAACTATATGTTCTTTTAAAATATTTCCTCCTCTCATCTCATCTCCTCCAACTTCTTATGCTTGTTCAATTCTTACGTTGTTCAGTCATATCTGATGCTTCATGATCCTGTGAATTATACTGTCCTTGGGATTTTCTTGGCAAAGATACTGGAGTGTTTTGATATTTCCTCCTTCAGTGAATTAAGGCAAACAGAGATTAAGTGACTTGTTCAGAGTTACATAGTAAGTGTCTGAAGCTGATGCTGAATTCTGCTCTTGATTCCAGGTCTAACACTCTATCTACTCAGCCATCCATCAGTCCTTTCTTATGGTTGTTAGTTTTTCATATTTACTGAATTAAAAAAATTTTTTCCTTTGTTTGGTTCTCTGTAATTCTCTTCTCTTCCACTCTATTCAGAAATTTGGTTACTCTGAATCCAGGATTCTCATGAATTCTTTTATTTTCTCTTTAAGTCTTATTGAAGTTAACGCTTCTGATATAATTGATTTGAGCTGTCTCTTCTAATCAGTTTCTAATGTTTACCTTTTTAAGGACTTACCCTATTACCCCTTAATTTTTCTCTGCTTCACTCTTTAAAAAAATATAAATTTAAGGAAAAAAATATGTTAATTCAATCTATCAATCAATTAATTGCTACCCCATGGTAGTAATTATGTAATTTATTCAGTTCTTTTCTGTTTTCTATTCATGTTTCTTCTCAGTGATTGTCATTTAATTCCTATATGTATGCTATGCCCAACATTCTGTTTGTCATATTTCCCTATAATCTCACATATCCCATTTCTTAGGCCAGAATGTTGACTGTAGAAAAATATCATTTTCATAAAAAATAACCTACCAATCCACAAGATGCCTTCCAAATTAAATTCATCATTTGATCTTCGTTTTCCATCATAGACATGCATCTCTTCTCTTTTGCGAGTGTTCTGCAGGTTCCTCTCCCTGCCATTATATTGATATTTACCCCTTTCAAACTCAATACTATCTTTCTATTGCCTTTCCCATTCTCCTGTACTAGAACTGACATAGGAATCAATGCATTTTTTCTGTTTCACCTGTGCAATTGAAGTTTACTTCCCATTTCCCTTTGTCATATTCTTGTCCCACTTTTATGTGCTTCCCACTTTCCAGCACTTCTTCTCAATATTCTTTCCACTTTTAATCTACAAAATACATTATTCTCTCTATAGGGAGATACCAAAAGTTTAGTCCATGATGTCTCAGTTCTGTTCCTCTTTTATTCTCCTTGGTGTATGGGTGAATAGAATGACCAGTCCTGTAATATTATTTCTAGTAGCTTCCAGACAAATTCTCTGTCTTATACATATGTATTTCAGTGAAAGATATATTTGTTTGGAGGCTTGATTCATTCCATTTGCCTGTCTCCTTGACCAAATATAAGTAGATCATCATTTAATTATGTTTTGCCTAGGCATACCTTGAAGGAACTAAAATCAATTGCGATAGTAAACCTTTATATTCTTTTACAAATTTGAAATTTTTAGATATCAGCTGTAGGTTAGCAGTTGCATAGTTTTATTTTAAGTCCTGAGCAAACAACACTAAGTTCCATTATGAATTTCAATGTTATGCTAATTAAGCTTTGTAATTTTATTGCTGTTATTAAGGTTAATATACTATTATTTGTAATATTTCATTATAACTACATTTGCTATTAATACTTGGGAAATGAAATGGATCAATAAAGCCTCTATATTGTTTGCATGTTTACATTATTAAAAATGTAATAAGTCAGGAAAAATTCATAACAGGGAAATCTATTAGGTGATGTAATCATTTTTCAAGGGAAATGGTAGAAACCCCCTACTGCTGAGGTCATTTAGAATTGGACTAGAAAAAGCCTCTAGGAATTCTACAGAAAAAGCTAATGTTGGAACAGAATGGCCTTCATGACCTAATAGAATTTCCATCTTTAAACCTTTTAGATGGCTTATTGTAGTTGATATATATCAAAATAACTTTTCCTTCCTAAACTGTCTGCATTTCAAATAAGAACTTAGCCACTTTGGAGAGGCAGATATTGTTTTAGATTCGAGGGATGAAACTACAACAATAGAGCAACTCCTGGCTCTAAGGAGCTTGCATTCTCTTGAAGGAAAATAACATGAACATGGAAAAATAAACTCAGAATGTATTAAAAATAAATAAAAAGTACTTTTGCAATTGAGGAAACTAGTTTTTGGAGTAGGATAAGTTTCCTGGAAATGAAAAAGGAAATGATCAGAGACATGGAAAAAAGAGGAGATCAGGACAATTTGACTTTTATTGAAAAGAAAATTTTCTCTTTCTCTGAAACTAAAAGAAATGAGGAATGGGCATAGACAGTGGTTCTGAAAAAGATTTTGGGTTTAGTGGATTGCAAACTTAACACAGGTAAACAGTTAGACAGTAGTTGTTAGGAAAAGATCTTTGGGTTTTGGTGGGTTGCAAGCTTAACATAGGTAAGCAATTAGACAGTAATTGTTAGGAAAAGATCTTTGGGTTTTGGTAGGTTGCAAGCTTAATGTAGGAAAGTAATGCAATGGAGCAGTTAGATGATAGTTATGGAAAAAAAGTTTGGGTTTTGGTAGATTGCAAGCTTAACATAAATTAACAGTGTGATAGAACAGCCAAAATGCTAATGCAGTCTTGGACTATATTATAAGAGGAATGGCTTACAGGAATAGAGAGAAGATAGTAATACAAGAAGAATATTGATAAGCTGGAGTGTCCAGAGGAGGGCAAGAGGGATAATGAAGAGTCTTGAGTCAATAGCATATGAAAATTGACGAAAAGAATTAAGCATGTTTAGTCTAAAGTGGAGAATACTCAAAAGAAAGACTTGTGTGGTAGTTTTCTTCAAGTATCAGATACTTATCAAACTGAAGGAGTAATAGATTAATAATTATTGGAAGTTGACAAGGGGAAAATTTAGATTTGATGTTTAGGAAATATTTCCTAACTATTAGATAAAAAGATCCCCTTCCAGGGTGACTGGCACAGGGTAGGTAGTTTATAGTGAAGATTCTTTTGTACTTGAATTGGAGTAGATTGTTTCAAATTTCAAATTCTATGATAATCAGGAGAGAATAGGAGATAAAGGCTATCTGAAATATAGAATTTGGGAGAAGAGGGATCTCTATGATGACTAGCTTTAATTTCTTAATGAAGTATGGGGTAAGGTTCCTTGATGAGAGAGAGGGGATAGGTAATAGTATCATTGACCATTGACTGTTGAAATCCTTACTAACATTCATTAAGTACCTATTAATTGCTAGGTACCCGTTGATGGATGTTTCTTGATTAATCATCTCAGTGGAAAAATACAACAAATTGGGGGCCATAATTATCATCAGTCTATTCTACATAGGAAGAGACTGAGGACCAAAGGTAAGGATGGATTCCCCCAGTTTCCACCTTTGTAAAATAAGTCTAATCATAGACTCTTCTTCACTGGATCATTGGGAGGGGAAAGGTTTGTCAAGTTCTTTATAAGCTTTAAAGTGCTATATCAATATCGCTTGTAATTAGTATTACTGTGATTAAGAAGCAAGATAAAAACTCAGCTTTCTTTATTCTGGGTCCAATATATATGGGATGATAAAGATGGGATTCAATATAGTATAATTCCTGTGGTGATCTTTTTCTTCTCAAAACGCAGCCAGGTAATCAAAGTTCAGATCTTTTATTATCTCCAATATAGCCCAGTTAGCTTAGAGGCCTATCTCTCTGCTTGGTTCCAAGAGCTCTCTCCGAATGTCACCAAATCCAAAGGTCTGGTCCTTCAGCCTCTGCCTCTGCTTTCTTCAGCCTCCAGCCAGCTCCACTCTTCACTCGGTGAAATCTCGACTTGTAGCTTCTTCACTCTCTGAAGAACTCTCCGACTGGCCCATTGGCCTATTTATGCTCCTTCCAGAGAGAGGGATTATAGGTAGTTCTACTTAGTACCTTGTTTCAGGTTCTGCCCAAAACATCTTCTTGTAAGATTAGATCAACTCTAATTAGTTAGCAGTTAGTAAGGATTCCAACAATTGACCATTGACATCATAGACAGTGTTTTGATTTGTGAGTAGTCACAACAACAAATGTTAGTTGGATTTAAGTAAGGCAGAGTTTCACAAAGCCATCATGTGTTCACTCTCTTTTCTAAAGTTAACAAAGAACAGTGGCAAAACAAATGTCAGGACAACTGATGAAGATCCAGGATGCTATGGATGACCTTGGCATCTTCCATGTCTGACCAAGGTCTAAGAGCTCTAGCACACCTGTGTTAGCCACTTTCATGGCCTTTGGAACAAATTATTCTCATTTATCCATTTTGATGGAAGTCTTCACATGCTTGGACATCTTCCTAACTCACTAACATCTTTGAGACCTATTTGTTACCTTCAACCTGGTTTAGCCTGTCTTGTCAAGACAATTTACTAGAGTGTGGCTGCTACACATGCTACCCCTTCTTGGAGTCATAGCAGAGAGCTGGGTGAATCAGGTGGACAGCAAAGGTGGATGAGTCCTGAAAAGAGCTCAGAAATCCCTCATTCTGGAGGTACCAGTCCTTCTGAACACCCTCTACATCCCAGAGAGGCAATTAGGAAAAAAATAAAAGAATTTACATGTGAATAGTAAGGTCTTGTTAGGCTTCCACAACATAAATTTTTAGTCAATCTAATTTGGAAGCTAAGATTCAAGTATCTACCAGCATAAAAAACAGTTCCTCCAGTTAAGCGCTTGAGAAAGAATTCTTTTTTTTTTGAGGAGTAGAATAGACTCATTCTTGATTTATATCTCCTTACTTCCCTTCCTTTACAAGAGGGGCACCTTGTGAGCCTCAGAGAACCAGAAGATTTGGAAGGAATTGGCATCCTAGTTCTAGAATACTCCTAAAACAGCAGTAATTGATGGCAAAGTCTGAACCAGCAGTTCAGGATGAATGAATGGCACCTTCAGAATGCTACAAAGACCCCAGAGCATAAGCTGCACCATATCTTTAAGCAACTTCATAAATACCCTATGAGAGGAAGAAAATAATTTCTACCAATCAGGAGGTTTGACTAGTATGGGTTTCAATGTCTTCATCTATAAAAATAATAATTTCTTCTACCTCTAAATATATGATCCTAGGCAAAATCCAGATGGCAAAGAGAAGCCAGGCAGTTCCTTTAGCTCTCCATACTTTCCTTCAGAAACAATATTAAATCAAGCCTCTAAAAGAATTATGGAGTGACAAAAGTCCCCAAATCCAGACTGAAACAATTTTCCAGCCCAGGGAAACTTAGTACTTCAGAAAAAGTTTTTCTCCCCTGTGTTAAAGGATAACACATCCCAGTGCAGGTGATATCTGGGCAAGCCAGCAGGAAGCTTTTAGCCAAGACACAGAGCAGCAACCATGACCCCACAGTTTGGGCTCAGTAGGTCAGTAGCATACAGGTCTACTTGCCATTTACTTGCTATATTGGGACTAGAGGCCTTATAGCATACAGGTCTACTATAAGGCCTCTAGTCCCAATATAGCAAGTCAATGGCCAACCTCAGAAGTCCCAGAACAGAAAGTCAGTGACCAAGGTTCTGGGCCCCCAGCACAAGAAACCTGGGACTATCTGCCTCTTCCTCCCAGAAGCAAAAGTCAACTTTAAAAAAAAATGAGCAGAAATCCAAAAAGAGCCCTGAATATAGAAAAGGTGGAAGGAAAGATAAGAGCATAAATTCAGAAAAGGACAACAATGTCAGAATGATTATATATATATATATATATATATATATATATATATATATATATATATATATATATATGAAGCTTCAAAGGGCAATGTGAATTGATTTTAAGCCCAAAAGGTCCTCTTGGAATAGTTCAAAAAGGATTTTAAAAATCAAATGAGAGAGATAAAAGAAAAATTTGGAAAAGAAATGAGAGTTATATAAAAGAATTATGAAAGTAAGAATCAACAACTTGGAAAAGGAAGCACAAAAAGTGACTGAACAAAAAACTCCTTTAAAAGTAGAATTGACCAAATGGAAAAAGGAAGAACAAAAGCTAACTGAAGAAAATAATTTCCTTAAAAAATAAATGTACAAATGGAAGCTAATGTCTCGATAAGACTTCTAGAATCAGTCAAATAAAATCAAAATAATTAAAACAAGAAAAGTTGAAATGGGTACATGTTTTAGATAGAAAGGGTGATATCATAAGCAAATTAGGAGATTAAAGAGTAGTTTACTTCTTAGATCTATAGAGAATGCAACGATTTATGACCAAACAAGGTATAGAGAATATTTTAAAATGCAAAATGGATAATTTTGATTACATTAAATTAAAAAAAAAAAAAACAGAACCAATGTAATGTAGATTAGAATGAAAGCAAAAAGATGGAAAACATTTTTAACAGTGAATATTTTTAATAAGGACCTCATTTCTCAAATATGTAAAGAACTGAATCAAAGTTATAAGAATATGTCATTCCCCAATTGATAAATGGTCAATGGATTTTCAGATGAAGAAAGTAAAGCTATCTATAGTCAGATGAAAAGAAATACTCTAAGTCACTAATCGATTAGAGAAATCCAAATTAAAATAATTCTGAGGTACTACCTCATACCTATCATACCACCACTAGATCCGTATCCCAAAGAGATCATAAAAAAGAGAAAGGGACCTACATATACAAAAATATTTATAGAAGATCATTTTGGTGGCAAAGAATTAAAAATTGAGGAAATGTCCATTAATTGGGAAGTGGCTGAACAAGTTGTGATATATGAATGTAATGGGATATGGTTTTCTATAAGAAATGATGAGCAGGCAGATTTCAGAAAAAACCTGGAGAGACTTACATGAATTGATACTGAGTGAAGTGAGAAGAATGAGGATAAGATTGTACAAAGTAACAGCAATGATTTGTAATGATTCACTATGACTGATCTCTCTTCTGAGCAATACAATGATCTAAGACATTTCCAAGAACATTCCCTCATGATGGAAAATGTTATGAATATGCAGAGAAAGAACTGATGGAGTATGAATCCAGATCAAGGCATAATATTTTCACTTTGGGAGGTAGTTTTCCCTCTTGTGCTGTTTCTTCTTTCATAACATGATGAACGAGAAAATATGTTTATTCAATTGCACATATATAACCCATATCAGATTGCTTGCTATCTGTGTGTGTGTGTGTGGCGGGGGTGGGGGATGTAGTGTTGGGAGGAAAAATTTGAAACTCAAAATCTTATGAAAATGAATGTTGAAAATAAAAAATAAAATCACACACACACACACACACACACACACACACAGACTTGTAATCTTGATTTCATACAGAGTAAGAATAAGACAAATTTGAATGTAATTCAGGGTGCCAACCCAAATGGAAGGCAATATTTTTTTTTTCCTTTCAGGCCTTCAAGAAGCTTTGTTTCTGCAAACACTGGCAAACAGACAACTAAAGCAGGGTTTAATACATATTTTTCTTTAAAATATTTCCATGGCCCAGTGCTTCTAAAATGCTACTTTAAATGTGATGCCATCTACTTAATTATATAGGTTATACCAGAGTGAGGTAGTGAGCCAGAGATACATACAACAAAAGAGAGATGCAAGAAATATTTGGCACTGATTTGGGCTAATTCATCTGCATTCAGCCCCAATGAATTCAAATTTAAAAACCAATTTCCAGTGTGCCCTCCCTAGCCAATGCTCTATTTACTGTGGGCTCCTGCAACTAGGGAAAGCTTTGATTTAATTTTGTATCCATTTGTGTTATCTCTCTCAGAACCAGTAGAGTAGCAAGATTAAATCAAGTCTAATCTGTTTGTGCGGAAATAAAGAATGACCTATAATAATGCATCTACCACATACCATTTAACATTGCATTGTAAAAGGGAAGCTTATAATTTCATACACAACTTTTTTTTTTCTCCTGCTAATCCTTAGCTTCAGAGTTGAAAATATAGGCTGGTCATTGTAGCCTGTATTATTGTCATCTGAATGGTAGTTCATGATGATGTCTATTCATGTGAACAGGATGATGATGGCTCTCCTAGGTGCCCAGACTGAGAGATCTGATTTTGAAATCTCAATTGTATCAAAAAAGGGGCTTTTCTGCTTCCTCAAGAAGTCAGGTATGAAAAAGATATTCTTGAACACCAAGAATATGAAAGTAATCAAAATACTACCCCCCTCTAATCCTAGATAATTTTCTGCAGAGTCTGACTGGATGCTATTCCTCTATAACTTAAATAAGAAAGATGACAGTACTAATGTTAGTTTTTCTAATCAGCTTTCAAAATTAATTTAATTACAAAGGGACAGCTACTTTAAGGAGTACCTAGTTCTAAGGTAATCAATATTTAAAGAAAGTGGAATAGATCACAGAACGATATCCATCAAATATCTATATGACAAAGACTACATCAAGTCTGGACAACTAAATAGTAAACTCTAACACAGGCTAAAATGAATGAAGAGGAAAATGACAAATGTTGGAGATGTGGAAAAATCAAAACACCAATTTACTATTAGTGGAACCATGAACTCATCTAACCATTTTGGAGAACAATCTGGAATTGTGCCCAAATTATAAAACTACTTATACTCTTTGATTCAGCAATATCACTATTAGTTCTGTTTCCCAAGATGATTAGGAAAAAAGGGGAAATAACCTTTCTTTAGAAATGTTCTAAATATTTATAGCAGCTCTCTTTTTTGATAACAAAGATATGGAAATTGTGTGATGCTTGTCAATTGGGGAATAGCTAAACAAATTGTGGTATAGGATTGTGATGGAATACTTCTATACTATAAGAAACAATGAGCTCAGTGGTCTTAGAAAAACATAGATATACTTGCACAAAATAATGAAAAGTGAAATCAGTAGAAACAAGAGAACAGTAATAGCAATATCATTTTAAGAACAACTTTGAGGAATTAAGTTATTTTAACTTATAAATACACAAGTTAACTATAAAGAAGCTAGGAAGAAAGATTATATCAAAAGGTTAAAAAAAAAAAAACCTGATACACATACACATATCTTTGTGAGTAATGATAACCATCCTTAGAGTGCAGGAAGAAGAAAAAAAGGGGAAAGAGTTATATGTTAAATTTATTATATATTTAAAAGGAGTAGCAAGTTGTACATAATAGATTTGTGTACAGTTTCATCTGCTGTCATTATCTTTCCTATTCTGTTATGGAAATGCTTGCTTTATTTCTTAAATTCAGAATAAAATTATTTTTCTAAAAATACAATTTTATGGGTTTTAGAGGTAAAAGAAACATTAGAGATCATTCAATCCAATTATCCATTCTTTCTAACTCTTTTATATGAGAAAAACTGAGCTCTAAGAACACACAGGTGTATACATATATAAATCTATTCTTTCAAACACCCCATGTTATTTCATAAAGGATCTATGAAGAAAGAAGCTATCTGTATCTAAAGAAAGAAACTGGTAAAGGTATGTACAGAATAATTTCCACACACACACATATACATATACACACAACTATTTGTGTCTATTTGTAGTACCTCTAGGATGGGGAGGGGATTTACATGATAATTTTGTTGTATATTTGAAAGGAATAGCAATTTTGAAAGGAATTGCTCATAGTAGATTTGCAGTTTTATGTGTAATCATCTTTTTTATTGTATTATTACCGAAATGTTTGTTTTATTCCATAAATTAAAAATAAAACTTAATGAGTTTTTAAAATAAGGAAACTGGATTTTTTTAGTAAATAATTCTTCCTTTATTAATCTATTAACACAGTGGTCAACTTATATGGAAGGCAACTGCTACATCCTCCAAAGTGAAGCAGCTATAAATACATCACCAAAGTATGGAACATTAAAGTTGGAATGAACAAATAGAATACATATGCACGGACAACAAAATTGGTTCATAAGGGACTCTGACTTTAACCCCAGATATCTTGTATTGCTGACTGAGGAGTGATACTCAAGTCACCCTCTGGTAAATCTAAACTGCAATTAGACACATATATTTCAGCATACTTGTCTAATTTAACACTTTGATTTTCATGCTTGGTAAAGATAGAGAATATAACCTTACATAATGGTGTCAATGGAATATAAAGATGATGAGAATTTGTGAAATACTCACTCTCCACCCCTAGGATTGAGTGAGAGATCTATATTTGGCCTCTCTGGAACTTTGGGATGAGAATATCTCTGAATAGACTATATGAACTTCTTCCCCAAATTACCCTTAGTATCTAATCCACTGGAAGATACTTGAGGTTTTCCTGTCTTATAACTTTGATGGGTTCTCATAAATCTGATACCAACTACATAACCATACAAGATCAGCTTCCTTTCACATGCAAAGAGGCCATTAGCAATTCAACATGAAATAGAGATGAATCTTGTGAGCTCTCTGTTCTTCCCCATTCCAAATCCCAATGACAGTTAATTTACAGTGAGACATCACATACTTCTCCTAGTAACAACTGTAATATAACAGTAAGGCTTTACTTTTACAACCAGAAATAGGGACCCAGCTAGTTTATAACATATAATTATATGAATAGATGTACATATGTATGAATAAACCAATGAATGAGGCATTCATTAAGCATTAACTAAGTGCAAATCAATATGTTAAGCCCAAAGTTACAGACAGAAAAGCAAGACAGTACCAGCTCTCAAGAAACTCACCCTCTAATTGAGGGGAGAGCCCATAGAGAAGCTTTCAGCTTCCAGTCAGATAGAAAAATTCCATTGTCCTTAGGGTCTGTACAAAGCATATATTTGTACTTTTTAACATCATTTTGGTTGTTGAAATCATATGATTTTCTAATGTTGAACTATTTGACATTGTCAAAGAATTTGGTAACAAGAACTTCCTTTCGGGATCTCGAACAATACCTTTGGACCGACCACTTGCAGGACCAATTGCCAGATTATATCTCCCCAGGTGTTGCTTCCCAGGATAATGGGAAGAACATTGGACTGGAAGCAATGTTACTTCCAAGACTCTTGAATTCAGGATCTTGTACTATGTGCAGCAGAGTAGGAGAGAGAGGTCACAATGATTGCAGCAGACATGGTGGTTTGACTTGCCTGGAATAGCCTGTCTTCTGTTTCTTCCTTATGATGTCTAGGCTGGCTTCCCTGTGTGGCACTGAGCAGTCAACCAGCAGCTAGGAGACGGCTCGCCCCTGCTCTAAAAGAGTCATTTCCCTGGATGAGGACTGTGAGAGCTGAGCTGGAAGCAGGGGTGGTGGTAGGTGATGAACTGTGCTGTCATTCCTAAGGTTCCAGTATCTATCTCATTGTTGGTGGCAGATGTTTTTTATTATGGAGCAAAGTGGGCCTCTTTACCATGATTATTTCTCCCCTCATTATGGTTTTGGGGACTGAGTCAGAAGCAGATTTGATTGTTTCAAGGGCCGGGATAGGAGTGGGGATGGGGGGAAGTATTACTACTCCTATGGCTGTTAGGCTCAGCATCTTGGGATGTTTCCATTGAACCTAAAGGGAGAATATTGCCCCTGAACTCAGATGGCTCTTGAGGAAAAAGTGAATGTTGACTTTGCACAGCCCTCCCTCACTTAAATCCAATTCATTTGCATGTCAAAGTTTCATCTCCTTGATGTCATGGTCCTCTGAGAAATGGATAAATAGCAACCTCTGTGAGAAGAAGAGCTAGCTGTCCCTTAGGGGACTCAATTGATACTAGCCAGTTGGACAACAGAGCTTTTTTTCCTTTCCTTTCCTTTTCCTTTCCTTTCCTTTCCTTTCCTTTCCTTTCCTTTCCTTTCCTTTCCTTTCCTTTCCTTTCCTTTCCTTTCCTTTTCCTTCCTTTCCTTTCCTTTCCTTTCCTTTCCTTTCCTTTCCTTTCCTTTCTTTCCTTTTCCTTCCTTTCCCCTTTCCTTTCCTTTCCCCTTTCCTTTCCTTTCCCTTCCTTTCCCCTTTCCTTTCCTTTCCCCCTTCCTTTCCTTTCCTCCTTCCTTTCCTTTCCCCTTTCCTTTCCTTTCCCCTTTCCTTTCCTTTCCCCTTTCCTTTCCTTTCCTTTCCTTTCCTTTCCCCTTTCCTTTCCTTTCCCCTTTCCCCTTTCCTTTCCCTTTTCCTTTCCCCTTTCCTTTTTCCTTTTCTTCTCATTTCTTCTAATTTATTTTCATCTGTCCATCCAGGATATCATACCTTTACCTGTTCTAGCTAAAGGAATGTCAATTTTGATCCTTGAAACTTTCAAGGTAACTTGGAGGTTTTTTTTTTTTTTAATTAAATAAAAATAGTCTGTCTCACTTGGTTATTCCTTGGACTTTCATTGACACAGAGTGAATGTAAATAGCAATTGTGTCTGGGTCAGAACCTTAAGTGTTTTCTCTCAGATTTTATATATGTGTGTTTGTGAGTGTGTGTGTATACCTGTTTATATATATGTACACACACACACTACAGACACTTAGTGAAAGAGGCCATTCTCTGCCCCATTTCTCACCTAGCTTTTGTCACTGAATGGGAGTTACTTCAGTTAAACTGAGATCTATTGAGGATCTTAGCTTAAAAAGGCCAAGGTCTCCCATTGCTTCCAGGGCCATCTGCAGTCATCCTGATCTATATCTGGTCATTGGACCCAAGTGGCTCCGGAGGGGAAAGTGACAGTAGTGACTTTGCATAGTCCACCTTCCCTTAAATCAAATTCACTTGCATGCCATGGCATTACTTCCCTGATATCATGGTCTTCTTCCAGAGTGAAGGATAAACAACAACTATAACAATGGCCAAGTTTGACTCCTGATATAGGCAGCCACCTTTCTTTCTCTCAGGGAGTGCCTTTGCTGCTTCATCTAAATGGCTTATCTGTCTGTCTATCTATACATGTTTGCATGTAGGTAGAGAATATATGTGTATGTATGTGTATGTGTATATATATATATATATATATGTATGTATATGTATGTATATATCTGCACCACACAAATGAACATGTATTCATACATGTGAATATATACTCCTACATGCATTCATATCATATCACATTATCTGATCTACCTCTACATATGTGTATGTAAACAGGGAACATATATGTGTGTATTATATATACAGATATGCATGCATGTATAAAACCCTATGTATAGTAATGTTATATCACATTATTTATAACTACATTTGTATAGACATAGATATGACAGGAAATATATGTGTATATCTGCATTGTACACATATATGGACATATGTACATGTGTGTACATACATACATATTCCTCTACACATAGTTATATCACATTACCCTATATAAATATGTATGCAGAATATGTGATTACGTTGTTATAATCACATTATCCTATATAAATTCTATAATAGTCTATTCTGTTCTTTTTTATATGTACATGCATATACAGACAGGAACATAATGTTATATAAAAATGTTTTTCATTTCCTTGCATTTTTCTCCTCTGAAGTATTGATTTGATTGCCTAAAATGTAACTTAAACTATTCTGTAAGTTACTCTGAGAAACAACAAGAAGTACATAAAAGACTGGTTTTAAAGTCAGGACATTAAGGTTCAATCCTTCCTCTGACAAATACTAAGTCACATAATTTTTCTGTGCCATAGTTAACTCTATAAGGCAAGAGTCATTATTACATGAGTTATTCCTCTACCTAGGTGGTTTCCTACACTGACAGAATCACCTGTCTAGAGAATGTGATCATAGAGCGACCATTTATATAGTATTTAGTACATGTCAGACACTGCAGGCCAGACACTGTACTAAGAACTCTGCAATTATTAACTCATTGTATCCTTACAATAACGCTGAGAAGTAGGAATTTAAGCAGAGGGTAAATGACTTGCTTAAAATGATATAGGTAGAAAGTGCCACATTTGATATTTGGTCTTCCTTCCTCAAGTCCCAGTACTCTATTCATTGTGCTAGCTACATTAAATTTAAATTTTTAAGACATGGATTCAAATCTTAACTGATTTTTTCAGCTATGTCACCTAATGTTTGCAAGTCTTAGTTTCTTTTTTTTGAAAAATGATGATCATAGCATATCATAGTAATAGCATCTATTTAAAATCATCAGCAAGCATCAGATGTAATGGAGATAAATTAGAACCATTCCCAATAAGATCAGGGATGAATAAAGATTGCCCACTATCACCATTACTATTCAATATTGTATTTAAAATGTTAGTTTTGGCAATAAGAGAAGAAAAAGAATTTAAAAGAATTAGAATAGGCAATAAGGAAACCAAATTATTACTCTTTGCAAATGATATGATGGTATATTTAGAGAATTCTAGAGAATCAGCCAAAAGCTACTAGAAACAATTTACAACTTTAGCAAAGTTGCAGGATACAAAATAAATCCACATAAATCATCAGCATTTTCATTTATTACCAATGAAGTCCAGAAGTATGAGATATAAAGAGAAATTCCATTTAAAATAACTGTAGGTAGATAATATAAAATATTTGCCAAGGCAAAGTCAGGAACTATATGAACACAATTACAAAACACTTTCCACACAAATAAAGTCAGATCTAATCAATTGGAAAAGTATCAAGTACACATGGATAGGCCAAGCTAATATTAAAAAAAAATGATAATACTACATAAATAAATTTACTTATTCAGCATCATACCAATCAAATTCCTAAGAAATTATTTTACAAGCTAGACAAAATAATAATAAAGTTCATCCTAAAGAACAAAAAGTCATTCAAGGGAATGCAATTCAAGGGAATTAATGGAAAAAAATGCAAATTAAGGTGACCTAATTGTACCAGACGTAAAACTTTATTACAAAGCAGCAGTCATGAAAGGCATGAAAGGTACTGGCTAAGAAAGAGAGTAATCAATCAATGGAATAGATTAGTTTCACAAGACACAATAGTCAATGACTACAATGATCTAGTATTTGATAAACCCAAATACTGCAGCTTTTGGAATAAGAACTCACTATTTGACAAAAATTGCATGGAAAATTGGAAATCAATATGGCAGAAACTAGGCATTAACCCACACCTAACCTCCATACCAAAATAAGGTCAAAATGGGTCCATGATTAGACACAAAGAGTGATATTATAAGCAAATTAGAAGAATAAAGGATAATCTACTTCTCAAATTTGTGGAAAGGGAAGGAATATGTGGCCAAAGAAGAATTGGAGTACATTATGGAATGCAAAATGGATAATTTTGATTATATTTGATATAATAAATTTGATTTGTACAAACAAAACCAATGCAGACAAGATCATAAGGGAAGCAATAAAGGGGGGGGATTTACATTCAAGGTCTCATATCTAAACTATATAGAGAACTGACTCAAATTTATAAGAATTCAAGCCATTCTCCAACCAATAAATGGTCAAAAGATATGAACAGAAATTTTTCAGATGAAGAAATTGGAACAATTTCTAGTCATGTGAAAAGGTGCTCTAAATCATTATTGATCAGAGAAATGCAAATTAAGACAACTCTGAGGTACCACTACACACCTTTCAGATTGGCTCAGATGACAGGAAAAGATAATGACAAATGTTGGAGAGGATGTGGGAAAACAGGGACACTGATACATAGTTGGTGGAATTGTGAACTGATTCAACCATTCTGGAGAGCAATTTAGAATTATGCCCAAAGGACTATCAAACTCTATACCTTTTGATCCAGCAGTGTTACTACTGGGTTTGGATCCCAAAGAGATCATAAAGGAGGGAAAGGGGCCCAGATGGGCAAAAATATTTGTAGCGGCCTTTTTTGTAGTGGCAAGAAACTGGAAACAGAGTGGGTTCCCATCAGTTGGAGAATAACTAAATAAGTTACTGTATAGGGATGTTATGGGATATTATTGTTCTATAAGAAATGGTCAGCAGGATGATTCCAATTAGGCCTGGATAGATTTACATGAACTGATGCTAAGTGAAGTGAGTAGAATCAAGAGAACACTGTACTCAGCAACAAGATTATATGATGATAAATTCTGATGGACATGGCTCTTTTCTACAATGAGATGATGATTCAAACCAGTTCCAATGGTCTTGTGATGAAGAGAACCTTCTGTACCCAGAGAGAAGACTGTGGGGACTGAGTGTGGATCACAACATAGTATTTTCACTCTTTTTGTTGTTGTTGTTTGCTTGCATTTTGTTTTCTATCTCATTTTTTCCTTTTTGATTTGATTTTTCTTATGATGTTATGATATCTTATGATAATTGTGGAAATATGTATAGAAGAACCATACATGCTTAGCAATATATTGGATTAATTGCCATCTAGGGAAGGGCGTGGGGGTCAGGGAAGGAAAAAATTTTGGAACACAAGGTTTTGCAAGGGTGAATGTTGAAAATTATTTATGCATATGTTTTGAAAATAAAAAGCTTTAATAAAAAAAAATATAAGCCAGAAAAAAATACAACACAACAGAAAAAGAAAAGAAAAAAGAGAAAAATGATCCTACTGACTGTCTTATATATCCTGTAGAACTCTTAAGGTAAAAACAGATTCTAAACCACAAAATGATATAGAAATTTGAATGGTCTAATCTGTCCATCTTTGCCTAGTGATCTTTTCCTCAAAACTGATGGAACAAACTATATATCAACATCTTTGAAGCTTTTCTTGGAGCATCAATAAAATTTACACATTTAAATGATTACTTCTCTGTATAATTTTCAAATTATATTGTGCATTTGCAGCTGGAATGGTTACTAAAATCCTCATAAAATGTGCTTACTGTCTCTGTGTAGCAGCTGCTTGGCAAATTTTGATATTTTATCCATCCTTATCCCCCTGCCTTTTGAAATCATTATTACTGAATATTGTTAACTTTTATTTTTTCTTTTTTAACAGTGGAGTGACTCTCATGACATTGAACACAGAAAATGAGGTCATCCATCTATAGTGGCGTTTCAGAGTAGATGTGCTCTCGGTGATGACATCACTTTCAGGAACATTACAAAAGATGGTAGCAAAGATTTCAAGATGATTTTAAACATGTCATACGTAATTACACTGATTACAAGGCAGTTTTCAAACTCAAAGCTCACAGTCTTGTTCCTAAGTACTACCATTTAATGACTACCATATGTCACACACCAGAATGAATAGTATGTACTAACAGTAGGTCTCCTGTATAGCCACTAGCTATATTGATGAATAAGGACACTGCAATGGGAAAGCCTCTAATTATGTGCCCATACTTTGAAATTTGGTATGACTATAACACAGGGTGGACATTAGATAAGATCCTTGAAAGATACATTGTGATCCAAGTTACTCCAAAAATTCTCTTTTCCCAAAGTCTTCTTAAATCTTGAAAAAAATTGATGATGATAATGACAACTTTTAAAATTCCAATTTATTGTTCATTCCAGAGAGGAAGAAGAAAATAGTAAAACAAGGAAATGCCAGACATAGTGATATAAAATCAATACTGTGTGTGCCCTGAGATTTCACAAAACTATGAAGACTTGCCACTTACTTTGAAACATATGTCAAGTGAGTTATGATGATACTATTCATGAAATTAATAGCCTGACTAATGTAGTGAAACTGCTCCCACAAAATTAAGGAATAGATGGAGTGACATAAAATTGTAGGCTAACCCTACTCAAAGCCATTGAGCATCATATTAGCATGGAAGGCAATAAAATGCATTATTCTCCATTGTGTTCTAGTACAATAAGATGGTAAAAAAACAATTGAACAAAGAAGAAATACTAGTTAACACTACACCAGTTAGAAAAGTTTCAGTGCAAATTATTCTGACTACTAAAAAAAGAAATAACAAATACACATGAATTGGACTAAAGAATTCTTTAATTATGTGCCAGTATTGCACTAGAAAAAAATTCTAAATATACATCATCAATTACAGTCAAGAACTTCATGTTCCTTTGTTAGTAACATTACTCTCGCCACAGTCATACAATAATATATTATAAACCGGTGATAAAGTACCGCCCTCTCTATGTTGATTGGACAAAATAAGAGATGGGATTGAAGAGCTGATAAAATCTGAGAAGGCAACATTGAAAGCCCCGAAGTCATTAAAAATCTTTATTCAATGCAAGTTATAAAAATTATAACCAATAATAAAATAGAGGGCAAAACAGTCCCAGCATCTAAATTGATTTTGAATAGGAGATGGACATACTTAAATAGGAATTCTGAAAAATCTTTTTTAGTCATCCAGTTACACTAAAACATTGTAATTTCAACTATTATAAATGGACATCTTATTTCATAATATTTAACAAATTTAGTTAACAAATAAATATTTAACAAAATATTTAATAATTTAATATTTAAGAAACAAATATTTAAAATAATTTTCAGGACCTGCACATAACAGTATGTATGGCAGTGACTGTCATTACAGGGACTATGAAATAAAAGTGTAGCTCCAAGGGATACCTCTAAGGTCTGGTATCAAATAAACCAACTCTTTACTCTTAACTTAATTATGTACTAGATATATATGAAATAGACACAGATCTAGTGAGAAAGCTAGACTATTTTGTGTCTACATGAAAAACTGTTTTCTACTTAAAACCCACTATCAACAAAATGATATCAAGAAGATTCATATAAAATGTGATATTTTTCAAGGAAATAAATTAAACACAATATTGTTCTGCCTAGCCTTCAAACACATTTTCATTCCTCCAAAATATTATAGGTGGAAAAGTAGACATGAAGGCATGAGTTCAAATTTGGTCTCAGACATTTATTAGTTATATGATGTAACTTGACCTCTTTCTATCTCAATTCCTTCATCTGAAAATGAGAATAATAATAGTACTTACCACTCCCTCCAGAGCTTTTAGGAGGAACAGATGAAATAATATGCTTTATAAACCTTAAGGTGCTATAAAGATATTATTTTTCCTAGTAAATTTATTTATTTTTAATAAACATTATTCTATGAATCATATTGGGAGAGAAAAATCAGAGCAAAAGGGAAAAAACATGGGAGAGATTAAAAAAAAAAAGAAGTGAACATAGCATGTGTTGATTTATATTCAAATTCTTTAGTTCTTTTTCTGGATGCAGATAGTATTTTCTATCCAAAGTTTATTGGAATTGCTTTGGATCACTGAATCACTGAGAAGAATCAAATCTTTCATAATTGATCATTGCACATTCCTGTTGTAATTGTGTTCAATGTATCCCTGGCTCCACTTGTTTGACTCCGCATCAGTTCATGTAAATCTTTTCAGGCTTTTCTAAAAATCAGCTTATTCATCATGTTTTATAGAACAATAATATTTCATTATCTTCACATACCATAACTTGTTCAGTCATTCCTGAATTGTTGGGCATCTACTCATTTTCCAATTCTTTGCTACCACAAAAAAAGCTGCTACAAACATTTTTGCACATGTGGGTTCTTTTTACTCCTTTAAGATTTCTTTGGGATATAGACCCAGTAATGGCACTGCTGGGTCAAAGTTTTATGGCCCTTTGGGCAATGCATTAGTGTCCCAGTTTTCCACACCCCCTCCAACATTTATCATTATCTTTTCTTGTCATCTTATCCAATCTGAGCACTGTGAGGTGATACCTCAGAGTTGTTTTAATTTGCATTGTTCTAATCAATAGTATAGATATTAGTTACTACTTTTTACTTTCCTGATCATTGAAGTCATCCTACTTATTATTAGAACTAGGTATTGCTTCCAAATTCACGAGGGGATTGAACTAAAACACTTGAAATATACAGATAATATGAAGTTATATGAGTAAACTTTTTTTATCTAAAAAGCTTTTTATCTCATGGAATATTTAGTTATACAAAAGGTCATTTGGACTCCATAAGTAAAAATTCTTGACATTCCAGGAAAGATGGTGACTGAAAGCTCAGATCTTGAATCTAGAAGTCATAATGGATGATGATACCCATACCACAATCTTCTCTATGCAAGATATAGGGAACATAAAGATATACAAAACTGAAATGCCACTGGGTAGTACTTTATGGAATTTTTTGGCATTCTAAATTCAAAACAATGGCAACAACACTAATTAAACCAAATTAAAACGTAGGCATGTCTGTCCAAATATATACTTTCAGATATACAAAGTGAACCATGGAACAACTAGGCATAGTGGATCTGGAAACAGAAAGCCTCATCTTCCTGAGCTCAAATCTGGCCTCAAATTCTTACTAGCTGTGTGATCCTGGGTTAGTTATTTAACTCTGTTTGCCTTAGTTTCCTCATCTATAAAATGAGCCAGAAAAAGAACCAGTATCTTTGCCAAAAAAAAAAAAATCTCAAAATGGGATCACAAAGAGTCACATACAACTAAAAATTGACTCAACAACAGCAAAATGAGCAACATATTTTAGAAGTTATCTAAAAAAAAGTATACAACATTGAGATACAGTTTAACACTCTAAGGCTTCTATATGATGATCAACTTTTTTTTTTAAGAAAAAAGGATAATGAGATTGTTAAACATTGATGGTGAGATGATAGATATTTGATCTGATAAACAGGTCAAAAAACTATGAAATACTTTTTGGAATAACCAGACATCACTTCCTCAAACAATAGTCAGGATTGATAACAAAAACCCAGCACTTTGGATTTTCTCCAATGTAATCATAAGTGATTTACTCCTAGCTGGAATCCATGAAATAGTGAAGGTCCAAGAATTGAATTGAAAGGTCTTCCCACTAGTGACATTTGCATAGACTCAGACAATAATATATTGAGAAATATATAGCAAACAAATGACAATTATTTGAAAATGACAAAATAGCTTTGTTTACAGAAACAGAAGGTATGTGGGGTGATTCAGCATTTCTAAAAGGGCCCATAGACCATCTTGCTTAACCTTCTCTACATTTTACTGATGAAGAACTTGAGTTGCAGAGACAACAAATGATCTAGCATCAGGTAGCATTTGTACATGGGACATAAAACTAGATTCATTGACTCAGAGTCAGTGTTCTTTTTACCATACAAAGCTGCCTTCTTTCTCAGGGTTATACAGACTCAAAGTATTAGAGCATGATATGAACTCCAATCTTCCAAAATTTAAGCCCGATTGATTTTCTGGATCATAAAGTAAAGTTTGGCATGAATTGAAAACCCCTTACTTGACTAAACAACAATTATACCTACTCCTGAGGGTTGCTATGAGGATCAAATTAATCACCATATATAAAATACTTTGCAATTCGTAAACCATTAAAAAATATTAGTTATCATTATTATACATAATGAAGCTATTGTACAAAGATTAAACGGTTTGCTGAGGCAACAAAGTCAAGATTCTTAACCAGGTCATTTAACGCTTGTAATTTATCACATTGCATCAATAAATTATCAAAATTTGAGTCCATATTTTTTTAAAACAAAAAACTTTGGGAGGAGAAAAAATGACAATTGCAAAATTAAAAGTGATATCGTGAAATCATGAAGAAACAGAACTAGGAGAACAACTCCCAAATAGATTGGGAATTACTGCTCTAAAAGAAGATCTAAGAGTAGTTTGAGAGGAAGTGACTGACTGCTTTGGACTAAGCAGCTTTTCACTCCCACTGATGGTTGTCTCTGGTGAAAAAGGACAAGAAGGAAAGCCAGGCCATAATCTAGCAGAAGAAACTTGGCAGTGAACATAAACAGGACCACAGAAAAGCATGATGGAAAGAGAATGAGATCACAAGATTTGGCAGTAAAAAAAAGGGCAGCTCCAGTGCATACAATTAAACAGGGGTTGACTCTGGTTCATATTTTGGCCTTTTACCTAATAAACAGGAGATTAGTTTTTATTGTTGTTGTTTTTAACTTTTAGATAATCATATCCTTGAATACAACATTTTAGTTTATTTCCATAATCCAAGTGAATGGATATAATGGGCTGAGGCTTGAGTTGATGCACTGAGGTCCCAAGCACATGAGGCTAAATAGTAATTGGACCATACTCTATTAATATATAAGCTTGGAGAAAGAATGGCCCCCACCTACTCTTTGTGCAAGTCCTGATGTGTTGTATAGGAAATGACGATTCTGGTGGGTGGAGGCAGGGGAGTGAAAAAGGAAGGGAAGGAGAGCTCAGGCCCTACTTTCTCTGCTAGCTGTTTTGTCATTGCAACGACTTTTCTGTTTGTTTTCTCTTCTTCTTTTTGCTTTTTGCTGTGGCAGTTGGGGTTAAGTGACTTGCCCATGGTCACACAACCAGGAATTGTTACGTGTGGGAGGCTAGATTTGAACTCAGGTCCTCCTGACTTCAGGGCTGGTGCTCTACCCACTGAGCCATCTCCTCTCCTTCCTTTCTGTTTGTTTCTCTTCTTCTTTTTGCTTTTGCTGAGGAAGTTGGGGTTAGTGACTTGCCCATGGTCACACAACCAGGAATTGTTACATGTGGGAGGCTGGATTTGAACTCAGGTCCTCTTGACTTCAGAACTGGTGCTCTACCCACTGAGCCATCTCCTCTCCTTCCTAAACAAACAGAAAAGTTGTTGCAATGACAAAACAGCTAGCAGAGAAAGTAGGGCCTGAGCTCTCCTCCCCTTCCTTTTTCATTCCCCTGCCTCCACCCACCAGAATCGTCATTTCCTATACAACACATCAGGACTTGCACAAAGAGTAGGCGGGGGCCATTCTTTCTCCAAGCTTATATATTAATAGAGTATGATCCAATTACTATTTAGCCTCATGTGCTTGGGACCTCAGTGCATCAACTCAAGCCTCAGCCCATTACAAATGGATGGGTAATAATAAAAGCTAACACCCAACAAATATTTATTGTGTGTCTGGTATTTTTTCCTATTTTATTATTTTTCTTTTTTTATTATTTCTCATTTATAAATGAAAAAACAGAGGCCCAGGGAAGCCAAATGATCTAGTCAGGGTCTTACAGGCAGCTAGTCTCTGAGACAGAGTGAAAGTGAAGGTCTTATTCACTCAAAACATGGGCATTAGGGACTAAGTTTCCCTCCATCTCTTTAACCTCTGTAATCTCAAAGTAATAGGCTTGTCGTTTTGATCTGGTCTGCTACATTTGCCTTTTTAAGTTTTAAGTACAGACATCCTCTAGAACCAGACTTGGTTGTCTTACTACTGGACTTTCATGACTGGAAGAGAGAGTGAGATTGATGATTTTGTAAATCCCTGCCTCACTTAAATCTAATTCATTTGCAAGTCAAGACATCCCTTAGTGATGATATTGGTTCTCATTGAAAACTAAGAACAAATCACAGCAAAAATGGCAACCTTGAAGGTCAGATTCTAGGATAGATGTTACTCCCAAACCTGCAGAGAAGCCTTGAGAAGCCAGGGTACCTGTTGGGCCCAAGGGAAAGTTTGTACTTAAAACTTGATAGAACTGTGTAATATGGGAAATTGTAAATCTAATCCTCTTCCTCTCCCTGGTGACCATAATGGAACAAGAGGGGATTATGCCTGTCCAGGTATTGTGGGATTCAAACTTAATTTAAACCTAAGCCTTCCTGTAACCAAGGTATAATCAACAACAGAAAATGCTATCTTGGAGAGAGGAAGAAAAAAAAAATTTTAATAGTGACAGGGAATGATGAGGAGCTGAAGCAATATTTTTATGCAGATAATTAACTGACTGTAATTTATATTGAAAGTCAATAGCCCTTTAAGATCTCTAAGAGCTACTGCCATTTAAAATTTAATATACATTGTAAAAGAAAAAAACTTCTACAGGATTGAAGTTCAGTGTTTTATGTATGGTCTTCTTTTTTCATATAGTAAAATGTTCATTCATATTGTGAAATGTTTATTCATGATTATTAAGTTCATAGTAAAAAGAAAAAGAAAAAAAACTTTTTTTAAAATTACTAAGAGAATTTATATGATCTATACTCTGTTTCACCATCAACTGTCAACCAAAAATACCTTGATTTCCAAAATTGTAGGGGGTCTTCTCAGCTGAAAGAAGTTAGATTCTCTGTAATAAAAGATCTTACTGAAACCATTGAAAGCCCAAGCAAAGACTTCTATTTCAGAAACAAAATGATTTCTGTCTAGTCCATTACTTGCAAATGGCTTCTAATATTTCACACATACACAAAGAATGGGGAAAACAATGAAAATGAAAAATCATATAGAATGGATGCTAAAGCACCTCAAAATCCTCTTTCTAGCCCTCAAGTTTTATTAATAAGAATTCTGCTTTGTTTTTCTCTTTTCTCTCTTTCTTTCTTTTTCTTCCTATTATCCTCTATTTCTTTCTAATTTAAAATAGTATATACTACTATATGTATATATATCTTTGTATTCGCAAAATGATTCAAGGGTCAAGAATTGATTTTCCTACTTACATGTTGAAAATGATGTTTTAGACATAAGGCTTGCACCACTGGCCAATGAACCCCAGAAAATAAACACCTTTATTCAGGAAATATTCAAAGCTTTCAAGTTAAGGAGTGTTAATAATAAAATAATCCCACCACCCAGCTGGAGAGAGGCATCCCACTAGCCTCTGCTCTCTTTGCTTTAAGGGTCCCCTTCTAGGGTTTATGGATGGCAGAGAAGTAAATGAGCAGCCTGGTGAGTTTGTCATGAAGCTTTACCATATAAATAAAAGAGACACCGAGAATGGAAATTACATTATTTTTAGTGCTGTGTTAAAGGGAAAGGTCAAGTTAACCCCTTAAGAATTCAACGAGCGACATGATGTACTGTGTGTCCAGCAAAGCAATCCCCGTATGGCCCTTCTGGACATCTGGTGTAAATCATCCATCTTTTTGCTCCATTAAAATCAATGGCACCTCATTAAAGCAGCTCAGCAGCTAAGCGAGCACATTATTTGGCTTTCAAGGAGTTAACGGAAATAGCTATAGGGATCAGGGCGGCTTTTGGCTTCAAGTGTTCATAGTCACTCAGACAAAGAGGCCGGTTAAACCATTTCAAGAAGATCTACTTTCCCTGTCAAGGCTGGAAAGGTATAGCCATTTTTGAAATGGGATAGAAAAAAATCATCGCTGTCTCCCGCAGCCCCTCATATTGCTAGCAATTACATCTTTTGGGGTCTGTTAATTCTCTGGTCAGTAACAGTGCTGTCAAATATACCTCAACCCTGACCTGAAGGAATCACCGAGTGGCTAAGAGGATATTTCAGCTGAGCCAGATGAGTATTTTGAAATGTTCCACAGCAGTGACCCCAATCACTCAGTCTGCAGGATGAGGGGAGCTGAGCATCTTGAATGCAGAGCTATCCACAGCATCTTCTACCAAATAAAGCAGCTTAGGGACATAGAGGGTCAGAGCATTTGGCTTTGCCTGGGCCCCACAGCTAGTGTGGTCATTCTCCAGCCTTCTACTACTTGCATTTTCACTTCCTTGAAAAGGATCAACAAAGACATGACAACATTTTCATGAGGCCCAATTCAGTCATTTTAAAATTGACTTTAAGAACTGATTTTACCTAAAGAAGAACCACCATAGTTGAAAACAATTCAAGACAAAATATGTAATACAAGCAGGCTAGACAGTCCAGAGTTTTGTGAAGTATTCCAGACATGATATTTTTAGCAAGATATATCCTGACTCAGTTTTCAATAAACAAAGTTGTATCTCCTAAAAGCTTTTCTTCACCATTTTTCCCTTCTCAAGTGAAATTAATGGTGCCCATATAACAGCCTACCTCATCAATTCCAATAATCAATTGATTCAGGGAAGAAATTCAGTTAAACCAATTTTCTGATGGTAATGAACCCTTGATGTCATCAATATGGTTAACCAAGTGGTCAAAAAGATACAGCCACAGTCCCACATTTTTTAACAATTTTCAGAGAAGATGATCTTTTCTAGTCTCACCTCTACCTTGGATCCTTCTCTCATCTGTCAAATACTGATATCTTTGAATCCCTATGTGAATTCTACTTTCCTTTCAAGATCTATAGACATCATTCTTTGGATTGGTAACTTGAGAGAAACCTTTATTCAATAAATAAGATCATTTCAATGATTAGGGAGAAAAACACAACACTTTGTAGTTGTCATGATAATGGATGGCATCTATATAGTCCTTTCAATTTGGCAAAGTGCTTTAAAAACATCTCATTTGACACTCACAACAACCCTAGAGGGGTGATATTTTTATGCCCTATTTTATAAATAAGGAAACTGAGACAGAAATAAATTTTAGTGACTTGATCAAGGTCAAATAGTCATTAAGTGTCCAAGATAGGTTTGGAATTTAGGGCATTCTAACTCCAGATCCAGCATTCTAGTTGCTGTAGCACTTAACTTATATTGATATATAAAGTGGGTAGATTGAGAATGTGTAAAATAATATTTTTTCTTAAATTACTCTCTACTTTATTTATGCTGCCTACCAAATAAGATTCTGCCTAAGAATTATGAAGAAGGCAAAAATAACTTTGGACACCTTCTCTAATCTCCATTTTTCATACCCTTCTTTCCCTATACAGTGCCCTTTATGATGCCTTACAGAGTACTATCTAACTTATGCTCCAGATTATATATCTTTATTACCAAGTAGTCAGAGCAAACTACAAAGCATAGTTAGACTGAGTGATAGATAGACCACTGGGCCTAGAGTAAGCAAGATTTATTTTCATGAATTCAAATCTGACCTCAGGTACTTATTATCTGTGTTATCCTGAGCAAATCACTTAATTATTTTTCTGTTTCTTCACCTATAAAATGAACAGAAGAAAGAAAGGGCAAACCATTCTACATTTTGTCAAGAAAACCCCAAATGGAGATCGTAAAGAGTTGGACATGATTGAAATGACTCAACAACACTTGGAGTAATCTATTATCTGGAAGGTACCTGAAAAGCAGCAACTAGTTATTACTATAGCTACTACTGCTGCTGTTGTTACTACTATTACTACTAACTACTACTGTTGTTTAGTACATTGTCTATTACTCTGACTACTTATATAAAGCTCACAATGTTCCAGGAATTATGCTGAGTTTTATAATTATCTCATTAACCTACACAACAACCTGGGAAGTAGATACTATTATTATCATTACCATTTTATCGTTGATAAAACTGAGGCAAATAATGATATGCTCCATGTCATATAGTTAATTAATATATGTAAGGCTAGATTTGAATTTGAATCTTCCTGATTGCAGGCTTAAAATTCTGCCATCTGTACCATCTACTTGTGTTTAATACTTATCATTATTATTGCTATTATTGTCACCAAATTAATAAAAACATTGATAATTTTATACACATAATGGAGCCAGGAGAACAGCTTTAGGAAACCCTGAGTTCAAATTCTGACTTTGCCACTTATCTGTATGATCTGTATGAGCAATTTACTTCAACACTCAAGGCTCCAAATTTCCTAACCTAAAAAATGAGGTAGTTAGATCAAATGATCTCTTAGGGACTTTTCAACACTCTCTCTCTCTCTCTCTCTCTCTCTCTCTCTCTGTGTATATATATATATGTGTGTGTGTGTGTGTGTGTGTGTGTGTGTGTGTGTGTGTATAATATATGTGTATGTGTTTCTACTATAATCTTATAAGAATATATTTAAAATGAAGATGGGGTACTTCAGAGAATAAGTAACTTGTCCAGAGGTTTGAACTAAAACTCTTAGTCAAGAATTCTGAATCCAAATCCGGTGTTCTTTATACTACGAATATCTAATAACCAAATTATTATGCTACTCCTTCTTGAAGTATATACTTTGAAACCTTGAATATCATCAGTCCCACAATTCAAAGAAATAGATAGTTAATGCTGGAATTTCGGATACCTTAGCAAGGAAGAAGAAGCTATGTCTAGGGGTGAATGTTTATATCACAATCTAGAGGAAGCAATTCTATACATATTCTAAAAATGTATAAGACCAGCCAGTCATGCAGTCATTATAGTTGAAGAAGCAACAAAAGATAAGGAAGCTTCATGACAATAAGGAAAGTTTATTTATGCCATTTAAATTTTGTTGTTGTTTTTAAAAGATTTCTTTTCCTTTTAGGATGGTTTAAATCTTAATCCTTGTTATTTTTTTTTCAAAGTATGACTTGGAGATTGACTGTCTCTATAAATGTAATCTCTAGTGCACTGGTAATGAATACTTAATTATACATATTCTTTTGTACAAGTCCTTTAAAAAGAAATTTGTATTTGTCTAGCTAAGTCCAGGGAATAAAAAATACTATCTGGGTTACAGAATGCTTCAGAGAGGAAATTAGAATTATTAATATTATAGATGGATGGGTAGATAAGGCTTGTGATATATGTAAATGTACACATATGCATATTGTACAAATATAGATATATGTCTAGTTAAAGATTATATAAATATAGGTGTGAGAACTAGATGGAGAATGCATTGTGTATCTTTCTATCATGTATATTTACATGTGCATATATATGTATATACTCTCACACAGAGAGTTATGTATGTTATATGTATATTTAGATCTAAGCATTTGGATAATCTGGACCAATTTAATATGCGTGTACATATACAGCACACACACATATACATATATATATATATAAACATACATATATACACCCATGTCATAATGTGTGTACATGTATATTGTGTGGAGGCAGCTAAGTGGCTCAGAAGATAGAACACTGGACCTGGAATCAGGAAGACCTGAATTCAAATTCAGCTTCAGACACTTAGAGCTCTAAGACCCCGACCAACTCACTTAATCCCAATTGCCTTGAAAAAAAGAAAAAAGAATGTATCTTATAGACAGTAGTGCTATGCTCTGGTCCATGGGGTCATGAAGTATTGGACGTAAATGAACAACTTAACAATAACCACATATTGTGAGTATGTGAGTATATGCATGCATACTTGTTTGTATATGTGTGTATATAAAAACATTTAGGTGGTCTGAACTAATTGCTGTATGATAGTATTTCAGTCAGTCAGTTAGTCAATAAATACGTATTAAGTTCTGACCATGTGACAGACACTGTGCTAAATGCCAAAGATTCAAAGGTAGGCAAATAATAT
The DNA here is from genome assembly GCF_016432865.1 of Antechinus flavipes. Lineage (NCBI taxonomy): Eukaryota > Metazoa > Chordata > Mammalia > Dasyuromorphia > Dasyuridae > Antechinus > Antechinus flavipes. The sequence goes on from NC_067399.1 coordinate 267,613,659, forward strand.
CTGCTTTTCTATATTTTTCAGTCTAATGGGAATACAACTTGCAAACAATTATATTCATACATACACACATATGTACACACACACATATACACAATATACACATATACAAATTGAACATGTAAATGAAAATAATCAACATCAGAAGCTTTTATTTTGCCTTCTCTTCAACATTTCCAGGAAAGCCAGGAGGTGGAAATGGGGAGAGAGAGAATTCCAGACAGGGACAACAACCAGTGAAAATGTTCAAAGATGGAAGATGGGATGTAGGGTGCAAAGTGCAGCAGAGAGGTTAAGATCATTGGATCACAGTGGGAGGGGATGAGTGAGATATAAGACTGGAAAGATAAGAGCAGCCACTTCATGAAGGTCTTTTGTTTTAAAAGCCAAAAATAAAATTATATTTTATCTTGGACCCTCCTTATAAATATGTAAGATAACACCTGTAAATACCACTTACCAGTGGGTTCTGAGAATATGAGAAATTAAGGAAGATTAGGTTTCCATAGAACAATTAAGTTTAATCTCTCAGAAGCCATGAACAAACAAAGAATTGGGGAGCTAGGAAGACATAGGTAGACTCAGCCAATAAGAAAGTCATGTGCCTTTGAGAAAACCAAAAGTTTAAGATAAGAGCTAATCTAATTCAAACTGGGTCAATGACCTGACTTGACCGAATTGCTACTGTGCTAATTAAAAATTAAATAAATATACCATAGGAGTAGTTTTCCTTTTTTGAACATTCTGATGGATGACAAGGGAGGAGAGACATGCTTATACATATTTAGGAGGAAAACATACAGTGGGAATCTCAGAAAGATTGTAACCTGGAAGGGAATGGACTAATCTGGTCTCTGAAGACCATCAAGCTAACAAATATAAAGCTTCTCTCTCTTCTGTGCTCAGCGCTCCCTCTTCCCCAAGTGGAGCCCACTTCTGGGCAGAAACATTAAGACTATTCTTTAAGATTTTTCTTTAATAAATTATCCTCTACATCTGATTTTCAGTGTCAAGTGTGTTTCTAATACTATGGACTGCAATTTTCTCATCTATCAAATGATGAGGTTGGACTACAAGCCAAAAGACCTAAAGCCCTTTTTGCCTCCAGATCTATGATTCTATCACCAGAAATGGTAAAGGACATCATCTGGATTTCTCACAAAATGACACAATAAATATGAATTTAATGTCCTTTTTCACAATCAAAAACACTTGACAGAACAAAGGTAACAGCACCCTATTATTCCCTTCAGCATACATAAAACCTATCTTTATGCAAATATATTATCCCTTGAAAACTCAGGCAATTATGGATAGATTTATTATATAAATCCTGACCTGAATTTTTATCCCTTATTGAATTTAGTGACTGGCATTATAAACAGAATTAATCGCTAATCTTTTTTCCCCTTGCAGTACAAAATTTTCTTTCTAGCCTTTCAAAAGGTTATTTCTGTTTCTGGCCACCTCAGAATATCATGGTTCCTGCTAGAAACAAGCATAATATTTGAAAGAGAGTCAACTTCCACAAGATTTCTAGGAAGCATAAGCTTGCTTCCTGGTTAGATTAGGTAAATTGGAGACATCCAAGTCCTTTTCTAAGAAGAATTTCAGAATTTCTTTTTAACTAATAGAAAAAAAAAGAGAGAGGCAAATTTAATACTAAAAGAGTTTCAGTACCATTCTCCATTCTCTGTACCCCACACACTTATACTATCTCCTCCAAATAAAACATATTTCAAAGGAGAAGGAGAAGCTTGCAAATTACAGTGTGTACTGAGCATTCCAGATTAAAGACACATGACACACGAGCTGGCTTTAAATACAAAAGGTCAGAATAGAAAGTGTAACTTTTAGGTAATTCATCCCTAGAATTGCTATCAGACTACTGTTACCCTGAAGGAGACACATGCAAAAAACCTGCAGGCTCTGCCATATGGGCTTTGATGTGGATTTTTTTTTTCTTCTGTAAAAATGTAACTTGAAAGAAATGACTAGCTTTACCTCTGAAAAATGATCCTCCCCTATTAAGCAGCAGACAAGGCTAAAAGTTTAAAACAAAATTTAGGGGGTGGAGGGGAGGGCAGGGAGAGGAGGAAAACAGCTGTAGAAGTTGACCTAAAAATTCAGCAGATCCTGCCAAGACATGTGACAGTGCTTAACTTGCACCAAGTAGGGACTCTCCTCAGAGACCTTGCCTGATAATACCAAAAGTCAACCCTTTGAAAGAGGCCATTCTCCAATAAGTACAACAGGAGAATCCAAATCAGGCATCTTCTCATAATGGGATTCAGACTCTTTATGAACTCTGGAGTGTTGAAGGTTTAATTACGCAGTAAAACAAGAGAAATACATTATACAGTAGAAATAAAGGAATGGGAACATCAGGAAAACATGTTTCTCTATAAGTCACTTGGTCACATGATTTCTACCCCATTTCCTTCTCCTAATGTCATAATTGTTTTATTACTTTGCTCTGAGAAACTTTGGACAGAGAGGTGAAAACTCCCAGTGCTTCCTCCACAAAACTCCTATAATGTATCCCATTTCCTCAAACATCCTGGAACTACGTGGAGATTTTGTGATATTTCTTGAGGAGATAGAGCAAAAAGCCATTTACCATCTTCAAGTGTTGCAAAATCAGGAGAATGCAAAAGGTTTCATGGAGTGTCTCCTTAATACTTCCTCTACTACCACATCCTTTATGGACTACAAGCCATTGAAACACTGAGCTACGGAAATCCAGATAGAAATATTTCAGGAAGTAGCACAAGCTGGTGTGGGCTGAATGTTTAAAAGCTGGAAGCAGACTCCTGGGCATTCCTTAACACAGTGCAGACACTATATACATGCTTATTCCTTTCTGCTTTCCTTCCTTTTCCTTCCTTTGGAGCATTGCAGCATAGATTTGGAGCTGGAAGGACCTTAGTGATCATTTAATCCAAACCCCTCATTTTATAGATGAGGAAAGATTATTAGAACATTGCCAATATTGTTCTGAAATTTCACTCCAAAATTTTTTTCTATCACTCTCCTTCTTTTTGAGGATCACCTTTGATGCAAAATATAAGAATATAATCCACTCACAGCAATGATCATCTGCTATTTTTTAAAGAGAGAAATGCAATTTAACAAAACTAAATAACATATGAGTGATAAAACAGTATATAGTCTTCTGTCTTTAGAGAAAAGGGCTTAATTTTTTCAATCCTTCTCTAGGACCACCATGGTTATTAAAGTTAAAAAAGCATTATCTTTATTTTTTTAGTCTTTCTATTTACATTATTGTAGTATATTGTTTTTCTGGTTTTGCTTACTTTTCATCAAGACATATGTTTTCTTATGCTTTTCTGAATTCTACCTATTCATCATTTCTAATGCCATAGTAATATCTTTACATGCATATAACATAATTTGTTGAGTCACAAATTAATAAATGAGCACTTATTTAGTTTCTAGTTCTTTGCTAATATAAAAAGTACTGGTGTGAATATTTTGATTGTGAATGGGTCCTTTTCTTCTTTCTTTGATCTCTTGAGTGAAATCTCCAGATCAAAAGATAAAGACATTTTACTTTAGCTTTTTAAAAATATTTTTCTAAAATGCTTTCCAAATGGTTGGGCTAATTCATACCTTCCCCCCTCCCTCCCCCCCCCCCCGCACCCCGAAAAGTGTGGATCGGTGTACCATCTTCTCCTTAAAAAAACAGACTTACAAACCAAAAACCAAAAACAACAACCAAAAACAAAAACACTAATTGTGAGCCTAACATACTTTATGCTTTGGTATACTTCCGTATTACCTCTTAGGACAGCTAGATGGCACAGTGGATAGAGTCCTGGGCCTGGAGTCTGGAAAATTCATCTTCCTGCATTCAAATCTGGCCTCACACATTTACTGTGCAATCCTAAGCAAGTCACTTACCTCTGTTTACCTCAGTTTCCTCATCTATCAAATGATCCAGAGAAGAAAACGGCAAACCACTCCTGGATTTTTGCCAAGAAAATCCCAAATAGGGTCATATAGAGTTGGAAACTGAAAAAAATATATATAATATTATCTCTTAGTCAAAGATAATCTGTATTTCTGCCCTATGGTTGAGTAAATACATTAATAGCATCCTACTGTTGTTGTTCTTTTTGTTTTTCTAGTATTATATCTCTGACATTTTTCACTTACTGTAGTAGTAGTTCAAGAAACTTTTAATCACTTTATTCTTTATTAGAAAAATACATGAGATAGGTAAATAAATATGAATAAAAGACAAATTAACAATCATAGTAATCAAGAGTTTTTGAGTCAGAATGAATTTTCATATGTGTTTTGGTCAATTTCCATCTGAAACATGAATCTTTGCTATAATAGTTCTGATGAGTGGATGTCCATCCATATGGACTCTGCACCAACACTTCAAATGCCAGTAAACTTCCTACCTTACAAGACAACCCATTCCATTTTGGATATGATAGTTGTTTCTTATATTGAACTAAAATATACCTTCCCAATATTTTTAGCCACTGATGATATGATACATGAAAACCTTGAACTTTTAGAAGTAACAAAATAAATGCTAAACAAATTATTTTTCTATGAATAATATTTAATTTCTTTTTTTTTTAAACTAAGGACTTCACTCTTTTTTCTTCTCTTTTGATCTTCTTACTCCTGTATTCCTAGAGGGAATTGTTAGGATTATTTTCATTTGCATAAGGCAAATAGAGCCCAATCTATACCTGACCAAGAATCCCCCTACAACATTCAGGTTTCTGGTGGAAGTGAGAAAGATTACTACTCATCAGGTGACTTCTGGATAGCTCTAATTATTAGACTGATTTTTACTTTTATTGAGCATAAATTTACCTCTGAAATTTCCACTAATCATTCTTAGCTCTGCTCACTGGAGACAAAAAATTAATTATCCTCTTTCCATAATAAAGTCTTCAAATATTAGACAATCATGTGTCTCTATCATACCTTAAAAACCTAAATGTTCCCTTAAACTTATTCTCATGTGCTTGATCTCAAAGACCTTCACCACCCTGATCCCTCTCCACTGCTTCCTATCCAGCTTTAAAAAATAATATCATATGTTTGTTAATATAATTATCACTATTTAAAAAAATCAGTACCAATCCTTTAATGATTATTGACTTATGGCATGGTTGAAAATCTGGTACTGATAGATCCCTTTTACCACTTTTTTCTTCATTATTATTTTTGACCTATTGTTCTTTTACATGAATTACATTACCAAAGAAAAATCCTTTGGTAGTTTGATCAGCAAAGCACAAGTTAAGTCAATCAATTTAGGTAATATTGGGTTATTGCTGTTGTTGTTGGGGTTTTGTTTGTTTGTTTGTTTATTTGTTTTGTTTTTTACTATATTGACTGAATTCATGAGCAATTATTTCTCCAGTTATTTAGTTCTGTTTTTATTTCTGCAAAGACTTTTAAAAAGCTGTATTTACAGAGTTCTTGGGTTTGTCTTAGCAGATATACTCCCAGAATTTTTGTACCTTCCATAATCATTTTGAATGGAATTTCTTTTTCTAGCTCTTTCTGCTGAGATTTGTTGCTAACATATAGGAATGTTGGTAATCTTTATACATTTCTTTTATATCCTGCAACTTTGCTGAATTTATTTAGTTGTTTCAATTGATTTTATGGTTGATTCTTTACTTTCTGGTTTTTCATTGTCTTACCTAGAATATAGAATATACCAAGCCTAAACATGATAGTCTGGATTTGGTCTGACTAGAACAGAATACAAAAAGTTGTTTTTTTTTTTTTTTTTTTTTTTTGAGGTTAACTATGAATCTGAATGGTGTGCAAAACTTCACAGTTATGACAAGACTATTATGGAAAGAGGATAATTAATTTTTTGTCTCCAGTGAGTAGAGCTAAGAATGACTAGTGGAAATTTTAGAGGTAAATTTATGCTCAATAAAAGTAAAATGTCAATGGGAAGTACTGACACATGTCTCTCAACTCCACTTCAGTTCAAAAAAGCAACATTGAGGGAAACTGAATATTTAAATGAGTTAACAACAAAGACTGGAATGATATTGGAATATACAGTAACAAGTTATTCTTCAACTAAATACCTTAGGACACAGACAAATCAAGTTCCAAGTGAAAGAAACTAATCAGGAAATAGGTCCAAGCAAAGGACCTGCAAGATCCTCCCCCTCCCCCCCCAAAAAAAAAAAAAAGAAAAGAAAAGAAAAGAAAAGAACAAAATATTTAACTATAGACACATGCCACATAAAAACTGATTCGCTAAAATTCTATTATCTACTAATACCTCTCTACTATCTACTAATACCATCAGGCCAATAGTATTATTATTATATTATAACCAAATAACAGTAAAATCTAGGAATTCTAGTTATAGAATCATGATTTCAGGATATAAAACACTTTAAGGATCACTTAATCTAACATCCTTTACTTTACCAATAAGCAAACTGATATGAAGTGAGTTTTCCAAGATCAAATGTGGAGTAAATAGCAAAACTAGGACTGAAAATTTATATTACCCAACTCCAAATTGAGTACTCTTCATACTAATACCATGTTGTTCAGCTAATTTATAACACATATAACATTATACCTGTGAAACTGACCTGCCAGCACATTTTCATTGAACAAATTAGTAATATTATTTGAGATATACAAATATCCTAAAGAATAAAGGGGCTTTTCAATTATAAAAATGGGAAACCCCATATAGGTCTAAAAGGCTGTTAATTCCTTGTTAAGAAAGACAACACGTGTATTAGAAATAGATTTCCAAAAGGGCAAGGAAAAAAGCAAGATATATATCTGATATATGTGAAAAAAGAGATGTAAAATATTTTCTATGGAATTTATCTACTATAAACAAGAGACAGCTTAACATTGTGGATAAGTTGACCTGAGAGGCAGGTAGATTCAGGTTAAAACTTTTTCTTTCGTACTTATTGGTTGTGTGACCCTGGACACTTCACTTAGCCTCTCAGCACCCTTGGTAACTGTGTAAGACTATAAATTGTAGAAGAGGTGCTGATTTCCATTGGAAGAAATAATTCCTTGAATTAATTAAATTCCAGAACTCGTTAAGTAAATTAAATAAAGCTGATATCTTATTGTTGTTTAAAATAGACTAGATCTTTTCTCATAAATGTAAAAAAAATGAGGTTGTTCCTATCTTAAAACTGTAAGAAAACTTCAATTCCTTCCATCCCTATAATACTATAATAGGCTTGATTTAGAAGACTTCTCAAGGGGGTAGTCTGGTTGGGATCAATGGAAGAATCAGCACACCACCCCTGAACCCATGATAAGATATCCATACATCTCTAAGTACTCCTCCACCTCCCTCCCAGGAGACACAGTAGGTTTCAATCTTTCCCACCCACTTAGCAGCTATTAAAGCACTTCCAATAACCAGCCCTCCCTTCTCCTCTTCCTTTTCATGTCTTGTACCGTGGCCCTCTTTAGCATCCCAACAGTGCAGAGTGATCTCGCCAAAATGAAAAAACAAAAGCATCCTTTCCTGTGGTATCTGCCAAATCATAGCCATTTGACTGTAATTTCAGAAGTAATAGTAGGTCTTAGGGCTATCATTATGGTACTTTAGGCAAGAAAATCTAAACTGGGATTTTTGTTTGTGCATATGTGGGCCCTGGCTAATTTACAGCTCCAGCCACTGGGAACCCTGAAACAACTGTCTAATGCACCCGTTCCATTTCCTAAAGGGTGACTGCAAAGTGCAGAGATTAGTAATCTTGCCATGTCAGCAAGAGCAACATGAGCTTGACCTTTCTCCATAACAGGAAGGACACTGGGCTTCAACAGTATTTTTCTGTGTGAGCTTTTTGTAGTGCATTGTAACATATTGTTACTGTGACATCATTGCCAAGGGTCTGCCACTTTAGAGAAAACATACAAATGGCCCAATAATAGGTTTCTTCATGCGTCAGTGGAAGCCGGTAAAAGGAGCATTGTTTGTGTCCTTATTGTCTGATGTGCTGAAACTGGGGTGCCTTTTTGACCCTGGTACTGTCATTTACAACCCCCCACTCCCCACAATGCCGAGAGATGGAGAGCTGGAAGAAAATACCTCTTGGAACAACTATTGTTAACTATAGTCAATAATCTGACCGATCTGGAACTTTAACACATGGAGAGTCTCTTCCTCTTTCAGTTTTCAGTGTGAAAGGGATTGGGATTTCTGGTTTCACGCATTCCTTTTATATACAGAATGAATCTAGAGTTAGGGGACAGCACGGCTCTCATACTGATGTAGTCAATGTTGATTCGGGTGTCATTTGGTCAAAGTATATTGCCTCAGAGCCCCAGTAAATGTGGGGTTAATTCATGTTCACTGAAAGGCTCACAGGGAAATGAGAGGATTAATGAGCCTAATGGCTGCATAAGCACTTAGAAGACTTAGTGTTTAGACAGAGCATGGAATTATTAGTCCATAAAAATCCCTTATCAGTGGACTGATTTAGAGGTGTGACATTCCTAAGCTTCTTTCCCTTATCCCCCAGGGTGTTATTATCTGTGTGACCCCAGGCAAGTTACTTAACTACACAGAGGTCTCAGTATTCTTATCTAGAAAATGGGGATAATATTAATACCTACTTCACAGGCTATGGTAAGTATCAAATAAGATAATGTCTGGAATGTATTTTATAATGTATGGAAAGGCATTAATACTTTACAAACTTTTAGCTACTATGCACATATATGTGATGTGGGGAGTTAAGAGAGTGTTTTGGCTTAGAACTACAAAAGATTAGGGCTCTGCTTCTGATACTTACTGGTTCTATGACCACGAGCAACCCTTCCCTGAGCTCTATTTTCCTCATTTGTAAACTGGGCACTGTGATTCCTGTAGGCCCTGATATGGTTATTGTGAGGTTCAAATGAGATAACGTACATAAAGAACTGTAAGAATCCTGCAGTCTTTGAAGTGCCAGATAAATGTCAGTTATTATTGTAATTTCATTCTTTATGTTTGATGAAGGTCACATAGAAATAGCTTCAGGGTGGGACAATTAGTTGTTGTAGTGGAAAGAGCACCAGTCCTGAAGTCAGATGGATCTGAATTCAAATTTGACCTCAGACCCTTAACACGTCCTGGCTGTGTGACTCTGGGCAAGTCACTTAACCCCAATGGCCTCAGCAAAAAAAAAAAAAAGGGGAGGGGGAGGGGGAGAAGAGTTCTGGGTCATATTGATGTCCTGCTATCATTACTTGGTTTTTAGTATATGGCAAAAAATTGCACAGATGGATGGAATTATGATGGCTATTATTTTTATCCTCTACTTTTTGATATGGTTCAAATAGAAATGGTACTGGAACAAATTGTTATCTTGCTGATCCTCATAGGGGTCTGTGTTGGTATGTATGTGTGGGAAATATATATGAAGAATTACATATATGACATGCAATAGCAAAGGAACATGTATGATATAATTTTGTATGACAAATGTGATAAAGGTAGATACAAGAGTAGATTTTCTAATTGAATATAAATATGAGAATATAAGCATCTCCTTGGTAGAGTCACAAAGACATCCTTAGTGCATCTTTAGCAGAGAATGAAAGTAAAAGAATAATACTTAACTGATTATTTATAGATATACAAGTTTTTATATGTTACACATATGAAATATACATATATACAATTTGTAGATAAATATTTGTATATTTTTCCTTAATTCTAGCATGAGCTCCCTAAGGACAGAGACCATCTTTTATTTTTCTTTGTAATCCCACAACTTAACAGGGTGCCTGGCACTTAATAAGTGTTTTCTGACTGACTGATCCTGCAACCACATGCTTTTGATCTTCTCTGCTTGATTTTTATCCAACACATCCCCAAGTCAATGTATTTTTAAGCTTTAATAACTTCAGAAATATACATGTTACAAACTTACAAAAATGACAATTGAAAGAGTAACTATTTATATTTTAAGATATTTACTTGATTCTTATTAACATTCAATACAATGTTGGCCTATATGGCCTATATTCAAAAATCTGCTAGATTTTTGAACTTTGTAAAACCTTTCATGAGCTATTGTTTGGTGACTGAAAAGATGACATTTATAATCTTAGCCTTAAAATCATCTAGACAACAGGATTTTGATGCCTACATGATGTTTTGCTGCAGTCTCATAAGATAAAAATCTGGGAGAAATCAATAGATTTTAAAAAGTGATTAAACTTTGTTTAATTTTGAATGCACATATATAAATGCACCTTTAAGGTATATATAATTTGCATACTTTTGTAAATGATATTGTAGGTAATTGTTAGTATGTATTTAAGAATGGGATAAAAAGATTTCCTCTCCTAATCCATTGGTCAGACAAAGTATTATCCAGAAGCTGTACACCATACAAATTGACAGAGTGTCTTATTTTGTTAAAGTCAAAATAAAAATTTACCATTTAAAATTCATATAAGTAATCAAGAATTTAAATAAATCAATTTTTAAGTGATTTCTTTTAACATTTGTAGTATCATCCTCTTCAAAATATCAAGATTTCAAACTGCGTAAAGAATTTTTGGGACATATTTCATTTCAAAAGTTCTTTTGTTTTTTCTCCCTATATTGCTTAGAATATGGATCTTAGATATGGTACATACATTTAAAATGTTTCCCCTATTTTTTAATGAATCAAGGTTATATCCTAATAGTTATAAGTAAACAGATCAGTCTATAAAAAAGGTCCAGTTTCAGTGCAGTTGATTAGTTGAGTTCTCCAGAATGCTTTGAAGTTCACATTTAGAGTCTAAGGATTTGTCATCTGTCAATTAATGAAAGACATTGCGTTTCTGATGTATGAGTCTAGTCATCAGGTTAGGCTGTACTTGATATTTGGTAGGTACTAAATGTTACAACCTGAGTGATAATGTCGCACAATTTCCACCACTTCCTTTCATAATCTATATTGATCAATTAACCCTGAACTCCTTAAAGACCATTACATAATTTCTGGTGGCAATGATCTGAGTGTGAATTGCCATCATAAACCCCTGTTCCTGTCAATAAATTCATATGACTCAGTCACATTAGAAAAAAAAGAAATGATGTTGTATATGGGCGCATACTTCTTGACAAAAATTCTGTGTCAAATAATCAGAAATGAGAGAGAAAGACCACTGAATAGAGTCCCCCAATCTTTCAACTTTTATCTCAGAGCATTAGGTCTATTCATGGAGTCCAACATAAAAAAGTCATACATACATCTTTCAAGGCTAACTTTGCCTCTGACAATTTTTTTGCATTGTTTTTTTGGAGTGATTTAATAGCCTTTGTGTTTACCTCAACTATTCAATTGCTTATGTAATATCTCTTTGTAAATAATGATCATAACCATTTTCCCAAAGAGATCAAAGCATACTTCATAACTTGTTTATTTCTTTTCCTTGAAGTGGTCAAGAGAAGACATAATTACCATTTTATAGATGGGGGAAAATACCAAAATTCTAAAAAAAAAAAAAAAAGTGTTTGAGCTAGGAGGGGAAATCCAAGTTAGTATTTATGCGTTGTTGTTCTGCTTAACTACCCTTACCTAGAAAAAAAGGCTATATTTACTTCTTTTAAGTTTCTATACACACTTAATGGACTTAATCATTTCACATAAGAAATCATCCAATATATAGTGATTTAGCTTTGGCTTTGAACTAAATATATTGTAGGTGTTGTCATTGAATAGCAAAATAAGTTCATAGTCTGCTACTGCTAAATAAAAGTTCCATCTACTCAGCTCAGTTTTATTATCCTGGAAGGATCTTAAAACACTGAGAAGTTTTCAAGCAAAATAGAAAAACAGTTAATAATTTAGTGCAGTGGCATTCTGCTTAATTTCTTCTGAAGGTTCTTACTAAAGGCTATTTCAGGAATAGTACTAAATTAGAAGTGGTTTATCTTCCATAATACATTATTTCTGCAAATGAAGAGAAATATTGAGAAAGAAAACAAAAGAACTATAGCAGAACTCAATTAATTCAGATGTGACTAATTATAATTTTTAATAATTCCACCTCGATTGGACTAAGGTTTACTTTTGTTTGATATCTGAATAGAGAATTTGTGAAGGTCTTTTGGAGAAAGAAAAAAATTATATTCTGATTTCCAAAAAGGAAAAGTATGAATGAAAGAAACTATACACTGTGAACTTCATTTCAATCCTTGGAAAAATTCTAGGCAAAAACTTATTAATATTATGTGAGAACTTGTTTTAGATTACATTAATATAAGTATTAGTGATGAAAGAGAGCTCACATTGTATTCTACTCCAACATAACCACAACTGGAATACTATGTTCAGTTTGGAGCATCATATTTTAGTAGTAATTTTGTAAAACTGTAGGAGATGGAGAGGAATAAAGAAGGGATTTGAAAGAATACCAAGTGAAGAACAGTTGAAATAAGGGGAGAGTATTTATTTCACAGAAAAGAAGACTGAGAGTGGGGATAGAGTGAACTTGTTTTCAAATATATAAAGGATAGTTACATGGAAAAGGCATTAAACTTGATCTGTGTACCTTCTGAGGAGCAAAAATAAGAATAAATGGGTAAGGGCAACAAGGTGATGCATAGAGCACCAGCCCTGAAATGAAGATGACCTGAATTCAAATTTGGCCTCAGACACTTAACACTTCCTAGCTGTGTGACCCTGGACAAGTCACTTAGCCCCACTTGCCTCAGCAATAAATAAATAAATAAATAAAAACAAATAAATAAATAAGTGGGTGGATGTTAGAAGGACTCCATTTTGAATCAATGTAAAATCAACTCCCTTAGAACCAGTTGTCCAACAATGCCTCATGAAATAGTTATGTGATATACTTAGCAAAGTATTCAAATATTTTGCCAGACTACTACTTCTACTTAGAAATATCATCAAGGAGTTTCCTACACCAGAAAGGAATTTGGATTGTATTATCACTTGGTTTCCTTTGAGTCTAAAATTCTATTAAAACAATTGCTTTCTTTCTTTTTCTTTCCTTCTTTCCTTCTTTGTTTCTTTTTCTCTCTTTTTTTCTTTCCTTCCTCTCTCCTTCCTTCCTTCCTTTTCTTCCTTCTTTCTTCCTTCCTTCCTTTCCTTTTTTCTTCCTTCCTGTTTTCCTTCTTCCTTCCTTCCTTCCTTCCTTTCCTTTTTTCTTCCTTCCTTCCTTTCCTTCTTCCTCCCTTCCTCCCTTTCTTCTTTCCTTCCTCCCTTCTTCCCTCCCTCCCTTCTTCCCTCCCTCCCTTCCTTCTTTCTTTCTTTCTTTCTTTCTTTCTTTCTTCTTTCTTTCTTTCTTTCTTTCTTTTCTTTCTTTCTTTCTTTCTTTCTTCAGGACATCAATGTCTTCTGGTTCTCCAATGTGTTTCCCTGCTCTTCCATAATCTCTCCGTTATTGACTCCTCCTCCAGATCATACTCTCTTCTCATAGGTATTCTTCAGGGTTACGTTCTAGGCCCATTTGTTTTCTACCTCTATATTATTTCACTTGATGATCTCATGAACTCCCACAAAATTAATTACTGTCCTTATGTTAATGGTCAAATCTACCTTTTCTTTTCCAATTTTTCTGCTGACCTCTGATTTTGCATCTCCAACTAACTTTTAGATATCTCAAACTCCCTCCCCTATTACCGTAGAAGGCAACATTATCTTTCTGGTCCCTCAGGTTCACAACCTAAAAGTCATTTTAGATTATTCACTATCTCTCACTTCCTATATTCAAGCTATTGCCAAGGCTTGTTGACTTCACCTTTGCAGCATCTTTCAAATAAGTCCCCATCTTTCCTCTGACATTGCCACCACTGCAATGCAGTAACTCATGTCACATCTTGATAATTGCAAGAGCCTGCTGGGTCTGTGTGGTTCTAGTCTCTCCTCACTCTAATCCATTCTCACTTCAGTCACTAAAATGTTTTTCCTGAAATGTATGTCTGATCATATCATTCCTTCTACTCAATAAACTCTAGTGCCTTCCACTTGCCTCCAGGATCAAATACAAAATTCATTTTGTTTGGCATGTAAAGCCCTTTCTAACCTAGCTCTCTCCAGTTTTTTTACACTTTACTTCCTAAAACATATTCTTTGATCCAGTGACATTGGATTCCTGACTGTTCCACAAACAAGACAGTCCATCTCTTCACTCCAGGCATTTTTACTATCTGTCCCACATACCTATAATGCAGTTCTCCTCTGCTCTGTTTACTGACCTCTCTGGCTTCCTTTAATTCCCAATTAAAATTTTAGCTTCTCTATCCATTCTTAATCCCAGTGGTTTCTCTTTTATATTTATTTTCTCATTATCTTGTCTCTATAGCATGTTATGGATATATTTGTTTGCATGTTGTCTTTTCAACTAGATTGTAATTTTCTTAAGAGCAGGGACTGTTTTTTTGCCTTTTCTTGTATCACCAATGTTTAGCACGATGCCTGCCACATGGTAGGCACTTAATAAATATTTATTGATTAAGAAATACTCTTGTCTCATTGGTAGAATATAGAATACCTTAAAAGAGTATCTCAGACATTCCCATGCCATCACTGAAAAGGGGCTAAGTTATTACTGTTCTAAGCACTCTGTTATGGGTGATGTGATTCTTCCATGTTTGACATTCCTTTTTTCTATAAGTAGGATTATATTACCTATCACATATCTGATTCATATTATACATTGATTCTTCTTCTATTGGGAGCTCTTTGACATGTGCCTTAAGTTTTACCATAATTAACATTATACCTAAAATGAGGGGGTGAGGCTTTGTTAATGAGTTGATCACTTTGAGAATGAGGTACTTAGTTCCTTTAGGTAGATGTCAAAAGTTGCAATGGCTGAGTATAGGACAGGAAGAAATAAGTGCCCTTCCCCCAACACCAATAGGCAGAAATATGCACCCTCTTTAAGTTACATGTAGATATCAAATACTCATGCTATTAATTCAGGATACAGAAAATGTCAGAATGACTGTTTTCATCATTGACTAATCAAAAATAATCTTGTCTCAAATTTTACTTTCCAAATACTTTTATTTTAAAAGACAAAAGTTCTTTTAAAAATCTCATTATAATGTCCATTAAAAAAACATTCACAACTTGATAAAGAGGCATAAGGATTTTAAAAACTTCTGAGCTTTAAAGTAGTCCTATCTCCAATGTTTCCCTAACAAAGTCCCATAACATTAATCAGCTCTCTCTCTCTCTTTTCTTTCTCTTTGTCGCTCATGTTCTGCAATCTTACAAAGTTACTAAATGCAAAATACTACCCAGATGCAAAAATAAATAAATCAAATTGTTGTTACCACATCAATATCAACTTGCTCTGTATACTTTATTATTGTTTGATATTTATTGGGTGATAAGGAGCAAATGGAGCAAAGCAGGAGAATCCTTCTCTAATGTAAACATTGTGTATAGGCTACATTTAGATCCTAAATCCAAAAAATTCATTTTGGATTTGAATTTTTAAAAAAATCCCATGTCCATCTTTCTATCATTTTCTATATATACTCCCCTTCAATATATTTTTGTGGCTTATTCCCTGATCACTGGAGTAAGCAAATAAAAGTAGAATTTCCCTTCTATATAGACAAACAGATCACTGATTCTTTAAAACCTCAAATGGATGACCTGAATTGGTTTTCAACATAGTCCTATTTTACCACTGAATTGCTCACTCTTCTTGTATCTTTGTCTAAAATCTATATAGTCATATTTGATAGTAGTATTTAATATTTATCCTATTTAAAGGAAAGGAAAGCAAAGGGAAGAGAAGGGAATGGAAAGAAACAGAAGAGAAGAGAGAAAAAGGGGAGGGAAACATCAAGCAAAAATTAAATAATTAGTATCTGTTATTAAGTTGCAAGGCAAAAGGATCTGATCTTTCCATCAATCAGTCAATACAGCATTTATTCTATGCTAGATGATGGGAATACAAACACATAATTGAAAAACTTCTTTCCCTTAATGGTCTTACTTTCAACTGGGAGATAGCATATACATAAAACATATGGAATAATTTTATCCCACATCCCCACACTCATATATGTACATATTTATACACACATATTTATATCATATATGTGTGTATTTATATATCTATCTATCTATCTATCATATACACACAGAGTAATTTTTGATGGTATGATGACTAATACTTCTTAATCCATAGATACAAAACCTAGCATTCTAGCCACAATAGCCTAAGCAAGAGAAAACTCATTTCTGGGTTTGAAATTGTGGACATTTATCTAAATTGATCAGGATATTCTTGATTTTTATTTTCCCAGGAGCTCCCAACATTTTCATCTGGTGTTTACTTGTTGAAACACATATACTCATATACCCCAATCAGACCTAGTTAAGTGCTTTTTCTTTCAAATAGTCCATGATGTCAGCAGTCGGAGGTTTGCCAATACTGTAAGAGTATTCCTACTTGGAGTCTATATCTAATCCACAGCATTTTGGTGCCTGTTACCTAGTTTTAAGGTGAGGATTTATCATGTTTGTTGAATATGGAAGCAGGAGAGATAAACTGAAAATCTTTTATTTCCTATGTTATATATTTTTGCAACCTGCTGATCCAGAACTCAAAATCTAATTATTATTATTATTATAGACAGAGGCCTTTTTTCTGGACTCGTGTTTCTCCTTGTGTAGCAGCTGTAAACCACAAGTGAAGCTTCTGATGTTAGACAAGGTGTAGCCATTAGTTCCACTAAAAAGCTCTAACCACTGGTGCTCATTGATTTTTAGTTTCATATATCTTTAATGAGGAAATTAAATACTTGTTTAGGAAAAAAGCCTGGCTTAAGTGGTGTTTGTCCATACAACTAGCATAGTGGAATACCTCGTACCATCTCACATACATTCTAGCAGGGTAAACACCTTTTTGCTCTAAAAAAAATAACCATTCAGTAGTGTCATAACTGGAAAATACCATATAAGGAGAGAAATCATCCCAGATGAAACATTATAAATAATAGCATCTTGTGATCTTATGGATCATACATAGTTGACCATTTGAGTAAAAAGTCTGGAATTCTTTAAAATTTCTATGGAAATATCCAATAGAATATTTTATCATGGCTCATTTTAAAAAAGTTAAATTATACCTTATTTTTCAAAAACAGATAATGAATAACAAAAAGCAGAAGAATAGTAGATCTTTAGCCAAAATAGACTCTGATACCATGTAGTCCAAATACTTTTTAGCAATTAAAGAAATTGAGTTACATGGATTGTATAAGTTCAAACAGGTAGTAAATGTATGAGCTATCATTTGAACCATGGTCCCATGATTCCAGATTTTATCCATTTTCTTCACAGAGCAAATTTTAGTGTTGTTGAGCAAAAGATACAATGGAGAGATCTATATAAGATTTTTCTGGATCACTAGGAAAACATGGGCAAGCAATAAGCAACTTGGGTCATGACTAGAAATATTGGAAATTAAGGGTAACTAGAGGTGGAGTCAATTAATATCATATGATTAATTGAGTCAGTAAACAAAAAAGTATTTATTAGATCCCTACTGTGAGCCAGGCACTGCATTAGAAAGTAGAATATAAGTATAAGGAATGGAACAATCCCTACTGGCAAGGACTTAACAGAGATTGTATCAGACCAAGCAAGGTCATTATGGTTTTTTGGTGGGCTTGTTATAGATCACTACTGTTTGTGTAGGCTGCTAGAAGTCTTTTAAACAAGATCATGCAAGATGATACTAGCATTTATTCTATTTGGAAACCTTTCATATGTAGTAAGTAAACCCTATTTAAAGATGAGTAGCAGGTCCTTGAGCAAACCATCCAGACAGTAGAAACAGTTGAGTAATTCATTGCTCTGCATTAAAGAAAAAAAAAAAGAAACTTCTTGTTGTTGTTGGGGGTAGAGGCATTAAGCAGAGATTTATCTTTTTCCTTAAAGGAAAAACAGAAAGTATAAAAGCATACTCATGATGTTAACAACAACATTTTTGGAGGGAAAAAAGTGATTTTATTTCTATCTTTCAATGATCCTGCAAGCTAGTTTTTCCCACAGAATAGGGTCATTATTCAAATATTTCTGGCCAAGAATTCATTTGAATGTTAACTTGGAGAAAATTGGATTTTTAAATGTGAGTTATCTATATGATGTTTTAAATGTGAATTATTGGTGTGATACCTCAGCCTTTTTTGTTTTTGTTGTAAAAATAAGCTCTGGGGGCAACTAAGTGGCACAGTGGATAGAGTACCTACCCTGAAGTCAGGAGGACCTGAGTTCAAATCTAGCCTCAGACACTTAACACTTTCAGCTGTGTGACCCTGGGCAAGTCACTTAACCCCAATTGCCTCAGCAAAAATTTAAAAAAAAATAGAAAATAAGTTCTGAATGTGACAAGGGATATATCAAAAGGAGATAAGTCAAGGGTTCAAGAAAGACATTATTCTACTCTGAAGAAATGACCAATCCAGCCATTGTCAGAAACTATTTACATTAAATAAAACCAATAAAAAAAATTGGACCATAGTCTATAACTATATATGTGTGCTATGCTTGTGTGAACCTATCTATCTATATCTATTTTTGTTTTATTCAAACCAGTACGAATATTGTAAAATATCACCTAGTAGTACAAAATTAATTTCACTTTTGTGGAAATTTTGCATGCGCAGAATACTGAATATCATAATATCCTCTGTCTCCTATTTATTTTTAGTCTTTAAAGCTCCAGAATTTTTTTTTTTCAAGTAGACAAAGCAACCAAGAGAGAAAATAAGCATTTATTAAGTACTTACTATGTGCCAGGTACTGTGTTAAGTACCTCATGAATATTATCTTAATCTTCACAGAACAGTTTAAGAGGTTAGGAATATGATTATCCCCCTTTTATAGTCAAGTTGAAGCAAGCAAGCAGAGCAAATAGTAATGTGCCAGGATCATATAGATTGGATTTTAGCTCAGATTTCAGATTCCAAAGTCAGCAATTCTCTGCCCATCTGTTTATCCATTGTAATAGCTAGCTGCCATTAGTAATATGGCTAAAATTATTTATCTATTTTCAAAGAGATAGAAGACAAATCTATTTCAATTTATTATAAATCAGTGTTCCAGTTTCTGGAGAGGATAAAGGACTGACCAACAATTAGAGCTGACCAAAAGCTAATATTCATTTTTAAGCAGTCACTTGAAATTAAAAAAAAGAAAAAGAAAAAGAAATTGAATCATACAGTGATCACTCTGAATTAAGGCCTCAAAACCAAACAGAAATAATCTGCCCCAAGTTTGTATAGAATTAACATTTCATCATTTTCTTTACCCTGAATAAATCTATATATGTATCTGTCTATATATATACATATATATATGTATATATATATATATGAATTTATCAATTTAGTTCAAGTATTAGTTTTTATGGACAGATAAACTAAGCCCAAGAGAGAGGAAATAATTTACAAGTCTGAAGTGGGATTTGGAGGCAGATCTTCTGCCATTCAATCTCAAAACATTTTCTTTTCTTTATGCTTTAACTTTCACAACTTTTAGTGCATTTATTTTATTGTCATTTCTTCCCCTCCCTTTTTTTTCCTACAGAGCTTCCCTTTGACTAGCAAACCTATAGAAGATGGCTCCAAAAATTATCCAATGAGTGTCAGAATAACTCCACAATCAGGTCCTCTTTTATTGAATCCAATGCTAAGATGTTCTTTCTAGACAAGACCTTTGGTGAGGTAGAAAATTGATAGGGGGAAGGGACAAATCTTAAAAACCAGCATGCTTCTAAATTGATACCATGTAAACACTACATAGTATTGGAAAACCACTGCTGGGGGTAAATGAAATGAATTCACTGGGGCATCTAATCCTATTCCTGGAACATTTAAACTGTTTAAATGCATTGGAAAGCAAACAAACTTCAAAGTGATCATTATACCCCTGACACTGGTGTTTGTGTGGCTGAAATCTTTATGAGATTAGCCCCCCACAGGGAAAGAAGTTAAACACGGTCAGAACCACTTTGAAATTGTCTAGAGGATACCCGTTTACCAGCTCAGGATCATGGTGAATTCAGTTGAATTTCCGCCATTCACTGGGTCCTAGTCCTCAGGCATGACCTACTGAGTTTAAATCTCCTCTGAGGTCAGTATACAACTTTCACTTCTCTCCATGGTTCCCTGTCAGCATGCATAGCTCTGGACCAGGTGGAGAGATCTAAATTTCTTAATGACAGCTTTGGTTAAGGAAACACTATAACTCCATGAAAATATTGTTACTAGAAATCAAAAAACTGAAATGCTTGATGATTCAGTACACAAAAAGCATGATCAAGATGATTTTAGAAATTGGAAAATCCAATGGAAAAAATAAAATTGAGGGTATTCTTTGTATTTTACTAGTCTTTAAAACATAAAACAAAGAAGAATCACTTTCACCATTTCTACCATCTTTAAATATGTTGAGCATGAACATTTTATAAGCAAATCAATGTTCTATGTTCCTACATTAATAAACATCTTACATTTCAAAAGAGACAAAAATATTGTTTTAGAAATTTCACTCTCCTTCACACACAATGACTTTATCCTTGTGCTTATAAAACTCTTTCTTATGTTCAGTTTTACTTTTTATCGATTAAAACTTTGTGGCGAATATCAATTTTATTTTGCCTAATTCAGTTTCTATTTCAACTTTTACAAAAATATCAAAAATCAAATTTTATAAATGCATTAGAGCAACACCATGAAATGAGTTTGCTTCCCTCTGAGTAATTACAACCCAAGCACATTTTCTCCAGACACTTAATGACCACCATTATTGTTGATGATATCCTTTTGTCAACTCATATTCTTAGTTGTTCTCCCTTTACTTTCAGTTTGAGAATGCTATCAATATTTGCCAATCCAGCAAAAAGTTTTACACAAATGAACTGGTATAATAGAATGTTAACCTATAATAAGAGTTTGTCACCCAGCAGTCACACTACGGGAGATCTGCCATTGATTTTCCAATAAATATGGCAAATGGTAAAAAATATAGTACATGTTCCTTGGCATTAAATTTCACAGTAACCATTTTTCTTTTCTGCTCTTTCTGTTCTGTTGTCTTCTAGTGATATGTAATATAATCCATTCACTTCTCTCTACATATGTATGTATGTAAAAGTTATAATATGACTTATGAAAAAGTTGTGTATTATAATCATTTTGTAGTTTTTCACTTTATACATTGATTGATGAGCAAGGAAAGGGTGCAAAAACCAAATGTTAATGGATTATATTATGGTATCATAGAATTAAAAGATTAAAGGATCGTAAATTTTGATTAATTCACACAGATAATTCTGGATCAATTGATTTCTGCCTATTAAAAAAAAGTATACACTTATTAGGAAAAGAGATTGAATACTTTTACAAAACACTTAGAAAACACTTGCATGTTAACATGCCAATTTTTATTCTTAGGTTTCCATATATCTAAGTTAAATAATTCCTGCTGCAATTTAAATCTATTTATTTGTTGCTCTTTTTTTTTATGAGGGACCATAAGCTTAGGCAGCTAGGTGGTGCAATGGATAAAGTACCAGACTTGGAATCAAGAAGACTCATCTTTCTGAGATACTTACTAGTTATATGATTCTGGGCAAATCACTTAACTTTGTTTACCTCAGTTTACACATTTATAAAATGAGCTGGAAAAAGAAATGGAAAATCATCCTAATATCTTTGCCAAAAATAAAAAAAATAAAAAAGGTCACAGAGTCATATACAACTGAAAAATGACAACATACTCTTGGGAGATACCTTTTTTGAGGAAAACTTTTAAGATGATGCTTTGCTTCATCTACCTAAACAATAAACTCAATGGAATTCTGAATTCTCTATACTTTACAGTGAAATATGTTTGAAATTTTTAATGTTTACTTATTCTCCTCCATATTAAAAACTTTTATCAAGTCAAAGAAGGGTAAAATCAAATTTTAGAGATTTCTCTTTTGAAGATGGTATCCTAGTGTCTCAACTAATCCTTTTAGTATACAAAGGAAATCAAAAGACAGTTCCTGTTCTTAAGAAGTTTTTAACAGTCTAAGAAGGAAATAAAATCTATATAAGGAAACAAGTCTATATAAACATGATATAAATTGGCTACAATCTCAGAAAAAAAGCACTGAAATTAAAGAAGACTGGGAAAGGCTTTTTGCAGAACTGAAAATTTACCTGGGATTTGAAGGAAGCCAAGGGAAACCAAGGAACAGAGTGAGGAGGAAGAGATTTCTAGGTATATATGAACAATCAGTAAAAATGACTATATCTGGGAGATAAAGGGTGATACATGAGGAGCAGTAAGAATATCAATTTATTAATGTATGTTTTTTTCTTTAAAAAATTAATTTTGTTACCGATTTAAAACTAGAACTTATATTTAAATATGGAAATGCACAAATAGGTGTTATTTTTCCTTCCTAATATTCAGCTACAAACTTAGGAAACAAAGTTTTCATTTTTAAAAACTGATAAACAGATAATTTTCTTTAAAAAAAGCAATACTGACTTTCAAGTCCTGCTCAAGATATTTCATGCTAGGCATGCATTACAAAGGAAATGTATCTTTTAACAGATTTGCTGCTCTGTTGGCTATTGGCTTAAAAAGAGTCCCAGGATATTCATTTCCTGATAGCATTCTACCATAAAGAAATTAAAATGGGCCTTCTTTGTTTCAAATTGACCCAAGAGAGAGAGAAAACATGGACACTAAGGAATTGTCATTATGGGCATTTATGACCAGCTCAATGTAAATTTCAGTTTTGTGTCTGGTATTCCCTTTTTGTCAGCATCTTGGAAGTTGTATGGCTGTATTGCTCTGTGCTCTTGTAGTTCTTCTTTTGGCCATGAAATGAATGTATACCAATCTACAAAGAAGAGACACTCATAACTTCCTTATTTTATTTATCTTTTTCTGATTAGCTCCAGGCCATATCAGTCTTCCTAGTTATATTCATTGTCCCTTTGTTTCTTATCCCCTGGCCTTCTCCCACTTTCAGACACTTACTTGTTTCTCTGTTTATTCTAACTTTCCTTACTTAGCATCACAATTCAAAGCACATCAGAAGCTTGTCCAGGAGATATTTTGGTCATAACTATCTACTTAGAATGAAGATTGTTTTAATTTGATTTATTTAGATAATTAACTAAAATATCTATTTCATTGTGCTTGTGTGGATAGATGCTGAATAGAATATTAGTTTGAGCTTTTAGCAATGAGACGATAATAAAGAAAATATTGTTCACAAAGTATACCTTTTCAAAATCAATATTTTGCATTGACCAAGTTTTTGCCATAATTTGATCCATCCTTATCCCTCAAATGATTCTTATGATCAGGACATTCATTTTTGTATATTTTGAGAAGTTGCAGATTCATTAGTTTTCCTATATCTACCTAGTTGTATGTTCTTTCAAAGACTCTTAACAGTAAAAATGGTACCCACTGATGGGTTGGTTGGTTGTTGTCCTCTTTTCTCAAAGAGGAGCAAAATGATATTACTATGCTAATGTTGAATTACAATATGTCTGACTGTAGCTGATTAAAACAATTCAAGCTCAGAACACTCTGCCACAGGCCAAATACAAATAGTCCATTTGAATATTTGAGGTGACTTCTCTAACTTTGCATATCTTATGTTTCTTCTGGGCTAATTCAATTCTTCTTTGCTAATAGAACACAGCACCTTTTCTGATGAGGGCACACCATTCTGGGTGGTCCTGTGATTGTAAATTCCATGTCATACAATTGACTGTAAAGATCAATATCTTGAGAGTTTCTTTGTATTGCTTTTTCTGTCTGGTGAGAGTTTTTCTGTGTGAAATATCCATAAAATATTTGTTTTTTGGCAAGCATACTTTTGGCATTTGAACAATGTGGCCAGCCCTACAGAGCTGTACTCTTTGCAATTGAGTTGGAATGCTTGGCAGTTTAGTTCAAGAAAGGACCTCATGTCTGATATCTTCTCCTGCCAGGTGATCTTAAGAACCTTCCTAAGACAATTCAAATGGAAGCAATTCAGTTTCCTGGAATGGCACTGGTATATTGTCTAGATTTCACAGGCATACAATAATGTCAGCAGACTCAGTCTAATGTCTCTTCTCTCCCACATTTTTGTTTGGAGCCTCCCAAACATTGAGCTAGCTCTGGTAATGTGTATAGCAATCTCATTATCAATGTAGAATTTCTGAAAAGTATATTGCCATGATAAAAGAACTTATCAATATCATTCAAAACTTTACCATTTGCTGTAACTGATGATTCCACATATGAATGGTGTATAGTGCTAGCAGATGGAGGACCTATGTTTTCTTGGTGTTAATTGTTTGGCTGAAATCAGTACAAGCAGCAGAGAATTGATCCATACTTCGTTGCATCTCAGCTTCAGAGGCTGCTACTACTACCATATTCATATGTGTTATTCTCATGAAGCTTATCTTGAGTTTCCAAAGCTGATGTCATCCAAGTACCAGTTCTAGCAGATTCTACCAAGGTGAAATTATTTTGTGGATAAGCATAGCTAAATTTAGAGAAGCTCACCATCAGAAGCCTGACTATCAAGAGATTAATAGTTTTGATTAGAGAGACTGGAAGACTATCCACTAAAGTATGGATATATTTTCATCTCAATTATCTTACTAATTAACTGGATTATCTATTTCATTTTGCCAAAGGAAACAGAGAGGATATATATATAAAACACATTCTATTTGAGTTCCCAGAAGTGAAGCATGAGAGGGAACATAATTTATAATTCAGAACTTTTTAGAAACATATAACTTAAATGCAAGAAAGATCTTTTACAATGGAAGGGAAAATTGGGGGTAGGGAGAAGAGGGAATTTCTGAACCTCACTCTCATCAGAATTGAGTCAGAGAAGGAAAATATATGTGCATACACATTCATACTCAATTGTGTATAAAAATAACAACACAGAAGACAATGGGATAAAGAAAAATACACAGTTAGGAAGCATAACTATAAATGTGAATGGGATGAACTAACTCAAAAAATAGAAGCAACAGAATGGATTAAAAAACAGAATTCAATAATTACAAGAGAGACACTTGAAAGAGAAACACACAAAGATAAAATAAACTTTAATTCATTTGGAGCAAAATCTAATATGTTTCAACTGAAGTAAAAAGGGTAAGGGTAATAATAATCTCAGCCAAAGCAAAAAAAAAAAAAAAAAAAAAAAAAAAAAACTAATTAAAAGAGATAATCATGGAAAGTACACTTTGATAAAAGACATCATAGACAATGAAATAATATCCAACATTTTTTATAGCAAGTTTCTTTGATTTTAAAATCTTTATCCTTTAAATATATGCCAAACATAGAATTGAATCAAATTTATAAAAATAAGAACCATTACCCAATTGAAAAATGGTAAACAGGCAGTTTTCAAAAGAAGAAATCAAAGCTATCTATAATCATATGAAAAAGGCTCTAAATTATTAGATTAGAGATTAGAAAAAGACAAAATGAAATAACTCTTAGGTATCACCTCACACCTATCAGAAAAGACAAATGATATAGGGGATGAGAGGAAAAATAGGTACAATAATGAACTGCTGGTGAAGTAATAGACTGGGTCAACCATTCTAAAGAATAATTTGGAACCATGCCTAAAGGGCTATAAAACTGTGCATACCCTTTGACCCAGAATACCATTACCAGGTCTGAATCGCAAAGAGATCAAAGAAAAAGGAAAAGAATTTATATATAGAAAAATATCTATAAAAGTTCTTTTTGTGGTGGCAACGAATTAGAAATTGAGGGGTTGTTCATCTATTAGGGAACAACTGAAGGTTGGCATATGATTGGGATAGAGTACTACTTTGCTATAAGAAATGGTAAGGCGCATAATTTCAGAAAAAATTGTCATGAACTACATAAACTGATGCAAAGTAAAGTGAGGATCACCAGGAGATCATTGTACATAGTAAACAGAATTGATGTACTGATGATCAACTGCAAAAGACTCAGTGATTATGATTAAAATAATAATCCAAGATAATTCAAAAGGATTAATGATGAAAAATATTATATATCTCCAGAGACAGAAATGATGAACTCTGGGTACAAACTGAATATCATTTTCTCCCTTTTTCTTTATTTTTGTTATTGTTTTTAAATACTACTAGTTTAGAAATTAAGGAGTGAATAAAAACCTGCAAAAGGCCATGTCCTTGGTGGCAACCAAATGTCTAGATGGGCCTCAGGGAGGGAAATGACAGGATTACCTTGTCCCATAGTGGGCCTTTGTGGAATTTCTTGAAGTAACAGGATTATCTTGTCCCTAAGTGGGACCTTGTTGAATTTCTTGCATTGACAGGATTATCTTGAACTACCCACAGTTACAGTATATAATCCGGAGGCCAAGCTATAGATGTCAGCTTCTTAAATTATTTTGTATAAACATTCCCTGAAGTAAACAACTATCATAGTTAGCATACCTGGCTTTGAGTCCTTTCCTATAAATGGTTGTCTTTCCCCTTCCATAGGGAACTTTGCTTACCTTATGCATGATAAAACTTTTACCCCTGGACTCAAAGGTGGCCTGAGCCTGGGAATTCTTCCTGGAGGATTCCCTGACTTTATGACTTATACCCCATCAGAAATTTTCCCATGATTTTCCATATGTAACTTATATTCTATCATTCGCCTTCTTAGTGGGTGTGGAAGAGAAAGAATGTGTGACTTAAAATTTTAAAAAGAAAAAATGCAAAAAAAATTGATATTTTGAAAAATGTATTTGTGAAATATTTTTAAAATATATACAATAAGACCTGAAAAGAAACCTTTTAGAATTTAAAGAATGGATTCAAAATTCCAGAATTCTTTGATTATTCCAGCAACTAAAAGGACCGTGAATTATACCAAACTGAAATTACATAAATTAGAGAATGATTCAACATTTTTGAGATTAAATGGACATTTGTGCCAAACAAATTGTAAATCCAGACATCTGCCCTTATGCTAATTAACAGAAAAAAGAGGGTTTTTTTCCCTTGTTCTTAAAAATCAAGAAAAAACATAACTGTTAATTTATTATATATTTTGACTTCTTCCTGAAGTTCTGCTGGGCACTTGACAATGTTCTGTTCTGTTTTGTTTTGTTTTACTTCTCTCTTTTTTAAAATAAAAAAAAAATAAAGAATACAAGGCTGAAGATTCAAATATGAAAAAAAATCAACTAAATCATTCTAACATTACAAGGTACTGTTAACATGGCTGATTCATAATTCACAAGCAATCTGTGGAAGCAGTTCTGTGTAGTTTTCCCCTATTCTTCCTTCCTTTGCATTCTATAGAGGAGGAGAGAAGGGGAGAGCAGGATGTAAAGTAACAAAGGCCCCTTTTTGTGGATTTAGCCTAAAGAGTTAGGAACTTCTGACCCCCAATAGTCAAGGCAATAAATTAATCCCCAGTATTGAAAATAAGAGAATCCATATGAGTTGATAAGAGAACCTGATTTGGAACCAGGAAGACCTGTATACAATCCTTGTTGCTGATATATTCTTCTGTGACTCTTTTCAGAGACATCCAGAAAGAGCAGAAAGCAAAGATCAGAGATGGATATTGGCCCCTGAAGGGTTGGCTCTGCATGGGCAGAACCCTGTAAGAGACCAATTCACCATTCCCAAATCCCAGAAGCATAGAAAATATCTTTAATCTCTCCATTAAGCTTGGCAATGGGTATAACTAGGCCCTGGATAAGGAGATATAATCTAAGTGACAAATCATGGCTCATATTCTAATAATCACATCAAAGTGAAACATGAACTCCAATGATCAACAAACTACAACAATCCTATTAAAACAAGAGGAAATTGTTAATCAAATTGTCTATTGATTGGCTTAGGAGGAAAATAACCTGTCTTCCCAGACATATTTTCAGAAAAATGTTATATTTCTCAGCAAGATATACAGAGTCCTTCTTATTTTCAAGCTATAATAGAGTTTCTTTCTTAGCATAAAAATAAATAAATGCATAAAGGAAATCAACACATTTTCCCACTTCTCTTTGCTCAAAGAAGTTGTCATCTGCAGAGGCAACTCAGTCAACAAGGATTTTTAGGGAAAGAAATGAAATAAGATAATCAGTTGATCTGTGGGCAGACTGTGTTGTTTCTTGTGCCCAAAGGACTTTCATGAGCTCAGCTTGCATTTGTGTTATGGGGGAAAAGGAAGGGAAAGAAAACACAGCATGAAAACAGTGTGAAGCATGTTCAAATCCATTGCTCACAGCAGGGAAAAACAATTGCCTTCCTCTCCTGTTTCTAGTGACCTAGCATGTGTGCAGATCATAGTGCTAGGAAGAGACTCCAAAATTGCCTTCAACATGGCTTCCCTCTGTTATTTCAGGTTAGCAAATGCCAGGTCAATTATAGGCAATGTAAGAGACTCTCCAGAGAATGCTTAGAGCCCTGCACTTAAGCTCACTCTCTTGGGCTACAGATCCTTGGAACAGTCACCTGCCTGATTTATGATATAAGTAAGATCATAGTAATGGAGTCGAGGGTCCCTAGGACCATAGCAACTTGAGGACCCTAAACTCCAAGAATAATTGCATCATATGTTTCTAAAGCTATTACTAGACTGTATAAAATAATGCCATGAGACTTTAAACCCCTGTAGGTTAGAGGAACTGTTTCATGAATACATACCCCTTCTTAGCAGAATGGAATGATTTGCATGCTGTCCTTTCCTGATCCCTTGGTTACTTTTTCTCTGAATCCCAATCATGTATGCTGGTGCTTTCAGTGTAGGTGCTAAAGAGAACAAAGATGGAAATAGGTGAATTCAAATGTTTGTTTATAAAGATGTTTTGAGGATTAACTTCTCTCTGCTCATCCATTCAAATGGGATTAAAGGGATTAACTTGGATAATAAAGGCATACAGCGCATTATAAATACATATGCTGCCTCTAATTAATAGGTTCAGATATGAACATAAGATATGTCAAATTATTCCAGAATAGCCTATAATTACATTATTTTTAAATAATGGAAAGGAAACTCATGAGTCATTAGTAAGGAGATGACTTTGGAAAAAGGCAAACTCATTCAGCAAATATAATGCTTTACAAGACACATTTGCTATTTATGTGTACAGCTAATAACACCTATTATGCAGTCTTCATCTTCGAAGCCTGTGTTTGTTGAGAGAAGTACTTTAAAACAGAGATTTAATTACATAGTGTTCAAGTTCCTCTGGCAACATGAAAAGAGGGAAAGTCATTTGTGCTTTAATGAATGTTTTGAAAGAAAAAAACAAGTTCTCAAGTTAAGTACTCTACAAGTTGAAGGCAGGAGGGATGCAGAAGGAAAAGAATATAGATTACAATTTATCCATCTGACATATGACAGCACTGAGACTGTTGAGAAAAGAAAGTCACTTTAACTCAATATAAAGCCCTGCTTCTGGGTCACATATTTCATCCCTCATTTTTCATCTCAAAAACTAATAATGGTTTCCAAAGAACATTTTGGGAGGAAATGATGATTATAAGAAAGAACCTCAAGCTGCCCTTCTTTATTCTCTTCAGCTAAAAGTTCCCCCAATCATTTGGGCTTCCTATAAATCTAACTCTTTGCTTTTACAGATGAGCAAACTGAAGTTTAGAGCAGTTAAAGACTAGTTTATGAGAATTAAAGAAAGATGTGAGGGCTAATATCTGCAGAGTCAACTTATTAGTTTGATCTTAACTGTTATGAATATAGTGTATTATATTTTATATATCTATATTTGGACATGACCAAAAAGGGAATTTGTTTTGCTTCAATATTTATATATGTTAAGGATTTTGTTCATTTTTTTTCCTATTTAGTTGAAAGGGAGAGAAAATAGATTTCTGTTAACTACTTTCTTCGAATTTTAAAAAATGAATGCAACATAAATGTGGGAATCATTTTTCAACTTTTGTAAAGAGTACCTCAACTGTCTAGGTATGTATTAAGTATTTTTATACAATACCACTTATACAAAGGCATAAAGAAACGTTGTCTATTGCTTACTCATCACATATAGCACAAAATACCTTGTAATTCCATTCCACACATCTTTCTGGATATGCACTGAAACCTTATAAAGATTTAGTAAAAAGAATGTAGGAAAAAATAATCCAGTTATTTTTATGGGCTTATTACAGAATGCTACAAGTTCCTAAAGCAGAAGTCAGAAGGCTGGGGCTGGTAAGTAAAAATAAATAATGGGAACCTCAGGAGGGAGAGACTACTCCATTTTCAGGTTCATATTACATAAATAGAGAAAAGTTAGGCATAATTGGCATGTACCCTAGATTTAGGAGAACAAGAGTTTAAAGAGTGAATGTAAAAGATAAGTACTACCCTATAGTTTTAATAAGCTTATAGCACAGGTTGACTAAAGAAGTATAGGCTGTTCTCCTTAATAATCTGATAGTGAAAATTCCAGTGAGGAAGAAAAGAGGGAACTGTCTAAAGAAACAAATGTGGATACATATAAAACTCATTACCTACCTTTGATGTTTTTAAGGCAGACACCGAATAAGGAATTAAACTCAAATAATGGAGGATGAATATGAAAAAATGAAATGATGTTACAAGAACTGTGTCAGACTTGGATCAATGTTATTAATATGTGTTAGAGAAAGGAGAGAAAATTTCTTTTTACACTTAGACTGGGAGCAAGAAGAGAATTAAAGAAGGGATAGGAAAGTTGCTCAGAGTAAAAAGAACAATTACAAATGATGATAGAAGAAAATGTGCTTAATTTTTATTTTCCTTCTAGCTTCCTTTTTCAAGAAAAATTACATTGAAACTCATGAAATAACAAAAGTGATGAAAAGGAAATAAAATCCAAAATAATGCAGTAATGACAACAGTATAATTTAATGAAATTAGTTTGATTCATTACATCCTAGTGAAGTACTTTCTATGGCACTGAAAGAACTGGCTCTTTTGTTGCTAAGCTACTTTCAATAATTTAAAAAAATTATATAGGAGGGAGGAAATATTTGTTGCTAAAGTACTTTCAATAATTTTTTTAATTATATAGAAGGGAGGAAATAAACCAATTTATTAAGTGCCTACTATGTGCTGCGTACTATACTAAGTGTTTTACAAATATGTCTTATTTAATCTTCACAATAATATTGGGAAGTAGATAATATTATTATTTTAATGCTATTTTATTTTTTTTCAATTACATAGAAAAAATGTTTTCAACATTTATTTTTGTAGATTTTGAGTTCCAAATATTTTCTCTATCCCTTCCTTATCTTCTCCTTCTCCAAGACAACAAGCAATCCAACATAGGTTAGATGTGCAAAATAATTTTAAACATAGTTCCAAATTAGTCATCTTGTGAAAGAAAAATCAAAACAAAAGGGGAAAAACTATGGGAAAGAAAAAGCCAAAAAAAAAAAAAAAAGAAAGAAAATAATATGCTTCAATCAGCATTCAGTCTCCATAGTTCTCTCTCCAGATGTGGTTGGCATTTTCCATCCCAACTCTGTTAGAATTGTCTTGGATCACTACAATGCAGAAAATAGCTAAGTCTATCATAGTTGATTGTCACATAAGCTTGCTGTTACCGTGTACAATGTTTTCCTGTTTCTCACTTCACTCAAAGTCAGTTCATGTCTTTCCAAGCTTTTCCAAAATCAGTCTGCTCATCATTTCTTAAAGAATAATAATATTCCATTACTTTCATAATTTATTCAGCCATCCCCCAACTGATGGGCATTCATTCAATTTCCACTTTCTTGACACAACAAAAAAAAAAGCTGCTACAAACATTTTTGTACATGTGGTTCCGTTTCTTTCCTTTATTATTTTTTGGGGATATAGACCCAATAGTTACACTGCTGGATCAATGGATATGCACATTTTCATAGACCTTTTGTCATAATTCCAAAATGTGGATCAGTTCACAATTCCACCAACAAAGCATTAATTTTCAAGTTTTTCCATATCCTCTCCAACATATACACTATCTTTTGTCATGTTAGTCTATCTGTAGATACTATTATTATTGCTATTTTACAATTGAGATACAGGCAAAGGTTAAGTGACTTGTTCAGGGTCAAATAGCTAGTAAGTGTCCAAGGCAAGATTAGAACCCAAATCTTTCTGACTTCAAGCTAAATGGTCTACATATGACATCATCTCATGTTCCCCCAAATAAAGGAAAAATATCAGGATTAGTGATGGGCTTATGCCTAGTTTTCAAAAAAAAGGAGAGAAAAAATTCTTCAAATTATAGAAGAAGAAGCATGATTTTAATGGCAATCAACTAAGTAATCATTTATTAAACTTCTACTTCCATGCTAAGTACTTTGTTTGGTCCTTTTAAGACAAAGATGAAATAGTTCTTGCTTTCAAGGAGTTTGTGGTCTACTGAAAAGAAACATAGAAACAGATAATTAAAAATGAAATATATGCAAATGAAATATTGTTATTTGTAGGGGGGTGGGGGTAGGAAGCACAATTAGCTGGAGAATCTGGAAAATTTTCTTCTAGGCACCAGTGGAGTATTAGGGGTTTTAAGAAGCAGAGGTGAAATTTTAGATGCATAAATAAATACAAGTCTGCAAACATATGAAATAAAATTATGTTCACTAGAACTATATAGCTTCATAAAAAGCATTACCATTCAAAGGTTTTTTATTTCATTTTTTCCATTCAATTAATAGACTGGTAGATCTAGGGAATCATGAAGATCTTGTATACCTGGAAGACATTTGATGAAATTTCTCATGCTATGCTAGAATATAAACTGGAGAAATGTGGTAACAGTATAATCAAGTAAACTTGGACCTAATTGAAATATTTTATCCAAAATGTAGGCATAACTGAAAGATGTAAACCAGAAAGTAAATTTCTGCAGATCCCCAAGCATCTGTCCATGGTTGTGTTCCATTTAACTTTTTTTTTTTCCTGGCAATAATTTGGATGATATTCTACATGGTATATTGGCAATACTTGCAAATGACAGAGTTAAAACAGGTATATGTATACATACAGAGAAAGTCAGAGACAGAGACAGAAACAGACAGACAGACAGACACACACACACACACACACACACACACACACAGAATAGTTAAAAACCCTCCAGAAAATGTAAAATAAAAACTGCAAGAAAGGGTCAAATATAAAGAGAATTGATATGCCAGGCTTAAAAATCCCAGATATAATTTTTAAAAATACAAATGATATAGATAAAGAAAACATAGCTAGATAGATCAGGGAGAGTTAGGGTTCTTCAAGGTCAATGTCATTCAATTGTGATAAGATAACCCAAAACATATAAAATGATGCTCAGTCTTCATTAATATGGGAATAGTATCAAGAACAATGGAGATGGTAATCCCAATGTATTCTGCACTTTACAAACATCAACCGCAATATAATATTTTGAAGAGCACATTGATGAACTGGAGGACATCCAAAGGAAGGAAAACTGAATGATAAGAGGGCTAGAGAACATGTCATAAGAGAAAAGAAAAAAGAAACTGGAAATGACAATTGTATTCATGAATTTGAAGATCTGTTATATAAAACAAGTATTTGACTCATTTAGCCATTACAAGAAGTGAATGGAAGCTGTCGAGAGGTAGACTTCAATTTATTGAAGGGAAACAACCACAACTTCTAAATAATAATAATTTTTAAAAAGGATATAGGTGGAATGTGCTATCTTAGAAGGTAGTAGTTT
Source organism: Antechinus flavipes (assembly GCF_016432865.1). Classification (NCBI taxonomy): domain Eukaryota; kingdom Metazoa; phylum Chordata; class Mammalia; order Dasyuromorphia; family Dasyuridae; genus Antechinus; species Antechinus flavipes. Next base: position 267,647,397 of record NC_067399.1, read on the forward strand.
CTCTATTAGAATTCTTGAGGTAGAGAAAAGCATAGTAGTCACATTTGAATATTATAGGGAAGATCCCAGTGAAACAAGCTGGAATGGATCTCCTCTTAGAGCCTTTCTGACTTGTGATTCTGTGAAACATTTATTATACCTTGATCTATGGACTTGAAAACAAAGTGTTACTCTCATCTCGATTGAATACAAAAATCACATAATTTTAGATCCGGTATATAGTAAGTACCAACCATTTTTTTGTATATATAAAAACAGATTCTCTCTCTCTCTCTCTCTTTCTCTCTCTCTCTCTCTGTGTGTGTGTGTGTGTGTGTGTGTGTGTGTGTGTGTGTGTGTGTATTTAAATAAGTAAGGTTGGCAGACAAATAATTTCATTTGCAAGATCATCAATTTTACTGTTGTTTCCATTTGTGTATTATTGTATCATCTAAGGAATGCTGTGTTTAAATCAAAGCAAAGCTCAAAGGAACACTCATTGTCCCAGCTCATCTTCACTATTACTCTGAGTCTTAGGTAACAATGACAATAGATTGCACATTAGAGATAATTTTACCTGACTCCCTCATTTTGTATATGAAGAAACTGACACTCAGAGAAGTAAAATTACTTGTCCAGGACTTTCAAGGGTGGAGTCGATATGGTAGAGTAGAAGCATTCAACTGAGCTCTTCCAACCTTCCCTTCCAAACAACTTAAACACACACACACACACACACACACACACACACACACACACACACACAATATTGAATTCCAGAGTGGCAAAGTCAATAAAGGTTCAGAATGAGACAATCTTTTAATTTCCCCAAAAATCAATGATAACAACAACCAAAACAACACAGGACGTGAGAGAGGAGGCTGACTCAGAGTTCACATGGATGAAACACTGGTAGTGAGATTAGATAGTGGTAAAAGTAAAAAGAACAGCTTTTGGAACTCCCAGGCCAGAGATGGTAAGTTAACCCAGCAAATGGTCAGAAAGAAATTACATGGATCCCTATACTAGTATTAGACACAGGACCAGATGCTATTTGGCAATTGTGTTGACTATACTCAATTTTGGGTTAAAGTTTAAGTTTAACTTCGAGAAGAAAGGAAACTTTCAGTGAAGACAGAGAGGAAAATAATATGATTTTCTGCCCCAAGGAATCAGGGAACCTAAGGAAAAGTATCATTTTCAGTCCAAAGAAAGGGATCAATACCATTTATATTTCCAAGGGACCAGGGACTCTTATTATGTAAGAACCAGAGTACAGATCATAATAGCAGTGGCCGTATTTCAACCGAGATCTCATGATATTGCAATCACCAAAACTCCAAATCTCAGAACTAGCACTGAAAACAGGTAGGCAGTCTCTTTTTCTCAAGTCTGAAGACTGCCTGCCTACTCCATGCTGAAAGCAGAGCCAAATATTAAAGCAAAGTTGCAAATCAAGAAATAAGATAAGAAAAATGAGTAAAATAAAAAGGGAAAAAAAAAAGAAACTGATCATAAAAAGTTCTATTGGGTAAAGAAGATCAAGATAGAAAGTCAGAAATAGAATTCAAAACAACTATAAGTCTCAAAGAAAAAAAATGTGAATTGGACACAAGCCCAACTAAAATTCCAGTAAAAGCAAATAATAATTTTGAAAATCAAATAAAAGTGGTAGAAACAATTAGATAAAGAAATGAAAGTAAAGGAAGAAAATTATGAAAAGATAACTAAAAACTGAGTGAAAGAGGAACAACAAAAAAAGAAAAAAAATAACAGCTTAAAAAACAGAATTGGTCAAATGACAAAAGAACAATTCACCAATTTAAAAATCTCCTTAAAAACAAAATTGGCTAAATGGGGGGAAAAGTATAAAAGACCACTGAAAAAATAATTCATTAAAAATTAGGATTAGGCAAGTGGAAACTAATGACTTCATAAGACATCAATAAATAACAGAATAAAGTCAAAAATGAAAAAAATTAGAAGAAAAAGTGAATTATCTCAGAAAAACTATTAACCTGGAAAATGGATTGAGGAAAGAAAATTTAAAAATTATTAGATTACCTGAAAACCATGATCAAAGATATTTCTAAACATCATATTTCAAGAAATTTTCAAGGATACCTGCCCTAATATCCTGGAATTATTGGATAAAATGGAAATAAAAAGAATTCACCAATCACAACTGAAAGAAATCCTAAAATGAACACTCAGGAATATTGTAGTCAAATTCCTGAGCTCCCAGGTCAAGGAAAAAATATCTTAAGCATCAGGAAAGAAACCATTCAAATATTATAGAACCAAATCAGTATCATATAAGATATAACAACTACCACATTAAAGGAGCAGAGGTCTTGGAATATGATATTCTGGAAGGCAGTGGTATAGTGCAATGAGCATTTCACTATATCACAGCAAGATAACACAAGTATCAGATCTGGAGTTGAAAAGACCTCAAATCCTTACTAGCTGTATGATCTTAAGCAAGTCACCTAACCTTATTTGCCTCAGTTTCCTCATCCGTAAAATGATCTGGAGCAGGAAATGACATCCCACTCTAATATTTTTGCCAAGAAAACCCCAAAAGAAGTGATAAAGACTTAGACACAGCTGAATTAACTAAACAACAACAAGAACATGTTGCCTTCCTTAAACATAATGCTGGCAAGAATATTCTGGTCTGGATAGACTATAGGTTTAATCCACTATGGTAGTTCTATGTTCCTACATAAAATTTTATTGCATGGCCATTAAGTCAAAAAAACAAATTTTATCTTTGATTGTGAAACAAATAAAAAATTAAAAAAATAAAACAATATCTCTGGGAGCCAAGACAGTGGAGTAGGCAGTAAAGTGCCATAACTCTCCAAAATTCACCTCAAAACAACCACAAAGTAGTAGCCCAAAGCAAATCCTGGAACAACTGAAACAGAAAAAAAGATGGGGTAAAATAATATTTAAACTTATAAAAATTGGAATATTGATAGGAAATGTCTGTCTTGCTTAAGTGAAAGGGGAGCACAATTTAGGACAGGAAGAATTCCCAAAAGCTAGCAGCAGACCCTTCCTCAGCAAAGTAGAGGTAGATATGGAACCCCAGTGTGGTGGAACAGGCAAACACCAACACCAGCATCCCTAGATCCCTAGGGATACTAAGGGACTGAGCAGATTCCAGCTCTGAGAATTGCCACATGCTTCAGAGTAGCCTTTGGCAAACAAGTAATCTCTAGTACCCAGATCTACATGTGTTTCAATGACAAAGTCAAAAATGGGGGAAAAAAATAGAAGTGAATTATGTCATTAGAAAAATAATTGACTTGGAAAATGGAGTAAGGAAAAATAATTAGATAATTATTGAATTTTCTGAAACGGAGAAATATGCATGCCTCAAACACCAGCACTAACCCTTAGGCCCAGAACCAACAAAGCTGCCAACCCTTACAGCCTAAGCAGCACTAGCTATTACCACTCTACCAGCTTAGCAAAGCATCACACATAAGAGTCCTCTGTGGGCCCCAGGACAATATCAGTGCAGCATCAGGATCTATAGCCCTTGGCAGAAGGAGACTAAGACCATGTCATTTCCAAACCAAAGGCAGAGATCAAATTGAAAAGAAAAGAAAAAGACAAAAAAAAAAGATAAACACAAAACCATACACACAAAAAATAATTAATGAAATTAGTCATTTAAAGTTATTGTGGTAACAGAAAAGACCAAGAAACAAACTAGAAGGCAATAATGTCAAAACATCCATGGACAAAACCCCAAAGAAAAACAGGAAGTAATTTCAAGTCCAGAAAGAACTTATTGAAGAGTTAAAGAAAAAAAAAAAAACCTTAAGAGTCATATATAAGAAAGGTAGAAGAAAAAAGTGGGCAAATCAAAAGAATATTGAGAAAAGAATTAATATCTTAGGGGGGAGAGGGGGAACATAATTGCGTAAAAAGTAGAAGTGACCAAATGGAAAAGGAGATGCAAAAGCTAAGTGAGAAAAGCAACTTCTTAAAAGTTAGAATTGGGCAAGTAGAAAATAATGACTTACGAAGCATCAAGGATCAGTCAAAAAAATTCAAAAGAATAAAATAATAGAAGAAAATGTAAAATGCCTCATGGAAAAACAACTGATATGGAAAATAGATCCAGGAGAGACAATGTTAGAATCATGGGACTACCTAAGAGCCATAATCAAAAGGAAGCCCTGGATAGCGTCTTTCAGGAAATTATCAAGGAAAATAGCCTTGATATCCTGAAACCAAAGGATAAAATAGGCACTTCAAGAATTTACCAATTACCTCAAAAAAAGAGATCACAAAATAAAGAAACATAGGCAAATTTCAGAATTACCACTTCAAGTAGAAAATACTACAAGTGGCCTGAAAGAAACAATTGACATATCAGGAACTACAGTCAGGATTGCACAGAACTTAGAAGCTGCAATATTAAAATATTGGAGATCATGGAACATGATGTTCTGGAAGGCAAAGGAGCTAGAACTACAAACAAGAATAACTAACCCATAAAATTAATCATAATAAACCAAGGGGAAAATGATCATTCAATGAAATAGAAGGATTTCTAGTTTTTATAAGACCAGAATTAAATTAAAATTTTTGTTTTAATATCAAGACCTAAGAGAAGCATAAACAGTTAAAAAGCAGGGAATTCAATATGGCTATATTGTTTGTATTCCTACATGGAAAGGTAATCTTGTAATTCTTTAAAATTGTATCACTAATAGTACTGCTAAAAGGAATATACATAGAAAGTTGAATTTGAGGGACTGACATAAAAAATAATTAAGGGAAAAGGGACTACACTGGGTGTAAAGAAATGAGAGGTAGGATGTGATAAATTATTTCACATGAAAAGATGAAAAAACCTTATTATACTGTAGGGGAATAAGGGAGGGTGGACAACGGGAATCACTAAAAACTCTCATCAATATTGGTTCAAAGAAGGAATGATTCAGTTGAATATAGAAATTTATATCACCCCAAGGGGAAATAGGAGAGAAGGAAATTAAGTAAAGAAGTAGGGGTGAGAGGAGAGACTGACAGAAGGAACGGAATATCAGGGGAGATGCTAGACAGAAGCAAAACACTGGTGAGGAAGGAAAGAGTAAAAGGAGAAAGAGAGGACAAACAGGAAAAATAAGATGGAGGGAACTACATAGTTAGTAATCATGACTGGAATGGAATGAACTCTCTCATAAAACAAAAGTGGATAGCAGAGTGGTTCAAAAACCAGAATCCTATATTTTTTAAAAATAAGAAATGTATTTGAATCAGAGAGACACACCTAGAATAAAGGTAAGAGGCTGAAGCAGAATCTAGTATGCTTCAGCTAAAGTTTAAAAAAAAAAGCAAGGTTGGCAATCCTGATCTTAGATGAAGAAGAAGCCAAAATGGTCCTAATTAAAAGAGATAAGAAAGGAAATTACATTTTGCTAAAAGGCACTACAGACAACAAAGCATTATCTGTACTAAATATATATACTTCAAGTTGTATATCATACAAATTCAGAAAGGAGACGTTAAATAAGTTACAAGCATTATGAAATATAAAATAGACAAGTTTAATTATATTAAAATAAAAAATATTTTGTACAAACAAAGCCAAGGCAACTGAAGTTAGAAGGAAACAGAAAGCTGGGGAAGAATCTTCACAGTAAATGTCTCTGATAAAGGCCTCATTTCTCAAATAAATGGAGAACTTAGTTAAATTTGTAAAAATACTAGTCATTTCTCAATTGATAAATAGTTAAAGTTGTCAAATTAATCAAATCTACCTATAAGCAGATGAAAAAGTGCTCTAAATCACTTTTGACTAGAGAAATGCAAATTAAAACACCCTATAACTATCGAAATGACTAATTTGACAAAAAAGGAAAATGATAAATGTTGGAGAGAATGTGGGAAAATTGAGACACTAATATAGCATTGGTGGAGTTGTGAATTGATCCAACCATTATGCAGAACAATTTGGAATTATGTCTAAAGAGCAACCAAACTGTGCATATATTTTAAGCCAGCAGTACCACTTCTAGGTCTGTATCCCAATGATATCATTAAAAGGAGCAAAAGGATCTATGCATGCAAATATATAGCAATGTTTTTGTGGTAGGGAAGTATGGAAATTGAGGAGGTATCTGAAGAATGGTTGAACAAGATGTGATATGTGAATATAATGGAACATTATTGTGCAATAAGAAATGACAAAACAGGTAAATTTCATCAAAAACCTGGAAAGACTTGCATTAACTAATGTAAAGTAAAATGAACAGGAAAGAAAACATTGTACACAGTATCAATTACATTGTGATAATTAACTATAAATGATTCAGCTTTGTTCAGCAACAAAATGATCCAAGACAAGTACAAAAAATGACTGTCTTTCTTTCTTTTTACAATGTTGAGCTCAAGTGCCACATTGTAGAGAAAACATTTTCTAATTCAAGATACTAATGCTGCCCTCCCAATTAAATTTTGTATCTATTTTTCATATACCTGTATGTATGCATGTTGTCTCTTATGGTTAAACTATGAATTCTCCCAGGGCAGGGACTATTTCATTTTGTCTTTGTATCCTCAGCAACCAACATAGTGTCTGGTATATAATAGGTACTTAAAAAAATTGTTGATTAATTGAATTTCAGAAACCCAATATATCTAAATCTCTCTTAGAAAATCCAAAAAGAAAATGCACTAAATTATCATTTTAACTAAAGAAAAAAAATTCTGCTTAGATATGAGCCAAAAAAAAAAAGTGACCTTCTGAAGGGACATTTTTTCAGATTTATTAAAATATTTTCTTTTGCTTGGTATCATTTGATATTACAAAGGCATGTAGAAAAGAATGATTCTTTTGTAATTTATTCACTCCTTTGGCATTTCAACCTTTAACTTGTTTCCTATTAGCTCTTCAAAAAAGATAACCATGGATGCTACAGAACAGAATTTTAAGGAACTATGGTAACTATTGAATGTCTCAAAGATTTGCCTTCAAAAACTTATTGATTTCAATAAATGTTTGCTACTTATTTAATTATCTTCCTTTATATGGTGGCTCTTGGTAAAATATTATAATAAAGAAACAAGAAATCTTTAAAACTTTGTTCATTTTTTAACATAAGTCTTGGATTTAAAAGCTAAGTGACTTAGGAAGTTGGAAATTCATTAAGCAAAAGAAAAGTTGGAAAGTATTTGGAAACCAGATTAGGTACAATTAGGAGCAAATTATCTACCAAGTAAGGAATAGATGTAACTGTAAAAGATAAAATAGAGTATTTCAATGATATGAAATTGGAAAGCTTTTGCACCAACAAAAACAATGCAACAGAATAAATATTTAACTAAAATAATCTTTGGATAAATTGTCTCTGACATATGGATTTGAAATCCTAATTTTTGGTCAAATAAGACAAATATTTTATCAAAAGCCAAAAAAGTTGCAAGACACCAACAATCATTTGAAAGAATGTTCCAAATCACCAATTAAAAAAAATGCACATCAGAACTTTTCTCAGGTTTCATTTACACTCAGCAAGGGGCCAATTATTTAAAAAAATATATTTTGACAGACACCCAAATATATAGCAGCACTTTTGTAGTTAAAAACAAAAAGCCCAGTTACAATAACTGGAAACAATAAATGTTCACTGACTGGTGAATAGATAATCAAATTATCACACATGAATGGAATGTAATATTGCTGTGCTGCAAATAATGATGAAAATGATGGATACAAAGAAGCCTAAGAAGACATATTAACTATATTTAGTGAGATAAAGAGAACTAGGAAATCAAAATGCACAATTACTACAAGAAAAATGAAAATAATTACAACACAATGACTAAACTCAAATGCTCCATAAATATGATGAGCAAGGCCAAACTAAAGGAGAAATGAAATGAAAAAAAAAAATACTTTGCTATGCATTCATGCAGAGGTGGGAAACTATGGGCATGAAATATTACATAATATTTTAGATTTTTTCAACATATTAGTTTTATTGAACTATTTTTCCTCTTTTTTATTCTTTCCTATAGGGATTGCCTCTCTGAGAGAGGGAAGAATACACTAGGAAATGCAGGTAGTTTTTTTTTTTTTTTTAATATATCAATAATGTTTTTGAAGAATAGTTTTTAGAAGGTAGGGAACAATATTCAGTTTAATTTTCTATATGTGCTCCCCACTTTCAGCTCAACTACAGTAGTTCTTTAAAAATTAATTTTAGGAAGCAAAAAAAAAATCTTTACCAAGTAATAGAAGTGAGCTACATTTGTTAAGTTTCAGCTCAGAGGAAAATTTTAGCCTTAAGCTATAAATTCCAGAAAATAGGTGTATATAATAAAAACACTGACAGATCTTAATTATAGCATTGCTAAAGATAATGCTCAATAACATCCTAAGATAAAATGTTTAATCTTTTGAGTGAGATGTGGCCTAATATCTCAGAAATAGAGAAGTGATATAATTCAGGTTCTTACTTTCAGGAGGTTATTAGGTGTCTTTTCCTAAAATTCACTGTCACTCAACTCCTTTTTGCCTTTCAAAGATTTACTTCATTTTTGAGTCAAGCAGAATAGAAGTCATAAAGAATAAATTGATGATAAGTTACTACTTTTCTTTTTCTTCCTTCCCTCTTTCTTTCCTATCAAGAAATGGTAACAGTGACCATTGATCGTTTGTGCATTTTTGAAAAAAATACTTTTTTGCTGAAAGTTAAATGAGATCTATGTCATAGCTAGTAAAAAAAAAAATCATAATACCTTCTATATTCTTATCATGAATCAATTTTAAAAAAAAAATTATTAAGTCTTTACTATGGACAAGGCATTGTACTAAGTGCCAGGGCTACAAATATATTCATGCAAAAAAGGCCTTAGATTCAAGGAACTTAAATTCTGATAAGAGAAAACAACACATATAGAGAAGTGGTGGTCAAGTATAGGTTAGTCAGAGGCAATGGTGATTGAAGTCATAGGGAAAATCATCAAACCTCCTTTCCAGACCATAGTTTCTAGTCCCTGGATCCCAAATGTCCTTTCGAAATCTTGAGATTCCATTTGAAGCATTTTATAAAAATTATAACTCTAATAATAGGACTGAAATCATAGCAAAATACTTTGTTATGTATTCAGAATAACTGCCTTATTATAAAGTTGATTAACTTCAGGAGATTGTATATTCTGCAACCTGAAAACTTTTACAAAGAGAAAAAAAAAACATTTTTCTTGTTATGATTTAAACCCAAATCAGTCTGAGGAGGAGAACTGACTGACTGACTGACTTACTGACTGACTAACTGATTTTTAGGGTTCTTAGTAGTCAGATGATTTGGTGATGCACAAGTTGGTAAACAGTCTTTGAAACAACAACAAAAAAGAAAGAAAACAGGGAAGGGAGCAGGAAGGAAAGAAGCTGGGGAGAGAATGAAAGAAAGAAAGGAAAGAAGGAAGGAAGAAAGTAAAAGAAAAGTCACTTGTCAGGAATTCATTCTTCTATTCTCTTCTATTCTGCTTACTCCAAAATGAAGAAAGCTTTTGAAAGCCTTGAAAAGCAATTAAGAGTGACAGTGAATTTCATGAAAGGATATCTAATAACCTATTGCAAGTAAGAACTTGAATCATCTCACTTCTGTATTTCTGAGTTATTAGGCCACATCTCACTCAAAAAATTAAAAACAGAAAGAAAGATCTAAGTGGTAAAAGATAAAGAAGTGTGATAACCACCATATACAAAGTCAGGCCCTAAGAATGCTTAGGGTTATTTCAAGAGGATTTTACCTGCCTAGGGTTTGGAGTCATGATTGAGACAGTTCTGAAAAATACCAAAGGTTCAGGACTTAAAAAAGAATATGGCAAATACATTGTTCTTCTGATGGCTCTGAGGAGTAGCAGGGGCAATATAGGATTATACTACATTGAAGTTTAATAGTTTTCACCTTTTTCTTATCCTTATTTCCATCATCTCCCCAGGAAAGAACTCCTTTTATTTTTTGCCGAGTGGACACACTTTCCTAACCAAGTCATTCCCCTATTCTCTGTCTCTGATCTTCTAAGACCTGTGGCATTTCCCGCAATTCTTAAGAGATAAGGATATGCAGTTAGATGCACACTCTTCAGTTATAAACAACAAGATATAGCAATTGGGCTTTACAGGGCTGCATGAAGAGCCAGAAGGGTACTGCCTATATTTTGGCTATGGGTGTGACTTGGAGATGAAAGAGCTGCCTTACCTGAACTTGAGGCCCAAGATGAGGAGGAAAAGCTCCAAAAAGGAATTAAATATTGAAACAGGCAAAGCACAGTTTTCTGTGATTTGGCTACTCATCAAGATGGCATTATGCCCAATTTTACAATGAAGAGTATTTGATTTTATGTTCACTTTTCTCATGTGGAATTTTACTTTGATGTGCTCTTCTGTAAGTCCTTCTGAATACTGCTATGAACTCTTATTTGGAACCTGGGAAAAGCTGGTTCATTTACAAATCCTAGAACAGCATGAACACCCTTAATAGTGTATGCAAATGTAAATCATTTTTTAACCTCCTTGGTTGAAATAAGTTCTCTTTAATCCTAGATAAAGCTTTCTGAATATGATAGTCAAAAAATAATTTTAAATGAATTTGCTTTAAATTTCAAAATGTCCATTTAAACATTTTAAATGCTTGTGATAATAAAATGCAAAATGTTCATTTCTAAAGCAATGACAAAGATACATGGGTTTATGTATATGAATGACAAAGCAAAATTTTATTGTAGTGATAAATAGATAATAATAATAATAAGGGGAATCAATCTATAATCATTTAAGTGCTTATTACATTCCAAGCAATGTGCCTAAGCTCTGGAGATACAGAATATTCCAAAAGTACCAGTGCAATTTTAAGATTTAGTAGACTAAATAAGTTTTATGTTTTAATAGCAGACAACTTTTAAGCTTTAATAGCTTGAAACTGCACTAATATTTTTGAGACATCATGTACAAAGAGAAAAGTAAAATAATCTCTGCACTTCAGAAACTTCCATACTAGTGAGCAAGGCAATACAAATACATCTTAAGTATATATCTAATCTATGCAGAATGAACACAAGGTAGTTTTTGAAGAGAAAACATCCTATTATTTGAGGACATCACAAAAGACTTTATTCAGAAGGTAGTGCTTGAAATGAATCTCAAAGGAAACCATGAATTACAAAAAGCTACAGAGAGAAGGGAATGCATTCCAGAAATAGAGGAAAGCCAGCCAAATAACACAGAGATGGAAAACGGGGGTGTCATTTGGATAGCACTTCCACTGGATCAGTTGACTTCATTGTAGAACATTAAAAGGGTAGTCATGTATTAGACATCTGAAATGATAAAAAAAGATATAGTTTGTTAAAAGATTTAAATTTAAAATTGGGGTGTTGACTACTGATTCTAAAGGAAATAGTGAAAGAAGCCATTTTCAGTAAGCCCACAGAAGACAAAAAAACCCCCAATCTTCTTATTTAATTACCAAAAAATAATGCATACATTAGTCCACAGAATATTATACGCAAGAGAATACAAGTCCTTAGCAACATAATGACTTGGGACTTTTTTAAAAATCAGAACTTCATCAAAATAAAAAAATAAGACTAAGATAACATCATCATAGAATTATTACTGATATTTACATTAGGTATTGAGCTTTACAAACAAATTCCATGTACCATAAATAAATGAATGAATGATAAAGCTTTTATTAAATTGGTGGTGGTAGAGATATTAAGTCCAATTTCCATGAGATACCCTTCAATATGCATATTTTTTGTAAATAACTATAAGAACAAAACTAGCATTTATATAGCTCTTTACCCATATCATAGAATCTTACACTCATAACAATCTTGGAAGGTAAGTGTTTTACCAATTTTAACATCTTTATGTTTTAAATTTCTACATACAATGTAAAGTTTCAATTCATTCAGAAAATTAATAAGCATTTATTATTTGATATGTGTCAGGTACCAGGGATACAAAAATGAAACAATCCCTACTTTCAAGAAAATTAAGGAACAAGGTTCATATCTAGACACAAAAATCAGCTATAAGATATATGGGTTATTCCTTAGCAGCTCCCTCTACTTACCTGCAGATTTTTGCTATGAACAGTCTATACTTATCATGATACAGTATTCACTTATTAGAAGTAAAGTGAAATTTATCAGAGCTGAATAAATGTAACTATCATTCTATGTTGTATTTAAAGATTTTCAATTTATGGATTTAACTGAAAATAGCTGCACATTGACAAACTTGTTGATCGCTATGTATCATTTTGTCATGTATTTGTTTGTGGGTATATGTAGATATACAAAGGTTTTGTCATCAACATAGTGGTGCCATAAAGCCAGTATGTGAATTTATTAAAATTGTATACTAAAGTAACTGTTAAAGTGAAAAGGAATAGTTCATTTCTCATAATCAAGTCAGGTAATAATGATGTTGAAAGTACTCCAGTCATCAATGGTATGGAATCTAGGGAGGTGTTAACAACATAATTTTAGGAAGCCTTCATTCAGATAGCATATTGTAAATCACCAACCTGCCACTCATTACTTCCCCAATATCACTGTTCGAACTTGTCCAAAAATGTCCTCTGTAATTTTAATCCCCTAAACTTTTGAAAAGTGATTGATTTGCCAACGGCATCTAAACCTGTGAACTTTGTCTCACCTCTAATTTCAATAGCAGCAGTCTTCATCAAATCCAGACAGGTGAGTGACTTGATAGAGGGATTCTAATATGCATTTGGTTAAAAATGCATTTTTGAGTGACGTGGTTGCTATTCAGCTACTGTTCCTAAATGCCCAAAGCAGTTAGGGATCAGGAGCATCTTGGTTCTGAAAATGATATAATTGTGTGAAAAGTTCCTACAATCAAAGAGCTCTTTACATTCCAAAACCAAACAAATAACCCCAAACATGATTGAATTAATCCTGGATCAGTACAGATGGCAATTTTTATTCTCTGTCAATGCTGAGATTGCTGAAGAATCTTAGCTCCAGAGTATGTGTGTGTGGGGGGGGGGGGGGTGGGGGTGGGTGTCTCAATGTGTGTGTGTCTGTGTCTCTGTGTGTTTGTGTATGGGGCTGCTGTTGTATGAGGTTTGGCATATCGCATGTGGCAGGCTGTTGAAAAATGAATAAAGACAGGAGGAAAAAGGCAATGCACCTCCCATTGGTAATCAAGGAAACACTGGTTGCTGACTACCCGTGTGCCAAATCTCTAGGTTTGCCCAGAGGCTCCCAAGATCATTTCTTTGCCCCCAGATTTTCATGTCAAATTATCACTCATGTTCCCTAAATGAACATGCCTCTTATTTTATTTAAAACACACTGGGCACTCATATTTGACTTCCTGCTAGGCAATGTAATATTTAGCATTTGCTGCATACACAAATAGGAAGAGATGAAGCATAGCTTTATGAGAATAATTTGAAATTTCTTTTTTTGTTTCTTTTCTTTCTTTCTTTTTTTTTTTCTTGCAGTGATGCATCTTTGCCCCTAGCCTTCAAGCTGTAGACATGAAAAGTAAAACATTTGTTCTGTATGGTTTTACACCTGAAAAAACTCTGACCAGAAAGCCCATAAGGATTCATGAGGAGCTTTAGGCTACCTCTCCATGGCTTTGGCCTGAGGCAAAGCTAGGGGCTAAGAACTTTTCATGTGGGGGGTAAAGAATAAAGTAGAAACATATCATACTGTTTTCTGTAGCACATGTACACAAAAGCTCTTCCCTTCTCTAGAAAGCAATCTGTCATTACACTAGAATTCTAGTGACTACCAACATGCTAAACATCATGACTTGATTTTGACCTACTTAGTTAAAATTCAGAGTGTCCTTTAACCACTAAGTTCTATCTAGATGGTAGAGAACAATGCTTTCAGCCTGTCTGGAGACTGTGGGAAGCTATTGTATTGGAATGAGCATCTGCTTGGCTCAGCCAAAGTAAAGGCATGTAAGGAAATCTGTCTCTTCCATTTTCAAGGTCTCTCAATCCCTTTAAAAATGCTTACTACAATATCAAAATAAGAGCACATATGCTTACAACTCTTTGTTTCTATTTTTATTCAGTTTGGCTTCCTAAAGGATCCTCAAAATCTAATCTAAGGTGACCATTGATATCATGGTATGTGTCAAGGGGCACATCTTCTGTGTATCAGTCACATATGTCACTGTGTCCATGGAGAGAATGGAAATTCAGAGACCAGCTTGATATATACTTATGAGGTGAATTTTCATTACTCTATTTCAAAGAGTATCACAACTTGTTTGAATTTTTTTTTTTAAAGGACTAGTTCAGTGTATAGATTGCTCTTACAGGTTATCACATACAACTTAGACATGGGATTTTCAGAAGCTCCTTGTCTGATAATCACACAAGTTCAATGTAATGAGCTCCTTGCACTGTGAGCCATTTTAATGTTCAGGGATATAATGTGTGAGCAAAAGAATTATAATACATTCTAATTAATATCATATGAGTATTTCTATCTTTACTGGCAGTCTCTCATACATAATTATATTTGGTTGCAGTTACATAATATAAGTGATCAAAAAAAAAAAAAAGGAAGAAGAAATTATGTATTAAACATTTGCTATGTGCCAGGCATTAGCTAAGTATTGGGGATATAAATACTTGGAAAAGGATAGCCACTGCTTTCAAGGAACCTACATTTTTCTGAAGTAAAATAACTTATGAAGAAAGCTAAAAATGAAGATAGGGAGTGGAGGTAGGTGGACAGACACAGTACAGTGTGAAATTCAGAGGTCAGAACAGAACCAGTAGGGGAATGACAGCTAGTTGGCTTGGGTCCCTTCACCAAATGGAGGCATCTAGAATAAAAAGATATAATATATAAATATGTATAATATGTAAAAACAAAACAAAACAAAACAAAAAAAACTTACCATTGGGAGAGGAGGGTTGGTTTGGTAGAGGGATGATCCAGAGTGAGAAGATAAAGAGATGCTTGCAACTTCTAGGGCAAGAAGGACCCAGGTCTTAAAGTAAGTTCCAGGAAAAAAACAATAGCTGGGGTGGAGCCAAAATGTTAGAGGAGAGAACAGACTACAGTTGAGTTTTCTCAACATTCCCTTACTAACTATTCTAAAATATATTTTCAAATTTATTTTTGAAGAAATAGATCCCACTAAACATTGAGGTAAGGCATTTTTTCCAGCCTAGAACAATTTAAGAAGTCAGGAGAAGTCTATATCATTCAGGATGCATGATGGCCAAGAACCTATGTAGAGGAAAATTATTAATGAACCTTGGAGATGACAACAGCAGTAACAGCTTCAGGAACTTTCAAAACCAGAGACTACAAAAGAAAGTCACTATTAGTCAGAAAGATATTACAGAAGATCCCTGTATTACCACTGAGCAGAAGACCAGGTTTTGGCAGCTCTATTGCCTATAGCCAATTCCAAGCCATGGTTCCAGGACAGAGAGGACCATTTATACTCACAAGTGATTATGAGCCCTGAGTGATCACTTGGAGTGTTTGTGATATATTACTTTGATGTCCTTGCTAATATTTTATTTAGTTGTTTTTTTTTTTTTTATCAATATTCTTATACTATAACCAAGTGGGATTTATACCAAGAAGGCAGGGATAGTTCAATATTAGGATAACTATCAGCATAGTTGACCATATCCATAACAAAAACAACAAAACTATCATAAGTTTACTTCAACAGATGCACCAAAGGCCTTTGACAAACTATAGCACCTATTTTTCTTTGCTGATACTTTAAGATTTTTGTATCAATATTCAATGGGGTAATTGGTTTATAATAATTTTCTTTCTCTGTGTTGTTTCTGCTTTGTTTAGGTACTAGCACCATATCTAAGTAATAAAAGGAATTTAGTAGGAATCCTTCTTTGCTTATTTTCTCAAATAGTTTATTGGAATTAATTGTTCTTTAAATGTTTGGTGGAATTCACTTACAAATCCATCTGGTCCTGGAGTTTTTTCTTCGGGAGTTTACGATGGCTTGTACAACACCTCTTTTTATTAAAAACACTAAAAAGCATAGGAATAAATGGAGCCTTTCTTAAATTAAGTAATATCTATTGAAAACCAAGAGCAAGCTGTATTTGTAATTTCAATAAACTGCAATAAGATCAGGGGTGGGACAAGGATTTCTACGCTCACCACTGTTGCTCAACTGTGTATTAGCTATTCTAACACTAGTTTAAAAAGACAAAAGAAAAAAAAAAAGAAAAGAAAGCAATAAAAACAGGCAATGAAGAAACAAAATGATCACTCTTTGCAGATGATATGATCTACTTAGAGACCCCTAGAGAAGCAAATGGAAATTAGTTGAAACTATTAACATTAGCAAAGTTGTAAGACATAAAACAAATCTACTAAAATCAACAGTACTTCTACATATTATCAACAAAACTATGTAGGAAGAGAAAGAACGAGAAATTCCATTTAAAATGGCTGTAGACAATACAAAACATTTCAGAATCTACCTCCCAAAACACACTATGCTATGAGCTATGTGAACACAATTACAGAACACATCATAAAAATAGAGATCTAAACACTTGAAAAAAAATTCCTTATTATAGACTGCACCAATATAAAAATGAAAATTTTTATCAATATTAATTTACTTATCCAGTGCTATACTGATCAAATTAACAACAGATTATTTTATAGAGCTAGAAAAAAAATAACAAAATTCATATGGAAGAATAAAAATAAAGAAAAGCAAGTCAATGAAAAAAATGAGGGGAGGTCTAGCAGTATAAAATTTCACACCATATTATAAAATAGTAATCAAAGTCAATCAGTTACTGGCTACATTATAGAATGGAAGATGAGTGGAATAGATAAAGTACATAATAGTAAATTAGCATCATATGCTAGTGTTTGATAAATTGAAAGATTCAAGATTTGAGGGTAAAAATTCAATATTTGACCAAAATTGCTGTTAAAACTTGAAAGATATTTGAAAGAAATTACACATAAACTTTATAGCAACATCAAAATGGGTAAGTGATTTAGACATAAAGGGTGATTTCAGAAGTAAATTAGGGAAGCAAAGAAAAGTTTACCTGAAAGAGTTGATGACCAAATAAGAGAGAGGATCATAGGAGGTAAAAGTGGATAATTTTATTTATATGAAATTTTAAAGGTTTTGCACAACTGAAACTAAAACAGCCAAAATTAAAAGGAAAGTAGAAAACTGGGAAATAATTTTACTGTGAGTTTCTCTGAAAAAAAGGCCTCATTTCTCAAATTTATAGGGAATGGAACCAAAAAAAGAGCAATTTCCCATTTCATAAATGGTCAGATGATATGAACAAGCAATTTTCAAAAAGAAAACTCAAAACTATCAATAGTTGCATATAAAATGCTCTAAGTAGATTTAAAAAAAGACAAATAAAAAAAAAACTGAGATTCTACCTCCCAGCTATGAGATTGGCTAACATGAGAGAAAAAGAAAATAACAAATTCTGGAGAGGAAGCTGAAATATGGAGACAGTGCTGGCAAAGTTATTAACAGATATAACCATCATGGAGAATAATTTAGAATTCTGCCTAAAGGCATAAAAACAGTGCACACCTTTTTACCCAACAATTCCTATACTAGGTCTACATCCCAAAGAGATCAAAGAAGGGGGAAAAGGATCTAATGGAAATTGAGGGGATGGTCATTAATTGAGGAATGACTGAAGAAGTTGTGGTATATTATTGTGATGGAATACGATCATGCTCTAAGAAATGAGAAGCAAGATGAATTAAGAAAAACTTGAGGAGGTATATGAACCAAGACAAATGAAGTGAAAACTAGGAAAACAGTGTTCACAGTAATAGCAAAACTATAATGATGATCAGCTGTGAAAGACTTAGCTACTCTGATCAAGACAATTATCCAAAACAATTCCAAATGACTCATGATAAATGCTAGCCCCTTCTGTAGAAAAAACTGATAGACTCCGAATACATATTGAAACATTTTTTCAAATTTTATTTTTCTTACTTTGGGTTTTTTCCTCAACATGGTAAACATAGAAATATGTTTTGCATCACTTCATATGTATAATTGATATCATATTACTTACCTTCTTGGTCAGTGGAGAAGCAATGGGAAGAAGTAGAAATTGCAACTTAAGGTTTTTTTTTTTTTAAATAAATGTTTTTAAAAATGTAAAGGCAAATAGAAAAAAAAGAGGAAAAACAATAGCTGATATGTGGTTTTGGAGTTTTGAAGTTCACAAACAGAATTAAGAAAAGAATAGATAATGGCTAGTCTAAACTTCACAAAATGTAGGTCTCAGGAAGAATTCACCAATAACTAAAGAATTCTGGTAGATAATATTGCAGGGTGGGAAGTCCACAGAGAGAGGTAGGCTAATATAAAGCCTCATTCAGATTTATACAAATGTTCCATACATTATTATGAATATTTTAACTATTTAATTTCTTCTCCCTTATAAAAGACAGATCAACTTTTATTGCTACTAATCTAATTTTAGACTCTGGAATCATGAAACCATGCTTTCCATGATATGGTAAATGTGACTATTTTTCACCCAAAGACCTTCAAATTCAGGAAATGAAGTATTGTTTCTTTATTTCTTCATTCCTAAACAGAACTACATGCAGACCTCGCTAGATTGATTATTTCTTAAATGCTTTTTTTTCCTTATCCTTTGCCTAAAGGGTGCTTTTGTCAGAATTTGTGCCTACAAATATTTGATGCTTTTATAACTTTTTATCTCAAGCTGAATGTTGTTAACCAACCAATTAAACCTCTATCTACTGGCAGAATATAAGGAGAGGGAAGCAAAGACATACTGAGAAGGAAAGCAGGGAGTGATATATTTATTGTCATTCACTCACTCAGTCATGTCCAACACGTCGTGACCTCATGGACCATAACACAGAAGGTTTTTTTTTGCTCCAATATCTCTCTGAGTCTGTTCAAGTTCATGTTTGTTGTTTCTATGACATTATCTAGTTATCTTATCCTTTGCTATTCCCTTTTCCTTTTGCTTTCATTTCTTTCCAACATCAAAGTCTATTCCAATGAGTACTATTGTCTCATTGTATAGCCAAGATTTTTAAGGTTCAGATTCGGTATTTCATCTACCAGTGAATAAAATGAATTAATTTCTTTAAGTACTGACTAATTTAGTCTTCTTACTATCCAAGGGACTCTCAAAAGTCTTCTCCAGGACCAGAATTCAAAAACATTGGTTCTGCATTGGTCAGCTTTCCTTGTCGTATATTGCTACTAGAAAAAAAACAACTTTGATTACATGGACTTTTGTTGGCAAGATGATGTCTCTTCTTTTTAGTTTGTTGTCCACATTTTCTATAGCTTTTCTTTTAAGGAGCAAAAGTTTTTTAATTTCATGACTGCAGCTGATGTCTGCAGTGATCTTTGAGCTCAAGAATATAAAAATCTAACACTGCTTCCATTTTTTCTCTCTCATTTGCCAGGAAGTTATGAGACCTGTTACCATGATCTTGATTATTTTTTTGTTTGCTTGTAGTTTTTTTAATGTTATGCTTCAAGCCAGATTTTACAGTCTCCTCTTTCACCCTCATCAAGAGGCTTCTTAATTCCTCTTCATTTTCTACTATCAGAGTGGTATCATCTGCATATTTGAGGTTCTTGATATTTCTTTTAGCAACCTTAATTCTGGCTTTTAATTGATCCAAGCTGGCATTTTGCATGGCATATTCTAAATATAAATTAAATAAGGAAACAATGTACAGCCTTGTCATACTCCTTTCCCAATCTTAAATAAATAAGTTATTCCATGTTCGTTTCTAATTATTGTTTCTTGGCCCACATATAAGTTCCTCCAGAGACAAATAAGATGATCTGGCTCCATTCTCTTTGAGGACTTGCCACATTTTGTTATGAGCTACATAGTTAAAGGAACAGTGTGTCCAATAAATCAGAAATACATGTTTGTTTGTTTTTTCTGGAACTTCCTTGCTTTCTCCATAGTCCAGTGAATATTGGTAATTTGGTCTCTAGTCACTCTGCCTCTTCCCATATGCAAATTTCCTATTCATTAGTAATTTTAAAGGGTCATGAAATCATATATTTGGAGCTAGAAGGAATCTTAGAGATCACTGAGTTTAACCCTTTCATTTTATAGATGAAAAAGGATGGCCTATAGAGACACATGATTTGCCTAGAGTCAACTGTTAATATATGTCACAAATAGGACTTGAACCCAGTCCTCCTAACATCAAGCCTAGTCCTCTATTTACTACATCATGCTACCTCTTCTTCTTCTGATAAAGAAGTTTCTCCTTCCTAAAAATCTCAAAAATCAAATACTTGCTATTTTTGTATGTCCTCCTGTCAAGTTGAAGTCACTGTCTTGTATTTTTTCTCTCTACTCTTAGAAGGATCCTCTTGGTCACTGAGTGTTACTATCTACCTCTTTTATATGATGTTATTTGTCAAAAAAAATTAATGTCATCTATATGACGTAATAACACAAAGACAATGTAGCATGAAAAGCATAGTTATCGTAGTCTGCTGGTAAGAACATATCTGATCTTTTTAGGGTATCACATTTTAGATGATGGAATATTGACAGGCTAAAAGCAATTCAGGATAATAAACAAAGTTCAAATCATACCATATGAGATTTACTGGAAGAAGCAGGTGATATTTAGCATAGTGAGTTGTAACTTTTGCCTCTGGTTGCTCCTTTTAAAAATTAATTCTCAGCACAGTTGCCAAAATGATGTTCCTAAAATACAAGCCTGCTATGTCCCTCCTCTGCTCAGTAAATTTCAGTGGCTCCCTATTTCCTCCAGAGTTATATATAAACGCTTCTATTTGGTATTTAAAGCCCTTCATTATCAATCCTCAATCTTCCTTTCTTGGCTAATTATAAACTATTTCACTCTATGGTTTAAGTAGGCAGGCCTTCTGGCTGTTTTTCATATTATGGCTATGCTGGACTTACACATTCAAAGAGCCAATTTTAGAGGGTGTAACACTTTAGGTAAGAACATTTATACCTCAGAAATAAGCAAACATAATAGATTAATAGCCTATGTATGTATGTATGTATGTATATGTATATGTAGTGTTTATTCCTTCTAGGCACTGTATTGTTTTGTTGATTTCTAGTCTTAACTGATGAAAAAATGTTAATAATGCAGATTAAAATCACAAGTGTCTCTTGCATTCCCTCCCTCCCCCCAGACAATCAGTTGTAAAACATTTCCCAGTATACTTCTGCACATGCATAATATTCTGTAATCCATTTCCATGAATTGATAGGTCTCTTAATCCCTTCTTCCCCATTTCTCTCCTCTCCATCTCCACCCTACCTATGATCTACAATGGAGTTTCAAACTCATGGGCTCAGAACAATGCTCTAAATATACTCCAAGTCAGAGGAATACATAATTGCATATATTTAACAAAAAAATAAAAATAGAACAGATAATGTTAATATTTGGTTTTCTAAGTCAACAGCAACTTGTAAAGATCCTGTTATATGGTTTCATGGCTCTTGTTTCTATTTAAGTTTGGCACTACTGATCTACAGTATGTTTCTATGGTATGGGCTGACTCAGAAAGTAGTAAGTTAGAATTCTTCCAGCAGAAGCTGGCTGACTATTTGCTGACATATCATAGATGGCAATTAAATATTATGGAGGAGTTTGAATTTGAAGACCTTTCTAACTCTAAGATTCTATGATTTAAAATAAAAAATCACTGTCTTTGCCAAGATCTGTTGCTAAGGGCCGATCTTTATCCTTTCTGCAGTTTGTTTGCACATTAAACTCAAATAGAGCTCCATCAGTTCTAACTGCTGCTGACTTATTTATTGAAGTTGTACCTTTAGTATATTAAACAGTTTAAGTTAAGAATGTCTTTCATCTGTGCCACATGACTGTCTACGTAAGGTTATTCCTTCCCTACTTGATAATTTGGTGTTAAGTTGAGATAAGTGGGTAAACAAAATATTTTGTTGTATCTGTTTAAAAACCCAATGAAAATTACTCTGAATCCATCATATGGAGAAAATTATGCACTTTCCATGACAAATCAAGGATATAATAGCAAATCTTGAAACAATCTCAATTCAATCTACAAATGAAATTTTATAGTTAAATTGATTTCTACAAATGTAAACAATCAGTTCACAAATGGAATCTTTCAAATTAGAGTATGTTGATAAGCATATGTTTCATCACTTGGGAACTGTGTATCATTAAGAAATTCATTTAATTTCTCCTAGACTGAATTTCCTCATCTATAAAATGGGGGTGAGACAATTTGCATTACCTATCTCACAGGGTGTTGTAGTCATTTTGTAAATGTTAGAGTGTTCTATAAACCCTGATCTGTTATTTTTATTGTTATTGAAAAGAAGAATTAACAATATGCTACAACACTCCATTTTTTCCTAACTAGATCACTCTCACCATCTCAATTTCTTCTTCTTTTTTAATCTTATGATCTTCAGTAAGTCAAGTCGCCTCTCTGGACCTATCTTGCTTCATGTTTTACCTGAGAAGGTTGGATTAGATCTTTCCTAAGTTTCTTTCCAAGGCTACATCCAAGGATCCTGTGATATTTTAACAGAAAAAAATACAGCCTCAGGTGAGCAGAGATATCACAGAGATTGCTGTGACATAGCAGCTATCACTTAAATGAGTACTGCCATATACCTTTAAATGGCTCTATATCTAAGTTGAATAAAAAATTTGAAGTCACTTCTTAGAGGCGATTTTTGAAGGCCTGAGTATTGTTGTGTTTCAATTGAATTGCTATAGTGCTAATTGCAACAATTGCTACCAAATGGTTTAGAAGGTGATAAAAAAAGATTATAATTATCTCCTTATGAACACTATACTATCATAAGTAAGAATAAATGTGAAAAATCCAGAATCCATTGTTGCATGCAACCTGTGGTCTCCTTGTGCTCATGGTTTGGCAAAACTTAATGTAACTAGTAGCCTAATTAATAAAGCACTTTGAAAAGTAAATTCCTATCAATAGAATTTCTACATACATGTCCCTGAAAGAAATTTCACTTACTTAGAAGTTTTTCTTTTCCTAAGATTCATTTTTTTACTTCCAATTTCTCTTTGTCACATATAAGACGCTAAAAAAGGTTCTCCCTAGCCTTCAAAATAAATTAAGTATACAAAATGATGCTCCTGACTTTTGAAGCATAGACCAGAATTAATTAATTCAAGTCCTTTGCACTCCTCAGCTTTTACAACCTCTATGTCCATGCTACTTAAGTTGCTAATCAAAGCTATCATATTTTATCCCTCACCATCACTTAAACCTGAGTGACCTCCAAAATTCTGAACTCTGAAATCTCTTTTTTTTTTTTTTTTTTTTTTACTACAAACTTCTATTCTTAAAACTTTTCAACTGTCTTACTCCTCCTATGCCCATTCTTCATAATCATTAGTCAGTCAATTCCTTCCTTCTCTCCCAGGTTATCTGTCATTCTCAGGTCTCACTTCCCTCACTACCCAATCTGGATTCTCTGGTGAGTTATTTCCATAATGTACTCTGCTCCATTTTTGTGTCTCTTGTTTCCTTGACCTTCTGCTTTGTTTACTTCAACTCTGAGAATTCCTACCATAGACCATCTCCACTCCTAGTTCTTCAGCAGATCACTAGAGGAAATCATTAAAATATAGCAAATGAATCTATTCCAAATATATATTATCTGATCTTACATGAATATTGTATGCTTACTCAAGAGAAGGAAAGCTATTACCTTCCAAGGCAACCCATTGCACTTTTGAATGAATTTTTTTGTTAGGATATTTTTTATTTTCTTTTTTTTTTTTTTCAGTGTTTATATATTTTATTTTTACTTTGTGGGATAAAACAAGCACTTATTGTTCTATCATAGTATAATAACATAATATAATAAAATATGATTGCACACGAAACTGTAAATCTCTTGCTATTCCTTTTAAATAAATGATAAAATTATCATAAACATTTCTTTCTTTTTCTTTTGTTTCCTTCCCCCATCCTAAACATATTTGCCTTGCCTGACTCTCTGCACCTTCTTTTTATTTATTTCTCCTTGTTATGCCTTATGAACCAATCAGAGCAAATCTAATTTCCCCTCTCCATGATAGTTTTTCAAGTATTTGAGGACAGATATCATGCCATCTTTATTACCATCCTCCCAAACCTTCTCTAAATCAAATATTTCCGTACCTTCAGCCAACCATATGATCTAGTTTTAACTGCCTCTCATTATTCAGGCCACTTTTTTTCTGAACATGTTCGAAATCATGAAAGTCTTTTCTAAAATAGGATTGAACCCAATATATTTGGCTATGGTAGAGAACCTTTCTCTTTTGGGCATACTTAGTATGGCCTTATGAAGCTGCTAAGTCATATTATTAACTCTTATAAGTGAATAGGACATTAAAATCCCTCAGGATTTTTTTTTTTCATGATATATTGTCCAGCAACTTCCATATTTGTTAGGGTTTTTTTTTTTTTTCAAATGTAGGTATAAGACTAGATATAGATAAATAATAATAGATACATCTACCTATACACACATATGTAGCATTTTTCAGTCATGATTAACTCTTCATGACCCCATTTGAGATATTTTTTCAGCAAAGATATTTGAGTGGTTTGCCATTTCCATTCTCTTTTGCCATTTGCTCATTTTATAGATGAGGAAACTGAAACAAACAGGGTTATGTGACTTATTCAGGGTCACACAGTTAATAAATGTCTGAGGTCAGATTTGAACTCAGAAAAATGAATCTTTCTGACTATAGGCCCAGAAATCTATCCATTGTACTACTTAGATGCCATATCTGAAGCATTTCTATATAATAACATATGAATAGGTGCATAGGTGGCACAAATAAATAATTGGTATAGATAGATATTAATATATACATATTTTCCTATCAAATAGTATTTTACTACAACTAGATATGTTTTTTGGTTCCAGTCTATTGCCTCATTTTTGGATTTTTACCTCATCATCTGACACATTAACTGTCCCTCCAAGAGTTGTATTATGTGAACATTTGAAGAGTATTTAATGTTTTCTTTCATTTAAGTCACCAATAAAAAAGTTTGAGCAGTATGAAATACTACTAGACAACTTCTCCAGCTTAATATTGGATATTTTCTCAGGCCCTCATTCAATCATTCTTCACTACCTTAACTACCATTATTGAACCCACTTATCTCCATCTTCCTTGTAAGAATAGTCTGATATGTTTTATTAAATTTTGCTAAAAATCTAAGTAAATTCTATCTTGGGCACTCAATTCATCTATAAGACTTTTTTAAAATTATTATTATCTTCAGTGTCTTACATGGTCCTTGAACAAAGAAGGTAAGTAATAAATGTTTATTGACCTCAATTCAAATTTTAGGTTCTTTTGAATTCAATATCCCCCAGAACCAATATGCTTACATATAAAATATTTTAACATGGAATCACTGAAAATATTCACTATCTGATTTTGGGGAGTGATTGTTAACCTTAGTTTTGGAGCCATGGTTCATGTGGAGGCATAACTCCTACTTTTAGTAATGATAATGAGTGAATTTAAGTGACCATTTTAGGAAAATAACTAGTCCCTAAGAAAATTAATTAAGAAAAAAAAAGCCCTCTTTAGTTCTATGAAATCTGAATTCACCTGAAACACCCAAGGATGATGGAATTGTAGCTCTTTTCTCAAATCTTTGGAGAGTAAATGTTCCCTTGCATGTCTCCATTGCAGATTCTAGTTAGGTTTTTTTTTTTTTTTTTTTTTTTTTTGGCCTCTTCATAATCTCCTTGTCTCTAATCTTTCCTACTCCAGTTCATTCTGTATTCCATTGTTACATTAAAAGATATTAGGGACTAAATCTGGGATTTCAATATTTTAGGCAGCTTTCTGGTGAGAAAACTCTTGCCAATGCAGGTGAGCAGCTCTTACACAACTATAGCCACAGTTACCTAATGCATTGTAAGGTTTAGTGACTTAACCAGGATTGCATATACAGTACATATCAGATAGATTAGGATTAAGTTCAAGCTTTCTTGTCTCTAAAGCTCATTTTTTAATCTTCTATACCAAGTTGCTTCTTTACTGAGAGATCAGTTTTTCAACATTTTTTTCCATGTTGCTCTTCACTCAAAATGTTATCATTTTTTCTATTACCTATCAGAACATCTCCAAATTCTGAATGAATCAGAAATGATTTTCAGATTTATCACCAACTGGTCCATCCTCACCTCCCACTACTCTCAAGGATAACTCATCTTATGCTAGTCATGCCAGTCTCTTCACCAAGCCCAACAAATGACATATCAGATGTGTTCCCAACTGCAGTAATAGAGACTTTTGTTCATTTGTTTCTTCCATGTGAAATTATTTTTCTTCAGTCAATCTGAATCCTTCCCTTCCTTCCAAATCAAGATAACCTTTATCATAAAGCTATCTCTTGTTCTTACTATTCTCTGAGGATAGCATTCCCTCTCTTTTCCCATCATCCTCACTCTTCTAGTGAGCCTCCATTTCTTCATTAGACTCTTTGTTTCCTAGCTATTTCACCATTCCCAAATATAAAATCCAATGGCTATCTCTCAGTCTTCATTCTCCTTGTCAGAGGACATAATGTCAACAATCATCTATATCTTGATAACTCCTTTTTTGACTTCCATGACACTGCATTCACATAGTTTTCTTACCTCTTAAACCATTCCTTCCTTATTTCCTTTGTTATTAGATAATATATGCAGTCAACCTTGATGATTTGATGTTGTTTAATCACAGCATTTCACTTCTCATTTCTCTGCCTTTACATAGCCTACCCACAATATCTGGAATTCACTTTTTCCCCATTCTGTTTTGCAGATGAGAAAGCTGAAACTCAGGGAGGGATTAACTGACATATCCAAAATGACACAAAATAAGTGTCAAGAGATAGGATTTGAACCCAATTTTCTATTATTCCCAAGTTAAGCCCCCTTTTCTACTATGCTACATTGTTTTCTCAATCAAATCTTCATAAACACTGATTGGATTGAACTAATTTTCTATATGATCAAGACAAATTGAATAGAAGCAGGTTCACTCACTTTATGAACTAAAGCTGTTTCAAGAGATGCTAATAAAAATACAGCCCAGCCACTGACAGGAACCAGTTTCTCTGGAATAGCTAATTAAAAACTCACCCTATTTTTCTATGATGGATCAAAGTTTTATCATGAGTGTTCATTTCCATCAGAGTTAAAGGAAAAGAAAATTGTATTCTTATGTGGGATTCTTCTAAGCACAAATAAGTATTTCTGAAACTCAGTGTAATTTTATTTTAGGATGTTTTAAAAAAGTTAACATTAGTAAGAGAGTGATTCACCTTTCTTTAATCAATGAACAATTAATCTTCATTACTATATTCAGGTCAGTTTAGAATAGCAATAAGCTGCTGGATTTTCACAAGGAAGCCTCCAACACAATGGAAGTCATTAAAATTGCATTACATCTGGCATCTCTGAGCCAAAGCTGGCACCAATTCCATAGAAATCATAAGTACTGGTGATAATGATAAGACAGTATGAGAATGTGGGCACCATATTAAATATAGACAGCTTCCTTCTTCTACTTAACCATAGGAGTTCCTTTGAACTTAGATTAAAAACTGTCCTTTTTTTGCCCTGTTAAATTGAGGAGGTTTTGATGCATGGATGGATGAATAAATGGTGCATTGGATATGACAATGGACTTGGAGTAAAAAGGACTGCTCTGAAACCCCCTTTCAGATGCTTACTATCTGTATGATCCTGATCAAATATCTACTCTTTGCCTCAATTTCCTCAGCTGTAAAATGAAGGGATTGAATTCAATGACCTATTAATGGGACTGAATTTATGTAGCCAGTGAAGTTACAGGAAGGGTAAGGGGAGTCGTATAAAATTCAATAGTGCACCTCTTCTCAAAACAATGGAATATTTCAATATAGTTTCCAGAACAAGAAGTAGAAATTACCAAGATGGGATATGCAGTATCGTCTGGCTAACTTAAGCAATAGCACCATTATCATCAGCAGTAAAAATATAGTTATGATTTACACAAAACTTTTAGGTTTGCACAATATCTTACAAATATTATCTCGTTTGATTCTTACAACAACCCTATAAAATAGGTGCTATTGTTTTTCTCATTTTACATATAAGGAAACTGAGGTACAGAGTGGTTACCCAGAGTCATATAGCTAGAAAGTACCTGAGACTTTAGGACCAGAACTGCTCCTCTGTGTATTTGAGCAGCTGACTTATTCTCAGTCCTAGGGTTAATGTTCCAAAATTTAAGTTATTCAGGTCTTGGTCACACATGGGTCACCTCACCTAACCACATCCTACCAAGTCTGCAAGGCTTAAATTCTCCTTCCCTAAGATCCCCCTACTCTATGAAACCTTCTTGACCAATGTGACCCACCTTGACCTCTCCCTTCTTGACCCTTACTGTCTGTTTTAGTCTCTTTTTATATTGCATTATAAGTTCTGCTAGTTGTACTATTTATATACCTTGCTAACCAAATGATCATGTATTTCCTGAGTGCTTACTATGGTTTTAGGCTGGCCATGCTTCATTCCCCTCATGGGAGTGCTTCAGACTCTCAGAATTTTACCACCATACTCCTGTGATGAGTTCTTCCCCTTTCCCCTGGCTCAGACCTTTGTTTTCTTTTTTCCCATTTAATAGAATTTTTTTCAATTACATGGAAAGATAGTTTTTTAACATATATATTATAAGATTTTGAGTCACAAATTATTTTTCTTCCTCTCTTCCTTCCCTCCATCTTCACACAGGGCAAACACCTACAAGGTGGCCAGAAAAAAAAGTGATACAAAGACACTCTCTTTTTTATTATTTGTTTTACTTTTTCTGGTTATACATGTATATTAATTTTTTTAAATACACATTTCTTTATGAAACATTTTGGGAGAGAAAAATCAGAACAAAAGGGAAAAACACAAGGAAAAAAAAACAGAAAAAAGTGCACATAGCATGGATTGATTTACAATCAGTCTCCATAGTTCTCTTTTTGGATGCAGACAGCATTTTCTATCTAAAGTTTATTGGAATTGCCTTGGCTCACTGAGAGGCTAAGTACCAAGTCATTCATTGTTGATCATCACATAATCCTGCTATTACTGTGTACAATGTATTCCTGGTTCTGCTTGTTTTGCTCAGCATCAGTTCATGTAAATCTTTCCAGGCTTTTTAAAAATCATCTTGCTAATCATTTTTATTTATTTATTTATTATTATTTTTATAATAACTTTTTATTGACAGAACCCATGCCAGGGTAATTTTTTTACAACATTATCCCTTGCACTTGCTTCTGTTCTGATTTTTCCCCAACCTTCCTCCACCCCCTCCCCTAGATGGCAAGCAGTCTTATATATGTTAAATATGTTGCAATATATCCTAGATACAATATATGTTTGCAGAACCGAACAGTTCTCTTGTTGCACAGGGAGAATTGGATTCAGAAGGTAAAAAAAACCCGGGAAGAAAAACAAAAATACAAATAGTTTACATTCATTTCCCAGTGTTCTTTCTTTGGGTGTAGCTGCTTCTTTCCATTATTTATCAATTGAAATGGAGTTAGGTCTCTTTGTCAAAGAAATCCACTTCCATCAGAATACATCCTCATACAATATCGTCGTTGAAGTGTATAATGATCTCCTGGTTCTGCTCATTTCACTTAGCATCAGTTCATGTAAGTCTCTCCAAGCTTCTCTGTATTCATCCTGCTGGTCATTTCTTACAGAACAATAATATTCCATAACATTCATATATCACAATTTACCCAGCCATTCTCCAATTGATGGGCATCCATTCAATTTCCAATTTCTAGCCACTACAAACAGGGCTGCCACAAACATTTTGGCACATACAGGCCCCTTTCCCTTCTTTAGTATTTCTTTGGGATATAGGCCCAGAAGTAACACTGCTGGATCAAAGAGTATGCACAGTTTGATAACTTTTTGGGCATAATTCCAGATTGCTCTCCAGAATGGTTGGATTCATTTATAACTCCACCAACAATGCATCAGTATCCCAGTTTTCCCGCATCCCCTCTAACATTCATCATTATTTTTTCCTGTCATCTTAGCCAATCTGACAGGTTTGTAGTGGTATCTCAGAGTTGTCTTAATTTGCATTTCTCTGATCAATAGTGATTTGGAACACTCTTTCATATGAGTGGTAATAGTTTCAATTTCATCATCTGAAAATTGTCTGTTCATATCCTTTGACCATTTATCAATTGGAGAATGGCTTGATTTCTTATAAATTTGAGTCAATTCTCTACATATTTTGGAAATGAGGCCTTTATCAGAACCTTTAACTGTGAAGATGTTTTCCCAGTTTGTTGCTTCCCTTCTAATCTTGTTTGCATTAGTTTTGTTTGTATAGAGACTTTTTAATTTGACATAATCAAAATTTTCTATTATGTGATCAGTAATGGTCTCTAGTTCATCTTTGGTCACAAATTTCTTTCTCCTCCGCAAGTCCGAGAGATAAACTATCCTATGTTCCTCTAATTTATTTATAATCTCATTCTTTATGCCTAGATCATGGACCCATTTTGATCTTATCTTGGCATATGGTGTTAAGTGTGGGGCCATGCCTAATTTCTGCCATACTAATTTCCAGTTATCCCAGCAGTTTTTATCAAATAATGAATTCTTATCCCAAAAATTAGGATCTTTGGGTTTGTCAAACACTAGATTGCTATAGTCGATTATTCTGTCTTGTGAACCTAACCTTTTCCACTGATCAACTAATCTATTTCTTAGCCAATACCAAATGGTTTTGGTGACTGCTGCTTTATAATATAATTTTAGATCAGGTACAGCTAGGCCGCCTTCATTTGATTTTTTTTTTTCATTAATTCCCTTGAGATTCTCAACTTTTTATTGTTCCATATGAATTTTGTTGTTATTTTTTCTAGATCATTAAAATATTTTCTTGGAAGTCTGATTGGTATAGCACTAAATAAATAGATTAGTTTAGGGAGTATTGTCATCTTTACTATATCTGCTCGGCCTATCCAAGAGCACTTAATATTTTTCCAATTATTTAAGTCTGACTTTATTTGTGTGGAAAGTTTTTTGTAATTTTGCTCATATAATTCCTGACATTCCTTTGGTAGATAGATTCCCAAATATTTTATGCTATCAACAGTTATTTTGAATGAAATTTCTCTTTGTATCTCTTGCTATTGGATTTTGTTGGTGATGTAGAAAAATGCTGAGGATTTATGGGGATTTATTTTGTATCCCACTACTTTGCTAAAGTTATGAATTATTTCCCATAGCTTTTTAGTAGAATCTCTGGGTTCTCTAGGTATACCATCATATTATCTGCAAAGAGCGATAATTTGGTTTCCTCATTGCCTACTCTAATTCCTTTAATATCTTTCTCGACTCTTATTGCAGAGGCTAGTGTTTCTAATACAATATTGAATAATAATGGTGATAGTGGGCACTCTTGCTTCACTCTAGATCTTACTGGGAAAGGTTCCAGTTTTTCCCCATTGCATATGATGCTTACTGATGGTTTTAAATATATGCTCCTGACTATTTTAAGGAAAAATCCATTTATTTCTATGCTCTCAAATGTTTTTATTAGGAATGGATGTTGGATTTTATCAAATGCTTTTTCTGCATCTATTGAGATGATCATATGTTTTTTGTTTGGTTGATTATTGATACAGTCAATTATACTAATAGTTTTCCTAATATTGAACCAGCCCTGCATTCCTGGTATAAATCCTACTTGGTCATAGTGTATTATCCTGGGGATGATTTTCTGTAATCTTTTTGCTAATATTTTATTTAAGATTTTAGCATCAATATTCATTAGAGAGATTGGTCTATAATTTTCTTTCTCTGTTTTCAACCTACCTGGTTTGAGTATCAGTACCATGTCTGTGTCGTAAAAGGAGTTTGGTAGGACTTCTTCAATCCCTATTTTTTCAAATAGTTTATTTAGCATTGGAGTTAATTGTTCTTTAAATGTTTGGTAGAATTCACATGTAAATCCATCTGGTCCTGGGGATTTTTTCTTAGGGAGTTGGTTAATAGCTTGTTCTATTTCTTTTTCTGAGATGGGATTGTTTAGGATATTTACTTCTTCCTCTGTTAGTTTGGGCAAGCTATATTTTTGGAGGTATTCTTCTATTTCATTTAAGTTGTCAAATTTATTGGCATAAAGTTGGGCAAAGTAACTCCTAATTATTGCTCTAATTTCCTCTTTGTTAGTGCCAAGTTCTCCCTTTTCATTTTGAAGACTAACGATTTAATTTTCCTCTTTCCTTTTTTTAATCAGATTTACTAAGGGTTTGTCTATTTTGTTGGTTTTTTCATAGAACCAACTCTTAGTTTTATTAATTCAATAGTTTTTTTTTTTTACTTTCAATTTTATTGATCTCTCCTTTTATTTTTAGACTTTCAAGTTTAGTGTTTGATTGGGGTTTTTTTAATTTGTTCCTTTTGTAGCATTTTTAGTTGCAAGCCCAATTCATTGACCTTCTCTTTCTCTATTTTATGCAAATAGGCCTCTAGAAATATGAAATTTCTCCTTATTACTGCTTTGGCTGCATCCCATACATTTTGGTATGATGTCTCATTATTATCGTTTTCTTGGGTGAAGTTATTAATTATGTCTATGATTTGCTGTTTCACCCAATCATTTTTTAGTATGAGATTATTTAGTTTCCAATTATTTTTTGGTCTACTTTCCCCTGGCTTTTTATTTACTGTAATTTTCATTGCATCGTGGTCTGAAAAGGATGCATTTACTATTTCTGCCTTATTGCATTTGAGTTTGAGATTTTTATGTCCTAATATATGGTCAATTTTTGTACAGGTTCCATGAACTGCTGAAAAGAAAGTGTACTCCTTTCTTTCTCCATTATGTTGTCTCCAGAGATCTATCATATCTAATTTTTCTAGTATTCTATTTACCTCTTTGACTTCTTTCTTATTTATTTTGTAGTTTGATTTATCTAATTCTGAGTGCAAGGTTGAGATCTCCCATTATTATAGTTTTGCTGTCTATTTCTTCTTGCAGCTCTCTTAGTTTCTCTTTTAAGAATTTAGAAGCTACACCACTTGGTGCATATATGTTTAATATTGATATTGCTTCATTATGCTACCCTTTAGCAAGATATAGTGCCCTTCCTTATCTCTTTTAATTAGATCAATTTTTGCTTTAGCTTGATCTGAGATCAGGATGGTTACCCCTGCTTTTTTTACTTCACCTGAAGCATAGTAGATTTTGCTCCAACCTTTTACCTTTAACCTGCATGTATCTCCCTGCTTCAGGAGTGTTTCCTGTAAACAACATATTGTAGGATTCTGGCTTTTAATCCACTCTGCTAACCACTTTGTCTTTATGGGGGAGTTTACCTCGTTCACATTTATGGTTAAAATGACCAATTCTATATTACTTGCCATCTTGTTAACCCCTGTTTATGCTTTTCTCCCTTCTTTCTCCCTTACCCCCCTTCCCAGTATTAAGCTTGTGAGCACCACTTGCTTCTCACAGCCCTCCCTTTTTAGTATCCCTGCCCCCCAGCCTTAGAGTTCCTCCCCCTATCTTATCCCTTTCCCTCACAGTTTCCGTATTCCCTTGCACTTAGCTTATTCCTTCCCTTTTCACTTTTCCCTTCTCACTTTTCAATGAGGTGGGAGAAGTTTCACCATAAATTGAATATGTCTAAAATTTTCCTCTTAAAGCCAATTCTGAAGGCAGTAAGATACCCACTATATTCATCCCTCTCCATTCTTTCTCTCAGATATAATAGGTTTCTTTTGCCTCTTCATGAGATGTAGTACCCCCACTTTGCCTTTTTCTGGTACAATGTCCTTTCCACATCTGGTTTCTAGAACAAGGTATACATGTATTCTTTATACATCTTTATGGCAGAAATACAGTTCCCAAGATTTATTTTTATCTTTTTAGGTTTCTCTTGAGTTCTATATTTGTAGATCAAACTTTTTGTTAAGTTCTGTTTTTTTTTTTTCATCAAAAATAGGTGAAATTCACTTATTTCGTTGAATGTCCATCTTCTTCCCTGGAAAAAGATGCTCATTCTGGCTGGGTAAGTTATTCTTGGTTGCATACCAAGTTCCTTAGCCTTTCAGAATATCATATTCCAGGCCCTTCAATCCTTTAATGTGGACGCTGCTAGATCCTGGGTGATCCTTATTGTGGCTCCTCGATACTTGAATTGGGTTTTTCTAGCCACTTGCAGTATTTTTTCCTTCATCTGAGGGTTCTGGCATTTGGCCACTATATTTCTTGGTGTTTTGATTTTAGGATCCCTTTCAGTAGATGATCGATGAATTCTTTCAATGTCTATTTTACCCTCTGTTTCTATGACTTCTGGGCAGTTCTCTTTGATAATTTCCTGGAAAATTGTGTCCAGGCTCTTTTTTTTTATCATACTTTTCTGGGAGTCCAATAATTCTCAGATTGTCTCTCCTGGATCTATTTTCCAGGTCTGTTGTCTTCCCCAGAAGGTATTTCACATTCTTTTCCATTGTTTGATTTTTTTGGTTTTGCTTGACTGATTCTTCTTGTCTCCTCGAGTCATTCAATTCCATTTGTTCGATTCTGATTTTCAATGAAGTATTTTCTTCACTCACTTTTTAAATATCTTTTTCTAATTATCCAATTGAGTTCTTTTGTTCTATGGAATTTTTTTCCATTTCGCCAATTTTATTTCTTAGAGAGCTATTTTCTGTTTCTAGTTCACTAAACCTATTTTTCAAGGATTTGATTTCTTTATCCACTCTGTCTTTAAATGAGTGTGATGACTTCTCCAGACTCTCTTGCCAAGCCTCCTTCTCCTTTTCCTATTTTTCTTCTAGCTCTCTTGTGAGAGCCTTTTTAATTTCTTCTATGAGATTCATTTGTGCTGAGGAACAGATGATCTTCTCCTTTGGGGATTCACTTGGAGACAGTCTGTTTTTAATCTCCTCAGGGTTTAGAGTCTGCTCTCTATCCATATAGAAGCTGTCAAGGGTTAAGGTCCTTTTCAATTTTTTGCTCATTTTGTCAGAGAAGAATCAAAGACAAACTAGCAAAGAAAAAAAAAGAAAAAAACCCTAAATGGAGTCTGCTTTTTTGGGGGAGGGGCTGGATGGTATTACCGAGCTTCCTCTACAGACTGCGGGGGCAGCAGTGAGGCACTAGCAGGACTGCGCTGCGCCTGCGCTCTGAGACTCCTAGAGCGTGCTGAGACCCTGTGGGGGAGGGGTGGCCAGGTCCTGAGAGACTCCAGCTGTTTGGGGTTGTATCCTTCACCCCTGATGTTTTTAGCTTCTCTGCTGGGCTACTGACTTGGGCAAAGTATCCAATCCTGTAGCAAAGCTCCCCTCCCCCCCGCCACCCTGCAGAGACTGCTGAGATCACACCCCACCCTGCTCCGGTCTGCTCAGCTGTGAGCTTCGAGCTGCTGCCACCTGCCCTCAGCCTGCACCTGATCTAAAACCTTCTCTGCCCTCAAGCAAAAACAGACCTTTCCTGGAGAATCTCAAGAATGTCTTCTCTTGGTAACTATTTGTGGGGCTTTTTTCAGTCAAACATTAATTCAGAGGCTTGTAATGAAATGGATTCTGAGAAAAAACATGGAGCTTACACAGCTGTGTGCCTCCTCTCTGCCATCTTGGCCAGAAGTCCTGCTAATCATTTTTAATAGAATAATAATATTCTCAAAGTATTTCTTAGGAATATAAGAATCAATTGAGTGACATGGGAGACAATGGACAGGACCTCCCAGTATGGTGTGATCTCATTAGAGAAGCTACTGCTTTATGAGTAAAGCAAATTGAATTAGCTCAGAAGAAATGCAATATGTGAAAACTCAGAGAATCCATCCCAAATATTCATAGGGATTATTGGTGTCTAACTTGTGTCAGCGCATTCTGATCAACCACAGTAGGACGCACTCTAACTCAACTTTAACATAATGCTGTCATTTTGGTCCTCTTCAAGATTGAAGGATAACAACTATGATAGCAAGTAATCTGATATAGGTTGTATATGTACAATCATTTTAAACACATGGCCCAGCTTTTTCAGCTCTCTTTTATGTGTTGCTTTCTATCTTTAGAATACAAGCTTCTTGAAGGCAGGAATTATCTTTCATTGTATTGATGTCCTGACAACTCAGCCCAGTGCTTGGCACATAGTAAGCACTTAATTGGACAGCTAAGTAGTGTAGTGGATAGAGTGCAGACCTGGAATCAGGAAGAAAGACCTGACTTCAAATTCAATCTAAGACACTACTGTGAACCTGGGCAAGTAAGTCACTTAAATTTCCTCATTTGTGAAATGAGCTGGAGAAGATGATGTCATATATCTTTACCATATATCTGTGCTTAGAAAACCCCAAACAGGATTATAAATAGTTGGATATGACTGAAACAACTGAACAAAAAGCACTTAGTGAATGCTTATTTTCTGCTGGTCTTGCTTTACCTTCTAGTCTACATTGTTAAAGAGAGTTTCTTCATCAAGAGCTGCTATTACCAGTAAATCCGAAGCCTTCTATCTCCCTAGGGAGGAAAAATGTACCAGTCCTTGTGCAAAGAGATGAGATTACAAAGACAAAAATTAAAGTAGCCCAGCCCTTGAGGAATTTACACATATAGACTATATAATATTTAAGTCAATATCTACTAGAGCACTTAAAGTGATATTAGTCAACTATAGTTAAACTGAGCCAATTAGAATTGAATTGACTGCTCTGAACAGAGAATGTTTTGAGTTACTTTGACAACCTTCTTGAAATTAAATTATCACGTACACCTAGAAAATTATTTCCAAAGCCACCTTATTAAATTCATAGAGACCAGAAATCTAGAACTGAAGTAGCCACAATGGCCATGTAGTCTAAACTCTCATTTTACAAATGAGTAAATTGAAGCCTATCAAGGCTAAGTAATTTACATAGTATCAAAGGCAAGATTTGAACACAGGACTTCCGAACCCAAAGCCAACAATCACCCAACTTATAAATTTAGCTTTTAAAAGCATTATGACACCAACTGATTTGAGCTACATAACAACCCTAAAAGGTGGCTATTAATATTATCCCCATTGTATAGATGAAACTGAGGTTCTTAGAGATCCAATGATTTGTAACAAAATATTTATGGCCAGATTTGAAACCACATCTGCTGACTTATAGCTAGTTGGCACAGTGGGATGGAGTCCCAGGCTTAGAATCAGGAAAATTATTTTCCCTGAGTTCAGAGCAAGTCATTTCACTCTGTTTGCCTCAGTTTCCTCATCTATAAATAAACTGGGGAAAGAAATGACAAATTACTCTGCTATCTTTATCATGAAAACCCCCAAGGGGATCATCAAGTGTTCTATACCACTGAAAAATGACAAAATAACAGCTCCTGAATGAAACTGAATGAATGAACCCAACACTCTCTTTCTACAGAACTTTGATGCCTCTATCTTTGACATATGTAGGATGCATGATGGTAGACATATACCTACTTCATCTCAAGAGATTAGAAATAAAAGCAGCTCTTATGGCTTTGTCTCCATGCCCAGAGCTAGAAATCAGAGTAGGTGTTCACTGCAGACCAAATTGACTAATAAAATATCAGACTTTGGAAGAAAAAAAGCCACTTAAGAAGGAGGAGGGAAAAACAAAAAAGAAAGGGAAGTCTTGGGGGTGGGGGTGGGAGAGAGACAGAGAGACAGAGACATATAGAAAGAGAGAGACAGAGAGAGACAGAGACAGAGAGGAGAGGAGAGACAGAGACAAAGAGAGAAACAGAGAGATGGAGGAAAGGGGAGGGAGATGGGGAGAAGGAGGGGGAGGAAAGGAAGGAGAGAGAGGGAAGGAGAGGAGGAGAAAAAGAGAGGGAAAGGGAGAGAGAAAGAGAGAGAGAGAGAGAGAGAGAGAGAGAGAGAGAGAGAGAGAGAGAGAGAGAAAGATAGAGAGAGAGAGAGAGAGAGAGAACAAGAGCACTTAAATTTAATCAGAATTCCTATTCTCTTTGAGATAACATCTTCAATTGATTAATCCTTTCTTGTACATTACTTGCATCCTGAGAGGTAGTCGTGGTTTTCATTTTGCATTCTACTCTTAAAGCATGATAAATAGCTCTTGTCAGATTTACTTCACCCTGACCAGTGGCTATAGCAGTGGGGGTAGGGCAGGGTCAGGGAGCTGGCCTCCAATAATCTCCTGTAATTCTTCTTCTCTGGCCAGCCCCTCCTCCTCCTTCTTTTTTTTCCCTACTATTTCATCCATCTTGTTGCTTTCAGGAGCTGAATGAACTGTAGTTGGAGATGTGAAATTATTTTACACATTACAGATTGTATTTAGTGAGGACATTTATGAAATGCCAAGACTCTCCTTTTAGAAAGAAACCAATAGCCCTTTTTATATTAAGTGTCTTTAAATACATAAGGGTTATGTTTACCATGATAGGATTGTGAGAAAGGAAGGGAAAATGAAAACATCCACAAGAAAAGGTTGGGTCTATAGATAATATTTTTTTCAAATAAGACCATTATTGAAGTCTGAACATATCAAACAGAACTAAAATAAAGTAATTGCAGTAGAGCAAAGAAACCAAGAGAGTATGTCTATAATACATACCTATCCAACATGGTGTTTCATGTAGAAACACAGATCATATAAACAGATGTTAATAAATGATCCATATAAATGAGTATCATTTCAGTGAGTTCTTCTATTACCCAGCATCTCAGAGAGGACAAGTTTGGTGGAGGCAAGATAGAGAACTGTGAATGCTGGTCAATGGTCCTTTAAATTTTAGTACCACTTTATGTAATTTGGACATATTACTCCAACTGGGTCTAAACTTTTATCCAACAGAGTGTGTTTCCAAGGGTTAATGTTTCCATTAGGGAAATAATGGAACATTTTCTTGAGTCAACCACTGTGCCCAGGAGGAGTCTTAGTTTTCTGTTTGCTTAAAATAATCTATTTAATGCTACCCTTGCTGTGGAAAACCAACACATTTGTTGGCTATTGGGTTATTGTTTTTTTAACTTGTTTAATAGTCCATCAATACCCCCAGATACTAGGCCAAATAACATAGAATGGAGTCCCTTTATAAAACTAGTGGGAGATGGCACATGAAATAACTACATCACAGGTTAATTGTGCTAAATGAAAAAAGTTTATTTGTTTTTTGTTATATATACTTGTGTTTTGCATCCAAGCACAGACTTTCATCCCACACCATTCATTCAGGAAATATTTGCTGAACACTTTCTACACACATGACTCTTTGATAGGTACTTTGAACACATAGAAATGTATACAAGAGATAGTTCTGTGTTCAAAGAATTTATAATCAACCAATAGACATTAACTTAGACAAAATGCTATAGGTAAGACATTGAGAAAAAAACATAGTGTAAAAGACAATTCAGTGGCTGGACCCGAGTTCAAACACTGCCTGAAATACTTAGTATTTGTCTGACCCTAAGTAGGTAAAGTAACCTCTTTAACCTTTATTTGCACATCTGTAAAACAGGGAAAATAATAACACCAATTTCAAAAATTTGCAGGGAGCCACAAGTCAGATAGTGTATGTAAAACACTGTGTGCAACTTAAAATGCAAAGTTCTACTGTTACTACTACCATTACCACTACTACCACCACCACCACTATAAATTCCATACCATAGGAAGAGAGAGGAAAGATAAATCATTGCTAGTGAGGGATAAATTTTTTTTTTAATCCCACAAAAAATTATTATACACTTTAAGTTTACCGTGTGCTGGGCACTGGAAGAGATCCAAAGTTTAGATTCACTGTCCTTAAATTTGGGAGATGTTACTTTATATAAATAGTTCCAAAACGTCCTACTCAGGGGTTATAGAAATATAACTTCTAGCTCACTTTTATTAGTGCTCCCTGCACATATGTAGCCTTAGGCCTCAATCCAGTTCCTGCATGGATATCAGACCCCAACTTCATTATATGAAGCAGGCTTCCACTATCTCCTTTTGCTGAGTTAGACAGGAAAAATGATACAATATGTGCTTTTGGGATTTTTTTTTTTTTATTTCTGGAGCACGTTAGTCTGATACTCTTTCCCATTTTTAAAAAAAGTAATTATTATGAGAAAGTTGAATTATGTTACTTTCACCCACTCTAATGTCATTATGAGAATCCTCTCTTTGAATTTCTTGATCATTGTCCAATCTGATAACTTTTTTTTAGGTTTTCATTGAAGTCATATGGGAGAGCTATGTCTCTATATACTCTTTCATGTTATTTATTTATTTATTTGTTTTTTGCTGAGGCACTTGGGATTAAATGACTTGTGTAGGGTCACACATCTAGGAATATTTAGTGTCTGAGGCAAGATTTGAACTCAGGTCCTCCTGACTTCAGGGCTGATATTCTCTCCATTGTGCCATCGAACTGCCCCTTCTTTCATGTTATCTTAATAAGCATCATTCCCCAAAAAAGAAAGGGCAACAGAGAAATAGGGAGAGAAAACATTGATAAGGTACTCAGAAAAAGATAAGTTAACAAAAGAAAGGAAGTATTATCCTAAGGGGAAAATATTCAATTCATCAAAATTTGTTAATCATGTACTATGTGCCAGGCACTAAATTACATGCTGGTAGTACAAATGATCCTTGCCTTTAGGGAGCTTTCATTAAGTTGAGGGGGGAAGAATTAAATATTAAAATATATAAAAAGAAAATCAAAGATAATTCTGTGAGCTAGAGCACTAATACCCAGGATAATAGAGAAAAAATATATATAGGTAGTAGCTAACCTGAGTTTTGAAGGAATTTTAGGATCCCAAGAAATCATTTGAGCTGAGGGAGAAAAGCACTCC
This sequence comes from Antechinus flavipes, assembly GCF_016432865.1. Lineage (NCBI taxonomy): Eukaryota > Metazoa > Chordata > Mammalia > Dasyuromorphia > Dasyuridae > Antechinus > Antechinus flavipes. The sequence continues at coordinate 267,688,314 of NC_067399.1, forward strand.
AGGCATGGAGAATAGTTTGTGTGTTATAAAGAGAAATGAAGAAGCACATCAGTAAGAGAAGTCTGGCTAGAACATAGAGTAACATACAACATCAGGAAAATTAGTTTGGGGCCAGATTTTGAAGAACTTTAAATGTCAAACAAAAGAGTTAGTACTTTAATCCTTGGAGACTAAAGCTCTTTAGTAGGAGCCTGTCATGGTGAAGTCTGTGACTTAAAAATATCTATTTGACAGCTAATTAGAAAATGGATTGGAAAGGAGAAAGAGGAGGCAGAAAGGACAAATTAGGAAACTTTTGTAATAATTCAGGTGAAAAAGAATGGAGGACTAAGGGAGGAAGGTGGCCATGTCAGTATAGAATAAGGATTGAATATTGGAGATGAGATAAAATCTATAAGACTTTGTTATTAATGAATTATGAAAGTTGTATTAAAAAACAAAATCAGTTATGATTTTTAAGTGTTACAAACCTGGTTTTTGGAAGGATGTTGGTATCTTTAACAGAAATTGTTAAAATAAGGGCTATATATGGAGAGAAATATAATGAATTATAATTTGGAAATATAATGAGCTATAACTTGAAGAGTTTGAAAGGACTACTTTAAGTATTTGAATCAGAGAAGAAGATTCTTTCACTAACATTCTCAAGTAATTGAAGTTCAGCTGTTTAAATTCTCAAATCCCCTCCCAAATTCTTCTATAAATCCCATTCTCCCAGTTTATGAAACATTTCCCTCTGATTTAGTAGCACCAGAAGGGTGAAAACCCAAGTATTATCAGCTTTATGGCAATACTCTTTTATTTCCTTTGGGAATGAATAATTGCCATGCCTCAGTTGACTCTCACTAAGGTCCCCAAAGCCACAAGTATTAGTGAAATACAAATATGTATCCTGTGATATATACATATTGGAATACATGTTTACATATGTGTATATATGTACATATATTTGTTGCATATAAAAATATATTCATCAATATATGTAATGGGCTGAGGCTTGAGTTGATGCACTGAGGTCCCTAGCACATGAGGCTAAATAGTAATTGGACCATACTCTATTAATATGTAAGCTTGGAGAAAGAATGGCCCCCACCCACTCTTTGTGCAAGTCCTGATGTGTTGTATAGGAAATGACGATTTTGGTGGGTGGAGGCAGGGGAGTGGAAAAGGAAGGGGAGGAGAGACTTTTGGGATTGCTATTGCCACGGCTTTTCTGTTTGTTTTCTCTTCTTCTTTTTGCTGAGGCAGTTGGGGTTAAGTGACTTGCCCATGGTCACACAACCAGGAATTGTTAAGTGTCTGAGGCTGGATTTGAACTCAGGTCCTCCTGACTTCAGGGCTGGTGCTCTACCCACTGAGCCATCTCCTCCCCTTCCATTCTTTCTCCAAGCTTACATATTAATAGAGTATGGTCCAATTACTATTTAGCCTCATGTGCTTGGGACCTCAGTGCATCAACTCAAGCCTCAGCCCATTACAAATATATAATAATTATATATCTTTATATATTCTATATCAATATCAACAAGATATATATCAATGTATCATGTTCAAGATTCAAATGCAAATATATCTTTGGTTACTCATCGATAGCATGATATGGTAGCTGCCTATAGATTTAAAAAACCTAAATTTGACTTCTAATTCAGTTACTTAAACTAGCTATGTGATCCTGGGAAAATCACTTAACTTCTCAGCTTCAATTTACTTAGCTATAAAATGAAGATAAAAAAAAAAAAAACTCATAGTCTCATTATAAAGATCAAATGAAATTGGATGTATACATATATATTACACACATCTATATGTACCTGTACACACACACACACACACACACACACATGTATTTTTGTATGTAAGCTTTGTGAGCCTTAAAGGACCAACTAATACCAGATATTTTTGTTGTTGTAACTATTGTCAGTAACAACCAGTGGAGGGATAGAAACTTGGATGACAGCAGAGAGTTTCTCTGCCTTCCTTAGAATAACAAGGGAAACAAATACCTTTCATTCTTCCATTTCAGTTATCCAAAAGTATTGATAAAAGTTCAAAGTTTAAACTAATACTTTCACAGTTTGATAGAAATGGTAATTATTAGAGAAATGACAAACCATGATAAATCTACCACATTACAAAAATTTGGTGTAACTGTTGTTCCTCTTTTTACTCACCATGTATAATTGGAGCTAATGACAAATGGATGCCAACTGTTGGATATCCTTGTCCCTCTGAATCCTCCTCACGTGCCTTGCACTAGTACCAAGCCCGGCTATCATATGAGGACACAGCCTGTGAGTACATTGCTACTATATTAAGGGCTGGCGACTACCATCTTTCATGTTCTCATATATCTCTGGGTCACAGCCCACAGGGCTTGAAGCAAGAAGGTGACTTCCACACGTGCCTGTCAGATGTCTGGTCTTGTGGCACATGGAGTTTTTCCCTTGACATCTGTGGCCATGTCCCCTGTTACCCATGCCCTCTGTGTCCTGTCAGAAGCTGCCAGTGCCTATAATTTGAAGCCAGCCTAGAGTGGATATAATTTTTCTTCCCTGAATTCCAAGGATTAGAGACTTGCTGATGTGAATGCCATCAGTGTGAGACAGGCTGGCTGCCTCCATGAAAGACTTTGTCATGTCCATGGCAGTGGAATTTTAGAATCACATGACTTCATGTGCAATTGACTTAACTTTCCTACTCCTCCATGAAATCATTTTTGTTACATATACACATTGCATAGTTAAAATGTAATAATTCTTTTCTCCACTATTTAACATGTCAAATATTTTGGTGAGCTGCCATACAGGTTAGTTACTAGTTAACTTACACTGGGGTTTCTTCTCTTTTTAAAAATTTATTCAAACATTGAATATCTTTTCATTGTCATCAAATATTAAAGCAAATATTATTCTCTTTTATTTATTTATTTATTTAACTTTTTATTGACAGAACCCATGCCAGAGTAATTTTTTTTTTTACAACATTATCCCTTGCACTCGCTTCTGTTCTGATTTTTCCCCTCCCTCCCTCCACCCCCTTCCCTAAGTGGCAAGCAGTCCTATATATGTTAAATATGTTGCAGTATATCCTAGATACAATATATGTTTGCAGAACCAAACAGTTCTCTTGTTGCACAGGGAGAATTGGATTCAGAAGGTATAAATAACCCGGGAAGAAAAACAAAAATGCAGATAGTTTACATTCATTTCCCAGTGTTCTTTCTTTGGGTGTAGCTACTTCTGTCCATCATTTATCAATTGAAATGGAGTTAGGTCTTTTTGTCAAAGAAATCCACTTCCATCAGAATACATCCTCATACAGTATCGTCGTTGAAGTGTATAATGATCTCCTGATTCTGCTCATTTCACTTAGCTTCAGTTCATGTAAGTCTCTCCAAGCCTCTCTGTATTCATCCTGCTGGTCATTTCTTACAGAACAATAATATTCCATAACATTCATATACCACAATTAATCCAACCATTCTCCAATTGATGGGCATTCATTCAATTTCCAGTTTCTAGCCACTACAAACAGGGCTGCCATAAACAGCAATATTATTCTCATATAATTTATTGGTGCAAATCCAATCAAATTTATTGATTTGTAATTCATAAGATAAAATAATTGGAACAGGAAGAGACATTAGAGATCATACAGGTCCATATCTTTCATTTTATAGATGAAAAACTGAGGCTTGCTTGAGTGAAATTCTGAATCTTTCGAGAGTTACTTATCATTATTGAATTAATAAAAGATACACAGCTAACTAGCTAATAGAAAAACACTCATAGTCAGCTAAAATAACCACTGCCTATTGCCATCATCCACTGGGAATTTTAGCATAAAAGCCATTCATTGGCTTCTATAATTAATTGTAGAATGTACAAATTTAAGATCTATGTGAAAGTTTTACTATCAAAATAAAAAAAAATATCCTAAATAAAATTCAAAATTAACCATCTATATATCCCATTATCACTTATATAACCTCCTCAACAATACGCCCCTTCTCAACACACACACACACACACACACACACACACACACACATACACACACAGCCTAAGAGAACATAAGGAAAGATGAAGAAGGAGAGATATTCCTGCAACATAATTAATTAATATTTAAAGGCTAAAAATCAAACCATCTATCATAAATGTTTATTAAGCAGTTATGATGTGCCAGGCAAAGTGTGAAGCAGTGATACAAGGAAAAAGAGTGAAACAGTCCCTGACCAAGAGATTTCCAATCTAGTATACAACACAGACTAAATGCCAATATGTGGGAGTAACTTGTATGGTTGTATCCTCAGAATTTGTGATTTTATTCTCTAGATATACTTTCAGTGCTGAAGCTCCCTCCGACCAGGCAGATTAGCAACTAGGTAATGGCTGATAGTCTTAACAGAATTGCCCCAGAGCATTGGAAAGTTGTAACTTTTCTTTTTTACTTTTTCTTTTTTTTTTTTAATTAAAGTGTTTTTTTAAATTTTCAGAGCAGCTAAGTGGCACAGTAGATAAAGTACCAATCCTGAAGTCATGAGGACCTGAGTTCAAATCTGACCTCAGACACTTAATACTTCCTAGCTGTGTGACCCTGAACAAGTCACTTAACCACAATTGCTTCAGAAAATTTTTTTTTCTATTTTCAAAACATGTGCATGGCTAATTTTCTTTTTTTCTTTTCTTTTTTTTTTCTGAGAATTGATCATAATGTAATCTTGTTGTTGACGTGTACAATGATCTCCTGGTTCTGCTCACTTCATGTACATGCATCAGTTCATATACATCTCTACAGGCTTCTCTGAAATCATTTTGCTGATCATTTCTTATAGAACAATAATATTCCATAATATTCATATACCATAACTTATTCAACCATTCTCCAACCGATGAGCATACATTCAATTTTCAATTTCTTGACACTACATAAAGGGCTGCCACAAACATTTTTGCACATGTGGGTCCTTTTCCCTCTTTTAAGATCTTTTTGGGATATAAGCCCAGTAGAAACATTGCTGGTCAAAGAGTATTCACAGTTTGATGACTTTTTGAGCATAGTTCCAAATTGCTTTCCAGAATGGTTGGAGCTGTTCGCAGTTCCACGAACAATGTATGTGTCCCAGTTTTCCCACATCCCTCCAAAATTTATCATTAGCTTTTCCTATTTTCTTAGCTAATTTAAAAGGTGTGTAGTTGTACCTCAGAGTTGTCTTAATTTGCATTTCCCTCATCTAGAGTGATTTAAAGCACCTTTTCATATGACTAGAAATGGTTTCAATTTTTTTCATCTGAAAATTGTCTGTTCATATCCTTTGACCCTTTATCAATTGGAAAATGGTTTGAATTCTTATAAATTTGAGTCAATTCTCTATATATTTTAGAAATAAGACCTTTATTAGAACCTTTGAATGTAATTTTTTTTCCAGTTTATTGCTTCCCTTCTAATCTTGTCTGCATTGGTTTTGTTTGTACAAAAACTTTTTAACTTAATATAATCAAAATTGTCTATTTTGTATTCAGTAATGCATTCTAATTCTTGTTTGACCACAAATTCCTTTCTTCTCCACAGATCTGAGAGGTAAACCACCCTTTGTTCTTCTAATTTGCTTATAATATCACTCTTTATGTCTAACTCATGAATCCATTTCGACCCTATCTTGGCATAGGGTGTTAGATGTAGGTCAGTGCCTAGTTTCTGACATACTAATTTTTAATTTTCCCAGCAGTTTTTGTTAATAGTGAGTTCTTATCCCAAAAGGTGATGTCTTTGAGTTTGTCAAACACTAGATTACTATAGTCACTGACTATTTTGTCCTGTGAACCTAATCTATTCCACTAATCAACTACTCTGTTTCTTAACCAGTACCAAATGGATTTGATGACCACTGCTTTATAATATAGTTTTAGGTCTGGTACAGCTAGGGTACCTTCATTTGCACTTTTTCATTAATTCCCTTGATATTCTTGACTTTTTGTTTTTCCAGATGAAATTTGTTGTTATTTTTTCTAGCTCTGTAAAATTATTTCTTGAGAGATTGATTGCTATGGAACCGAATAAGTAGATAAATTAAATTAATAAATTTATTTATTTATTATTAACAATAAATTGTTAAAGTTATAACTTTTCTAAGGTCATATTGCCTTATAAGCCAGTCTAAACCATAAGAAATAAGCATAAACTCAATTCAGGAAAAATTAATCTTACATTAGTCTTAAAAATTGCTTGAAGCACTGAAGAAAACAAGTAACCTTCTTGTTTCAGAGAGCCAATAAACATGTAAGGTGAAGTTTGGAATCAGACATGAAGGCCAACTCTCTAAACTATTATATCACATTATTATATGTGTTATAATTCACTGTTTATCAAGGCCCTTAATTTTATCAGTGTCAAGAACCTCACTGATATATATGGTGATTATTACATACCTTCATCTTTTTCATTAGTATATAGGAGTCAAAAATCAAATCATCAGTTATATTCTATCAGAGCTATAGTAGATTGCTCCTTAGATGGCTGGAAGTTCATTGTTTTACTTGTTAGCACATTTGAAGACTTGTCTTCTGTTGAGACTCATAACCTTAAGCAGCCCAGTAGCAAAGGTACATTGTAGCATAAATCGTTAGGACTTCAGTAGAGAGACATGTAAAATAAGCAATATTTATGAGAGTCAGTGGGATACAGAATAAAGTCCTGAATTTGCAGTGAAAGGACTTGCATTTGATTCCTGTCTCTGTTGTCTACGTACTTTGGATCTTGGACAAGGTGAGCTCTCTCTGAATATTATTTTCTTCATCCATAAAAATGGGTAGTGGTGGAAAAAGTTGAAGAGGTAAGGAGGATTTATAGGAAAAAGGAAAAATGCTATGGAAAACTGGCTCAGTGTGAGGGAGCTACTTCCAAGGACCCAACAATCAACTCTTTAAGGAGTACATAGACTACAGAGTATGGGAGCTGGGGAGAGCCTCCCTCATGATGGGAGTCACTGAGGAGTCACTTTATCAAGGAGAGAGTATCTTGTCCTACACCTTTTACACAAGGTGCTCCATTCTTTTACCCAAAAGAGATGGCTAGTGCTACATGTATTAGTTTTAAATAGGATGAAATGAAACAGGAGAAGTAATAAATTAGATTTCACACTTTGCTGTGCTTGATGAACTGATATAAAATTTGCCAACTTCCTGAGTTCCAACGCAGCTGTTTGCTGTATGGAACATAGCCTATAAAAATGAGACTTTAAGTCCTAAAAATTTCTACACAAATCATCATAAAAAGAACTTAGTTCTCATAAAGCAAGAGGCTAAAGAAATACATTGCAGTTTTAATACTAAAATGAGCCCCTCTCCACCTTGCATTGCCATTTTCCCTCCAAAAAAAAGAAAATGGTGCCAAAGAATTCTTGGTCTTTTAACTCTCACTACAACAGCAACAGCCATAGACTATAATATACCAATCCCTGATTCTCCATATCAAATATCTTGTCATGTGCATAGAGAGATCAGTAGTAATTTTGAATTACCCTTGTAGCAGCTGTTTAAAATCTGGCAGGTGTACATCCTTAGGGCTGGTGTTACTGATGAGTTTGACAGAAAAGAGAGCAGAGTCTATGGAGAGATAATGCTTCAGATCAAGAGTCCTCGGCTTTAATCCAGGGTCTACTAGGGACACTGTTGATGACCTTGTACAGACTGTTTAACCTCTCTACCTTAGCCTTTCCAATAGAAAAGTCCAGGTTTAAGTCAGCTAAATTTCTCCACAGATTACTTATGTGTGTGTTTCTAAGTAAGTGCTGTTTAAGACATATGCAAGGTGTCCTAAATGTTTCAGTACAAATTTTAAGCTGCAATTGCCTAAATTAAATTATTATTATATCTAACACATTAAGTGTATGTACATATATGAATACATAAAATGTTGTATAACACATATGGATGTATATTACTCTATTTCTCATGTACATATTCTAATGTTGTATTGTGTGAATTAGTACATTATAACTTGTCAGAAATAAGTCACAGGCTAGAATACTTTCACAAGTTGACTTTAAATTTATTAATGTATATTATGCACATATAGATATATACATTTAATATATTCACAACATATACAGATACAAAATGCATACATTTATTACATAAGAAAAATTATATATTATATATAAAATATGTTTTCTTATGTAATAAATGTACGTGTATATATGTACATATATGCATTTGTGTATGTCTTTATATAGGAATCTGCACACATTTGGTCAGCATGCTTAAGTTTAATATAGCACTTTGAATTTCAAAAGTACTTATGAAAATTCATTACCTGTATTGGTTATTCCTTCTAATCATCCTAGGAAGTTATTCTAAAAATTTTGATGAGATACAGCTAATAACATCACTAGTTTCTCAGAATTGGAGAGAATTGATATTCATTTTCATCCCATCCAACACCCATTGTTCTTTAATACTCACTACATTGTTACTTATCAAAAATAAGTGACAAGTTAGAATCCTGTCAGAGATTGAATATAGTGTACATTTAGGTAAATGGACATAAGTAAAGATGGATCTAGGGGGTGGAGTGTTGTAGCCAAATCTGAATTTAGCATATCAAAGAAGAAATGGGATAAATGAAAATCTGACTTAACTCCCAATTCACTACCCCCAAACCTCATTTTTACCATTAGTTTCAACCATTTTGTCCTTCCTCTTTTGCCAGCATTACAGAAAAGGAGCAAACTAAGTTTGTTTTTCTCCTCTCATATATATGTATATGTATATATATATATATATTTTTTTTTTTAAACTGAATTTTAACAATATATGGCAATGTCCATCCCAATTGTTCTTTTACATCTGCAATTAATGGTAGCACAATATGATGGGAAAATCAAAGATATTTTATGCCTGCCAAAATTGACCCTATGTATTGAATATAGATTTTAAATCCTAATAGAGTTTGCCTTACACTTATTAGAAATATATGCTGAATCCAAGCTATATTAATTAAAACATATACAGAACCTAAATTACCAGAATTTACAACAGATATCAACAGAGAGAATTTTTATTTAAAACCTAGTAAAATGAGATTCTTGAATGAGATTCTCCATAATTATGAGATTTATTATGCAATGGAGAAAATATAGATGAACTGATAAAGCTTGAGTTTTCAATTTCAGAATGAATCCAGGCTGCACGTAATTTCATTAGTATTTCTATCAAAGTTCTCTTAACTCCAAATTTAAGTTTCCTATAGTAGAGTTTTCAAATCTACACAAAGAATTCAATGAGAAATAAATTGTATGACAATTTAAATAATGTCCTGTGGTATATACCTCAAAACAACATTCTAGAGTGCATTGAAAATCCAAAAGGGAAACTGATTGAAAACAGACAGGGACAGGGTACAAAAGAAAAACTAATCAATTTAGTGTCATTATTCAACCTAAGTGAAATTCAAAACATAAACAACTTAAGTTTGTTTTTTTTTCAAACTGCTTACATTCTCAAAATTCTTAAATTTTTAATTATTTTTGGTTTTGTAAAGAACTTGGAGAACATTTCTTATTACAAAATTTATTTTGTTAGTCAACATCTTATAAAATTGTGATTGCCTAGAAAAGTCCACTTAAAAGTTTCATATTTTTCTAAATCTGTATGCGTTAAGATGCATGGTGGAATGTATTCCATGGCAATTTTTTTTTCCTGGAATCAAAATCTAGAATTTCACATGCCAGTAACATAAAGTATGCCTCCTAATACCACCCCATTTCCCAGTAAATTTCAGCTAAGTGAATGAATCCTGTTATAAGGAAGATGCAGGGTTTGGGGAATAAACAGATTATAATCCCAATTATTTTAGCATGTGTCATTATTTATTAATCAACATCAATCTAATAATGACAATAGCTAGCATTTGATTAGTATTTTAAGATTTGGAAAGTCCTTTACATGTGTATATAATCACATTATTATCTTCATTGACTAATAAGGATACTAAACTGGAGAAAGATCAAGTGAGTAATATTATACACATCTGATATGTGTCTGGGGGAAGATTTCAGCTCAGTTGCTGAATCCAAGCCCAACATTCTTTCCATTAAGCTATCCAGCTGCCTCTAAACCTTGTGTTCAAAAAAGTACTTTATAACACATATATATATTTAAGATAAAGAAGCCAAATCTTTATAAATGAGTTTACAAACAAATGGATTCATAGTTATAATGAATTATCCAAATATTACCTTCTTTCTCTCTTTTTATTTACCCAAGTCAGCTTATAGGAGATTCAGCAATTCTCTGCCATTTGATTGTCATATATCTGATCATTTGTTGTTCCATATAGTAATCCTGTTTACTCATTCTCTTTGACTTGAATCCCATTTTTACTATTTTCACAAATTGAAGGTATAATGAGATTTCTGTCTTAAAGAAGTCCCCACAAAAGAGTTGATAGTAAGTATACTGTAATGCACTAGATAAAAGTTCATATCATGTAAATATCCAATTGATTCTAAATCCCTTATTTAATTTCTTTATACTGTAGCCTTATAACATGGTTTCTAGTGTTTATATGCACAGTGGGATACTGAAAACAAAAATATTAGTTTCAGCATTTAGTTGACAAATTTGACCAATGCAATTACAACTCTTTAGTGTCTTAGTGAAAGGTCTTCATTGCTTTAGTCAAAAAAGAAAAACAAAACACCTAGTGGTCAGTCTTAGGTGATTAATTGATCATCTATTCAATACAATAGATCAATTGATCTAATATTCAATACATTAGTTAATTAGCTTTAGACTTACATGAACTTTTCGATCTTGAGAACCTGGAGTTACCCAACTGTCATAGGAGTTGGATTTATTAAACAGCATTTATTAAGTAACCATTATGTACCAAGCACTGTGTTATATGTTTTACAAATATTATCTCATTTGATCCTAACACCAACACTGAGTTATTATTGTTGTTGCTCTGGTTGTTAGGCAGCTAAGTGATGCAGTGGATAAAGTAATAGTGAATAGAGTGTTTGAAGTAAGAAGACTCATCTTCCTGAGTTCAAATCTGATCACAGACACTAGCTGTATGATCCTAGGGAAGTAATTTAATCCTATTTGCCTCAGTTACCTTATCTGTAAAACAAGCTGGAAAAGAAAATGGGAAACCAATCCAGTATCTCTGTCAAGAATTACCCAAATGGAATCACAAAGAACTGAACAAGGATGAAACGAATGAACATCAACAATCCTGAAAACTAAGCACTATTATTATCCCCATTTTTCAATTGAGGAAATTGAAACAAAAAAGTTAAATGACTTGTCCAAGTTTCCACAGCTAGTAAGTATCTGAGGCTGAATTTAAACTCAGATCTTCCTAAATCTAGGTCTATCACCTTTAAAAGGAGAATGAAATGAATAATATGCTATAAAATGAAATAATGGGGAAAGTAATGAGAATTCAGAACCTCTGTTCTGCTATTTGTGTGATCTTGGACAAGGCATTGAAACTCTCTAAACCTCAGCTTCCCCATCTATAAAATGAGGGTGGACTAAATTAGTGACCTCAAACTTCAAATAGATATTGATTGTTACCTCACTGGCTGTAGGTTGACTCATAAAATCACACATTAACATTATCTATATTGTATTTTTATGTATTTTGTAAAATGTTTTCTGATTATACTTAATCTGCTTCAGGCTGACCCTGGGATTTTTGCAGGCCTACTGTGGGGACAGAGTTTGATTTCTGAGGGCTGTTCCAATTCTAAATCTATGATTCTGTGAACCTGTGTCCTGTAGAGGGATATTAGAGAGTAATTTGTAAGATTCCTTACAGCTCAAAATTAATAATTTCATAAATTCCTTGTATTCTACAAATGGAATTTAAATTCCTTCATAGTGGGCTGAGCTTTGTGTCTACCCAAAATGACCACTGAATATTCAGCTTAACCTATTACTAGTCATTGTAAAATGAGGGTCTTCCTTATCACATACTTAACCCAAATCAAAGTTCTCCAAAATATATATGTTGTCCAAGAAAGGGAAATGAAGCAATTCAAAAGAAAAGGTTGAGAATTATTTTATACTATTTTAAAGTTTTTTGATATTCTTATGAGAAACATTAAGATGAGATCTTTTAGAGCTAACTGTGATCTGAGAGGTGTTTCTTAAATGACATGCTTAAAGGATGATATAATGATTAAATTTTGACTCCACTTATGGGGTCACTCTCAAACTGAAGCCCTTCTTCCTCTGTGGTGGGAGGTACCAACATGCCTTTCATTTTCTAGAGCCTTCATTGTAATCTACTTCACTGAAGACATACTGTCTGGCAGAAGTTGAAGGAAGTGTCTATGTCTGGTTTCATTATCACACTGCCTCGGGTAGGAATGCCAGGGAAGTTGACTCCCTCAATTTGGGTTGTGGTTGTTCTTGGGTCATTGCCCAATGATAAAGAATCGTTTGTGTTTGGTCTCTGTTTAGCTTTAGCCTGAGAGGGATTCAGCAAAGGAACAGACTGAAGAAGGAGATTCTATTGGGAAGGGAAATTGAAACATGTGAAGTAGAGGCCCAGATCTTGAGCAACCATGATAAATCCATTTTCCTATGACATAATGTGAAATACTAACAACAAAATGTTCTCTAAAGTAACTGGTTTTTAATCAGTTGTGGGGAGATAGGTGGAAGACGTGTCAAATTAGCAACAGTCAATCCAAACCAGGTTGCAAAATAAAGTAGGTAATTTCTTTGAGAAAATAATTCAGATATGTTCATAAGCACTCAAAAGGAATGTGAAAGTAAAGGTAACAACTTTCCCAGAGGAGGGGAGGAAGAGAAGGAGGAGAGATCATAACTGTCTAGGAAATGCATTGGTAATCTGTAGGATAATACAGGGTATCTCAAAAAGTTTTTGTATAGTTTTGAGCTATCCATTTTTTAACTCAAAACATGACTAAAATTTTTGGGACATGCTTTCTAACAGTCAAGATACCAGATAAATTACAAAAGCATTAAACATAAAGGCAACAAATAGGTATTTTTCTTATTAAATTTGATCCTATAGGTTCACTATGATGATGACTTTGTCACATAGGTCTCAACTAATAGTTGAGCCCAAGTTGACAATGACAAAAATATTTAAAGCTATTATCTTCAAAGAGAAGAAGTTAGCCTTTACTTCTATACACATCACACCTAAGATTTTGTTTTATTGATAAAGCACAGTAAGGCACTCCTGAAAAATAGAGAAGTGGTTCTGGTAGAATGATATCAACTGGGCTTTTATGAAGTTCCCTTTCATGATCTTTAAAATGGCAAAGGGCTATTGCAAGGGAAATGCTTTGCAAAATACTTCAATACGAGATATTATAGTTATTATTTTTCCAATCACTTCCTCAACTCACAGAGAGAGAGGAAATTGATGTAGTTACTCTTTGTTCCCTTTTCCTACTTCCATTCCATTTCCTCCTTCATCCTTTAATAATCTTTCCTTCTGCAAAAATCCATGAAATACTATTTCATGATGATCCTTGCTGCTACAAACTAACCCTGCGACCTCCCACAGTAATTGTGAATACCCTGGCAAGAATACTGAGTCACTAGTGAATATCACTTATTTGATTTGTTCTCTGATTAATTTCCACTAAAAATTGTTTTTCTTAAAGTGGCTTGGAAAAAAAAAAAAAACAAAGACAAGAGAATTGATTTTTCCTCCTTGGTTCTTACTATCAAAGACAGATGTGAAAAACTTCTGGTTATCCATATGTCACAAAAAATTCAATATAACCAAAATGTAGATGGGCTCAAAAAAAAAAAAAGATGACCAATGTAATAGTAAATCAAGGAGATGAATGAAATGCTATTTACTCTGCCAAACTAGAAAGCAACAGGGTAAAATAAAAATCATAATCATTGAATCAAACAATTCACAATAGATAATGAATTATTAGCACAGCACTTTACCAGCTTCTTCTGAGATAATAAGCCTAGTCCCACTTTTTTTTTTTTTTTTGCTTTAAATTTCTTTTATTATACTTTCTAAATCACAAGTTTTTCTATTTTTATTTCCCATTCCTTCCATCTTCAGCACTGTGGGAAAGGGGGGAAGAGGTTACAAAAAGAGGGGAGTAAATATGTGTAATACAAACAAAATAAATTCTCAGTGACCATAGACAAAAATCTTGACTTTTTTCTATGAGACAGTAGGTAGGTAATATGCCTCATCTTCACTTCTCTTGAATCATGGTTATTGAATTAGTTGAATTAATCAGACTTCTTAAGTCTTTCAAAGCTGTTTGTGTCAACAATGTTGCTGTTATCTCTCTGAAACCATCCCTTGCAATGTCACGAAGTTACTAATATTACTTTGTGTTACTGAAACAATAATATTCCATTACATTTCTATACTATTATTTGTTTAGCCATTTCTTAATTTATAGATACTCTTTTAGTTTCTAGTTCTTTGTCCCCCCAAAAAAATGTGGGGGCGCTCCTATATTTTGTACATAAGGTTTCACCTTTTTAATAAGAAAAGTAAGTACCTATCATAATAGAAAGCATTTTTTCTTGTATTTATGAAGGCATCACCATCTGTTGCCAAAAAATACAATACCAATAATCCCTACAAATATAGGTCAGTTAGTGTTTATATGGTATATAGAAAATGTTTTTGTATGTTTTATATAACTTAAACTATATAAACACAAGAAAATAATATACTGACTAAAAGAGTCTGATGAAAAGTACCCTAGTTGTAAAAAATAACATTATTGTTATGAGAATAATTAAACAATAAAATTAAATAACACTTAAAATTAAGTAAATTTTAAATAACACTGAATTTAAATAAAATTAAAATTTTAATGACATTAATATTAAATAATATTTTATTATATTTTTGATGATTACAAAGCCTTTGATATAGTTCTATACTCATGACTTTTACTACACATGGGGTAGAGTGAGATGGCTAATGTAGTTAATATCCACATAGAAAATTTAATTTACAGCCATCAACATCATGATGCCTAGAAAATGGATATAAAACATGGCAGTTTTTAAAAGATAGTTTAAGTTCATTTTTATTTTTTGAATGAATGGCTGAAATTGATATCAAATACATTTATCTTCTCTAGTGAAGACATATTAAGTATAGGAGATCAAGAAGAAGGCAGTAGACAGACATTGGTATCTGAAATCAACAAATAACTAACAAAATGGATCCTGTAATATCATTGATGTAAAGAACTACTGAGTAAAATGAACTCCATACAAATTTAAATCTGTACCTTCTATGGAAGTCGTAGTCATAAAGTTGCCTAGAACAAAGGTGTTCATTGCTTACAATGCCTTTCAAACTCTCAACCTGAACCAGATTAAAATATAATTGGGAAAAGTTTAACAAAATAAATAAGCAGGTGATATTATATAACATGTCAATTTGCAATTTTCTAGATTACTATGTAGACCAAAAAGAACTATTTCTATTTGAATTTGACAGTGTTGTCCAAAACATTGAGATTAAATTATTAGCTCAGAGTTAAAAAAGCCAGTATCAGTCAGAGGTAGAATTTGAACTCAGATCTTGCTAGATTCAAGGCCAGTTCTCTATTATGTCATGGTATGTCAATAAAAACTTCCCCAAAATTTACAAAATACAAAGCCTACACCCTAAGAAAGCTACAGAAAGATGGACATTTCCTTTCAGAAATAAAAAGATTAATTAACATTCTCAACATAAGTGATTAATAGACAGACACCTACAAAGAAATTTAGGAACATCCTTGTTAAAATAAAGGAGTGGAATTAACAGGCCCTTTCTTGAATTACAGCTACATGAATTCAGACAAAAAAAATGTCACAAAGAAGCATAAAGGATTTATAGGTTATAAAAACTTAGAATCTACCAAATAAATATACAATAAGATGTAACTTGATGGCTAGAAGTTACTGTATTTCATGGATCAACTAATGATAAATCCATGTCCTGCAATACAGATCATGAAAGTTCAACAAATGAACTATACTGGAATTGGTGCATTATCCCAAG
Organism: Antechinus flavipes; assembly: GCF_016432865.1. Taxonomy (NCBI): domain Eukaryota; kingdom Metazoa; phylum Chordata; class Mammalia; order Dasyuromorphia; family Dasyuridae; genus Antechinus; species Antechinus flavipes. Next base: position 267,704,355 of record NC_067399.1, read on the forward strand.
TATTTCCCAAATCACTTGTCTATAATATGGATTCATAAAAACTTAAAATTTGAATTTTTAATAGCTTTTTCTATCCCTAATACTCATAATCTTCAAGCTACATGGAACAAAATATAAAGACCTAGAGTGGAGATGAAAATCAGATGAGAAATATAAACTATTTCTATTGTCCTTTTTACAACTGTGGTTATGCCAATGATGTTTTCATTGGCCTTAGAGAGAATGATATTATATTTTGACATGATTATTTAATTACAAAATACAGTTATTTTATCCACCAGTTCAATAGTTCATAGAACATTAAGTATAAGAGAATAATAGCAGTAGAATGACTTGTCATAGGACCATTTCTATTTGAACCTCATTTGAAAAGGATGAAAATGAGATGAATATGGAGACAATAATTGCTGTTCATAAGGTTTTCGAAAATTTATAAATCACTTTCCACATATTATTCAGTTTTGCAAATTTGTACCAATTTTATAGCTCTTAATAATGTTTTCTGTGTTAGAATTCATTGAGTCAATATCTCATCTACTCTACTAAATTGTAAACTCCTCATAGGCAGAGACCTTTTCTTATTCATTTCCATAACTATGGTAGCATTTATCAAAGTGTCTCTGGTATATACAGAGATTTAAGAGATGTCTTTTGAGTTACGTAGTGATAAATAATAGGCAAGGTTTCAATATAAATAATTCTGAATGAGTCTTAACAGAATAAGTATTTTGCATTTTCAAGCCTGCCAATTGTTATATAAAGTGACTAACTTCTCCAGGGACCAAGAAACAATTTTAGCAACAATGGAAAGCAATCAAGGACCTTCACTCATCCCATATGGAAATACACTTAAAATAGAAAATGGCTTCTAATTCAGAAATTTCATAAATAAAGCCAAGTTGAATTTTATTTTTCATCTGAATTAGAAATAACAAAATTTACTGGGTTTGGAATCACCATAATATTATGTCTCTTGATATCCTATACAATGAATGATGAATTGTTTCACTGGATTTGAAGTCATTTTGGATGTGAACTTAGCAGGTCATTTTGCTCTGGGTAAAATTCTGGGCAGAAATTATATGCTAGAACTGCAGGCAAAATTTGGCCAACTTTTGTCTAGCAAAGAGGTGGCTCCCTACTCTAAAATGCGGAACAGGTTTTCTATTTCATTTCAATGAAATGGTTTTCATGGGATTTGACAACACAAAAGTCATTCATTAATATAATTGTCTTCTGCCATGAAATGATGTTCAACTTTAGTAATTTGAAGACAGTAATGATATAAAATATGAATTGTTGGGGACTGGGGAGAACCCTGAAAGAAATGTGATGATTTTCAGCCATTTGACTGGCTCGTGTCCAACTTGGGTGAATTTTAAATACAGATCTATAGGGCCATTCACAAGGCAAGTCCAATTAATCTTGAAGCCTTATTTAACATTATATGCCTCAAGTCTTTAATTCTAGAATATGTTACTGCAGCAGTAGAGGTAAGAAGCTCAAGTCAGAGATGGTCTCCTTTGATAAGAATAATTCTTTCTAATCCAAAAGAGACAGTATCCAAATTATATTTATGTGAATCTTAAGTTTATATGGCATCTGGTAATTTACAAAACATTTTAGGTGCATTTAACTCATTTCAAATTTGCAATAACTCTATGAGGTAGATGGTACAAATATTATTATTCACACTTTCAGGTGGGGAAACTGATTCTCAGAGAAGTTAAACTCTAGACATAGTCACACAGCTTTTGACACAAAGTTTGTAAGAGTTGTAACAGGAATTCAAACTAAGCTTTCTAAGACTGAAATTCTTTTCTTAGCATCATATCATCTCTCCTACCTGACATCATCTTAGTATTGTGCTAAGAGGGGAAATAATAAAAATTTGGTAGGGATTGAATTTATTATTTTGAGGCTGGACAGCTAGCTGGGTGGCACAGTGGAAAGAATAATGGACTTGGAGTCAGAAAGTTTGGTGCCAGACTCCTTATGAGCTCAGACACTCCTAGGCAAGTCATTTAACCCTGTGTGCCTCAATTTTATCATCTGTAAAATAGCCTAAAGAAATAAATGGCAAAACACTCCAGTATCTTTGCCAAGAAAACCCCAAACAGGGTCATAAAGAGTCAAACATGACCAAATGACTGATCAATGGAGACTTATCTAATGAGTCCTAGGAGCAGGTGCATTTGGAAAACTAGATCCCTTCATTTTGTGTTATCAAGCACTTTCAGGTGGAGAATAAGTACACATTCTCTTCAGACTCATTGGCCAGATTCTTTATAGAAGCTGGTTAGGATCATTTACTGCTTCATAACAAAGAGGAAGCACATTTACATCTTTTATTACAATCATCTGACTTCTTGCCAGCCACGATATTGTCATGGTGTAATAGAAAGATACTGGTTTTGAAGCTCAGAAGACCTCAGTTTCATTTCCAGCTCTTTCTAAATTTAGGCAAATCACAATCATCAGAGCATCAATTTCCTGATCTGTAAAATTAAGATATTAGACAAAATCTACATTCCAGTTCTAAATCCTATGGTAAGAATTACTGGATTTAGAGTCAAAAGATGTGTATTCAAATTTTACCTATGGATGCCTTCATAAAGTGACTAACTTCTCCAGGGACTAGGCAAGTCAGTTTATCACCTGTTCTAAAAATTATGGATTTGAAATTCTGATATTTTAATAGGATTTTCTCTCATCATTGTATTTTTATTCTCTATATTTCAAACACTACTATATTCTTTCAGGACTCTAATACCTGTGAGTTCTCTTTTTACAGTTCTATATCTATGATCCTGTGATCACCTAGAAAGATAAGAAGAAGAGAATAACACCAGAATGCACATTCAATTTAGGCAGAAATCCTTGTCTTAGATAAATTTTCTATTTTTCTTAGAACCTAGCACAATAAGCAGTAGCCCTTTCATGTTTGCTTAATTTCATTCTCATATCAGGTAAATCTTGAATGGCTTTTTTTTTGGGGGGGGGGGATTTTCTAGGAAATTTTAGCAACCTACTTAACTTAGTAAATTCAAATTTAAAAAGTATTTGGATACTTCAATAGACATTCTAAGAATATGTAATAATAGTGAATTTTATAATTATGTTTTTAATAGGTATAAATGTATTGGGATCTTTGTTAAATAAATATATTGCATTTTTGCAGAGAATTACTATATTGTACTGTGAGGCCAATCTATAAGTTATACTACTACTCAATTGAGATGTGAAAGGAGTCTCAAGAATAGACAATGAAGTAGGATAGTGAAGGGTTTCCTCTATGGTAACCACTCCTTTGTATGCTTGATTTTCCCAAGAAGTATATAAACACTTTGAAGAGAAGAACTGGCTTTGCTTCTAAATTTGTACTTCACCACTTAATACAGTATTTAGTATATAAATTATTCTTTTGATTCTGCTTATTTCACTCATCATCAGTTAATACAAGTCTTTCCACATCTCTTTGAAATCATCTAATTGCAATAATACAAGGACTTCTGGGGGTGGAGCCAAGATGGCAGAGTAAAGCCAGGAACCTGCTTGACCTCCCTGTTTCCCTCAAAAACCATATGAAACCAAGCCTGTGAACAGAGTGTGATAGAATGATAACATTCTCTAGCTCAAGATAGAGTGAAGAAATTTCAAGTCAGTCTCATTAGAGTGAAAAGGATGTTTAAGTCAGTTCAGACAGACTCTAGGAAAGTGGGTGAGAGGTTCTTTATCATAGCAAACAGCAACTAAAACCCTCAATCCTGGCTCAGTAGAGGAGCAAATCAGTGGGACAGCATCCAGTTCCAACTCATAAGGCAAACTATGGTAAACCCAGCTGTTTTCTGAAAAGAGCAGGCAGTTACCCCTACAAACAAAAGGGTCCCCTGTGCTCAAACCCAAGGCTCAGAGGTGCACAAGAAGTTTGAGACAATGCTTCCTTTACCCCAGGAGCAGAACTCAAACATAAAAGTTTTTTTTTTTTTTGAGGGAATATCAAAAGAAAAGGAAATGAAATGAGGAAGAAACAGAAAAGAACCTTGATCATAGAAAGCTAGTATGATGACAGAGCAGACCAAAACACCAATTGGATGGAGACAAAATATTCACAGAGGAAATTCAAAAAGTGATATGACTTGGTTTCAAACCCAAAAATGCTACTTGGAAGTGCTCATAAAAGACTTTAAAAAAAGACTTAGGAGAGATAAAAGAAAAAATGAGAAAGGAAATGAGAGGTATGTATGAAAGTGTCAGCTGCTTGGAAAAGGAAGGAAAAAAATTGTCCAAAGAAAATAACTCCTTAAACAGTAAAATGAACCATATGGAAAAAAAGAGATACAAAAGTTAATTGAAGAAATTCACACATTAAAAATTAGAACAGGGGAAATAAAAGCTAATGATTTTGTGAGGCAGCAAAAATCAGTCAAATAAACTAAAAGGAATGAAAAAATGGAAGAAAATATAAAATATCTCATTGGAAAAACAGCCAACCTGGAAAATAGATCCAGAAGAGACAAGTTAAAAATTATTGGCCTACCTGAAGGCCATGACCAAAGAAAGAGCCTGAATGGCATTCTTCAAGAGATCATTAAGGAAAACTGCCCCAATATTCTAGAAACAGAGGGGGAAATAATTGTTGAAAGAATCCATCAATCACCTTTGGAAAGAGATCCTACAAGGAAAATCCCAAGGAAGATTATTATGAAATTCCAGAACTTCATTCTCAAGGAAAAAATATTGCAATCTACCAGACAAAAACAATTCAAATATCAAGGAGCAATAGTCAGGATTACCCAGGATCTGGCAGCTTCAATAATAAAGGATCAGAGGGCCTGGTATACCATATTCTAGGAAGGCAAAGGACCAAGGGTTACCACCAAGAATTAACTATTCAGTGAGACTTAACATCATCTTTTAGGGGAGGCAATGGATCTTCAATGAAATAAGAGACTTTCAATTATTTCTATTTGATATATATATATATATATATTTCTATGTTGAAAAAACTAAACAAATTTTAATCTATAAACACAACGCAAGAGAAGCAAAGAAAGGTAAAAAGGGGGAAACATATATAATATTTAAAGATTAAACCATTTATATCCCTAGATGGAAAAATGATATCTGTAAGTCTTGAGAATTGTATCTGTCACTGGGGCAGACAGAGAGGGGCATCACATGGACAGAAAGTGTGGTTGTGAATGGAGGCTGATGTGATGACATAAAAGAAAAAGACATTAAGGGATGGAAAAAGAGGAAAATAGAAGTATAATGGGACAATTAGTTCACTTGAAGAGATGCAAAAGACTTATTACAATCCAGAGAAAGACAAGAGGGGGATGAGCATTGTCTGAAGCTTGATCTCATCAGTTTTGGCTCTAAGAGAGAATAACATCATTCAGTTGGCTGTAGAAATTTATCTAACCCTATAAAGAAGTAGAAGGAGAAAGGAAATAAAAGGGACGGACAGGATAGAAGGGAGGGCAGAAACACTAGGAAAAAAGGTAAGAGAAGGGGAGAAGGGTTGATAGAAGACAAGGGGTAGTGGGTGGAGTGAGTTAAAAAAAAAACACTACTAAGACAAAGGGCAAGAGGTGGTAGGACATAAGGTAGTGGGTGGGGTGGGTAAAAAACCAAGACTATGTTTAGCATGGAAAGAGAGAACAAGAGTATGTATAGGGAAGAAAATAAGATGGAGGAAAATACAGAGCTGGTAATCATAACTGGGATTGTGAATGAGATGAACTCTCCCATAAGACAGAAGTGAATGGCAAAGTGGATTAAAAAACAGAATCCTACAATATGTCATTAAAAGAAACATATTTGACACAGAGAGATACATACAGAATAAAAGTAAAAGGCTAGAATAGAATTTAATTATGCTTCAGCTGAAGTAAAAAAAAAAAAGCAGGGAGAGCAATTCTGATCTCAGATAAAACAAAACTAAAAATAGATTTTATTAAAAGAGATAAAGAAGGAAAGTACATCTTGATAAAGGGTATCATAAATAATGAAGTAGAAACAATACTAAATGTATATGCACCAAGTGTTAGAGCACCAAATTCCTAGAGATTTTTAAGTCAGTTACAGTAAGAAATAGAGAGCAAAACTATATTATTGGGGGACCCCAAACTTTCCCTCTCAGAATCAGACAAATCTAACCACAAAATAAATAAGAAATAAACTAGGGAGATTAATAGAATCCTAGAATATCTAGATATGATAGATCTCTGGAGAAAACTGAATGGGGGCAGAAAGGAATACATCTGTTTCTTGGCCCTACATGGCACCTACAGAAAAATTGACCATGTATTTAAGGCATAGAAACCTCACAAACAAATGCAGAACAGCAGAAGTAGTAAATACTTCTTTTTCAGATCCCAATGCAATAAAAATTATATTCAATAAAGGTCCAGGGAAAGACAGACTAAAAACCAATTAGAAATTAAATAATATAATTCTAAATAATGAGTTGGTCAAACAACATATCACAGAAACAATCCATAATTTCATCCAAGAGAATGACAATAATGAAACAACATACCAAAACCTATGGAATGCAGCCAAAGCAGTTCTTAAGGGAAATTTTTTATCTCTAAATAGTTATATGAGTAAAATAGAGAAAGAAAGATCAATGAATCGGGTGTGCAACTAAAAAACCTAGGGGAAAAAATAAAAACTTCCCAATGAAACATTAAATTGGAAATTCTGAAACTTAAAGGAAAGTATAGAGGACTGGAACTCTGGAAAAGTATACTTGAAACAAGAATACTTACAACAAGGTATAAACTCAGTGGAATTGATGAGATGCTGGTTCTCTAGTATACATATACTTTAGCATGGTGATATGGTTCTCTAGCTCACACATAATCAGTATGCTATAACGATATAATTACAATAAGGTAATTAAGGTCTGAGAGAACTGTAAATGAGACATTCTATCATTGACCATTCTCCTGGTGGCTCTCTTGCCTTCTGTACTGCTCCACTAAGATCAAGACTGAGTCAGACTATGACAGACAGACTGTGAAGGAGACAATAAAAACTTTAGACTCTATTCCTGTCCATCCTTGTGGTGACTATCCTGCTGAGACCAAGGCCCATCTGGAGGACTTCCAGAAAACTAGCCCAGACATTATATTTTGGCATCCAACATGGGACACTGAAAGAAGTACACTACATTTTGAGGCTCTGGATGTAAGAACCTACACTCAGTAGTTCGACTGATGCAATCATAAGTTCAGTGACCCAGAATAAGTTCCTGTGACCCGGAAATAGGGTGAAGACAAAAATAGACAAGCAGGAAACCTTGGTAAGGGCTAAACTAGTCACTTTCATTTCTCAGATGAAATGGGGCAAATACTAAGAAAAGAGCCTTCCCAACCCCAAGGGAAGTGTGTAGAAAGCACAGTTAGGTTAATAAAGAAGCAAGGTTTGTTGGTAACTTGGAAACAGATCATTGGACTCTTAGAAATATTAGAGTGCATGTCTCCTTGGTTCTCTAGGGAAGAAACATTAGAGCTAGATAAGTGGAAACTAGTGGGAGAGTAACTATTTGAATATTACAAAGATAATGGTCCTGATTCGATTCCTGAGGAAACATTCTATATATACAAAATAATAAAATTGGCATGAAGGAATCCCACAAGTTTTTAAATAAGGAAAAAGTAGATAGAGCAGGAGGGGGTGGTACTGACAAAGTAACTGAAAATCATGAAGAATTGAAAAAGAAAGGGGTTAAGTACAGTGGTGATGAAATTAAGGAGTGTGGTGCTTCTTAGCAGGAGCCCTTAGAGTATTCCCCATCTCATGACCCTCCCCCCCTCAATTTCCCCTTCATAGATGGAGGGAGGAGGAGGAGTGGGAGGGACAGTGACACCATCAGCACCACCAATGCAGCAGCTTTGTCCACCTCCTATGATAGGATTACAAAAGGCACTAGTCAAAGCTAAAAATGAAGGACAGCATACATACAAATTGAAAATAGAAGCATACTCTGTGATTGAAGAGTTTGATTCTTCAAGTCAAGAAAGAAGAAGATACACTCCTTTTAAACTAGAAATTATCAAAGATCTGAAAAAGGCTTTTACTCTTTATGGGTCTACATTGCCTTATGTTAAGATGGTATTAGAGAATTTGGCTTATGAAATTTTAACCCCCAGTAATTGGAAATCTATAGCAAGGACATGTTTAGAACCTAGACAAAATTTGTTGTGGCTTTCTGAATATAGAGAACTCTGTAGGATACAAGCCCAATGAAATAGGCAACCTGGAGTTAATATACCAGTTACCTTTGATCAACTGCCAGGTTTAGGTCCTTTTGTAGACACTTTAGTGCAGATTAATTATCCTATAGCAGCATATCAAATGATCAAATTGCTTCTGCTGCTATCAAAGCATGGGGCACCCTCCCTGAAGATAAGATAGAGGGGAAGTCTTTACAAAAATAGTGTAAGGTCCAAATGAAAACTTTGCTGATTTTATGGGACGTCTGCAGACAGCTGTCATATGAACTATTGGTGAAAATATAGCAACAGAAATTATAAGACAACTTGATAGAGAAAATGCTAATGAGCTTTGTATAAGAAATCTACTAGTACTACAAAAGGATGCTCCTTTAGAGGAGATCATAAGATGCTATGCCACAATGGGCACCAATACCTTTTATATCCAGGCTATGATGAACATGGGAAGACAGGGTCCCTTTTGGAAAGGGATTTCCAGAGAGACTTGTCAATGCTTTCAATGTGATAAAATAGGGCTGAATGTTAGCATAGAAGACAGGGTGGGAGAACAAGACCCAAAACCCTATGTCCAAAATGCACCATAGATTTCCATTGGGCATCAGAATGTAGATTGACTCAGGGAAACAGGAAGCAGGGCCCAGCTCCAAGGCCCCAGGGGAAAAACACTTGGGGCATGATGGAAGCCCATATTACACCCAGAGAGTCTTTAGAAGTTCAATACTCCAACATGATCAATCAGCTGAGAAGCAACCTGGTGGGAGAAAGGAATTACAATTGGGGAGAATAGAGTTGTATGCAGCTGGGACTACTGAGATATCTCCTGGAGAAGTGAAATCTGTCCCTGTCTGGCCTATGGATCCCTTGCCTCCAGGCACAGTAGGCTTGACCATTTCACCTCCTGAGAGTGCTTACAAAACAGTGTCTATTCATATCCCTGATGTGGGAAACTGAGGAATGTGTAGCTAATATCCCAGTCACTAATACAGGTAGATAATGCGTGACCTATCAACCAGGAGAAATAGTAGCATCAGGGTTATTGATAGACACTCCCGATAGACAATATGGTGATATTTACCCAAATTTTGACTCCCAACAACAGAATCCAGGACTATTCTGGACTGTAGCTGTTACAGCTGACCTTCATATGCTCACTATTTATGTAAATGGCATACCATTGGAAGGGTTGGTAGACACAGGTACAGATTGTACAGTCATTAGAGGTGACAATTGGCTCAGTCATTGGCCAAGGAGTAAGGCAGACACCTATATGTCTGGCAAAGGAGGATTAATAGCAGATGAAGTTAGTGCTATCCCTTTGAGATGGATATTTGAAGGTGAAACAGGAGTTTTTCTTCTTTTGTAGTAGAAAAAGTCCCCATCAACCTATGGAGAAGAGACATTTTATAACAGTTAGGATTACAATTGAGTACTTTGGTTTTTTAGGCAGGGGTGCTGTTGAAGGCCTGTCTGCACTCTCACCTGTTCCCATTCAATAGAAAACTGGTACACCAGTGTGGATAGAACAGTGGCCCTTAAAAACTGAAAAAATTCAGGACTTATTAGATAAAGTACAAGAGCAACTTGACCAAGAACACTTACAAGCTTCTTTAAGTCCTTGGAATTCCCCTGTATTTGTTATAAGAAAGAAATCTGGAAAATGGAGGATGTTGAGTAATTTGAGAAAAGTAAATGAACAGATGGAAACTATGGGAACTCTTCAGCCTGGACTTCCATCTCCTACTCAGTTGCCTAGAGAATGGCCTTTTTGAGTTATAGACATTAAGGACAGTTTCTATTTTATGCCTATTGATAAAGAGGATATGAAAAGATTTGTTTTTTCAGTACCCAGTGTTAATTTAGCTGAGCCTTATAAAAGATATGAATGGATAGTTTTGCCACAGGAAATGAAAAATAGCCCTACTATATGTCAAATGTATGTTGCTGCTGCTCTTACTCCAGTAAGAAAAGCATTTCCAAAAGTTATGTTATTACATTACATGGATGATATCTTGGAGGTATGCACCTGAGTAGCAAATGTTAGAAGCATGTCTATAAAAGACTATAGAAACTCTAAGGAACTACAAATTGCATATGGCTCCAGAAAAAAAAAATTCAAAGGCACACTTCTTTTCAATATTTAGGATATGAAGTATATCCTAAAGTGCTTATAATACAAAAGCTTTCTTTAAGAACAGAGAAGTTGAACACCTTAAATGACTTTCAGAAATTGATAGGAGATATCGAATGGATGTATCCAGTGTTAGGCTTAACTACTTATAAATTACTACCATTATATGACATTTTGAGGAGAGACAGTCCTTAAACTCACCATGCCAGCTTACAAAAGAAGCTCAAGAAACTTTGAGAGAAGTTGAATTGGCTTTATCTCATGTGGTTGAAAGAGTTACTCAAATCCTTGGAAATATCAGTTTTTGCTACAAGAGGCACCCACAATAGTCCTTCATCAAGGAGATAGTGTGGTAGAGTAGGTGAAACTCCCAGCACAACCAGAACAAACCCTTACTCCTTACCCAGTGCTTGAGCCAGAATTTTATTAAAGTTAATTAAGTGCATAACATAATTATCTGGGATAAGACCAGACAAAACATATACCTTTTATACCAATGCACAAGTTAATGTATGCTGTGAAATCATCCCAGAATAGCAATTTTTTTGGGCCACAGCTCCAAGTTTTACACATGGGTATCCATTTAAGATAATCCGGCTATTACATAATTGGCAATGGATTTTTGAAGAAAAGGTTTCTAAAGTTCCTCTTAAAGAATCAAGTATCTTTACAGGTGCATCCAAACATAACATTTATGCTGTATACTCTCATGACTTAATTATAAAGAGAGAACTCCTTCAGTCCACTCAGCATAATGAATTGTATGCAATCATTCTAGCTCTTACTTACTATCCAGGAGATGTAAACATAATATCTGATTCAGTTTATTCAGTAGGTGTGGTACAAAGAATTGCCACAGCTCAAATAAAATTTGTAGTTTCTAATATATACCAGCTCTTTAAGGAACTTCAAGCGCAAGTAAGAAAGCATCAAGGTAAGATTTATATCTTGCATGTCCCCTTTATAGTGGACTTCCAGGTCCTATTTGTGATGGAAATTCAAAGGCAGAGAGCCTTCTAACCATGTTAGCCAATACTTCTTTATTTCAGGCAGCTCAATAATCCCATTTTAAATATCATCAGGCTGCTTGAGCTTTATGTTTGCAATTTGAGGTAACAAAAGAGGAAGCTGGGAGCATAGTAAGAGGCAGTACAGCTTGCCTTCCTTTCCACACTCCCTCCAGGGAAAAACCTAGTGCTTTGAGACCCAATGAAATTTGGCAAATGGATGTGACCCATTATAAATCTTTTGGTCATCTGTCTTTTATCCATGTTGTAGTAAATACCTTTTCAGGATTTACTTTCACAATACCAGCAACAAAAGAGATAGCCGGAATGGTCACTGAATTCCTAATACAAGCTTTTGCAATTATGGGTGTGCCACAAGTAATAAAAACAAATAATGGGCCTGCATATACCTCTAAACATTTTGCACACTTTTGTGCACAGTAGCAGATTTTATACACCACAGGCATACCTTTCAATCCTCAAGGACAAGTAAAAGTAGAGAGGGGAAACTAAAACATCAAGACACTCCTCCAAAAACAAAAGAAAGGGGGAGCCACAAGTAACCCTAGAGAACTTTTAAATTTATCTCTTTACACTATTTTTTTTAAATTTTTGATAAAGATGCACTGGCTCTGGCAGACAGGTTTTATAATTCACTGGAAGGGCAGTGTTCAGTGTGAGCAGCTCCACTATCTTTAGATAATCATCAGGTGATGTAGAAAGATCCAGAAAGTAGTGAACAGAAGGGACCAGTTAGTTAACTGCTTGGGGGAGAGGATTTGCTTGTATCACTACAGATGGAGAAGGAATCATATGGCTGCCAACGAGCTGTATTCACTTTGTCCAATGGAGAGTGATAGAGAAGACCCTTGAAACAAAGGAAAATACCCAAGAAACATCAGATGGTTCCATCTCTGACTACATGTGCCACTGAAAAAGCATGTCTGTTAACCCAATGTGTATGGCAATCAACTCATGAACGTCAAAAATTGTCAATCAAAACCTGCAGGAGTCATTGGATTCCCTGACATATGAAGTAATGGACAGTAGATTGGTTTTGGACTATCTCTTGACTGTTGAAGGAGGTGTATGTGTGATTGTTATTTATATACCCTCCTTCTAAGACTTATGGACATGTATAATTCCTCATGTTGATTCATGTTGTTTGTTACATCACTACTAGCCTGTGTTATATTATTATGTGCTTGTGTAATACCTTCCATGTGATGGATTTATGCATACCTTTTTCAATTAAGACCATTCAGCCCAGAGGAAACCTGATAACAATATCTGCTTTGGCTCCCCATTTCCCCTTAGTGCTTACCTCCCTTCCTGAGAAGTCAGGGAGGGCATGATCACCTCCTTTTCGATGTTTTCACCTCCCTTCCTGAGAAGACAGGGAGGTGTGACCACTTGTGTTCTAAAACAAAAGAAAGCTGGAGATGTGGTGGGCCAGAATTTTGGAAAAGTATACTTGAAACAAGGATATTTACAACAGGGTATTTGCTGAGTGTGATTGATGAGATAATGGTTCTCTAGTTCACATATACTTAGTACTTGGTGTGTTGTAATGGTACATTACAATTGGCACATGCTCAGTGTGCTGTAGTGTTGTAATTGTGTTAAGGTATTTAAGGGCTGAGAGAACTTGAGATAATCAGATTCCTCTGTGTGTGTGTGTGTGTGTGTGTGTGTGTGTATGTGCGTGCGCGCATGTGTGCGCATGTGCACGCGTGCATGAGCAGTTGAGCTCGGTCTCAGACACAGACACAGAGAAGACTCTGGACATTATAATTCCTCAATTGACAATAGTCAAAGAATATGAACAGACAATTTTCAAATGACAAAATTAAAGCTATCTATAATTATATGAAAAAAATGCTTTAAATCACTGATTAGAAAAATGCAAAATAAAACAACTCTAATGTACCACCTCACACTTCTCAGATTATCTAAGATGACAAAAAAAGATAACGATAAATAGTTGGAAGGGATGTGGGAAAACTGAGACACTAATGTATTATTGGTAGAGTAATGAAAAATTCCTAGTATTCTGGAGATCAATTAGGAAAATACCCACAGGGCTATAAAAACTGCACATATCTTTTGACCCATCAATGCCATTATTGTGTCTGTATCCCAAGGAAATCATAAAGGAGGGAAAAAGACCCAAATTGCAAAAATGTTTGTAGCAGCTCTTTTTTGTGATAGCAAAGAACTGGAAAATGAGTAGATGCCTATCAGTTGGGGAATGGCTGAATAAGTTGTAGTACATGAAGGTAATGGAATATTATTGTTATATAAAAAATGATGAAAAAGCTGATTTAAAAAAGTCTTGGAAAGACTTACATGAACATTAATGATGAGTGGAACAAGCAGAACCAGGAATAAATTATACACAGTAACAGCAAGAATGTGTGATTATCACTGTGAAAGGCTTGGTTCTTCTTAGTGGTTCAGTGATCCAAAGTAATTCCAATAAACTTTGGACAGAAAATGCTCCCCAAAAAAGAAAGAAAAAAAATCATCTATTTGCTAATTTTTTTCAGTACAATAAATATTCCATCCCATTCATATGCCACAATTTGTTCAGCTATGCCCTAATTGATTGGAATCTATTTTGCTTCCAGTTTTGTTTTGTTTTTTGTCACACATGGAAATATTTTTCTTTTTTGAATTTATTTACTATTTTATTATATATAATTATATATATGATATGTAATATCATATATATAATTATATATAATCTCTAGTTACAGGTAAAAAAAATTAGCATTTGCTTTTAAAAATTTTTAAATTCCAAATTCTTTCCCTTCCTCTCTCCCTACATCCTCATTGAGAAGTAAAGCAATTTGATGCATGTGTAGTTATGTAAAACATTTCCCAGGTAGTCAAGTTGAGAGAAAACATAAACAAAAATAAATAAATAAATAAATGAAGCCTGAAAATGAAGTAAAAAATGCATGCTTTGATATATATTCGTAAAACATCAATTCTTTCTCCAGGGATGAATAGCATTTTTCACCACAAATTCTTCAGCCTTGCCTTGCATTGTTGTATTGCTCAGAACAGCTAAGTCATTTACTATTGATCATCTTGCAATACTGCTATTACTTTGTACACAGTACATTTCACTTTGCATCAGTTCATGGAAGTCTTTCCAGGTTTTTCTGAGAGCATCCTGTTCATCATTTCTTATAGCACAATAATCTTCTATACAACAAGTTGTTCAGGCATACCCTAGTCTATTTCTAATTCTTTGTCACCAGAAAAGAGTTCCTATAAATATCTTTATACATATAAATCATTTTCTTTTTGTTAAAAAAAAAATTCTTTTGGAATACTGAGGAATGTTATATACTTGGTTTTATAGTTCCAAATTACTCTACAGAACAAATGAATCAGATTACAACTCCAGCAAAAAGCATTAATGTGTAATTACTCCCACATCTCTTCCAAAATTTGTCATTTTCCTTTTTTGTCCTATTAGTCAATCTAATAAGTTTGAAGTAGTACCTCAGAATTGTTTTAATTTGCATTTCTCCAATTGATGAGGATGAAACCGGACAGCCTGGTAAAGTGATGTAAACAAACTTAAATAGCTTTACATTCTCTGGAAGAAATTCTAGAGAAAGACTCTTTTCATACACAAACCTAAATGGTCCCACACCCTCTGGAAGCAGGAAGAAAGATTATCTAAAGAATGTACTTCTTCAGATGCAAAACTTAAGTGGCCTTGCCTATTCTGTTCTATTGTTCTGTTTCTGTATAAAATAAGTCTTCAGAAAATGTCTCTTTCGAAAAAATCACTTCTCTCTTGAAAAGTGATCTTGCCTGCTTAGAGAGCATTATTTTGGTGTCTTTCTAACAATAAAAGTCTTTGTTATTACAGCCTTTTGAGTTAGCGAATTTCCTTAGTTATGAGTCCACCATATTTTAATATTTTAGAGAACTAGGAGAACAACCCATTCCTGACACACTATCTAAATCTCATCACAATCAATAGTGAGAACATTTGTTTCATATGATTAGAGACAGTTTTGGTTACTTCATCTAAAAATCCTTCACATCTTTTGATCATTATCAATTGGGAAATGCCTTTTATTTTCATAAATTTGACTTAATTTTCTATATGTTTGAGAAATGAGACCTTTAGCAGAAAAAACTTGTTCTAATTTTTTTCATAGTTACTACTGCTAATTGTATTTCTCTTATTTCCCCACCTTGTTTATTTTCTCCTCAAAAGTGTTTTGTTTCTGACAACCATTTGCCCCAATTTGCCTTTCCATCATCCTCCCTTCTTTTATTCCCTTCTCCTCTTCCTTTCTTGTAAGATAAGATAGATTTCTATACCCAATTAAGAGCATTATATTATTCCCTCTTTGAGACAATTCTGATGAGAATAAAGTTCATTCACTTCCTCTCACCTCCACTTTCTTCCCCGCTTCTCTGAAAGCTTTCTCTTGCCACTTTTCCATGAGATAATTCATGCTATTTTTTTTTCTTTCCTTTTCTCACATTACATTCTTTTCTCGATCCCTCTCTTGCTAGGACTGGGGCTGTATTGGTGCAGCCTGAACTGGACTGTGCTCCACTCTTATCAAGGTGCAAAAGACCTTTACTTACAACTTTCTAAGATGTGTTTGACTAGAAAATTATTTAATCTTATCCTTTTGTGGTTTCTGTCCCTCTAGGAATTGTTTTATTCAGAAGGATTTTGAGATCTCAAGCAAGTGTCTGTCTTTTCTCCATCACTCTGTTAAGTATTTTTGAAGATCTTTTACTCTTTCTTTGATCTTTTTTTGCACCTATGTCTAACATCGCCACCTACTCTAATAACTATAATACACTTTTCTGGTTTCTAGTAGGAAATAATAAAAACAAACAGATTTCCCCCCCTGAAGTCAGTTCTTAATTATTAATCCATGGAAGACTTTTTATCCTCCAAAGTTATCAGAATTTTGAGGTCTTTTGTTTGCTCCATGGTCTCCTGTGTGTTTGTGTATATATTTCATATGTACATGTTTGTATGTGTATGTGTGTTTATGTGTGATTTATATGTATATACTTGTGTATGTTTATATGCAAAGGCCATAAGATCATAAGTTTGTTCTGTTTGGCTCCAGAATGAAGAATTAGAAACAATAGATGGAGGTTTTTAAAGGAATATTTAAATTTGATGCTACAGTTATTCCAACCCAATTCCTATTGAAAAACTTTATAAGTTGTTCCTATCCAAAAGTAGTTTAGGCTTCTCAAGAATTGGTTCTCCTTCTTCACATCTTCAAGAAAATTTATAATTACTTGGTTGGGTGCATTATAGTGGGGGTTTCTTTAATGTATGAGTTGGACTTTCAGATTCTGTAAATTTACTTTTGTACATATTCTAAATTTAGTTATATTAGTACATATCATGTCCTCTCAGTAAAGTATAAACTTCTTAAGTGAAAGAATGCTCCAAATCATTAATAATAAGAAAAGTTCAAAACAAAACAACCCTGATATTCCACCTCACATACTCAAATCGGCAAAGATAACAAAAAATGGGAACAGTCCATGTTGGAGGAGTTGTAGGAAGATAGGCACACTATTACAATACATAATTGGTGGATCTGTGAAATGATATAACCATTTTGGAAAGAAATTTGGAATAAGGCAAATTCAGTAACCAAAATGTTCATACTCTGAACCAGAAACTTCATTACTGGGCTTATATTCCAAGGAAGCCAGCAGTAAGAAAAGAGTTCCTATATACATCAAAATGATTATAGCAGTCGTGTGTGTGTGTGTGTGTGTGTGTGTGTGTGTGTGTGTGTGTAAGATATAGTAACAAAAAAAAATGGAAACAAAAGTAGACACTTATTAATAGAGTAGTGATAGATGAAAGTAATGGAATGTTACTTTTCTGTAAGAAATTATGTGTGTAATAAATATAAACATAGAAAGATTCACATGAATTGAAGCAAAGTGAAGTGAGCAGAGTTAAGAAAACAATATACACTTGAACTATAACAATGTAAATGGAAAGAACAATCTCACACCCAAAATTCAAAAGTAAATGTAACAAAATAACAAAACTCAAGCAAGACTGAAATGAAGAGTTGTTATAAAATACCTCTAACCTACTCTTTTGTGGAAGTGGAAAGTCCATATATTTTTAGACTTTTTCAATGTATTGACTGGTTTGCTGATGCTTTTATCTTCTCTAAATAATATTTGTTTTATGGATGGTTCTCTGAGAGAAGAAGTGGGAGGAATACTTGGGATCACGTGGTAATGTAAAAAAAAATAGAAGATATCAATAAAAAGCAATTTAAAAAAAATTAAGTTCCTTCAGGAAAAGGACTCTCATTTTTATCCTTTATATTCCAGATTTCAGGACAGTGCAGGACATACTCTCTTATTTGTTGAATTGATTGAATCCTACATATCATAAATGTACAACATCCCCAATCTGAATGAGTAGACAGTTCTACACTTTATTTTTTACCATGTAGATGCCCTGGGATTTCACTTCAATTGTGTTGATAATTACCATCATTCTCTCCTTCTTCCCACTTGGCTGTGAGAAATCTATCAGCTAAGGGCATGGCTCCTTCCCTTTATTTTGGCTATATAGCTAAAACCCTGAGCCAGACCTCCAGACTCGGAAACAAAGTAGAGAACTGAGGCAATTATTGGAGTAATTCCTACTTTCATCTGAATTACTCTGGTAATTATACCAATTCTCCACCTCATTTTGGCTGTGGAAACCAGGCTTGAAAAGACTGGGGAGTATTGACTGATGCCTGGTTCTTGATGAGTGAATTATTCCTAATTAACCTAGGTTAGGAACATTCCTCAGTGGAATTATAAAGGCAAGGAGACATAAAAGATACAAACCGACTTTTCCTGACTACCAGAATTCATTTGCTTACCTCTCCTAAAGTACAAAAATTATGGGCAAAGAATACTTTACATTTCTGAGTGATATCCTATGAACCGCTTATTCCAACTGAATTTTGGCTAAAAACATCTCACTGATTGACTTTGACACCGGCCTGTTCTTTCAAACCTCCTCATTCCACTCTTCATATATATATAAAGTTTTAAGGTTAATTCTCTCCCTCTCTTCCCTACCAGGTAAATATCTTTCTGGAATTTGGAGAGAGGGAGGATCACCCATCTAGAGTAGGGTGTGTCCCTGCCCTCTGGGAATTTGGGAGATAAGATAACTGCTGAAATGAATGATGGCATGAACTAAGTAAGCCCTGTACTTAGCCCTCTGTGTTGTTTATCATACTTGCAAGATTTCAGCTATCAGAACATATGTATAGATTCTGTATAGCGGTCTCCCCCCTTTCCCCCTCCCCCCCAAATAAAAACATCTTTCCAATGGTAGTTGTGTGAAACAATGATCTGTTGGATTTAATTCACAGATCAAAGAAGGAGGAAATTAACCAACACAGTAAATTGATTATTTCATGGGTGACATAACCAAGGCAATGATTTATCTTAATAAAGAATAACTTCCCTCTAGTCCTTAACTGAATTCCAGCCAATGCAATAATACTCAGTTGTTAATGACTTTGATGTTGATGTGGAAAAGTGAATGACTGCATAATCACTGAAATGGGACCTCATCACAGTTGGAAACGTTTAAGCCAAATCATTTTGGACTGTGAAAAGAGCCCTGAGTGGTGGAGATTGGCTGGGTCCCAGCTCTTTAGTCTTAACTAAACAGGGCCTGAAAACTTTATCATATTGCACTGCCCTGGGCCGGCAGCAACACTGATGTCCCCTAGGGACTGTAGTTTAATGTATATGTATGTCTGTGGCTTCACTGAGGGAAAAAAAAATTGCCCAGCTTATAACACCAATAATAAATACCCGTCTATCAGCATTCAGCTAAAAGAGTAATTAGTTAAATCCATCTTTGGGAGAGGGAATAGAAGAAAGGAAACAGAAGTCAAGTTTAAAAAAAATTGGAACCCAAGGCTTATTTTTATACCCCATGTTACTAAATGTGGCTTAAGAGCTTGTGAGACAGTATTAGTCATAGATGGCAGCCTCCACCTCCTCCCCTCCTCCACTCCTCTATCCCTAAATAATAAAACGAACTAAAATTAGGGATGTTTTTGATTGTGTTTGATATGATTGTCGTTGTTTGAACTTAGACTGAGAGGTCTATGGGGAGGGAAACCTTCCCCATGGGTACTCAATGACTTCCTTGCTGCCACTGTTGGCTTTCCAATGGAGGAGGAGGGGAAGAAGGCAGGCTTTCTCATCTCCCATCCCCCAACCCACATTTGTGCTAATCAAATTCTGGATAACATCAGCTCCCTGGAGTTAAGTTATTGCATGTCTGATAATGCTTGTTTTTTTTTTTTTTTTTTGAAAGTCCCCTAGAATACTCCCTCTCCTCTCCCTCCCCTTTCTCCTCCAGCCAGATATCATCACCCCCACCCCCACCCCCACCCCCCACTCAAGATGTTCTTAAGAAAAAGGTTTTAGGGAAGGGTAGGAGTGAGAATACAACCTCTCTAACAATTTAAGTTTTCTGACCTTACCAGAAACACAGCTGCAGGTAAGGATTGGAGGAATGCCAGGCGCTTGCCCCATTTAAATACCACATAGCCCCCAGGCTCTAGAAACATGATACTCCTGATTCTGACCATAAAAAAAAAAAAAAGCAAAGATTGTTAAACTGCTCATCCAGGCCTGCAGCTGGGGTTGACTCAGAGTGCAGAGCTGGAAAATGCCCATGTGGCAAGATTAGAAACTCATTTGTGTAGTTTATGTGGTCTTGCCAGGAGCCTCCTTCTCCCACCCCCCCCCCTTTTTTTTTTTCAATCCTCCTTCAGTTTATTAACTTTAAAGGCACTCCTTTCCTGCTGGGAATCTGGCATGGCTGCATTCAGGCAGCCCTTTTCCCCTTTGCATTAATGACACTTGGAGGCTTTCTTTCCTGTTCAGAAATCTAGTTGTGTGAGATCATCTGTGGAACTTTCAAACGGTCTATTTCTTTCTCTCCCCCCATCCCTCCTCCATCTAAGCTGTCCTTCCCGCCCCCCTGCATACACATCTCTTTTGTTTTATTCCCCATCTTAAAAGTTCAATCTGAAGCCAAGTGCTTTTAAATTTTAGCTGTATTCTGCAAGCCTGAACTTCAGGAATATATGTTATGAAAGCGGGGAAAGAAAAGACCTTCTTGTCATCAAAACCATAATAATTATGTGTCAAAGATAATTACTGCTTGGTGTGTAATACATCTAATACTAAGTGACAGAGAAAGTAGTCTACCGGCAGACCAGAGTAACTGCTGGCTGGCTGAAATCTGATATGAAATTAACGACTGTGTTCCAGCACTGGGTCTGCTGAAATTCCACCAAACACAAGCCAACCTCACTGCATCTCTCCTCCCCTCCTCCTTATTCCCCCAAATCTCAAGAGAATCTATAAGGCTGTTCTATTTGTGTGAATGTCTGTATATGTGCTTGTGTATGTATGTGTGTTTGGGTTTTCATGCAATGGGTTTGATTTCTCAAAAAGATGTACAACTGACAATTCAACTAATTTAGCTACAGATGCTATAGGGGCTGTAAATATCTAAGGACTAGGGTTTTTTTTTTTTTTTTTTTTTAAGCAAACTAGTCCAGGACTATAACTCTATGAGGTCAAATAGGTTTGGGCAATTTTCACATTTTGGTTGGTGGTTTTGTTCAATGATGGAAGATAAATGATTCATGACAGAAACAGAAACTTTAAGAACAAAACATATTTTAAGACACTGAGAAAATGGAACTGAACAGAAACTGTTAGAGAAGGGTGTGGCAGAGAACAATTAAGTGGAGCTAATAGAATCAAAGGAAATCTACTAAAATAAACTCCTATATATTGGAGTTTAACTGTAATGGAACGGTGTTCTAAAATTTGTAACACAGATGGGCGCTAAGAGCTTCAAGCCCAAAGAGAAATCATCTCAAAGGTCCCTTTTAAGCAGTTTTATATCTAAGAGGAAAGCCTGGCTTCTTTGGCACTGTGGTTTTTCCCCATTTCACCATCAGCAAAATCATCTGTGCCAGTGAAAACCTGGCTTTAGCCCAGCAGAGACAAATGTTGGTTGCCAGAAGGCAGGGTGGCTTGGTTTATGCATCATTTGATATAGATCTGAATCTTACCTACCTCATCAGCAGCACAAACTGTCACTAGGGAAGCAGAAGGAAAGGGCATGAAGTTAGAAAAAGGATTGAGTTGTTATAAACACTTCTCTGATTAGCTGAAATCACTAATTGGCTTACATGAATTTTACCAATCTCTCTAATCTTGCACACCAAATGGGTTTTCGTCATATAGGGACATTTAAGGATATGGTAGAGGTCCATCGTGAATCTTCTAGGCTCTAGGAGGAGATCTGTTATTGAACAAATTACATTTGAATTAGGGCTAATACCATTTTCCAAAATGTCACAAGAACAAGCTTTCACTTTATGCTAAGACATAAAACTGAAGCTGGCTGAATCAATTACCTAAATATTAACTAATAATTCAAAACACAAAATTTTGCTTTGCTTAGTACAAAATTATTGCTGCTTTATTTTTGCTATCTGTCTTCCCAAATCTGACTTAAGTATATATATTTTTTATAACCTTCCTTCCTCAGTTCCTTTTTTCTTTTTCATATCAAAAAGCAAAATACTATTTTTAGCCCTCTAATTTGACTATAGGCAGGAGAAAGAGGGCGTTGTTAAAGGAAGAATCCTGAGGGGTCTTAGAAAAGTTTAAAAAGTGACCTATAATAAGACTGTTTAATTTGGGTATCCTGTTTGATGAAATTCATGTATTTATGAACATGTCTATTTCTACCATACTTTATTAGATGAAAACAATTGTTTTGTCCAACATTGTATTTTTAATTCATATTTTATGAAAACAAAATGACTTTTTTAATGATGGTCTTTCTAGGAATGGAGAAATTATAATAGACTTTAGAGAAAAAAATTTATCTTGGTATGAAAAATAATATAGGGAGATACTAGTAGAGAAATTTCAATAAAATCTTAAATTAAAAGGGCATATTTCATATAATTCATAAGTTATTCTTGTTATCATTATTATTATTAAAATCTAGATTTTATACAGTGCTTTGAGGTTTGCAAAGTGCAGTATTTATATAGTACTTGAAAGTTTGCAAAGAAGTAGTATGAAGAAAATGCATTAGGATTCTAATCCAGTCTCTTGACACTAAACTTCAGTGTAACTTTTGACTAAGTCACTTCTCTAGAGTTCTTGTTTCCTTAAATGTCATATGAAGAAAATGAACTAGATTTTTTCAAACATTCCTTCTAACACTAACATTCTATGTATAATGCTTTAAAAAATATTGAAGAAGCAATGGCAATTACAAACAGGAAAACAACTACAGTGTGCCTGAAAATGAAATTATTTGGAAATGTAGAAAGAACACTAGAATATTTAAGTTTGAGTACCAGCAATAGAACTAAGTAGTTGTGTGACCCTAAGGAAGTCATTTAAAACCTCATAGGTGATCAAAAAAAATCAGACTAGATAAGATATCTCTAGATATGTTGCCATTAAAACTCCTGATTGCTTCCAGAATAGACAAAATAAATGAAATACAGTAAAACATAAGTGATGCTAATATATGATTTCCTCACAAAATAAAACAACAGTGAGGGACTCTTATTACCTCCATTTCACAGATAAAGAAACTCAGACTGAATAGAGTTGAATAAATCCTTTCAGTTAAATAACTATTTTAATAAATAAATAACTTAAATAGCTAACTCATGGTCAAATAACTAGTATCTGAGGCAAGATTCAAATTCAGAAGTTGTTCTGACTTCAGTTCCAGTCCCTTTTTTCTCTTGCATGATGATGAAATGTTTTCCAAGCCAATCTCATCTTTCTCTTCTTTGATTTCCTGAAAAAAAAAGCTACATGTTATTTCAGTCTAATATCTATAACCATAAATTTGTTTTAATGACTTATTTTTAACATTACTGTCATTTCCTTCTCCATTGAGAAGAAAGATATTTTTCCTCATTGTTCTCTGGAGACAAGATATATCATTGCATTGATTGAGTTTCAAAGTCTTTCAGAGTTATCTTTATATTATTGTAGTCATTGTATATATTGTTTTCTATATTCTGCAAACTTTAATATTGCATTAGTTCATGTAACTCCTTTACATTTCTCTGAATTCTTTATATTTATCATTTCTTACAGAGAAATAACAATCCATATTAACATGCCACACTTTGTTCAGTCACTCCACACCTGATTGACACCCATTTTTTCAAGTTCTTACCACAACATATTTACTACCATAAATATCTTGGCATATGTGGCCCCTCTTTGAACTCTTTGGGACAAAATTTTAGTAGTAGTATCATTGGGTTCTAGAATATCCAGTCAGGTTCTGATTTGTATGAGTAATGAATTTTATAAAGTAGTTGAATTATTTGCATTCCAACTATAGTTATTGGAATAGTTGGAATATAATAACAGATAGCATAGTCATATGTTAAACATGTGAATTGGTTGGATCCCAATGGAAATATACAGTACAAATATATAAACAAAAAAAAAAAAAAAAAAAAAAAAAAAAACCTGATCTTTTCTAGCATAATTCCAAATTGTTTTCTAGAAAGGTTGGACCAACTCACAGTTCTACAAACAGAACATTATTATATCTGTTTTCCTATAAACTCTCCAATATTAATTATTCTAGGCTATTATCACATTGGCCAATTTGCTTGATGTAAAGTAGAATTTCAGGGTTGTTTTGATCTGTATTTCTCTTAATATTAGTAGTAGCAGTTTTGAGAACTTTCAATTATTTGTTATTTGATATTTTATCTAATTTTAATCTTATTGATCATTTGTTTTTATTCTATAGAAAAAAAAAACAAAAACATGTTCATATTTTTTGTCCACCTTCTATTGGGAAGAAGTATAAGTACTTCTAAAGTAGTTAAAGACAATTAAATTATTTTTTGATCTTTGAATAGCTGGTAACAATATCAAAATTCTGAGGTTAGTACATGCTATTTCATAAAATATATTCTTTTTACTGACATTCCTTCTCTGGTTTGGAAATGACTTTAATTTTAATGGTGTTAAATAACACATAAGCAGATACAGACAGGGTAGAAATATCTGCTTTCTCCTATGTTGGATTGAACATTGCTAATCTCTCTGTACAGCAGAAATTCAGACCAAATGGTTTGATGTCACTGAGAAGGAGTGGGAGCTTCCCTGATTTATTGCTATGGTGCAAGGCATTCAAAAAAGAAATTAAAAGAATGCATTATCTAGAAATGTTTCCCGCCACCAAACTGCCCCCACTTAGGCTGATGTTGAAAAATCCCAGAAGGCAATCTCTCAAACATGGTCTGCGTCAATGGCACATTTCTGAATTGTCAGGCTGAAAGCCCATCAATAGCTATAAAGAGAAGGATGTTTCCTCATTGGGGGTGTGTTGATGGATCTGATCCAGAACACAAAAGGTAATTTCTGGGTTAGTTGGTCTGTTGGATGTATTTGGGTCCAGTGATGGTGATTCTGATTTTAAATCAAAAACATTCACCCAACTTTACTCAGTATATTACATAATATGAGTAGGGCTGTCTACATGCATAATTATCACTGCTCATGAGAAACAGGCCCCAAAGAATTCTCTGACCTTCTACTGATAAATAAGATGCTGAAGGAATGAGCTGCTCAGAACTGCCAGCCTCTGTTATGGTTTCTGAAAAATTAAGTTGAACTGAAAGAAAATCAAGCTTCTAACTGGCAAGCTTCTCTGTAGACTGATCTTCTCATCTATTAAATTCTATTCCTTAGGACCCTGGTTCAAGCCCTACCTCAACTCATCAGTCAGCACTTCATTTCAGTCATTAAAAACATGCTTATAATTTCTAACTTAACTAGAATTAGCTTCTAGTTCAGGCATCTTGGGGGCAGCAATAAGAAGGTAAAGAAAGCAGAGATGAGAAAGGAAGAGTGTACAGATAGAGGATAAGGAAAGGGGAGTGTGAAAGAATGGTGTTAGGGGGAAAGGGAGTTGAAAAGAAATGATTCAAAAATATTCACTGGTTTCTAAATCAGAAACATCTGCTAAAGCCATAAATGGTTTTAAGTACTAGTCAGTGGCAAGGGATTCCACATGAGAGGAGTAGGACAGAAAGAAATCAACCTTCACAGAAGGTTTGCAGGTAGCTGAAATGAATGATATCATCATATATTAAGGGAAATTATGGAATCTAGTTGATGGTTGACACTTCTTTGGCATTAAGGAAAAGTTTTAATTTTACCCACATTTATTCTTGGCTTCTATTACAAAAAGAGTCATATACTACTGTGTGTAAAATTACTAAAAAACGCAAATTGGGACTGTGCCTTGGCTAGGATTTAGCATAGCCTCATTGAATTTACCACCTCCAGTTATACATTATATATGTATATATTAACCTTATTGAAAAATGTCCTCATCTCCTTTCCATCAGGAGTCAATCCCATATTAAGCAGGAATGAGGAAGAGTCTGATCTTCCCTAAATCTTTTTATTGTCAATTCCCTGTCTTATGGAATCAACTCAAAATCTATCAACAAAAATCAACCAAAATGAAGGAATATGGATTTTTAAATTGATCATTGTATACTACTGGTATTTTTAAAAATGATAGTCATCATGATAATACCTCTACTAAAGTCCTGCTCTTATTCCATATTGGAGCATTAGAGTGAGGGCATAAGTTCTAGGAAATCTTCTTAACCTAGAAGGGAAAATATAGAAACGTTCTTGAAAACTTCAAATTTATATTTATATATTTATTTATTTTGGTTAAATCCACCATTAGTTGATTTAGCCCTTGAAATATCTGAAGGATTGTCATATGGAACAGGTGTTGATTTAGCATTTTCGTAGATAGAGAGTATGCATAGCAAAGAAAGTACTGGGTTTAGAATATAAGAGAATTTTGTTCCACATCTCTATGTCCTGATACAAGTCCTCTCTGAGACTCAGTTCCTTTATTTGTAAAACGGGAGTAATAAAAATCTCATAGGTTTGTTATAAAAACAAAATAAGACAATTCATTTGTATCATTTAGGTACCAGCCTTGCCAAGTTTGGAAAGGATTACCAGTGGATTTGATTCTATAATATTCTTTCTTTCTTTCTTTCTTAAGGTATAAAGGATTTGCAATTTACACAAGGGGAAAACCATGAATCACTGAAGGATTAAGGAAATAACAACAAACAATAATAACTCACAATTACTTATTACTTAAAATACAGTTTTTTTCACATTAATCCCATAATATAGGTTGTACCCATATTGTTTTGTCCATTTTCCATATTTATTTACTGATCTTAAAAGAAATTAAGAAACTTATACCACTGTTGTTTTAGATCTGGAAGAGTCTTTACAATTCATGTAGAAATCATGTAATCCAAGCCCCTCACTGTTCAGAACAGTTTCAACAGTTACTGAGGTCACAGGGTAATGAGTTGACTTGCCTGAAGTCATACAAGTAGTAAATGATGGAGTCAGATCTTCTCTGACTCTGACTCCAAGACCAGTGTTCTTTCCATTACCCCATATGGCCTTTCACTCCACTGCAGTTCATCATCTGTGAAGGGCTAATATAATACACCAAATAATTGTTTCTTTAATTCTTAAAATGCAAAATCCTGTAGAGGTGAAACTACAGTGTGTTCAATGTTACTTTACCTTCTACCATGATCATCTGAACTTCAAAAATATACAGAATAAGATTTAAACAGTTACCACTAAATCCATAGCAACTTTTTAGTGAAAAATTCAATATCAAATCTCTACAAACTTATTATAGATTCATTGTTCATTGTTTCAATGTTTCATGTTCATGATTCATTGTTCAATAAATATTTAGAAGTTATTAGAGGGTTTACATTGACAGAAAATTTTCAAATCATTTTACCTCCCTGAGCTTCAGCTTCATTCCTGTAAAGTAAAAATGATAAAGTACAAAATATCTAAGTCAGAAAGTTAACAAGAATTTATTAAATATCTTCCATGTGCCAGGTACTGTGCTAAGTATCAGGTATATATAAAAAGTTTTTTTTAAAAAGCCCTTTTTTTCAAGAAACTTTGAGTTTAATAGGAGAAACAACTTTCAAAGAGTTATGCACCAATAAGATAGGTACAGGATTAATTGAAAATGACCAACAGAGGGAAGGTAATAAGGTTAAGGAAGATTAGAAAAGCTTCTTGAAGAACGTGGAATTTCACCTGAAACTTGAAACAAGCCAAGGAATTGAAGATGAGGAATGAGACTATTCCAGGCATGGGAGACAGTGAAAATTTCAAGAGTTTGGAGATGTAATATTGTATGCTAGAAACATAACAGAAAATAGGCTACTGAATTGTACAATACAGATGTAGGAAGAAGGAGAAAGTGCAAAAATATTGAAAGATAGGAAAGGATGTAAAAATCAACCAGAAGGTTTTATTTTTGATCCTAAAAGTTACAGGAACTAACAAGGGACTCTAAGGTCCATTCTAGTTTTATGACTCATATGACACTGTTCATCTTGGGTACTTTAGGATGAGGTAAAATATATTCTAGGAAAAAAATGGAGAATTGGACTCATGGTAACCTTCCGAACAAAAACCCATTCTTTGCATAATACCCCCTAAAAACAGTTTGAGGACAGAATCTGCATACCAAATGATTTTGCTATGGCTTTCATTAATCTAGCAAGTGTAATATTACCAGAGAATGGGGAATAAATTGAATAGAAAACATCAGCCAAACTCCTTTCAGTCCCATCCTGGGATTCTGAACCAACTGAATATTTCTTTCCTATAAAAGAGTGAAAGAAAGGAGGAGGGAGAGACCCATTGTGAAATGAAGTATTTCTTTAAAAGCAAACATCAAATTGCAACCACATCAATCATTCCCTGATTTAAAAAAAATGCTCTCTCCCCCACAGTTGGAAATTTCATTACTTCTGTATGTTCTCTTTTTTGTTTATAAGCTGACTGAGGACTCCTGGAAGTTTTGCTTTCGTTTGGGAAGAGGGGTCAGATTTGTGATGCCCTCCTAAGTACCCTAGGGATATGGCCCCAAGACTCATGCTGAACTCATTCTTTTCTTCTACTTTTTCACCAAGTGTCAATAAATGAGAACTTCTGAATATTCGGATTTTAAACAAACTCTTTGAAATGTTATGGGTTCCAAAGCTTTTACAATGGACTTTGCAAGTAAATAATTATAGGATCTTAATGAATTACTGATTTTTTACATAAATCATCACTGTGTAGATAGCTAATTTTTATTGCATGTTGAATAATGTTCAAATATGTGAATGAGTCATTGCATTGAATTACAAAGAGAGAAATAACATAGTAATTATCTTTTGTATATGCAATTTGACCACCCCTCCTCCAAAATAGAAATTTTTTTAGCAGATACAGAAAAGTCTCAGAAAAGAGACACTACAATGATTAATAAAAACTAGATTGGGCTTCTATATAAGAAAAGATAAAAGAATGCTGAAACTAATTAGCTCAGAAAAGCATACAGTCAGAAAAGAATAATTTTAAAATTGCTTTGTAGCAAAAGTTACTCATAGAAAAAAAATTAAAAAATAAAGACACAGGTAATAAATAGCCAGGTGTCTTTTCAATGCTGTGACTATCCATTTACTGAAATCCATAAATGCTTAAATTTGTGTTTTAAATCATAGGTTGAATATCAGCTAACCTAGAAAGACTTTATTTTATTAGGTGACTTTTAGGAAATCTATCATTTTCACTGAAAGAAATTTTACTTGTTGATTACCACTGAGGTATTATCCTGTTGTCATAACATGATGCTACTTTTAAGTTCTATGATCTGGGGATGTATTTTTGAAAATATTTGTTGAAAACAAAAGCTCGGTTGATATAGTTCTTGGAAGCACACCTTGAATGGAAAATGTTGTCCCTGCCTTATGGAAGCTTACAAAACCACTAGTACAAATATGTAAAAATGAAATCTTTAAGTAACATTTTGAACTGACACATGAATACGTGCCCCAAAATATTGGTATAGGCAGTGCACTTTGTAAGAGTTCAGTAGACTAGAAGAAAAAAATGAAGCAGAGTTGTCTGGGATAAGAAAAGAGTCATGAACTGAACCTTGAAAGGTGAATAGGTCCTGTGGATTTTCTCTTTTGCTCTGATTTTTCTCTTCCAACATGATTCATAAAGCAATATATATTTTAAAAAATAAATAAAAAAAGAAAGGTTAATTAGGAACTTGAGCTCATTGAGAGGCAGTGTGAAAGAGTGGAAAAGGTGTCTTGCATCAGGGGTAGTGAGTGCAAGTTTTTCCTTTATAACTTATTAACTGTGTTATATACACAGACTTATACAAATTATTTAACCTCCCTGAGACTCACATTCTTCATCCATAAAATGAAAGGATTGATAAGATAGGCTGCACAGATGCCCTAGAGCTCAAAAATTTCATCCTATGATTTTTGTTCAAATCTCAACACTCTTGTCTTTATTGATCTTAGTTTTCTTATCAGTAAAATGAAAGAATGGGACTTTATGGCTAGCAAGCTCTCTTCTTGGCCTGAATCTCATAATGCTATTGGTAATATTCGTTTACTAGACTGTTAACTTCATGATGGCAAGAACACCATCTTAATTAAACTCTATATAATCCCCACACCTTACAATGTTTATCTAAAACTAAATAATAGATGTTGGTTAACCCTCCATTTAAGAATAGTATCTCTTCTAATGAAAAGGGAAGAAAAGATTTTTGAAGCAAAGGAATCAGTATGAGCAGTCTTGGAATAGGAATAAATAAGGCATTTATTTGGAGAGACAGTGAAAAAATCCTAAACCATACTAGGAATTATTTGATACATTTAGGAAAGAAGGCACTTTGATCCCTGGGCCAAGCTCCTCTTAGCAACATCAGGGTTTAGTTTTGATCCCATGACAGCTTGGTGAAGATGCTAACAATAGGATGGGTTCTCGCATTGAGTGTTATCATGTGAAAAGGGCAATTTTCACTTCCCTGCATTTGCATAGCACAAAAAGGGAAGTTTCACAATATTTTTATTGGCTGCTATTCCAGAGCAGCTGTGAAAAATCCCACACAACAGTGAGAATGTCGGAGAAATGATAAAACAGTCTGAGAGGTTTGCACTTTGTTCTCTTCTCTTTCAAAACGTGTCTCCCTTTTTGTCGGAATATGTAGTAACAAAGGTCAGTAATTGATTGTACCATGTTTATTTGGCTAATGAACTCAGAAAAAAAGGTCACTGGCCCTCCTCAAAAATTTCTTACCATTTTGTTCCTGTCTTTGTGACTGATTCCACATGAGAATTATTCAAAGGGGTCCATTGATCATTGGAACCCTATAAAGTTCTATCTACTCTTATCACAAATAACCTATTTTCAAAAATCACTACATATGAGAAACTCCATAATTGGAAGCATTTCCTAACTATGTTAATGAAAATTATTTTGTTAACTTCAGGAATAGTCCCTCTAATACATAAGTACTTAGATTTAGAGCTAGAAATGGCCATGCAAGTCATCCAATCTCACCTTTTTACTATATGAGGCCCAGAAAAGTTAAATGACTTGTCTTAAGTTTAGGATTACAGATTTTAGAGATAAAAGGGATCTTAGAAGTCATCTAATATTTTATGTGTGAGGAAACTGAGACCCAGAAAATTGAAAGTACTTATCCAAAATCAAAGAGGTAGTAAAAGGTGGAATTAAAATTTGAACACAGGTCCTATGACTTCAGAGTCTATGATTTTCTGTTCTATAAACTGCCTCAATACTGAGACTTAAATTCATGTTTTCATTCTCTAACTTCAAAACCAGTATTCTAGGCACTGTACCACAATGCCTCATGGAAATGTTAACTTAAGGGCATATTTTTAAAATCATTTAATTTTTAAAACATATTTACATATGTCAATATAAAGTAATTATTAAATAAAAATTTAAAAAAAAAAAAGAAAAATATAGAAAAAAAAAAAGCACAGGCCAAAAAAAAAAAAACATATTTACATATGCATATATATGTATATGTTTTATAACATTTAATAGAACATATATAGGTACAATATCTACCTAATACAATATACATTTAATTTTTAATTCAAATATGAATTTTTGGTATTTAGCACAATCATTCTAAGATTTGGAATACCTCTTCATTATTTCAACTAGAGAAATATCTAAGTATTTGATAAAGAAATGCATTATCTTTTCTTTGCCCTTCACTTTGAAGAGATAATATGTGTTTAGTATGTAGCAGACTATACTACCTAGTCTTTTATGAAGGCTTAATTTGGAATCAGAGCACCTAAGTTGAGATGCCATCACTTTTACTCACTTAGGCAAGATTTTAAAATTCTATTTTAATTCTGCTTCCTCATATGTAAAACAGTTTCATAATAAACATGGTACTTATGTCATTAAAAGAGAAATAAAGTACTTCATAAATTCCATAGCACTTTATAACTGCCAAATATTTTCATTTTTTAAAAAATCTTCTTCCTTTTCCCCAATACCAATCAGAACCATTAACATTCAAGTATTGACAATTAACAAAACTTGTGAGGCTTAGGTAACTCCATTTTCCATTTCTGAATAGCTAAGCATTTGTCTTTTTTCTAATTTCCTCTCTCCAACTGTTCATTCTTTTTCAGGCTTGGGAAAAAAAAAACAACACAGTTGAGAAATTGAAGGATTTTGAAAAGTAGAGCTCAGTTTTTCAACCACCAACAGATTATTTTATTCATGATTTTTTGCATGCAATTTCACAACCTGTATTCTTTCCTTATCTATCCATGTTCTTCCCATTTGGGCCAAGAGTCCATGACCATGTGCCTCCTATTAATGTCAAGAGCAAGTGATGCACTGTGATTAAATTCAACTTTGACTGACCTTCAGTTCCACCGATCACTGAGCTAACACTGCCATGGAGAAATGAGAGAGGCAATTGTTGGCTGGGGATGACTGGGGAGAGCTGTTTTTTGCTTATCACAAGATTGACAAACCCTCAGGAATATTATCCTTCCCAAGACTATATTGAAAATGATGAAAATGTGTTGTGTTTGCTGCAGATGTCAAAATCTTCTAAAGGCACAGAATCAAGTGAATTCCACACCTCCCACATATCAACACAAACTGTTTTTTATTAGCTTGAATTGTTTGTTACATCCCTATGAATGTTTAGTGTAATTCTACAATCAGAGGAAAACCTAAACACGTTTTGTAAACCTCTAAATGATATAGCACATATAGTATCTCACAATCACAATATGGTAAGTAGGACCAATTGTCAACAGGCAGATTTTACCCTGCTATGGAGGGTAATCCACATGCTATGTAAGGTTATATCACAATAAGACTGCAGGCTCAATCAACCAGTTACTTAAGTTGACTACTGGGACGATCTAATTATAGTTAGGAAACAAACACTGTCACTGTTATCAAGGATCAAATATTTCAATTTTTTTTTTAAAGAATGGGATTATTTTACATACCCTGAGTTAACCTTACAGGAAAACTGACTTTTTATTTTTAGGAAAATCAGGAAAACAATTTCAAACTTATGAATAGCATGAAATGCAGGCATTCAAGACAATGGCTTTTCCTTTTTGACAAAGTTTTTTTGGGTTAAAATGTTCTTTTGAATCGATTAATGAAAAAACAGAGCAAAACCTATTTTCTTCACAGAATATAGCGG
Organism: Antechinus flavipes; assembly: GCF_016432865.1. Lineage (NCBI taxonomy): Eukaryota > Metazoa > Chordata > Mammalia > Dasyuromorphia > Dasyuridae > Antechinus > Antechinus flavipes. Next base: position 267,737,502 of record NC_067399.1, read on the forward strand.
TATCTTATGGAATTTTTTTGACAGATAAAATATTCTTGTGAGTAGTTGCATCAGAGCAATAAATAGTGGTAAATAAATATGTTTTGAGTAATATTATTTTCAATAAAAATATGATTTATCTTTTACAAATGCATGTTGTTGTTGTTTGTCAGAATAATATAGCTTTAAGAGACAAAAAAATTACTAAAATACAGAAAAGCAACCTAGTTCTTAATGAATTCATCCTTTTCTTGACTGTTGAAATGACAGAAATAATTCACCAAATGTGCATGATGTTCCTAGTCTATTCATCCATTAACCAATCTTGCAAATAGCCACTTGCCCGTGGTGACTAACAATTGATGCCAAGTAAATGGTCATTTCATCACTCTAACTACATAACTGTGTATTACTTCAGCAGGCCAGAGGTTGGATAAAAATTTTAGATGAGTTGGTGATTCTTTTTTCCCTTAGCAGGACTGCTGTAATCAACACAAGTTTGTCACCTTGCAGGAAACAAAATAACTTAAAATGCTTACCTGCTGAATTCTAAGATAAAGGGGTAAGGACTTAACTCTTCAGTGGTTTCAGACTTTGTTCTCTTAAGCACTTTTGTACTTATTCCCATTATAATTGTTAAGAGTCATATTTTCTTTCTCTGTCTAGATTACATTTCCCAATTCAAAAAAATATATCTTATTTATCCTTAAATTTGCTCATAATACCTAGCACATAGCAAGAAATCAATTTTTTTTTGTCAAATCAAGGAATAAGTTTCTTAATCATGTTTTAAAGGAATTTGGAGTTTGTTAAACATATAATTCATTATATGTTTATAATACATTCATAATAATAAACACATTAATTCATCCTCATCCAGAAAAATAACTAGATCAGACTAGCTGAATTTTGTCTCAAAATATAGAAATATTGAGGCTATTATATATGCATAATCCCAATTCATGTTCAACCAAATGTATCTTATTTTATCTTATTCTTATATCTAAGTAGCAAAAGTTATTTAAAGAGCATTTGTGTTACTCACTCCCAACACACTGTTGCACTAAATATCAAAATTGTTCATTGTAATTGTCCAAAGTAAAAAAAAAAAAATCTTTCTGCCTATTATGAATATCTGGAACTTTGCCTTTTAAAGATTAGGTTAAGCAAATTATTATTTTTATCTAGAAAAGAAAAGACCTAGGAGGGAACTTGATAGATATTTTTTTAAGTATTTGCATGATTATAATATGGAATAGGAATTAATGTTGTTTTGCTTGTTCCTACAGCAGAAACTTTTAACTTTTTCATTTTGTCATCTGTGATGACTGCATATTTTAAAATCAGCCAGAGTCAGGAATTCAGGTTAAGGGAAAATCTTCAATCTTTATTATTTTTGAGATGAAGGAGGATTAGCCATGTGAGCAGCTGCAACAGGACCCAGTCAGCAGAGGTAAAGGGAGATCGTGATAGCAATGTGAGCAGCTGTGACAAGAAGGCAGCCAGCAGTCCTTCCCTGCCTCTCTTCCTGCCCCTCAGCTTCCACCCACCAAAATCGTCATTTCCTATACAACACATCAGGACTTGCACAAAGAGTGGGCGGGGGCCATTCTTTCTCCAAGCATATATATTAATAGAGTATGGTCCAATTACTATTTAGCCTCACGTGCTTGGGACCTCAGTGCATCAACTTGAGCTTCAGCTCATTATAGTCATCAACGACTTTAACAGTCTGAAAAAAGCTATGGACTTCTCAGAATAATGGTTTTAAATGTGTAAATTCGTTACTATTCACAAAAACAAACAAAAAAAGAATTACAATAGAAATAAACTATATTGAAATAGTTATCAAAATAGTTTTTAAACAATCCAACCAATAAGATTGAAAACCACTGTTCTTGGTAAATCTGATAATCCAAGTTCCTTAATCTTTGGGAATATCAGATTCCAGGCCCTTCCTTTAAAGTGGAAGTTGCTAGGTCCTGGTAATTCTAATTGTGTTTCCTCAGTATTTAAACTGTTACTTTCTGACTGCTTGCACTATCTTTTCCTTGGTGTGACAGTTCTGAAATTTAGCCATGATATTCCTTGGGGTTTTAATTTTGGGATCTCTTTCAGGAGGTGATTGGTGAATTCTTTCAATGGCTATTTTACCTTTTGAGTCTAAGACATTAGGGCAGTTTTCCTTTATGATTTCTTGTAAGATAATGCCTATGTTTTTTTTTTTTTTTCATCATGACTTTTAGGAAGTCCAATAATCCTTAGATTGTCTCTCCTACATCTATTTTCCAGGTCAGTTGGAAAACCACTGTTCTACAGGCCAGAAATGAGAAGGAGCAGAAACTACAGAGAGATAGATTTCAGCTAACTATAAAATTCGAATTGTTATTGGAATTATCACAAAATAGAAGGGACTATTTCTGGCCATAATGTGTTTCCTTATACTAAATATCTTCAAGCAAAGCCTAGGTAGCTATTTGTTCTGTACAGGGGATTCTTTTTTTAGGTGTGGGTAAGTCCAGTTGACCTGAGATAACTCTTTTAACTCAGATTCTATTATTAATTATTCTAAAATTTCTCATATTCCAACTGTATAGAATTTTAGGAAAGCAATATATTTAAGGTAACTTGTTCATTCATTCAATAATTAATTAAATGTTAATCCCTATAGAACATCATAGTGGACACAGAGAAATACAAAATTTACTTAACATTTGTTCCCTTTTCTCATGAAGCCTATAGATTAGTAAAGAGGCAAAACACAAATATGATATTCTAGGAAGATGCAAAGTACAATATGAGATTGACTAGGGAAAGTAATTAACTATTAAAATAGAGAACTAAGAATGGTAGTCTGCAAACTAGACTGTAATGTCTCTGAAACTAAGAGAGGGGAATGTTTCCCATAGAGTACCAGCTGTAAAGATGTCAAGGAAGAAAAAGAACTTTAAAAAAACCTCACTGGATTTGGTTTAGGGAATGTTGAAGATCAGAAACTCACAAAAAAAGTAATTTAAGTGAAATAATGGGACAGAAACAACATAGCAAAAGACTGAACACCAAATAGATATCAAGATAGTAGAATGCTAGACACATTTTATCCAAAAAATTTAATAACAAAATATAGATAAATAGAGAAGGAAGGATGAGTCATTACCTAGAAGAGGTTGAATATCAAAGGAAGGATTTTGGAAGAAATTTTATTATATTCTAATTAATCTCACATGACTGCTATGACTTAGAAAAACTGAATCAATCAGTCTTTTAAGGCTTATAGTTTAGTATTTGGAATAGATAACCATGTAAACTGGATCATGCAGTCCTCCTATTCTACTAACTTTGTTTATGTAAAAGCTACATTGTAAAGGAAACAAACAAGTAAGAGAACAAAAAACTCCACTAAAATCTTGCATTAATATTTTAAACATCTGTATAGTTAAAAATTATTCAAAAACTTTTGTGATTTTTTAAAATGAAATTCAACATGTAAAAATTAAGCACCTGGTCTTCCAGTTAATATTTTATTTTTAAAATTCTAAATAGACTTTCACCAGCTGTACATTTTACTGCATTATATGTTATGGCAGGCAGTCAAACCAGAACAGCAAAACTGTCTCATCTAAGTTCTCTATTAAAAATAAAAATGGAAAGATTAGCTAGAGATTTGATGAAAATAGTTCAATGCCAAAGAGACCTAAAAAAAAAAAAAAAAGTTCAATTCAAGCCATGGTCTTTGAATTGACTAAAAGGGTAATTTTTAAAAAAATCATTACAAATCGAATGTATACCATAAGGAAATATGTATTTGTTTAATATTTCAGTTAACCATAAAGAAACATGGTAGCTCAGTTCATGAACCCAAATAATGGAAAAGTGGGTATGGAAGAGAGAGAGAAAATAAAGAATCTGTTGATCATTGTGCTGTGATTAAAAAAAAAAAAATCGGAGCCAAGATGGCGAAGAAGGCACATATGACTCTCAAAGCTCCTCTCATTCCCCTCATAACCAACTATTTAAATCAGCTTCAAAAATAGTTCTTCACTGCTTAAATTCATGAAGATTAGAAGCACTACAATTTACCAGCTGAAGTCAATCTGGAAGATCGCCAGGAAAGGTTTGTCCTGAGGGGCCAGGAATGGACTAGCACAGGCAGTGAGAGACTAGCGTCCAGAGCAGACCAGGAGTTGGGGTGATCTCTGTGGCTAGAGAAGTTATAGAGAAGACTCTGCTATAGGCTAACTACTTTGCCTTGACTACAAAGCAGTAAACTGTCAGAGAAATTAAAGCCTAAAACAGAGGGTCCTCTAAAAAATGCCAGAAGCTAACGAGATCTGACTGTAACCCCTCAAACCCGGAAGTGATTCAGGCAGACTGTAATGCAGCCCTGCAGCCACATCCTGCAGTTCTGGGGCTTTTGCTCAGGCAGTTACTAATTTGCCCAGCAGTGGAGCACAGTTTGGGAAGCCTCTAATCTGCACAGTGTGGGGCTCGGCCTGGGGCAATAGAACTTCCCCAGCAGACTGTGCTTCTGGGGCAGACACTTCCAGTCCCTGCAAATCCACTCACTGCTTAACTGCTAAAATCCACAGCCTCAGGGCAGGCTTTGGCTTGGGGTAATGAAACTCTCACTGCTCAGTGTCTAGCCCCAGGGCAGTCGTTATCTCACACAGGGTGGGTTCTTTGCAGGACACTTTCCCAGCTTGGCCCTGCAGGCCTGAGTTACTCCCCAATGGGGAACTCTTTCCCAGAGCACTCCAGTACCTTGCAGCTTTTTGTAGCTGGCTGGCAGGACAACTCCCTGTACATACACCTTTCACTACTCTGCAGAGGAAGCTGGTAACCTCCTGGCTCTGAAGGCAGAGCCTACAGGCTTTAATAAAATGAGTAAAATAATCAAAAGAATTATTGATAGTTTCTATACAGAAAGAGAACAGCTTTTCAACCCTGACGAGACCTAATAGCAGACAGTCTCCAGACAATTGTTGGTCTCCAATATAAAAGGCTCTCCTAGAAGAGACCATTAAAAACCTTAAAAGAGAACCAGAAGAGAAATGGGGAAAGGAAAGAGAAGCTATGCAAGAGAGCAACAACTTCCTAAAATATGAATTGGAAAAGGTAAAAAAACTCCCAAGAAGTGCAGGGAAACAGAATTTGTGAATTGGAAAAAGAAAATAACTCGCTTAAAAAAAAAAATTAGTGAAATGGAAAAAAATTCCATGGAGCAAAACAACTCTTTTTAAAAACTCAATTGGACATATACAAAAAGAAGTAAAAAAAGCTAATGAAGAAAATAACTCACTAAAAATCAAAACTGAACAAATAGAAATGACTGATTCATTGAGACATCAAGAATCAGTCAAGCAAAACTGAAAAAATGAAAGATTGGGAAAAAATGTCGAATATTTACTTGGAAAAACAACAGAACTGGAAAATAGATCTAGGAGAGATAACCTGAGGATCATTGGACTACCGAAAATTATGATGAAAAAAAGAGCCTAGATACTATTTTACAGGAAATCATCAAAGAGAACTGCCCAGAAGTAATAGAACCGGAAGGTAAAATAGGTGTTGAAAGAATTCATCGAACACCTTCTGAAAAAGACCCTAAAATAAAGATTCCAAAGAATATTGTGGCAAAACTTCAGAATTTTCAGACTAAAGAAAAAATTTTACAAGCAGCCAGGAAAAAACAGTTCAAATACCGAGATGCCACAATAAGGGTCATGCAAGATCTGATTGCCTCAACATTAAAGGATCGAAGGACTTGGAATCAGATATTCCAAAAAGCAAAAGAACTTGGAATGCAGCCAAGAATAAATTACCCAGCTAAGCTGAGTATTTTTTTCCATGGAAGAAGATGGACATTTAATGAAATAGAGGAATTCCATCTGTTTCTAAGGAAAAAACCAGACTTAAACAAAAAAATTTGATCTCCAACAACAGGAATCAAAAGAAGTAGAAAAAGGTAAAAGGAACTCTTGAGAACTGTATTTCTGTTGTGGATATACATAAAAATCATATGTATAATTTGATTTTACTGATATAACATAAAAAAGGGAAGTAGAAATGGAAAGGGGATAGTGTCAGAAAAAGGGAAGAGGGGAGATAAAAAGAGGGAAACTACCTGCAACAATGAGGCAAAGGAAACCTATCATATATGAGGGAACTTAGAGAAGGGGAGGAACATTGTGTGAATCCTACTCTCATCAGAGTTGGCTCAAAGAGGAAAGAATTGACATATTTGTTTTACACAGATTCTTCTCTCACTTCATTAAAAAGTGGGAGAGGAAAAGGGAGAAGGAAAAAGAGTAATAAGGGAAGGGAACAAGAAAAGGGGAAGGGATTCAAAGGGAGGAGAGAGGGATACTAAAGAGGGAGAACTGTGCGACGTCAGTGAGACCAAAAAGTTTAATACTAGGGAAGAAGGGAAGGAGGGCAAGAAAAAGAAAAGTATAATCTGGGGATATTAGGATGGGAGGAAATGCAGAATTAGTCATTTTAACCATAAATGTGAATGGGATGAACTCTCCCATAAAGAGGAGGTGGATAGCAGACTGGATCAAAAATCAGAACCCTACAATATGTTGTTTACAAGAAACACATTTAAAACAGGGAGATATATACAGAGTAAAGGTAAAAGGCTGGAGCAGAATTTATTATGCTTCAGGTGAAGTAAAAAAAGCAGGGCTAGCCATCCTTATCTCAGATCAAGCAAAAGCAAAAGTTGATCTAATTAAAAGAGATAAGGAAGGAAACTATATCTTGCTAAAGGGTAGCATAGACAACGAAGCAATATCAATACTAAACATATATGCACCAAGTGGTATAGAATCTAACTTCCTAAAGGAGAAGTTAAGAGAGTTGCGAGAAGAAATAGACAGCAAAACTATAACAGTGGGAGATCTCAATCTTGACTCCCAGACTTAGATAAATCAAATCACAAAGCAAATAAGAAAGAAATTAAAGAGGTAAATAGAATATTAGAAAAATTAGGTATGATAGATTTCTGGAGAAAACTGAATGGTGACAGAAAGGAGTACACTTTCTTCTCAGCAGTTCATGGAACCTACACAAAAATTGACCACATATTAGGACATAAAGACCTCAAAATTAAATGCAAGAAGGCAGAAATAGTAAATGTTTTCTTTTCGGATCACAATGCAATAAAAACTACATTCAACAAAATGTTAGGTATAAATAGACCAAAAAAATTGGAAACTAAATAATCTCATCTTAAAGAATGATTGGATGGAACAGCAAATTATAGACACAATTAACAATTTCACTCAAGATAATGACAATGGTGAGACATCATACCAAAATTTATGGGATGCAGACAAAGCAGTAATAAGGGGAAATTTTATATCCTTAGAGGCTTACTTGAATAAAATAGAGAAAGAGAAGATTGATGAATTGGGCCTACAACTTAAAAAGCTAGAATAAGACCAAAATAAACCCCCCCCCAATCAATTACTAAACTTGAAATTCTAAAATTAAAAGGAGAAATTAATAATAAAGTAAAAAAAAACTATTAAACTAATAAATAAAACTAAGAATTGGTTTTATGAAAAAACCAATAAAATTGATAAACCTTTGGTAAATGTGATTAGAAAAAGGAGAGAGGGACATCAAATTAGTAGTCTTAAAAATGAAAAGGGAGAACTTCCCACCAATGAAGAGGAAATTAAAGAAATAATAAGGAGTTACTTTGCCCAACTTTATGCCAACAAATTTGATAATCTAAGTGAAATGGATGACTACCTCCAAAAATATAGGCTTCCCAGATTATCAGAGGAGGAAGTAAATTGCTTAAATAGTCCCATTTCAGAAAAAGAAATAGAACAGGCTATTAATCAACTCCCTAAAAAAAAAATCCCTGGGATCAGATGGATTTACATGCGAATTCTACCAAACATTCTAAGAACAATTAGCCTCAATGCTTTATAAACTATTTGAAAAAATAGGGAATGAAGGAGTCCTACCAAATTCCTTTTATGACACAGACATGGTACTGATACCTAAACCAGGTAGGTTGAAAACAGAGAAAAAAATTATAGACCAATCTCCCTAATGAATATTGATGTTAAAATCTTAAGTAAGATATTAGCAAAAAGACTATAGAAAATCATCCCCAGGATAATACACCATGATCAAGTAGGATTTATACCACGAATGTAGGGCTGGTTCAATATTAGGAAAACTATCAGTATAATTGGCCATATTAATAAAAAAAAAATCAACATGGCACTCTGCCCCAAAGTAACATAACTAATAACGACCAAAATAATATTTTCCCCCTATTTCCATGGACTGATCCAGTTTTTAATATTATTTTCATTTGGATTTTAAGAGGAATAGAGTAATTAAAAAGTGAATATAGAATAACATCAAAAAATAAATTTAAAGAAATGAAAGTAGAAATTTAGAAAATATTTTAGCTAGACAAAATGATACTAAGTGAACTGGCACCTAAATTGTCTTCTCTCAGTTGTCTTCAAGATACCTTAATATCTCATAGATCTATGATTGCAACAACGTAGAAATGTTCCTTCAAACACTGGAGATAATAGGCCATCTGTATCTTTGACTTACAATCATTTTGTCCAATAAATTCATCAAATAGGGACTCACTCTCAGGGTTTTTTGACAGTGGGTAAACACCAGTGAAATATATGATCCTCTATAACATATCCCTACTCAGAATTATCTTTAATTTTCTGTTATCCAGTTATCCAGAAACAGGGGCATCAATAGAATCTTACTACCTATAACAAATCCCTATTTTATTTTAATTCTGGGTTGAAAAATTTTCATGATGGTAACAAGCAATCTGAGACATCAAATGTCACCCTGTTATTCTTTTCTGGATGTTAATCATTACTTGATAAAATTATTGTTATTATTACTTATTTTAAATAATCTTACATTTTTCACATTTTTATGGGAAATAAATTGACATAGATGAGCTTTAAGGCAGCATTTCACTCTATTATTATATATTTATATTTGCTTTTTATTATCTATTATTTTGCTATTGTGAATTGAATTTTTTTAGTCAATAATCACTACAAGATCCCTTTTTTTTTCATACTTTTTAGGTAATTCCATGATGGCAAAAATTGTTTAATATCATTCTCAAGACCCTGCTTAATCCCTTCTCAAACTTTCTTCAAGGATATTCTTGATGTATGTGATTTTTCTCATAAAGAATTTGCAGACAGAGATGACTATGAACCATTACATAGAATTCCCAATCCCTATATTTTTGTCTGCCTGCATTTTTGATTTCCTTCATAGGCTAGTAGTACACTATTTCAAAGTCCCATTCTTTTTGTACAGCAAAATAATTGTTTGGACATGTATACTTATATTGTATTTAATTTATACTTTAACATATTTAATATGTATTGCTCAACTGACCATCTGGGGGGGGAAGGAAGGGAAAAATTGGAACAAAAGGTCTGGCAATTATCAATGTTGTAAAATTACCTATGCATATAACTTGCAAATAAAAAGCTATAATTAAAAAAAAAAAAGAATTTGCAGAAACTCTTTTTGTGGTGGTAAGGAACTGAAAATTGAGTGGACTCCCATTATTTGGAGAATGACTCAATAAGTTATGGTATATGAATAGAATGGAATAGTATTATTCTATAAGAAATGATGAGCAGGTTGATTTCAGAAAAGCCTGAAAAGACTTACATGAACTGATGCTGATTGAAGTGAGCAGAACTAAGAGAACATTTTACATAAAAACAACAATATTATGTGATGATCAACTATAATGAACTTAACTGTTCTCAACAATGTGATGATTCAAGGCAATGCCAATAGATTCAGGATGGAAAATGCCATGCAGAGAGAGAACTATGGAGGCTGAATATGGATAAAAGCTTAGTATTTTCACCTTTTTGTTTGTTTCTTTTTTTCTTTCTTGTGGATTTTTTTCCCTTTTGGTTATTTTTCTTGCATAATATGACAAATATGAATATATTTAAAAGAATTGCACACATTTAACCTATGTCAGATTTCTTGCTGTCCTGGAGGAGTGAGAAGTATGGATGGGGAAAAAATCTGGAACACAAAGTCTTACAAAAATGAATGTTGAAAACTTTCTTTACATATAAAATACTATTGAAAATTTTAACAAAAGAATTTTCAGAGGTGAGAAAATAGGCTTATGGTAGATAATATACTCTGGATTGTTTTTTGTCACTTTTTTAGTTGTTCAACCCATCACCACATCATTATCAGAAGGGGGCCACAAAGGAGGAAGATACATTTTGTATTTTGTTTTTAGGATGGAGTGGTTCGTGAATTTATCATCACCAGTCTGCTGAAAATAAGTTTTTCCATAGTCATAAAGCAGACACAGTGACTTGCTATGTGTCCTCAAAGCCTCTTTAGCAGTGCCAAAACTAGCATTCCACTGATATAGACTTTGGGAGATGAAGGTCACTACCTCCCACAACGAATCATACAAAAAGGACTTTATAGAGGTTTATACATAATAATATCTAACATTTAAATAGTAATTTAAAGTTTATAAAGCACCTTAAACATACTTTTTTCCTTTGATCCTCACAACAAACCTGTGAGGTAAGTACTATAATTATCCACATTTGACAGATAAGGAAACAGGCTAAGAAATGTCCACAATCATACACTAAATGTCTGGGGCAGGATTCACCCAGGTCTTCCTTACTGCAAGACCAATACTTTAACTATTACCAATCAGTCTCCACAGGAAACAGAGCTAGAAGAAATAAATATATTGCCAAAAAAAAATTAGTTTGTATTGACATAAAATTAAATCATAATTTTTGTCTTCTGCTTGGCAATATTTCACACCAAAATAAAAATAACAAAATCACGCAACTTCTGTAATCAATCAAGGAATGAATTGAGTTAAAAAGAGACCTATTTAATCCCACATATCTTTAATTCTCCCATTATCTGTGATTTCATCAATGGAAGATATTTCCTCCACTAACACAAATTGAAACTTCTCTATAGTCCTTTAAGAGCTGTTGTCAAGAAACTATCAGAATAAAACCAACCTGGATGATCCTCTATGAATTCAGCTGTCATTGAATGACAGGCATGTGAACAGCCACTAGGACAACAATCAAAGCCTTTCTATCTTGTTGAGAACGGCCAGAATCTGCTTTACTAGCATAGCTTTAAAGAATACAGGGTCATCTATATGCACTAATGTATTATTAGGAGTAGATCTAAACTAGAGGAATGCCAGTACCAGGATCAAGCTAAATCAAAGTGACTGCCTGGTTCTATCTTCAGGACTTTAGAGCATCCCTGACTATTGGAAGCCCGTGGTAGCTTGGGTGGTGCTAGATAGAAGACAATGTGGTGATGGTTATCTATTGTTAAATAATATTGAAAATACTATTAAGTGTTTACTCAAGGCCTACAATATGCCAGACACTGTACTAAGCTCTTTTCAAATATTATCTCATTTGATCCTCCCAACAACCCTAAGATAGATGCTACCATTTCCCCATTTACAGCTGAAAAAACCAAGGCAAAGAGAAATGAAGTTATTTACCCAAAGTCATACAGCCATTTGAGGCTTGTTTGAACTCCAATATTCCTGACTTCAGACCAGAACTCTGTTCTCTTTGTCATTCAATTGCCAGTACAAATGAACAAATGAACAAACTACAGCAAATAAAGGAATGCATTGACATATGAATCAATGAATGAACTAATGACAAAATGTATACAAATGGAAGAATAGATAGATAGGTATGGATAAATGAAAGAAGGAATTAAAAAAAAACCAATTGAAATCCCCTTGTCAAACATGTATAACTGATTCATTATCTCTTTTTCCAATTAATGTTATTAAAACAAATCTAGAGAATCTACCCTTTCCCTACCCTTTCTCTTCCTATCCAAATTTCTCAAGCTTTTTTATAGTACTTTCTTCTTTCCCTTCTAGATTGACAGTGACATTCTTTATAAAAATGCCCAGAGGTTTATAGAAGGCAACAATGTAGAGTATTTTTTCTAAGTCCTTTATTTAACTGTTTATAAGAATAGCTAAATTGGTATAGCAGACAGAACCCTGTATTTATGTGCTCGTGTCCCTTCTCTTCTCCCTCAAACCCAGACTGTAAACTCCATGAAGCAAAATATTCTGTACCTTATACATAACTTAATAAATGTTATTTAGTATTCAACAAAATATTCTGTACCTTATGCATAACTTAATAAATGTTACTTGTATAAATAAATGAATAAGCACTGAGCTGGGAGTCAGAAAACCTGCATTGTACCACTCTACCACTATCTAAGTAATATTTGACAAGTTATTTAATTGCTTTAGCCCCATCTTCTCATCTGGGAGATGAAAAAGTTTTACTAGATAATGTCTAGGTTTCCTACTAGTGCCAATACCAAAAATTAAGAATATTTGGTAAAGCACCAAGAATGTAGGAATTCTGACTGATAAAATTAGATAAGCTTGCAAAGCATTTTGTAAACAGTAAAGAACTACATAAATTTAAGCCATAGTTATAGTTTTCTCAATATGAAATACATCTCAATAGATGTCAATGAGAACAAATGTATATATCTCATACACATTGAAATTTTCTAAATTTATCTAAAGATTGTGTTAAAAAATAAATGTTCCAGATACAACACAGAAATAAGCAAAAAACCTGCAAAATGGAGAAAAAAGACTAGCCACTGAAACATATTTGATCTCTTTTAGAAAATGCCTATTGGGAAGTCCCCAAGAAAGTAGTCTAGGAAAAGCATGGCAACATTATATATGTGTTTATGTGTGTGTGTGTGTGTGTGTGTGTGTATACATGTGTATACACATGTATACACATTCATGTATATGTATGTAGACACTCATGCACATATATAGATTGAACAAAGAAAAGATACCAGAAACCAGTGAAATATAAACCTTTTTGAGAAAAAAGCTTTTCATTGGTTGTATTGATATTTAAAGGGCTTTATAAACTTTAAATTGCTACTTAAATGTTAGTCTACACAATAGTAACTTGATACTTGAATTCAATTAAATTCAAAATGCATTCATCAAATGCTTTCTATGTACAAGGTAATGAATAATACACTGGAACTATAAAGACAAAAAATAAAATGCTATCTGTCTTCAAGAAGTTTATTTTTACAAAGGTTCACATTTTAATGCAGAAAAATGCAGCTAAATCAACTATTTAAAAGCCATCATAAATGATGAAAAGAGTTATATACAGATATTAATGAAGACAACATTAATGTTGACAATATTATTGACAACAAAAATTTGTCGGTCACATTAGTTATAATAAGGACATAAACTGAAAGGATGGAAATCCTCTATTGTTTTTAAAAAGTGAGAGATAGGAGAAAGAAATACAGTGCTATTATTAGTGGTCTCCTCCAGTTCTTAATAGAAATGTAAGCTTTTTTTTTTTTGGTTCAAAAGTCATAAATTTAAAAGTAGTAATTTAGGTGAAAACTGTTTATGAAAAACAATATTTGTTTGGTGACCCTTGCATGTCTTCTGCTAAAAACATCTGGGAAAATGTAATTCAGTGTAAAAGGAAGGTCAATTTTGAATTAAGGGAAATTGAATTAATAGAATTTTTCAAAGAACTGTAACTTTATGACTGAGAGAACTCCAAGAATCTCTGGCAAGAGAGCGCTGTATTACAGTCAGCACTGAGGGATTTTTAAAAATTTCAATTAAAGAGAAAGAGAATGTCATTGTTCCAGGTAGCCTTTATAAGGATGAGTTAATATAAATGGTATTACAATTTTTTCTTATGTGATAGCTTCTTCAAAAGTCTATGGAGATTTGTTGTCCTAATTGACTTAAAATCATTTGATTAATAGCTTATTCAATAAGAAAATTCTTGTCAACTATCTTCTCCTGACATTAACAAAAATTTTCAGTGGCCAGGTTTGTAATTATTATTTTAATGTAAATAGCATGCAATTCAATTCAATAAATATTTTGAGAACCTACTATGAGTAAAGCATTGTTCTGTGTTGAGAGGAATTCCATGAAGAGGAGGAAGACATGCTCCCTGCCTTCAAGTTAAGTATGTCTGCTGAATTTTACTTGTTTTTGATATGTTATTCCTGTACCAAAAATAATAAGACCTCATGGTATGATGGAGAGGGTATAAGAGTTATCATCAAAGGACTTGAGTTAGAATTTTCATTAAAAGAACTTAACAACATTAGGCAACTAATTTAACTTTTGGGGATCTCAGTTGCTCAATCCATAAAATAAAAGTATTGAATTAGATTACCTCTCAGATCCCTTTCAGTTCTAAACTGTGAATGGGAACATTGTAAGATTATTGAAGATGGAGATCAGGTAGCATAGACTGCCGTAGCCAAGTGGTTTAAAGATATTATTTAAACTCAGAATCCTTTTTATCTCCCTTTTCCAGGATGTATCAGGATATGAAATATATTTTATTTTATTCTATTTTTTCCTTTAACAAAATAGTTGTTGAAGCTGTTAAGGGTAGATGTGACATTTTTTTTTGATAATGTAGCTAATTTGTTGAAGTATAAACATCACAATAATCACTAAGTATGTCTGTATGTGATATATATGTGTATATGTACACATAAACAAGCACATAATTTTTAAAGAAAAGTATTCCAACATGATTGCAACTCATATCCTTCTGAAAAGAATTTAAGCAATTTTCTATGGAACTATTCAATCTTTGGTTAAGAGCTCTTAGACTTTGTAAATTTTAAATTAAATACTAAACGTAGCATATTTTTTTTCAGAAGTACAAAAGAAACATTGAAAACAACTATAGCACATTAATTTTAAAAGTTCAGATAAAGTATTCTTATTCCAAGATTTGTAGATGTGCCAAATACTTTGAAAACAAAAGTAATGTCCTATATTATTTTGCTTTATAAGCCCAAAGGCTGAGAAAACAAGAAAGTAGAATTACTTCTCTAAACCCTGGTTGGAGTATCTCTCATAACTTGAAGGGCAATTAATATGATACTTTAAGTATGATTATATAATGAATGGGAACAAACATTAAAGAGTTTAATTAAGAGTTAAAGAGTGAATATTTTTCTCATCCTTTTTTTTCTGCTCTTGATTGCCTCACATTATCAATCACAGAAAATGGTGAAATAGCTATATTTCTAGTAATACTTGGGTAATTTTAATGACTGCCAGCATCTACAAAGGCTCCTTATATGTATGAAGAAAATATAAACCAAATTTATTTGCTATTTGTTGTTTTTGTGAGAGTTTATACAACTATTCAGCTAACATGAAGAAATCACATTAACAGTGAATATATTTTAACATGGTACATTATACTTTGTAGACATATGAACAGCTCATGTAAACATTTTTTCCTCATTTCTTAATCTTTTTCTCATCAATTTCACTTCATAAAACTTTCTCAATTTTTTCTATGATTTTCCCATTTTTATTAAAATTTATTTGATAGCCTTACTTTTCCAATTCAATTTTTTAAAAAATATATTCCTATACATTCTTAGGACGTTAGAATTCCTTTAGAAGGAATTTGACTGATATTAAGAATTTCATATTTTTATTTAATTCACCCTAAACCTTATACACCCCCCAAAAAAAAAAAAGAAAAAAAAAAGATTTTCATGGAAAACAGCCATTTTAATGACCTTTTGTCCCTCCCTAAGAGGAAGAAGTCTGACAGGTAGATATATGGAGAGTTTGTTATTGTAAATTCCAGATCTTGTGATTATCTCTGACTCAACTTCTGGGGTTTTATCTGGAATTCCTGTGAAGGGTCAACCAGTGTATTACTGACTGTCTTCACCTTATGGTGACCCTCATTTAAAAACTACACCTTAAAAAATCCAGACGTCAATTAGTGTTTCATTTCTATGAGCATTTTTTTTCTATTGAATGCCTCTGAAAATAGGTAATTAACACATAGAGATAAAGATTTTCACTTTTTAATGTGTTTACATCTATTCTCCTTTATTCATTTTCTAATCATGGAGTATATTTCTGGTTGTTGCTTTCATTATAGCAATTTTTTAACTTTAAAAATTTTCAGGGTCAAATATTTGTTAAAATATTTCTTTTCATTAAATAATAAATATTTTTATCTTTTAAAAACACATATTACTGATACATTTAAATCAATAATAAATATGTACACTATTGATGCAGTAAATAAAAACTGTACTTGTTTATTTTGCAAATAATTTGGTTAATGGAACCAAATATGGAATTTAAGTAACTTTTCATTTAGTCTCAAAGTCTTATATAGTTAACATTTAAAAATAAGTAAATAAAAACCAATTTTTGCAAAGAGAAAAAAAATTATTCATGAAGTTCAAAGACTTCATTTTTATAATAAGTAGTCAGTGGCATTATAATTTTCCCACTAATGATTTTTAGAGAAAGTGGATTTGGAAATTCTAGGCATATGTTTAATACAACTAAAATTCAAATCTATTAAAATTCAAAGGGCTCAAAGCTTGCAGAGTTGATTATAAAGTTTTGGTTTTCACTAATGAATGTCTATAGATAAAGAGCAGTAATATTTATGTATAATTACCAATACTCATAAAAAATAAAAAAAGAACCTATAATCTGTGGAGGAAAAAAGAAGAGACACAAAATGAAGATATAGAAAACTAACTAGTAACAAAACTAAGTAATAAGTTCTGTTATCCTCAAAAATTGCTGTAAACTTTACACTTGTTAATATAGACCATAATTTTGTTTGAAGACAAAAATCTCTGCAAAACATAGATTAATCAGAATTTATATAAGATCTATCACCTAAGATCCCAAACAATTAGGGAGTAGTTATGTAGTAAAATGAAAGTCTTATCATTGGAAAAGGAAAAGAATTTCAATGAAGAACCAAGCTATGAATTTTCTTATTGTCTCAGGTAGTCAATAGCATAATACATGGAAATCATAAGCAATGGGGCACAGCCCTCTTTTAAATCACACATATCCTTTTGACATTGCTAAAGATGTACAGCACACCAACAGCTAACATTTTTGAAATATAAAAAGCAGAGGAAAATAACTCAAATAGCTATTAGTTTTATAACTAGCGACTGTCAGATTAGAAATGTGGCATATTCAACTACATAATTTCACAGACAATTTTACTTGGTTCCTCTTAATACAAGTTGAATGTCTACCATATGTATCAGATTTGGAGATGCAAAAAAAAAGTTACTTAAAATTAGAAAGAAAACACTTTGAGATGATGGCCTGTGTTGCCAATTCAAATTTTCATCAAATTTTATATATTTTTTTCTTCATTGTGCTACATTTATTGGCAAAAATAATTCAAAATCCAACCAATTTCCTTAATTCTAAAATAATATTTCCATAACCAGTTCAGTCTTTTTGATTGAACTGGCCTGTTAGTAAAATCAATCATTCAACTAAAATAGCTAAACCATATATTATTATAGATGGAACCTAAAAACCACATCTAAAGTACTAACAATTATCAGTCTCAATAAATTCACCACGAGATCAATTTTTCACACCCTAGAATCAAGCTTTGTCATCTAAATCTTACAAGATCTTTTCTAGTATTGTTTTATATTTTTATTTAACTTGTCAATCAATCATTCAGCAATAATTTATACAGCACCAAGTGTGAGCAAGGCCAGCACGATATGAAACAGAGGATTGGGCCTGGAGGCTGAGAGATTCATCTTTCTGAGTTCAAATCATTGCTTTGACACTACTTGTATGATCTTGTATAAGTCAGTTTAATACAGTTTGCCTCAGTTTCCTCAACTGTAAAATGACCTGGAGTAGGAAATGGTAAACCACTCTAGTATCTTGACCAAGAAAACTCCAAAGGGCATTATGAAGAGTCAGACACAATTGAACAACAGAAACTATTAGCTATGTTCTCTAGGCACTGGGAAAGAAGAAAAATGAGAATCTTTTCTCTGAGATTCACATTTATCACATCTATGATTACTCTTTGTAATTAGACTATCAATTTCTTTAAAGAAAAGTCCATGTCATCCTCTTTCTCTTTTCTTCTCAATACATACTTCAGCTGCTTAGACAAGAGTTATACTCAAAAATAATTTCTTTATTTGATTTTCTCAAAGCATTTTGGGAATTTTTATATCTTATTTATATCTTTTTTTTTTATCTTTTTTTATATCTTATTTAAATTATATATCTCATATAAAGAAGACCACTCTTTAATAAACAGAGAATAAGAAGTTAGATTTTTTTTTGGCTGAGGCAATTGGGATTAAGTGACTTGCCCAGGGTCACATAGATAGGAAGTGTTAAGTGAGGCCAGATTTGAACTCAGGTTCTTTTGACTTCATGGCTGATACTCTGTCCACTGCACCACTTAGCTGCCCCTGTTAGATGATTTTTTTTTAAAGAAGCTGTCTGTCATTTCACTAGTTTTTATATTCATTTTCATTTTATATTCTCCCCTCTTTTTCAGATGATGTTGTTCCATTTTGCCTTCTCAGTTCCCATTTAACCCATTCATGTATTACAAAATTCCCAAAATGTGAAACACATTTGTACACTTTGGAACAACACAATAACATGATATACATAAATTTTCAGTTTTAAAATTGATACATTCTTTTTATACCAAAATTTTGTCTCATTCCCAAGAGTAGTATGCCACTAGAATATACTTAGGAATCATTTGCTGATTTGGGGTATTTCTTTAGATATGGATAACCTAATGAAATTCTTCTTGGTAAGAACCATGAATTCAAAATACAGCCAATTTCCTTACCTCTAAAATAATTCAACTAATTTTCATTTGCATAGTTAAATAAATTTCAATTCCAGCATTTGTACTATATAAGATCAACTAAGTTTTTTTTTTTCTCTCTCAGTATATATAGTAGTCAGAGATATAGAGACTGATATCAAGGGCAACTATTCTAAATAATGTATAATTGCCATATATGAATAAACACTCATTAAAACATGCATATTTAAATATTAATTAATACTCATGCATACATTTACAGTATCTGTGAAGATATATTATGAAATTTTAAATATCCAATCAAGGTTTATAAACCTAATTGAGTTGGGAAAAAAGTCTATTTCAAAATTAAATATTCTAATCTTGCTTAGTTTTGAATTAGATGATAGTACTATACAGCAATTGAGGTTACTTACTCTTATTTACATTATAGACATAAAATCCTTTAAGTTAAAATAACAGTTTAACTTAACAATGAAACATTACAAGTCATTGCAATTAATTTTTTGGTTGAAGAAGATATGGGGAAAGTCAGAAGGTCAATAGTTAAATTTAGTGTTGAATTCTAAATCATCCATACCATCATTTCTTACTGAGAATAATCCAGAATGACAATCTGTATTTCTTATCATACTTATCATAATGGGTATGTTGCTGGAAAAACAGAAATCTATACTAGAAGTGGTTTCTATTGACACTATATTTCACTGAAGAAATCAAAGAGCTATAATATTGTTGCTGCTGACATAAGTGTAAAAACACAAAAGAAAAATTAACCTATGAAACAAGTTTTCTGACTTTTAATGAACATCTAGTATAGACAGTGACCTCTAGTATAAAAGGTTAAAGATGGTTAAGATGATCACCAATACTGAAAGACAAGAAAGCAAAACACAACAAAAAAAATTAGGTCCTAAGAGCCACAGTGTTTAAATGTACAATGGAAAATAAATCTTTGACTTGAAAGATTTCATTCCTAACCCTTTACCATCTTGTAACAAATAAGCGGCTGATGTCCTTGAACTTTTCAAGTTCTCATCAACATTGGTGTTGTTTTTGTTTTAGTCAATGGAAACATGACTATTCCTGAACTATACAATCAGCATAAATGTCTTCAGCTGACAT
Organism: Antechinus flavipes; assembly: GCF_016432865.1. NCBI lineage: Eukaryota > Metazoa > Chordata > Mammalia > Dasyuromorphia > Dasyuridae > Antechinus > Antechinus flavipes. Next base: position 267,757,370 of record NC_067399.1, read on the forward strand.
AGCAATAAAAATATGCATGTGTATTTGTGACCAGGACCTAACAAAAGAAATAATATTGGAAAATGAGGAAGGAAGAGGCAACATAAGATTTCATGAATTATATTTTTGAAGCTTAACAATCTTTGAGAACTACTTGTGAAGTTATCTGAATAAGATTCTCTAAATAGTTCTGCTTTCCCATGCTTAAATTTTCTTGACCCCATTTAAATTCTATAATATAATTCAAATATTCTTTTAAGTCGATGGTTTTTAACAGAAGGTCTATAGATCTCACTCCTCAACATTTCTATGGATAGATTCCAGGGAGAATATGAACTTGAATGTAAAAAAAACTGTATTTACATTCATTAAAGTATAGCATTTCTTATATTATTTAAAAATATTGAGAGGGGATTATAGCCTATGAAAAATTCTCTCTTTCTCTCTCTCTCTCTCTCTCTTTCTCTCTCTCTCTCTCTCTCTCTCTTTTTCTCTCTCTCTCCCACACATACACTTTTTAAAATGAGCATTAAAGATTAAAAAAAAACTAATACTTTTCTAATGAAATGCCATTAAATATTGTAGAAATTAAATTATCACATTTAGCAAGTTTCATACAGAGAGTTTCAAGGATTAGCTATATATTATTAGTATTTAGAAAAGACAAAAGTTCACTTAGCATAGAGCTCTGTGTTGGAGATGTAACCAATGCACTATTTTACATTTTTTCCATTCACATATTTTTACCTACAGCTCCTAAAAGGTTTTCTAATCAACTTTTTCTTCACTTTAAAAAATAATTATTTACTTCTTTTTAAAAAACCTTTTTTAACACTTTATTTTTTAAATTTTGCATTCCATATTCTTTTCCTTCCTCCTATCTTCTCCCCCACCCACTGAGAAAGCAAATAATTTATCAATTATACAGGTGAAATCATGCAAAATGTATTTCCATATTAGCCATATTTCAAAAAAGCAAGAAAAATAGAGTGAGAAAATTATATTTCAATTTACACAGAATTCTTAGGCAAGTCTTTCACAGTTTATTATCATTACAATATTGCTGTTACTATACAAAATGATCTCACAGTTTTCTCACTTTATTTTGTATCACTTCATATAGGTCTTGCCATGTTGGTGGAGGTTTTTCGCCCTGAAACCATGCCCCTCATCATTTCTTAGAGTACAATAATATTCCATCCCAAACATATGGCACAACTTATTCAATCATTCCCCAATAGATGATTATCCTCTTAATTTCCAATTCTTTGTCACTAAGATCTTTTGTACATAGATCTTTTTCTATTATCTTTCATCTCTTTGGGGATTCAGACTTAGTAGTAATATTGTGTAGTCAGATGTTATGCACAATTTTAAAGCTCTTTGGGCATAGTTCCATATTGTTCTTCAGAATGGTTAGACCAATTCATTAATCTATTAGCAGTTTGTTAGGGCACCTATTTTCCCGTCATCCCCTTCAGCATTTGTTATTTCTGAAAGGTTTGAGCTAATACCTCATAGGTGTTTTAAATTGTCTATCTCTAATTAATAGTAAGTTAAAATGAGGCCTTTATTATAACCATAGATAGTTTTTGGTTTTTTTCCTTCTGAAAACAGTCTTTTCATATCATTTCACCCTTTGTCAATTGGGAAATAGCTCTTATTTTTATAAATTTGACTCAGTTTCATATTTAGTATATATTTGAGAAATTAGGCCTTTATCAGAGAAACTTGTCATAAAAATTTAAATATTACTTCATTTCATAAGGTACTCTTTAACAAAATGTTGTTTCCATGGTTATTCATTTTAATGAGGTCTATTTTTGCTTTCTCTTCATTTGAGAGCATGATTGTTATCCTGCCTTCGTTTTACTTCAGCTAAAGCATATTAAATTCTGCTAGTGCTTTATTTTAACTGTGAATGTCTTTCTGTTTTAATTGTTAATTGTTGGATTCTGATTTCTAATTCATTCTGTTCTCTGCTTCTGTTTTATAGGTTAGCTCATCCTATTCATATTCACAATTTTGATTACTAACTGCAATTTCCTTTATCCTATTTTTTCCATTTATACTTTTCTTCTTCTTTTTATCCTGTCCCTGCTCAGAATCTGTTTTGCCTTGACCAATGCCTCCCTCAATCCACCCTCTCTTTTATCATCCCCAAAATCTTTCCCTTTCCTTCCTATTTCCCTATTTGAAAAGTTTCATTTCTATACATAATTGAATATACATGTTTTTATGTGTGTGTGTTATATATAATATTCTTTCTTTTCTGATCCAGAACCAATTCTGATCAAAGTGAGATTCAAGCATTGTTCATTCCCATCCCTGTTTTCCCCTCATTGAAAAAAAAATGTCTTTGTGTACCTCTTTTATGCAAGAAAATTTCTCCCATTTTATTCTCTTCCTCCTTCTCCCAAGGCATCCCTATTTATTTCACCCCTTCATTTTTTGGAGAAAATAATTGATTCAGGCTCATGGCCTCTGTCTATGCAAACTCTTTTCACTGTCCTAATAATGATATAATTCTTAGGCATTGGTTATAAAACCTTCCCATATAGAAATGTTAATAATTTAAATTTATTGAGTACCTTGATTACTCTTTCATAGTTATCTTCGTATACTTCCCCTTGACTCTTCTATTTTTAATATCAAATTTTTTGTTCATTTCTGGTCTAAATTTTCTATTCAGTTTTGGTCTTTTTTATTAGGAATGCTTGAAAATCCTCTTAAATGTCCACTTCTTCTCTGAGGAATAATACTCAGTCTTTCTGGATAGATTATTCTCAGTTGTAATCTTAATTCCTTTACCTTTTGGAATATCATATTCCATGTCTTCCAGTCCTTTAATGTGGAAGTCCCTAAATTTTGTGTGATCCTGAATTTGATTCCATATTATTTAAGTTGTTTGTTTCTGGCTGCTTGAGGTATTTTCTCTTTGAGTTGGATGTTCTGGATTTTGGTTAAAATATTCCTGAGACTGTTCATTTTGGGGTGACCAGGAGATTTTTCTCCATTTTAATTTTACCTTCTGAATTTAAAGTATCAGGGTGGTTTTCCTTGTTAATGTCTTAAAATATGATGTCCAGGCTTTTTCTTTGATAAGAATTTTCAGATAATTCAATAATTTTAAAATTGTTTCTCCTTGATCTATTTTTCAGGTCCATTGTTATATCTCATGTCTTCCATTTTTTCCATTCTTTTGACTTTTTTTGTTTTTCTTCATTCTCTTAAAATCATTAGCTTTCATTTGCCCAATTCTAATTTTTAGAGAATTATTTTCTTTGGTGAGATTGTGTGCTTGTTTTTATCACTTGGCCTATTCTGTTTTGTTGCTATTATTGTTGTTCTTTTCTTCACTGAATTTTCATGTCTCTTTCATCATTTGGCCAAATATGTTCTTAAGGTATTATTATCTTTAGTATTTTTGTGCTTCACCAAGCTATTACTTTTCTTTTCCTATTTCCTTGGATTACTTTCATTTCTTTCCTCATTTTCCCCTCTACCACTTTTATCTCTCTAACATTTCCCAAAATTCTTGTTGGACTTGGGTCTGATTAGCACTTTGCTTTGAGGCTTTTTCATATTGTTATTTTTCATTTTTTTCTGAGATTTTATCTTGCTCTTCCCTGCCATTACAGTAGCTTTTTATGGTGAAATTATTTTTGTTGTTAATATTGATTTATGTATCAATAAAAAGGAAAAGGACTACAACAAACAAAAATGTGCATAAGTCCTTTTAGGAATAGTAAATATGAATTCATAAAACCATAAAATAAAGTAGAGGAGTAGCTAGTGGACTCATTTGGCAGGAAGAGAGCAAACATGAAAAGGACCAATGCAAAATAAATCTGGAAAGGTAAAATAAGATAAATTTTGGAAACCTTTAAATTTCAAGAAAAATTGGTATTGTTAATTTCTTATATAAGCAATAAAGGACAACTAAAGACTTTTAAAATAAAGTATTTCATGGTCAGCCATACATTGGGAAGCTTATTTTAACATTTACGTGAAGGATGAACTGGAAAGAGGGAGAGACTGACATTATGGGTACCTTATGAGAGGCTATTATAATACTATGAATAATAGATGATAAAGAATTAAGTTAGGGAAGAGATTTAGGATAGAAAAGAGGGAAAAGATGTGAGAAATATTGTGAGGTAGAATGAACATGGCTTGGCAAGTGATGGAATGTAAGAGGATGAGGAAAAAGAAAAACTCAATAATGACTGCATGATTTTGATCCCATGTGACTGTGAGAATGGTGAGACTATTGACTTCAATTGGAAATGTGATAAAGAAAGAGAAGATGGAGAAAGATGAGTTCAGTTTTAAATACATTGAAGTTAAGATGTCTTTGGAATATTCAAAGAGAGATGCTCAAAAGGAAATTTCAAAAGGTAAGGCTGGAAATAGAAACGAGGTCTAGCTAATACACATGCACACACACACACAAATGGATGTACATAAATATAGATACACACACACATGTATGTATATATTGGAATGAGAATTAGCAAAAAAAGAGGATTAGCTATATAAAGCTTGAGACCTGAATCCTACCTTTCCAACTTCTTGGACATCTCCCCTTGAATATCCCATTGGCATTTTAATTTCAAGGAAAACATGGAGAATATATAGAGCCCTACCTTTCAGCTATGTCCATTCTAACTCTATTATACCTCTTGTAACTATTCCTTCTTGTCCCTAATTTAAACCCTCATCATCTATCATCCTTACTATTACAATAGACTCATGCAAGTCTTTTCCTCCTTCCAGAGAATGTACTGGAATTTAAATACCAAATTAATCTTCCCCAAACATGTCTGCTCTTATAATCCTTCATTTTAAAAGCTTTAAGTTAAGAATAAAATAATAAAAACTTTTTACCCTGGCATTTAAGATCCTCCAAAATCTATGTTCCTGGCAAATAAATCTGAAAAAGGGACCCCGAAACTCTCTAAAACTCCTTGAAGGACAAATTCTCCTTGAATCTTGCCACTGTGGGGATCCCACCCGAGGACAAACAGCTTCATTCTGTTGTCTGGGTGGGACTGGTTGAGTTCGAAGCTGGAGGTACCAACCCTATTCAATTGAAGATTTTCTATTCAATTCCAACACTAGCCACCAGCCTCATTGGAAGGGGGAGCTGGCCTTGCCCTGTAGCCAAAGACTTCCTTATACAAATGGCAATTTTAAACTCATTTCTTTGCAGAGGTCCTACCATGCCATGCCATGCCAAGAAAACCTCTGCCCTCTGGAATAATATTCTCTTCCAGAGCTACCCTCTCTTTTTCTCCCTTACCTATTTCCCCAACGTGACTTCCTCTTTGTCAGGATTTCTCTAAACTTTACTTCTCTGCCAGGACTCCTTCACTAAGGAATTTGGCCTTTCTATTCAAGCATAGCAAAAGCTGACTTCCCAATGCCAATAATAAACTTCTTTTACCAATCTAGGTTTTTGGGTTCATAAATTTCTTTACAAAGAACCTCTGTGCTGCCAGAAGGGGGTTCCCAGAACTCCCTATCCATGTGCTGATCCAAAGGGAGTGTTAGGAAGCCAAACCTCTCCATTTCGTTCCTTGAACCCTGAACTTGCCATTAGACCTCATCATTCAACTCTCTGACCACCAGGAGCCCTAATCTCATTTTGGTTCCCTGAATCTAATTTCATCAAGTCCACTAGCTGTTCCCCAACTTTGTTTTTATATTTGTATGCATTTATATAAGTTATTTCCTATTCGTAGAAGGCTTTTCTTCCACACTTTTGCTATTGGAGTCCTTTTCCTCTTCAGGGCACAATCCAAATGCTACCCTTTCCACAAAATTTTCCATGATCATTCCAGCTAAAAACTAGTTTTCTATCTCTTCAAAAGTTTTTTTTAAAGCATTTTTAATAGGTTTCTTTTGCCTCCATATTATCTCAAGTTACTGTCTTCCCCATTCCATTCTCACCCACTAGACTCCATTCCTAAAACACAGACTGTGTTGTTTATTTTTATTTGTGTATCTCCAGCACCTAGCAGAATGCCTTGCAAATAGTAGCTGCTTAATAAATGTTTATTGAATTGAATTGAATTTGTTGACTCTCCTACAGAGAATTGTATATCAGTAGTGAACCATTCTCTTTCCCAAACACCAATTATACAGTCAATATTGCCTGGAGCTCTCTATAAGAAATTTCCTGAATGTTGCAGTTTATTTTCCAAAGGAAGAGCTTTCCTTTTGAAAAGCAAAACAATAAACAAATGCCTATGGGTGGTTACAGGAAGGGGGAGGGAGTGCAAAAGGACTAAAAGTAAAATGGAACAAAGAAATGTCAGCCTTCTTAGAAGATTTGTTTCTATAGAAATGAAGGAAAAATCTCTTTCCTTCTGCCAAAAATTCTGCTGTAATTTTATTGAAATTTTCCAGTGTCACCATAAATTTTGACATTCCATTAGTGACATCAGAATAAGTGAATGGGAAGATGTTTAGACAATATCCCTGGATTCAAATTCACACTGCCACCAAAGCAGGTTGATCTTTGGGAGAGGACAATTAACATGCTCACATCTCATGCCAGTCTGCCCTCTGCACCCTCAGAATCCTGATGATGCTTCCAGCTATATTGATACTCTTCTGCTCACTAACTGTGGATAGTAGATAGATGATATATCGCCTTGATTCTTATCTTCTTTATACCTCACTTAATCAGAACAGGACCTCAAGAAACATAAACAGGTATGTTATTGCACATAGCATCAACATATAATTCACTCCCCCTCTTTTTTTTTTCATTTGCCCTCAGTGAGAAGTCATAAGGAGTCCTGCTGTTAGCTATTCAAAGAACATGTCCCTGTGATGAGCTGCCTACTGATCTGGGGGAAAACAAGCTATATTTGAAAATGCACCTCTACTTCTTCTTTTAATGTATATTTTTAATTTTTTTTATCCTTTTTTTTTGGTTATTTTCTACTTAACACACAATGATTAGCATGAGCATTTTTATATGTAATGAAAAAAAAAATGAGAATTTCATATGAAATTGTGAAACACTACTTAAACCAGAAGGCCTCTTTTACCTTTATTCTTGAGAAAAATTATGTTGTCGGTTTTATTTACATTATGGAAATTATTTTTCTAATCTTTATAATTTCCATTATGCATTATTCTTGAGGTAATTAATATTCTTTCCTGTCAGACTCTTGGATTGTCAAAAGTTTCTAAGATTATTGACACTTCCCTTCAGTTAATTATGTGAATGTGTATATAATATATATGTGTGTATGTAATACACACACACACACACACACACACACATACACACATATATATATATACATTTTATATATTTATGAATGTAGGCACACATAGATATGTATATATTATAAATATGTATATATACATATATGGCCTTATGATCTATAAAATAGTATTGTTGAATATTCATAGATTTTATTGACTTTACTAGAAACTTCACAATGATATTATACTATATTGCTTTACTAGGTTTATTTTTTTTTATCCATAGGAGCATAGATTTAAAGGCAAGGGCTGTTAAAAGCTATTGAGTCTACCCCTCCCCCAATATCACAGATAAAGAAACTGAGACACAGTTATGTATCTTGTGTCTTCAATGAGAATATCTTTTTTGAGAGAAACAATTATATCTTCTTTTTTATTGTATCTCTCACAGAATCTAGAATAGAACTTTACTTTTGTAATATTTCATAACTATTTGTTCATTAACCAGACTCTTAGTGATTGAAGGAAACTAAGAAGTAAAACAGTTCAGTCCATTCCTGAAATATTCCAAATAAGTGTTCACTAGGCACTCTTTTGAAGGCCTTCAGTGATGTAGGATCACTTAGCCAGTATATGCAAAAGGAGGACTTAAATCCAGATCTTTCCTGATTCAGAGACTTATTCTCTCCAAACAACAAACATTTCATCTGGTGGCCAACCCTCTGCCAGTGAGACCTTCCAAATTAGCTAAAGACTGTCTGGATTTGTGTAGCCTATCAGAAGCTGCACTCATCCAACACAGCTTTTGAGTACTCAATCAACTCCAAAATAGTCCAAGCATTAAATAATCACTTCAGTTGGAAGTTAGTTTAAAAAAGAGTATGTTAGATGGAAATCTGTAAAGGACAATTTAAAAGAAAACTATGGGGGATTAAATTTAAGGGACAAATGCATAAAATTCTTTTTTTTTCTAGAATGATCCAACAAATAATGATCCAACAAAAATAATATAGCTCTGAAGCAGTAAATAAGTGGATTAAAATATTATTTTTAATCTTCCACATCAATATGCACATGATAAATAGCAAAATAAGAGATAGCATTTAAGATGGAATTACATAGAACTGTTGAATCTGATAGGGAGAATTGAAAACAGGGCATGTGTCTCGAATATAGGTCTCAAAGGTTACTTAACCTTCCCTTATGATAATCTTATGCAAATTATAGTTATCTTTGGAATTTATATGGCATGCCATTCAATGTGTCTGATCTGACTATTTGTTCCATGGAGGCTCTTCTCAAATGAGGAAAATGATTCCATTTGCTTTGTCATTTTAGTATAAAATTATGCACAGATTTTTATATCTACACAGATTCACTGAAGACCAGCATTAAAAAACAAAGTAATTAATTATAAGGTTAGAAGATAATATAATTTTACTAATTACTCACAGCTTGATGCCCATTTTTTCAAAGGGCAACAACTGCATGTTTTTAATCTCCATGATAACAATAATGGCATACATCATTAACCCTATTTTATTCTTTTTTAATTTTTTATAATACTAATAACAAAGATCATTAACCTCTGTTCTGTTTAACATCTAACCAGCCATTTTAGTTAAATAAATATCATAGAAAACATTAAATATCACTTTGCTAAGCTAGATTTGCTCTCAGGAGGGAAATTCTTTCTAATGCATTATATTAACAACTGTTTACTCCACAAGTGTCAAACCATGAATGGAACAAAGAAATAGATATACCATAATATATGGTTTTAATCAAATTAGTTCAATACTATTTTTAAACAATCTTCAATATATTATGTATTTCATAATAATTGCCTGAATACTTTATATATTTTCCAAAGATATATATTGAATAAAAATATATTATCATTAAGTTTTAAGATAAATCATAAGTCTATAGTTAGCAACACAGTGCAAAGCATCATTCAAGACAAATAAAAATTTGAAAACAACTCATAATTACAGCTTTAAAAGTTAAGAATTCCTATGTTGGTAGTAGCTACCTCTGTGGCAGTATTCTTAAAAATACAACTGAGCCCATTCCATTTCTTGTTGACTGATGTAAGTAACATATGACATTTTCCTGCTAATAATCATTTTCATGAAGCAGCATAATCTTAATTTTTAATGTACCAAATAACCCTTTGCTTGAGTCATTGTATATAATAGCCATTACCATTAAAGAACAAAGATAGTGCCAATTATGCTTTTTTAAATACCTGGAAGAAAATACTTCTGAATTGAGGTAAGCAAATTGGGTATTATCTTTATATATTTACTTTTTTGTATGAAAATACTTCAGTAATTTGAACTATCTTTGATTTCATGTGTAAGGTCACAGCCTTTAATCATTTGACCAGCGGGACTCTGTGTCCAGAAACAACAAGAGTGGAGAGCACCAAAGCCCCAGATGGTCAGAAAGACCCAAGATGGGGATCTTGAAAGCCCCCCAAAATAGCAGATATCAATGTGGCATGGCAGTACTCAAGTGTCTAAGGAAACCAAGTGCTTAAGTCCTCAGATACCAGAGATCCCCAAGAAACTACCAGTCTAAATCTTAAAAACCCAGGAGACTGTAGGAGCTGAAAGTCATTTAAGGAATCCAGATGCCCCACAGCCATAGCCTCATAGAGCCAAGTAGTCTACCCATAAAGAGAGCAGGAGCAAGATCTGATCTTGGTACTAATTAAAAAATGAAAGCTGGAAAGATGAGTAAAATGAAGATGATATTGACCAACATTAAGATAATTGGTAATCCTAGTGATTGTCCCCCAAATAAAGAGCAAATAACTAGAATAGGTACAAGCAGAAAATCAATGGGGAGGAAAAAAAAAGAACTGCATGAATACTTACCAAAAAATGAACCAAGGTTAAATAAATAAAATTACTGGAAGAAAAAATGAAAGGAGAATAACCAACTGAGAAGAACAATGGTCAACATTATGCAATTGAAGGACTCTGAAAACCAGCATAGACCAAACAAAAATCAATGAAAATAACAAATATTAGAAAAAATAAAAACATTTTAGAAAATAAAAGAAATTGTAAGATATCTGATATCAAAACACTTGACTTAGAATGCAGGTCAAAGAGAGTTATTAGACTCCCTAAAAAAACATGATTAATAAACAAAATGCCTGGACATTTTATATCAAGAAAATAATGAAAAGTAATTAGATCTATTAGAATCAGAGACTAAAGATGGAAAGATACACCAATTACCTCCTGAAAGGAACCCCACAAAGTCTCATCAAGTTCATAGCTAAAATTCATAATTCCCACATTAAAAAAATTGCAAGAATAAGGAAAGGAGTTAAAATATCAAAGAACCACAATACCTAAACAGATTCCATTATAAATAAGAGATCTATATAGAATCATAATAAAAAAATCTAATCTTGCAAAGTTGAATATGAATCTAAATGGGAAAAATGAACTTTTAATGAAATAAGGAATAAAGCCTTTATAATGAAAAGGCAAAAGGACAGTCAGGACATTCTTATAATGATGATTTTTTTTTAAAGTGAGCCATTTAAAACAATATAATATATTAAAGAGAACAGGAGGAAGCACAGACAAATAAGACAGTTTTGAAAGTAAAATATGGGATTTATTGTATCTTTTTTAATGTAAGCAGTAGGTTCATGGTTTGATGTACAATCTTTTTTGTTTTACTGTGTATTATATTTTTTCTTAGAGTGCAGAAGGAAAAATTACAATTAATAAAATAAAATAGAAAAAATATAAATAAGCAAGGGGGAAGAGAATGAGTAAGATTTTTTAAAATTTCTGTCCCTTTTTGTAACTTTATTTAGCACCTCTTGGTGGTGAGTTTGCTAGTTGGAATTCCTTTATCCTGGAATTCCAAAAAATTAATTTTTCTACCAAATGTACTACTTCAAGCTATATGCTTTCTATTTTTATGTGCTTAGAATGTGGCTTATTTTATAAAAATGCTATAAAGGCTAAGATAAATATTTTGAACAAACTTGGTAAAGGCATTCAATAATGACAATGGAATCAGTGGCTGATTTTTTTTTCCCACAACATTTCTCCCTCAAAAAAAATGTAATTATTTTTCTGTAATTTTTCATATCATGTATTTGTTAAAATTCCCAAATTTCCTAGGTCCCATTGAAAAAATATAAGAATGCTTTTGATTTAAGACAATGAATGGACGATAGTGTCATATAAGATTTGTTCACATTTTAAAACTGTCTTTAGAATGACTTATAACTAGCATGAAGTCTAGGGGGAGAAAGACATGATTAAAATTGGGATTCACCATAAATTAAAAAGAGATTGCTTTGGCTATGGCATATTAAGTTATCTGAACAGAGTAAGTGTATTTAAAAATATGAAACATAAATGCTAAGTGATATCCTTATATAACTCTCAAGATTTGATGGCATGAGCTTTGGCTTAAAAAGGATTTCCTTTCAGTTAAGAATAACATTACATGGCTATATATTCATACTATTAAATATTACACATATATTTCTTGGCAAATGTTTTGAATACGCAAACCATGCAAATATATTCTTGTATCAGATTCCAACAAAGGTTTTATTACCATACTGATATTTGATGAAAAATGATGAATTATACTATGACTATTAAAGCAGATTAAACATATAAAATTTTAAGATTTCTATAGCAAAAAATTTCCTGGATTTTGGAAAGATATTTTTACTAAGAAAAAATTTAATTTTCCCTCATAAGAAAAATTTATGTGTTATGTTTGGAGACATGAATATAAGTTTGGAGCTGATAAATTTATCACAGACTTGTAGAGAAAAAGAAATCTAGTTTACCTACCACCTGAAAACATAAACCATTCCAGACTATCCTATTGTTAAATATGTTGGGGAAAGGAGAAACCTCAGCTTTCTTCAGTAATGTGTTCTAAACATATAAAATTCCTAAAATAAGGAAGTCCTTCCTAAAAAATTATGTCAAACCTCATTATCCATCCCCTGTGTATTGAAACAGACTTCCTCTGTGAAGATAAAAAATAAATATCCACTATATTATATCTAATATTTTTAAGGTTACCTCAAACTCACTTATAAAAGGTCTTTGCTATTTACATAATGGAAAATCAAAAAAACCTTTGTTCAATAATGAGCAACATTAAAGTAGTCAGCTTTAAAATCAGATTAATTCTCTTCATTAATAAGTGAAAAAAAAGCAAACATTTATAATAGGTCCATTTTGCTCACTTTTATTTTTTAATAAAATCACAAGTGATCTAATCATTAGATATTGGAATGGACTTGTTAGATGAAAAGGCAATAAATAGCAGGCACAAAGTCAAGAAATTGTCATTGGGCCTAGTTTTGTTTTAGGTGTTTTGTTTTGTTTTGTTTTGTTTTTTTGCTTTTCAGTAGCCCTCACTCTTTGTGATCCTGTAGATTATAGCACCTCTTTACTATCCATAGGGTTTTCTTGGCAAAAAAGCCTATAGTAGTTTGCCATTTCATTTTCCCATGGATTAAGACAGAGATTAACTGACTTGCCTAACAATGAGAAGATCCAATTCAGTTCCAATTGATCAGTGATGAACAGAACCAACTATACCCAGAGAAAGAATACTGGAAAATGAATGTGGATTACTTGCATTTTTGTTTTTCTTCCTAGTTTATTTTTACATTTCTAAATCCGATTTTTCTTGTGCAACAAGAGAACTGTATAAATATGTACACATATATTGTATTTAAGATATACTTTAACATGTTTAACATGTATGAGACTGCCTGCCAACTAGGAGAGGGAGTAGAGGCAAGGAAGAGAAAAGTTGGAACAGAAGTGATTGCAAGGGACAGTGTTGAAAAATTACCCATGCATATGTTCTGTCAATAAAAAGTTCTAATAATAAAAAAAAAGTTAAAAAAAATTTTGTTAAATGACTTGCCTAAGGTCACACAGCTAGTAAGTATATGAGGCTGGATTTGAACTCAGGTCTTCCTGATTCCAGACCCAGTGTTCTATCCACTAAGTCAGCTAGCTACTCCTGTTTTGTTTTTCTTTAGAAAGCATTTCTGATTGAAGAAGTAATAATTATTTCATTAAAAACAACTTATTGTTATCTTGAGGGCAGAAGGTTATCTTGTGAGTGTCACAGAGGAGGAACTGAGAGCTCTACAATAATATAAAGCATTTTGGATGATAAAGAAAAATCATAATTAACCAGTAATACTAAGGTGAACTTAGTACCTAACACTGTGGACATTCAATCCATTCATACAGAAAAAAAATTTTTATTGGATGTCTAAAGCACTTCATAGCTGTCATGGGGGTATGAAGGAACCTAAAGCATAGTAGGGAAGAGAAGATATAGAGACCATTAGCAATAAAGGATGTGCATCATAAGTAACCAAGGTGCTATGGACAATTTGTGCCAGATGATTTCAGAGAAGCAACTTCTGAGATTATTGTTGGACTTGGGTTTTTCTGTGATGGCTTTATAGAAAAAAAAATGAATTAGATTTTTGGCAGATAAAGATAAGGAGAAAGGGGCATTCCAAGTAAGCAGAACCCCAAGCTTTATATTCAAGACTTGTCTCCCTTCCCACCACATAATAGTTCTATATAACAATTAGCAAAGAAATCCATTTATCCAAATCTATAACAAAATTAAAGCCAAAGAAAGTATATATAAAATAAATAACATATACCAGAGATACAGAGTGAAAGAACTCTCCATTTGAAAGTGAAGTAACACATCAACCAAGTGAGAATTCTGGATCTTACCTAAGTGAATCAAGTACATGTTGGAGATTCTCCCCAGTCTTTGCCTTCAACAAATTGAAGTGGAATTGTCATTTTCCATATTTTCTCTCAAATCAGGAAGCTATAAGCACCCAAAGCAATTGTAGGGCCCGAAGTTACTTGAAGAAAACTGGAAGAAGGTGGAAGAGTTCTCCTCTTTCACCCTCACAAACTCCATCATGTCCTTTATATAGATGTGAAATATTAGCCTCCACCTATCAGAAGAGTCCCATACTAATGGGCTTTGAAATCAAGGTTGTATTAGCAAAAGGAATAACACTGTCAAGACAAAGAAGACTTAACAGATACATGGTCTTCAGCACAATGTTTCTTCTTTGCTTCTACTGCTCCAGTTTCCAGTTACCCCCCCCCCTTTTTTTTTTCTTCATCCCAGGCATGTCTAGTCATTCCACTTCTGAATAGCTGCCTTCTGAGTTTTTCCCAAGGCAATGTCTGAAACATGGAATACCATACTCTCCCTTTACTTCCAGTCTTCCAAATGCCTTCTCTCAATATTTAAACAGATCTGAAAACCGATCACTTCCATGAATTTTTCCTGGAAGTTGGAGGGAAGCCAATAGTTTCTCTTTATACTTCCACTGAGTTTGGACACAAAACAACAATTTCAGCTCCCTTATCTGCACCACATATAAACATACCTTCTATTTACTTTTTTACTTAATAGGTTTCATAGATTTCTATCTAAACACTTCTTTGGTTTCCAAGATTGTTTTTTTTTTCATAATTCCAACCAACACTCATAACCCAGTAGACAAATTTTACTTATCTGAATGAGTTTGATTTCCAACAATCCATGCATAAATTTGAGTTTTGACTAAGATAGGGATATAGGGAGAACTGTGGTTTAATATCTCAATCAATTTCCTTCATTTCTAACATGACAATTCAAAGACTTTATAATTGTTATGATTTTATTAATCTCTAGCTATTAACAAAATGAACATTTGCCAGAACATTTTATGAAAAGCAGAATTGACGAATGGCAATCTCTACTATCCTAAGGCTATGGTACTGTCAAAAACTGATAATGGAAAAATAAACAATAAAATTAATCTGTAAATTGGAATCTCTGGCCCAACCAAAAATGATGCTGGGAAATGATTATAATATAAAGTATAAACATTGTGTGAAGTCCAGCATGCATATATAAAAATGCAATATTATTTATATACATCTACACATTAAATGTATATACATATATGTGTGTTTATATCAACTTTATGTATACATACAATGATTACAACATAAGACGTAAATAAGCTGTAAACTGTATATGTTGTAATATTATTTATATGTGTATGTATATATATATATATATATATATATATATATATACACACACACACATACACTGACATGCACACAAATTTTATCAGAATAACAATATGATTTGACTGCCAGAGATTGTGCTAAATACCTTATAAATTATTGTCTCATTTGATCCTTACAGTAACTTTGGGACATAGGTATTATTATCTTTCCCACTTTACAGATGAGGAAACTGAGACAATTAGAGGTTAAGTGATTTGCTTGGGCTCACACAGCTAGCATGCCTGAGGATGTATTTGAACCCAAGTATTCCTGACTTCAGACTTGTGCCCCATCCACTATGCTACCTGACCATTAAATAATAGATACTAGGGATAAATGCCCTGAACTTGTGTTAATGAATCTAGGAAGGATAGTTCTTTCTTGGGTGACAGAAGCAGGATCACAAACCATTTGGAAAAGTTTGAATGTCAGAGAATTGGAACATAAAAGATGAAATTTAACAATATCAAATTAAACCCTTTAAAAATATTTTTAAGCATCAATTATGTGTACTCAGCTAAGTACTTGGACTATAGAAAAAAAAAAAAAAACTGCCCCAACCAGCAAGAAGTTTACTTCTTATTTCTAGCATGTAAACACACTTAAAAAGTAAAAAGAATGAGAGAGAGAGAGAGAGAGAGAGAGAGAGAGAGAAAAAAGAGACATAGGGAGGGAGATAGAAAACATTAACTCTTAGAGAATTCTATATTGAGAGATGTAGGCATCTCTTTAGAGTTTATCCAGAACAACCTCTAATTTTAGAGGCAAGGAAGATGGGACCTAGATGAAAGTCTAAGACTTCCTAAAGTCACACAGATCATAAGTGCATGCCCTTGTTGTGTATCTTATTTGGTAGAATGAAGTACATTATTAAAGGTTCTCCTCAAACATGTCTCCAATGCATCAACTAATTAATACAAGATTTTATGACAGACAAAACACCTGCAAGATTACTTTCTGCTTTACTATATATCTTATATGTCATAGTTATTTGTATGATGTTTCCATCAATGAAATATGAGCTCCTTGAGGAATACAACTATGATTTACCTTTTTGTAAGTGCAGTGCCTAATACATAAGAGCCTAGGTGTTTTTTGATTTTTGTTGTTTTGTTTTGTTTTTTACCTTTACCTTCTGGTTTCCTGCCTTGCTGAAAAACTAAGTGAAAATCCCATTTTCTTCAGGAAGTCTTTCCCCTTCAACCCAGGACAACATGGAGCTTTGAGACATATCTTGGTATACCAAAAAGAAAACTGGCCTCAGAGAGGGGAAGACTTGGGTTCAAACATTCTGACACATTTTAGCTATATGACCCTGGACAAATAATTTAATCTTTCCATGCCTAAACTAACTCTCTGAAACTATAATTTGTAGAAAAGATGCTGACCTACACTGGTAAAGAGAGTTTCTTCTTTAGTCATCCCTTTACCTGTAAAATTACATTTTAGTCTTTCTTTGCATCTCAATGACACAGGGACAGATGAAGATTTAATGATATGTGTGTCTACTCTAACCTAGCTCATCAGGTAAAATTTCCGGGAAAGTTTTTGTACATTTGTTTGTTTTGTTTTTTGGTAGAAGAGTGTTTTCACTGTTTGGAATTAGGAGACTCTCACCATCATTTTTCTCAGTATGAAAAAATACATGGAATATGTAGAAGCAAAAGAACACCCAGAGAGAAAATGAAGGAATACAGAAAAATAAAATGGTTATACAGACAGAAGGAGATTAGTAAAGAATCTTAATGCATGCAACTAATTCAAATATGCCACAGTAGACTGTGGGGAGCCACTGGAGTGTCTACAGTAAAGAGATGATGCATTAAAGGAATAGGAGCAGGTGAGAAAAATTATTTTAGAAATAGCATTTGGGATTCATTAAAGAAGGAAGCAGTTAAATGTGAGGAAATGTAGTGACCACAGTCTGCCTTGGGATTTGTAGATTTTAGAATGAGAATGAAGGAAGGGAGAATGATGGTAAGACTGTAACTACAACTCAAATAATCATTGTTAGGATAGAGACCAGAGGCTAAAAGAATGTAGAGCACTAAGCTAGTTGTAGATGAGCCCTCTTAATTCTCATTCAAAGCTTCACTCTTTCACAATGAACATTTCTAGTGAAAAAAAGAGACCTCTAAGCTGCACAGAATAACATACTTTTTGTAATCCATATTTTGGCTTGCGACCTAAATTTGCTAGGAGTGTCCATTTGAAGAGATTGTTTAGCTATTCAGTTTATCAGGAGTTAATTTTTCATATGAGTTCCCATATTACTAGTCTATATAGTAGTTATAAATGCTTTTTAAAAAAAATCAATCACAAGGGACAGCTAGCTAGTGTAGTACATAAAACAGCAGCCCTAAAGTCAGGAGGACCTGAGTTCAAATCTAGCTCTTATTATGTGTTAGGCAGTGTATTTACAAAAAGACAAATCATAGCTCTATTCCTCAAGGAGCTCATATTTCCTTGATGGAAACGTTATTTGTATGATGATGATATATAAGATATATACAGTAAAATGGAAAGTAAGTTAAGTAAGTCACTTAACCCCAATTGCTTCAGCAAAGAAAAAAAAAATCACAGTAGGCTTTTGTATTCCCCATAACACTAGGTTGCATAATTATGAAGATTCAAGAGAAAAGTGCATGAGAAAGTCATGTTTTTATCAAGGATAACTTCAATCTGTGTATAAATTTTTCTCATTAAATGTATGTAGAGATGAGATAATAGTCATATAATTTGAAAGTTATTGGTGTCTTTTTTTGGTTGCCTTTCTTAATCTTGTAAATGAAACATCTATAATCTTTTTATTTCTTTTAGAATCTTCCTTGTTAAGATACCCTACAAACCAATTCTTGAGAACTTTTAAAATTTAATGC
This sequence comes from Antechinus flavipes, assembly GCF_016432865.1. NCBI lineage: Eukaryota > Metazoa > Chordata > Mammalia > Dasyuromorphia > Dasyuridae > Antechinus > Antechinus flavipes. The sequence continues at coordinate 267,775,590 of NC_067399.1, forward strand.
TTCCAATATAGTTTTTAATCTATAAAATGTGGCTAGGTTCAATCACTAATGTTGGTTTCAAATATTTATTAAGAATTTAACTATATATCTGTCATTGTGCTATTTCCAAGATTACAAAAAGTCCCCTTCTCCCCAAATTAAATCTCTGCTTTCAAGGGGTAGACATTCTAATAGGGAAGATAAGATGTAAATAACTAAGTACAATAAATAGCAAATGGAAGGAAATCTCAGGGGAAGATGAAGAAATTAGGATTTGGAGGACATATTGAAGAAAGCCAGGAAAGGGAAAAGTCCAGAAATAGGGGACAGCCAATAAAAAGGCATAGAAAGGAAAAATGAGATGTTACTTTTGAGGAATGGAAAGAAAACCAGAATAACTCAATTGTAAAATATATGGAGAGGAATAAAGTATAAGAAGACTAGAAATGTAGGGAAAAGCAAGATACGAATGTTCTTTCCTTCATTAAATAATGGATTCATTGAATGACATTCAACAAATATCCAGCATCATATGCTGTATTAAAAAACTCTTGTAAAAAAACAGAAGAAAACTAATGTTTATCAAAGATAATTTCTCCATTTTCATGAAATTTTTAATCTAACAGGAGTATAAAACACAAATACTAATAACTAAAAATACAATATTAACATTAATGTAATGCATTAGAGAATTATTACTGGGGGGAAGTTTTTACTAACTTGTAGGGCAGAGGAAAAGTATCATATCAATGACGACTTCTTGTAAAAGGTAGCATATGAGTTGGAGCTATCACAGACAGGTAGGAATTTAACAGGCAAAGAGGAATAATGAGGATATTCCAAATATAGGGAGTAAAGAAGCAGAAAACAGCTTACTTTAAGGGATCCAATTTGGATGCAACATAGAGTACAAAGAGAGAAATAATAGTAGATAAGGCTGTAAAGATAGGATGAAGTCTGATTTTAAGTCTAAATGGTACCATCATTCATCTAGTCACTTATGCCAGAAGCATCTTCATTATCTTTGGCTCTTCCTCTTCCATGATTTTTACAGAAAATGGATATTTTCAAGGATATCTTCCTAATCTGTAACCCTTTTTCTATCTCCACTGTCATCGTAGACTTCTGTTATTAATGCTAGAATGACTTTAAGAATTTCCTAACTACATTTCCCTTTTTTATTCCAGATATACCATATATTTTACACAGAAAAAGGAGACAGAAGACATGGGAGAAGTAAGGAGGAAAAAAAAGAAGAAAATAAGGATTAGTGGAAAAAGTCCAGACAAGATAGAGAAGAATATAAAGAAGGAATTAACAGAAATGAATAATACATGAAATCATTTCAGGAATAAAAATAATAGCTAACATTTCTATAATATTTACAAATATTTATTTTATAAATATTATCTTATTTGATCCTCACAAAAGCCCTGTGAGGTAGATTCTACTATTATCCCTTATGACCCTGAACTAATTAGCAAATTTTGAAGATTGCCAGAAAAGGTCTGTTTTGGTCAGGCACAAAGGGAGGTGGCAAAGATACAGGCAGGAAAAGCAGGGATGCCAGTGCATGCTTGGCAGACCTGGGGTGGTGTGTGGTCTCTTAAGAGCCATGCAGACTCCTCACAGTGGAGAATCTACAGGGAGGAATTTATACCAGTGTTGGCTACTCTATCCTAGTTGCAAGCCGGTAGATCAGCAGAGAAGTTATAAAACATTCAACATAAACACAAAAGGTAAATAGTGAACCTTGAAGGTCCAGAATCTCACATTCTGGCCACATCTACCCAGCTCTGGGAGCAAATCAGCACTATCCCAGCACAGCTCTAGCTGCTTTGCAGCTGCTTATAGAGGAAGCTTGGAAAAACCTCCCTTGCCCTAAAAGCAGATTCCCAATTAAAAAAAAAATTAGTAAAAAAGCAAAGAGAACTCTAACCATAGATAGTTTTTATGGTGAAAGAGAAGAATAGATTTCAAACCCTGAGGAGACTAAAAGCAAACTATCTCCAGATGAAAGCCCAAAAGATATTACCTGGTTCCCCATCACACTGGCTCTTCTAGAAAAAATTAAAAAGTATCTCAAAAGAGAGCTAGAAGAAAAATGGGGAAATAAAAGGAAAACTTTGCAAGAGGGTTTGGAAAATGCATATAACTCATTAAAATATAAATTTGACAAAATGGAAAAAGAAAACAACTCCTTGAAAAACCGAATTTGTGAAATGGAAAAAAATTCCATAGATCAAAAATACTCATTTAAAAACTCAAGTGGACAAATACAAAAAAGAAGTTAAAAAAAGTAAATGAAAAAACATTCACTAAAAATCAGAACTGAATAAATGGACATGAATGAATGGCTCAATGAGACATCAAGAATCTTTCAAGCAAAATGAAAAAAAAAAAAGAAATAGGGGCAAAAATGTGAAACACCTATTTGGAAAAACAACTGATATGGAAAATAGCTCAAGGAGAGACAATCTAAGGATTATTGGATTCCCTGAAAACCATGATGAAAAAAGGAGCCTAGACACTATTTTTCAGGAAATCATCAAAGAAAACTGCCCTGATGTCATAGAATCAGAAGGTAAAATCGCCATTGAAAGAATTTGCCAAACACAGCCTGAAAGAAATCCCAAAATTAAAACTCCAAGGAATATTGTAGCTAAATTTCAGAATTATCAAACCAAGGAAAAAATGTTACAAGCAACCAGAAAAAAAAACAATTCAAATACCAAGAAGCCACAATAAGAATTACCCAGGATCTAGCAGCTACCACCTTAAAGGATCAAAGGGCCTGGAATCTGATATTCCAAAAGGCAAAAGAACTTGGAATTCATCTGAGAATAAAATACCCACTAAACTGAGCATTTTCTTCCAGGAAAGAAGGTGGGCAGTCAATGAAACAAGTGAGTTCCATTTATTTCTCATGAAAAGACCAGAACTAAACAAACAAAAAAATTGACCTCAAAATAGGACTCAAGCATAAAATGGCAAAAAGAATTCTTGAGAATTGTATTTCTGTTATGAGTATACATAGAGAGTGTGTGTATAATTTGATTTTACTGTTATGATATAAAAAATTAGAAGTGGAAAGAGGATGGTAGCAGGAAAAAGGAAAAGTGAAAGTAAAAGTAGAAAAAATACATCTCACGAAGAGGCAAAGGAAAACTATTATATTTGAGGGAAAGAAGGGAGGGGCATGAACATTGTGTGAATCTTACTCTCATCAGATTTAGCTCAAAGAGAAAATATTAGGCACATTTATTTTATAGAGAATTTTCTCTTACTTTATAGAAAAGTGGAAGAGGAAAGCAAAAAAGAAAGGGGTAGGCCAAATAAAAAGGAAAACAGAAATAATAGGGGAAAGGTATAAGAAAGAGGGAGGGCTCTAAAGGGGGAAGGATTCTAAAGGGGGAGAACTGCTTGAGGCAAGCAGTACTCATAAGTTAAATACTGAGCAGGAGGGAAAGGGGAAAAGGAAAGAGAAAAATATAATCTGATAATAATAAGATGTCAGGAAATACAGAATTAGTAGTTTTAACTGTAAATATGAATAGTGTGAATTATCCCATAAAGCAGAAGCAGAGAGCAGACAGGATTAAAAGCCAGAACCCTACAATATGTTGTTTACAAGAAATATATTTAAAGCCGACTAATACATACAGAGTAAAGTTAAAAGGCTGGAGCAGAATCTATTATGCTTCAGCTAAAGTAAAAAAAAAAAAAAAAAAATCAGGGTAGCCATATTGCTCTCAGATCAAGCAAAAGCAAAAAGTGATCTAATTAAAACAGATAAGGAAGGAAACTATATCTTGCTAAAGGGTACCATAAATAATGAATCAATATCAATAGTAAACATATATACATCAAGTTGTATGGCATGGAAATTCCTAAAGGAGAAGTTAAGAGAGTTGCAAGAAGAAATAGACAGCAAAACTATAATAGTAGGAGATCTCAACCTTGCTCTCTCAGAGGACAACATAATCACACCACAACATAAATAAGAACAAATTTAAAGAGGTAAATTGAATACTAGGAAAGTTAGGCATGATAGATCTTTGGAGAAAACTGAATGGAGACAGAAAGGAGTACACTTTCTTCTCAACAATTCATGGAACCTATACAAAAATTGACCATATATTAGGACATGAAAATCTCAAAATCAAATTCAGAAAAGCAGAAATAGTAAATGCATTTTTTCAGATCATGATGCAATAAAAATTACATTCAATAAAAATCCAGGGGAAAATAGACCAAAAAAGTAACTGGATAATGAATGGGTAAAACAACAAATCATAGACACAATTAATAATTTTATCCAATGGACATAGCCCTCTTCAATAATGAGATGAATCAAATTAGTTCCAATAAAGCAGTAATGAACTGAACCAGCTACACTCAGCGAAAGAACTCTAGAGGATGACTATGAACCACTACATAGAATTTCCACTCCCTCTATTTTTGTCCACCTGCATTTCTGATTTCCTTCACAGGCTAATTGTACACTATTTCAAAGTCCGATTCTTTTTGTACAGCAAAATAACTGGATATGTATACATATATTGTATTTAACTTATACTTTAACATATTTAACATGATTGGTCAACCTGCCATCTGGGGAAAGGGGCAGGGGGAAGAAGGGAAAAAGTTGGAACAAAAGGTTTTGCAATTGTTAATGCTGAAAAATTACCCATGCATATATCTTGTAAATCAAAAGCTATTAAAAAAAAGAAAGAAAGAAAAGAAATGATCAGCAGGATAATTTCAGAAAGGCTTGGAGAAACTTACATGAATTGATGCTGAGTGAAATGAGAAGAACCAAGAGAATATTGTACATGGTAACAAGAAGATTATGTAATGATCAACTGTGATGGACTTGGTTCTTTTCCAAAATGAGATGATTCAGGGCAATTCCAATAGATGGGATAGAAAATGCCAAACATATCCAGCGAGAGAACTACCGAGACTGAATGTGCTTCTAAGCATAGTGTTTTCACCTTTTTTTTTGCTGCCTTTGTTTGCTTGTTTTTTTTTTTCCGTTTTTGATCTGATTTTTCTTGCACAATATGACAAAAATGGAAATATGTTTAAAAGAAAAAAAATAATAATTTCATCCAAGAGAATGATAACAATGAGACAACATACCACAATTTGTGGGATGCAGCCAAAGACATAACAAGGGGAAAATTTATATCTCTACATGCTTACTTGCATAAAATAGAGGGGAAAAAAAGATCAATGACTTGGACTTGCAACTAAAAAAGCTAGAAAAAGAGCAAATTAAAAACACCCAAACTTAAAATTGTAAAAATAAAAGGAGAGATTACTAAAATTGAAAGTAAAAAAAATTATTGAATTAACAAATAAAAGTAAGAGTTGGTTTTATGAAAAAAACAAACAAAATAGATAAACTTTTAGTAAATTTGATTCAAAAAAGGAAAGAGGAAATTCAAATTGTTATTCTAAAAAGTGAAAAGGGAGAACTTTCCACCAATGAAGAGGAAATTAGAGCAATAATTAGGAGTTACTTTGCTCAACTTTATGCCAATAAATCTGATAACCTAAATGGAATGGAGGAATACCTACAAAAATATAGATTGCCCAAATTAACAGAGGAGGAAGTAAATTGCTTAAATAATCTCATTGTAGAAAAAGAAATAGAACTAGCTATTAATCAACTCCCTAAGAAAAAATTCCCAGGACCAGATGGATTTACATGTGAATTCTACCAAACATTTAAAGAACAATTAACTCCAATACTATATAAACTATTTGAAAAAGTAGGGAATGAAAGACTCCTACCAAATTCCTTTTATGACACAGACATGGTACTGATACCTAAACCAAGTAGGATGAAAACAGAGGAAAAAAAATTATAGACCAATCTCCCTAATAAATATTGATGCAAAAATCTTAAATAAAATATTAACAAAAAGATTACAGAAAATCATCCCCCAGATAATACACCATGACCAGGAAAACAGGGCTGGTTCAATATTAGGGAAACTATTAGCATAATTGATTATATGACTAATCAAATTAACAAAAAACATATGATTATCTCAATCATTGCAGAAAAGGCATCTGATAAAACCCAACACACAATCCTATTAAAAATACTATAGAGTAAAGGACTAAATGGACTTTTCCTTAAAATAGTCAGTAGCATCTATTTAAAACCACCAGTAAGCAATATATGTAATGGGGATAAAGTTGAACCATTCCCAATAAAATCAGGGATAAAACAAGGTTGCCCACTATCACCATTGCTATACAATATTATATTAGAAATCCTAGCCTTGGCAATAAGAGTAGTAAAAGAGATTAAAAGAATTAAAATAGGTCATGAGGACACCAAATATCACTCTTTGCAGATGATATGATGGTATACTTAGAGAACCCCAGAGAATCAACTAAAAAGCTATTAGAAATAATTCACAACTTTAGCAAAGTTGCAGGAAACAAAATAAATATACATAAACCATGAGCATTTTTATACATCATTAATAAAATCCAACAATTAGAGTTACAAAGAGAAATTCCATTTAAAGTAACTACAGATAGTATAAAATATTTAGGAATCTCTCTGCCAAGGGAAAGTCAGGAACTATATGAACAAAACTAGAAAACATTTTCCACACAAATACAGTGCTCTTGTATAGGTCAAGCGACTATAACAAAGATGACAGTAAGTATTACATAAACTAATTTATTTATGACCTACAAAAATAACAACAAAATTCATCTGGAAGAACAAAAGGTCAAGAATTTCAAGGGAACTAATGAAAAAAAATCAAATGAAGGTGGGCTAGTTGTATCAGATCTAAAACTATATTATAAAGCAGCATCAAAACCATTTGGTACTGGCTAAGAAATAGACTAATTGATCAGTAAAATAGGTTAGGTTCACAGGACAAAATAGTCAATAAATATTGCAATCTAGTGTTTGACAAAAGCAAAGACCCCAGCTTTTGGGATAAGAATTCACTATTTGACAAAAGCTGCTGTGAAAATTGGAAGCTAGTCTGGCAGAAACTAGGCATTGACCTACCCTTAACACCATATACCATAATAAGATCGAAATGGGTTCATGATCTAGATATAAAGAATGATATTATAAATAAATTAGAAGAACATAAATAGTTTACCTCTCAGCCCTATGGAAAAGGAAGAAATTTGTAATCAAAGAAGTACTAGAGATCATTATTAATTACAAAATAGATCATTTTGATTATATTAAGTTTAAAAGATTTTGTACAAACAAAATTAAGGCAGACAAGATTAGAAGGGTAGTAATAAACTGGGAAAACATTTTTACATTCAAAGGTTCTGATGAAGGTCTCATTTCCAAAATATATAGAGAAATGACTCAAATTTATAAGAAATCAAGTCATTCTCCAATTGAGAAATGGTCAAAGGATATGAACAGACAATTTTCAGGCGAAGAAATTGAAGCTATTTCCAGTCTTATGAAAAGGTGCTCCAAATCACTATTGATCAGAGAAATGCAAATTAATACATCTCTGAGATACCACTACACACCTCTCAGATTGGCTAAGATGACAGGAAAAGATAATGACAAATGTTGGAGGAGATGTGGGAAAACAGAGACACTGATGCATTGTTGGTGGAGTTGTGAATGGATCCAAACACTCTGGAGAGCAATTTGGAGCTATGCTCAAAAAGTTATCAAACTATGCATACCCTTTGACCCCTCAGTGTTTCTACCGGGCTCATATTCCAAAGAGATCTTAAAGGAGAGAAAGGAACACACATGGGCAAAAATATTTGTAGCAGTACTCTTTGTAATGGCAAGAAAAAGAAACTGAGTGGATGCCCATCAAGAGGAGAATGACTGAATAAATTATGGTATATGAATATAACAGAATATTATTGTTCTGTAAGAAATAACCAACAGGATGATTTCAGAGAGGCCTGGAGAGACTTACATGAATTGATACTAAATGAAATGAGCAGAACCAGGAGATCATTATACATGGCAATAACAAAATTATACAATGATCAGTTCTGATGGACATGACTCTCTTCAACAATGAGATGATTCAAAACAGTTCCAATTGTTCAGTAATGAAGAGAGCCATCTACACCCAGAGAGAGGGCTTTTGGAACTGAGTATAAACCACAACACAGCATTTTCATTCTTTCTGTTATTGTTTGCTTGCATTTTTGTTTTCCTTCTCAGGTTTTTCTTTTTTCTTTCTAGATCCGATTTTTCTTGTGCAGCAAGATAACTGTATAACTATGTATACATATATTGCATTTAACATGTATTGGACTACTTGCCATCTAGGGGTGGGGATGGGAGAAAGGAGGGAAAATGCATATGGTTTGTAAATAAAAAGGTTTAATAACAATAATAAAATAATGCATACAAACAAAAAACAAAATAGATTTGGCAAAAATGGAAAAAGAAAATAACTTCTTGCAAAATAGAACTGGTGAAATGGAATCAGAGAACAGCTCCCTAAAAAAATGAAATTGGTAACATGGAAAGAAAAATTCAATGAATAGTACAATTCATTTAAAATTTCAATTGTACAAATGCAAAAGGAGGTAAAAAAGCTAACTGAAGAAAATAATTCAATAAAAATTAGAATTGAACAAATGGAAAAAATGATCAATGAGACATCAAGAATCAGTCAAACAAAAAAAATGAAAAAATAGAAGAGAATGTAAAATATCTCATTGGAAAAACAATTGACCTGGAAAATAGATCTAGGAGAGACAATCTAAGAATCATTGTACTACCTGAAAACCACAATAAAAAAGAGCCTAGACAACATCTTTCAAGAAATCATCAAGAAAAACTCCCTTGATGTTCTAGAATCAGAGGGTAAAATAGCCACTGAGAGCATCCATCTGCCCATCAGTTTGAGAATGGCTGAATAAGTTATGATATATGAATGTTATGGAATATTTTGGTTCTATAAAAAATGATCAACAGGATAATCTCAGAGAAGTCTGAAGAAACTTACATAAACTATTCTAATTGAAGAGAGTAGAACAAGGAGAACATTGTACATAGCAACAACAAGATTATACAATGATCAATTCTGATGAATCAATTGTATTTCTTTTAAACAATGATTCAGGCCAATTCCAATGGTCTTGTGATGAAGAGAGACATTTGCACTCAAAGAGAAGATTATGGGAGCTGAGTGTGGACCACAATGTAGTATTTTCACTTTTTTATTGTTATTTATTTGCATTTTATTTTCCTTCTCATTTTTTTTTCCTTTTTCTGATTTTTCTTGTGCAACATGATAATAGTGGGAAATTGTATAGAAGAATTGCACATATTTAACATATTGGATTACTTGCTATCTGGGGAAGGGATGGAGGAAGAAAGGGAAAAAATTTGGATCACAATGTTTTGCAAAGGTGAATGCTGAAAATTATCTATGCATATGGTTAAAATTAAAAAGCTTTAATTAAAAAATAAAAGAAAGAATACACTAATCACCTCCTGAAAGAGACCCCAAAAGGAAAACTCCAAGGAATATATTTCATTTAATAAATACATTAAATAAATACATATCAAAATTATCAGATCAGGGAGAAAATACTATAAGAAGCCAGAAAGAAACAATTCAAATATTGAGGAGCCACAATCAGAATTACCTAGAGACTAGCAGCTTCCACTTTAAGAGATCAAAATGATTGGAATATAATATTTTGGTGGGCAAAGAAAATTGGACTGCAACCAAGAATCAGTTATCTAGCAAAATTAAGCATTGCCTTTCAGAGAAAAAGATGAACATTCAATGAAATTGGGAGTTTTCATTTATTTTTGATGAAAAGACCAGAGCTGAACAGAAAATTTGATCTTCAAATACAGAACTCAAGAGAAACATAAAAAGGTAAAAAGGAAAGAAAAAAAAAAACTATGTTTTTTTTTTTTTTTTTTTTTAAGAGTAGAATGTTTACATCTCCATATTGGAAAATGATATGTTTAACTCTTGAGAAATGAGAATCTGGAGAATCTTTGCTAAGAGTATACTTAGAGGATGTAGGTATAATTTGACTTTATTGTGAATATATAAAAAAGGAACTAGGGATTGAAAATAAATTGTACTGGAAGAAGAGAAAGGAGAGGTAAAATGAGTGAATTACATCTCATGACGAGGCAAAAAAAGACCTATTATAATTGAGGGAAAGAAGGGAAGAGGGTAAGCATTGTGTGGATCTTAATCTCATCACATTTCACTCAAAGAGAGACTATCAGAAATATTTAGTTTGATAAAGAAAGTTGTCTTACCCTAAAGTGAAGTAGGAGGGAAAAGGGGGAAGGAAAGGAGGAAGCTAATAGAAGGGAGAACAGAAGTAGAAGGGGAAAGAGATAAGAAAGGGAGAAGTGCTGTAAAAGGGAAGGACAGATTGAGGGAGATACTAGTCAGAAACAAAACACTGGAGAAGAGAGAAATGGGGAAAGGAAAGAGAAAAATATAACTTGGGGAACATAAGATAGAAGGAAATACAGTTAGTCATTTTAACTGTGAATGTGAATGGGGTGAACTCTCCCATAAAACGGAAGTGGATAGCAGACTGGATTAAAAGCCAGAATCCTCAAATTAAATACCAAATTTGAAATTCTGAAAACAAAAGGGGATATTAATAAAATTGAAGTAAGAAAACTATTGAACTAACAAGCAAAACTAAGAGTTGGTTGTCCACATCAGTGGAAGACCACTGAGAAGATAAGAAGCATCAAAAGCAAAACTTGAAATCAGGTTTTATTGGCTTTTGATAAACTAAGCCTCCCAGCTCCCCTGACACTAGAGACAATGTATATAAGCAACAGTCAGTTCTAATAAGAAGACACAGAAAAATTAAACAATAAAGAAACAGGAAAATAGCAATATACCTAATTTCTTCTCAGCATCAATGATGGAGATAGAAGGCAGTAGGAAACAAACAGAATCAATGATGGAGACAGAAGGTAGGAGGAAAAGAATCAGGAAACTTAAACTAAATTATGAGGTCTCTTTGTAGATTTATTATTGGATTCAGGCGAGGAAGGGTGATTGGAGATAAGTGGAAAGTGCAAACATATCTTAATGGAAGATGTAGTGAATACCCCAGCTAAGTGTTCATATAATCATTTCTTATTGGAAAGGCAAATTGGATGGACTTACTGGACTGAGTGATAAATCCCCCCAAATGCACAAACATCATAGAATTACAAATAAAAACTGAGGAGGAGTGACTATTTTTTATAGCTATGTTTCTATAGGAAAATGCCAGAAATATAGTGAAACTGGCCAGACACTATAAGCCTCTTAAAATGATCATTTAGGTTTTGCCACACATTTACACTGTGGAAATAAAATGCTTCTTGGATTTTATTGGTTCAATCTATCCAAGATCATAAGTATATAATCAGGTACTTTTCAATGTACTACATTTTAAAATAGGATTCTTATTTTATTTGCCTAATCTCTTATTACACTTTAAGTTGGTTATTTGAACACTTGGCTTGGGTAATATATAACAGTTTGCCTGTTTTCTTCTAATGTACTGTAAACTATATAACCAAGGAAAGAGTTTAGCAGCAACAAATAATTACTAAGCACCTAAAATTTATAATGTTATATTAAATGTTTTACAGAATCTTATCATATAATTCCTGCCATCTGTCAGTTCATAATCTAAAGACAATGAAGACAGATTAGTAAAGTTATCTCTAACAGAGTAAAATAAAAATTGAGGCAATTTTTAAGATAGCATAGTCTCATATTAAATGTAATAGAAGTTGTCATCTTGACCTAAATTACTTGAATTATTGTTTCAACCCTAATTCTGAATCATTAATAACTTTCCTATTTTTTATTGTCCCCATCATCCTTCTTGTCACCCAGATTTACAATCTAGAAGTATTCTCTGACTTTTCCTTCTCTCTTATAACACTGCACCTTGCTATATTCAATCAGTTACCTAGTCTTATTGATTATATCTCCACAGCATATCTCATCAGCCAGCCTAGCTGAAGGAGAAATTCTGACAGACAGTGAGAATGTATCTTTTTTCAAGTGGGTCAAATCACCACCATTATATTCTGGATCACCAACCCTCAAGATTCCATGAAGACATCTCAGGATCCTGAGGTGTTCCTTGCATAAGATATTCCATACATTTTCTGCCTAAAGTTTTTTTCCCCCTCACCTCAGATGCTTTCTTGGCTTCTTTCAAGTCTCAGCTGAAATCCTATTTTTTGCAAGAAACTTATCCTAGTTCCTCTTAATGCTAGCGCTTTCCTCTAAAATCATCTTCACTTTATCATATCTATATCTTGTTTGTATATTGTTGTTAGTATGTTGTCTCCCCTATTAGGGAGAATAAAAACTGTTTTATTGTTGTTGTTTTTATTATTTGTGCCTTTCTTTCATATCCTCTATATTTTAGTATAGTACCTGGCACATAGTAGATATTTAATAAATTCTTATTGACTTGACTTTACCAAGTATAAAAGCGCTGGGAATAGCAATGCTAGCCATCTTCTAAAAATAGAAGGCTTGAATTCAAAAACGCCAGAAAAAGCACTGTTAAATAGTTCAGTGTCAAATAGGTATATATTTCCCCACAATGGAAATCATATCAAAAAAGATTTATTACTAATCAAAAGAAAGGACCATAGGAGCAGTGGCACCTTCCATTATGAAAAGATTGAAAAGATGGAGGGATTTTCCAAGGTAAGAAGACTATTAGAACATATACTGTGAGAAGTTCCTTGCAGCTAGGTAAGGCCTTATTTTAGCTGAAGACTTTTAATAAAAAATTCAAACACCTCAAAATTTATTCATTCAGTATTTAAATGCTTCTATGCTAGCTGAAAGTAAATACCTCACTCTAAAGTATAACTAAATTTGTATCAGTTATTTTTTTAACTGTAGGTCTGATTCAATATAATCTCTTTGGTGTCTCTGTACATGAATGTAATTTGATTCAATTCAATTAATCTTTATTTAAAAATTTTTTTTTCCTACAAGATATTGTGCTAGATGTTAGTCATACAAACATAAATGAAAAACATTTCCTGCCATCAAATAACTTACTTATTGGGACGGAGAGAAGGGCACAACATATAAACAAGTAGATATATGTGTTAATATGTATACATACATATTAAATATTACATAATTTATACACGTTTATATAATTTTGAAGAACAGGGAGGGAATATTTTTTAAGGAAATAGGAAAGGTTTTTTATACTAGATGGAAGATAGACGTTGAATGAAAGTAGACAATATTAAAAAAAAAAAAAAACAGAGATGAGGAAGGATCATAGGCTCCTTAGAGCCAGGTGGGGCCAAAGCAGTCATTTTTAAATGACTCATTTTTACATATAAAGAAACTGAGTCTTAGAAATATTAAGTGATGATTATAGTAACACAGCTGGCAAATATATGAAATGAGATTTGAAAATAAATGTTCCTGACTCCAAGTCCAGCACTCTATCCATAAGGAGTCCATTTCAGATATTAGAGATACATTATAGAAAGGTATAAAGACAGGAGATATACTACCAAATTTAAGAAATATCATATAGGCTATTTAAATGTAATTTGATTAAAATTTCTTTAAAATACAAGATTCAGATTCAAAATAACTTGAAACTTTTTATTGAATTGTGAATTATAAAGTAGAAATAGATGAGACAAAAAAAACTGCTAAATTCAAAATTCTCAATAAGAAAACTGAGGCAAGGTATATGCTTAAGTGATAAGTCCTAACATATGAGTCTGTATTTGAACTCAGATCTTTCTAACTCCAAATATACCATTCTATCCACTATATTATGCCACTTCTTAAATCAGAGATAAAGTGTAGCTTGCTAGTTTTTAGGAAGATGATCTTTTTTTTAAAAAAAAATCAGTTACTATGGAATAGAAAAAATGCAAAATGGACAGGCTTTAAGGCTGACACAGAAATCTGACCTCATGTGGTCAAAGAAGGCTATTTATATGAAGGATGTGGCATTTGAGGTACAGAAAGACACTTCCAGCTTCTTAGAAAGAAGAATTAGTTAGGTATTCACAATTTTCAATCAAAAGGTACCTTGATGCAATGCCCCTTGTCTGTGTTTTTAAAAGAACCTTGTTGAGATTAACAAGAAAATAAAAGAGCAATTTGCAAAGAATCTGATGATCTAAGGAAAAAATCATTAATACATTGTGACAAATCTTGATTTGGTCTCTTGAGCAGGAAAAAAAAAAGTTACAATGGCTGAAAATAGGATATCTCTTGAGAAAAAGTTTTCAGATTTCTTTCTGTTCCTACTCAAGGTTTTTTACCCCCTACCAAATGGAATCTTTCTTTTAACTTTTTGGTAGGTTTGTCACCAGCCAAAAGTAGTCCAAGGAATTCAAACCAAATAAGAAGTATGAAAGTAATACTCTAAGAAGACCAAATGTTTGAACTCTTCAAAAAAGTTCACGCAGCCTTTTGACAAATCATTCTTTTTTATTCCATTTAGTTTTTAAGCTAAGACTAAATTTCTTCCTGGGATACATTTTTTTTCAAAGTCCTTCCTTTACTTCCTGCCCCCACATTTCCTCCTTCATATATAGCTCACAAATCTATTTACACTGATCTCTTTTCCTGACCGGAAAATACTGCATGGATATGAGGTGAATGATAGTTATTTATTGAAGTTCAGTTATTAAAGCACCTTTAAAAAAGAAAAAGAAAAGAAAAACAATTTTTTTCTACTGAGCTACAGGTTCACACAACATGTGGGAATGACTGAGCTCTATAGCCACTTTTCATTTGTATATATGTTTTATATATACATATATATACACATACACATGTATATAAAATAAATATGTAAAACATACATTTATACACATATGAAAGCATGACTAGGCAACTATATAACTATCAGATAGATGGATGGGTAGACACAGATAGATAGATAGATAGATAGTAGATAGATGGATAGATGGAGGGATGCATGCATGCATGAATAGACACACACTCAGTATGCATAAAGATCTGGCCTCAGAACCAGGAAGAACTGAATCCATGTCTATCTTTGCACATGTACTGGCTATTTGAACCTGGATAAGTCACTTATTCATTCTGTGCTCCAGGAAACTTTCTTTCTGATCATGTTAAAGAAAAGATCCTAACTTGCACTGACAGAGGAAGTTTACATATCTGAAGTTCTTTATATCAATGAAATCACAAGTGCAATCCTTAAACCATGAAATATATAATATAGTTATATAATACATAGATATGGATCAGATATATGTAAACAAATATATATCAAATACATATCTAATTGGTCATTCATTGAATACATGAAGTACTACATCAATTCCATTATCATTTGGCTCCTCTTTGTTTATTATCTTTCTGTGGGGTAGATTCTGGAGTCGAAGAGAGGAAACAGAAGAAAAAGCATTTCCTTCTGGTGTCTATTTCAGAGGACTAAATTAACACATGCTGTGAATTTTAGCGTGTGTGCGCAAAAGGAATGGGAAGTTATTTGGAGATTTAATGCATTTTCATGGTTTATTTTTTTCTCACTAAGTTCAACCTAAGGTGACATACAATATTCACAGTAAGATTTTGCTACAAACAAAATAACAGATACGTATTTTATATAGGGAGGGACCGTGATAGGTACAATGAAAAGTGCACTGACTCTGGAGGCAGAAAACTATAAGCCTTAAAAACCTCTATAAATGCTAGAAATTATCATCATTATTATTATATATGCTATGTCTTACATGACCTTGAAGAATTTATAATCTATTTGAAGATACAGAAGCTATATGGACACAGCACACACATGATTTCAAACCAGTAATAAAAGTAAGTTGGATGTCCAGCACAGAATGCAACAGATTTTTCACTTTAATGTCTCTGGAAAGGTTTGTGTTAAGGAAATGAGGTTGATGAAATGGAGAAAAATTTTAATGTGGAACAAGAGTTTGGGTTTGATATCAATTAATCAATCAGAAAACATTTATGAAGTATGTGCTTGTGCTAAGCTCAAGCATCAGGAATCCAAAAAAAGGTAAAAGATAGTTCCTATCCTCAAGGAGTTTACAATCTAATGGTGGTTATAACATGCTAACAAATATATAAAAAACAAGATATGTATAGGATAAAGAGAAGACAATTAATAGAAAGCAGAAATTAAGAGGCAAAAATAATTTAGAAATATATTTTACAAGGGATTACAACATTCATGATAAGAGGTTCTTCATCTACACGAAGGAAGAAAGCCAGTCAGTCATTATATTTATTTAATTATTGTGAAGAAATTATTGATAGGAAGGGATTTTTGACAGATTAAATTATTTGTATTATTTTTAACAAAGGAAGTCATTTATACCAAAAGATAATTATGGATATAGAACTGAAAGGAACTTCAGAAGCAATCTAGTCCAACCCCATAATTTTATGCATGAGGAAACTCAGTTTGGTGGGGAAGGAGGCAGTAAATGACCTGTGTAGGGAGTCAGGAAGACCCATTTACCTAAATTCAAATTTGGCCTCAGACATTTATTAGTTGTGTGACCTTAGGAAAGTCATTTAACCCTGTATATAAAATGAGCTGGAGTAGAAAGGGCAAACCATTCTAATACATTTGCCTAGAAAACCCCATATGAGGTCAGAAAGAGTCATTTGGGACTAGTAAAAGAGAAAGGTAAAACAATGGATATTTATTGTGCCTGGGGCCAGGGGTTTGGGGCCTATCATTAAAACTAACATCCACTGGATGACTGCATGGGGCTTCAGAAGTTTTTTACTCTTTAGAATACCAGGGTTCTGCTAGGTGATCTTCAGTATCCCTTCCAGCTCTAATTATTTCCATGTTGAATCACCTCATGCCTTTACTATTACAGTAGCCTTCTGGTGGGTCTTCTGCCTCAAGTATCTCCCTCTCCTCTACTCCATCTTCCACTAAGCTGTCAAATTGATCTTCCTGAAGTGTAGATCTGACACATCCAATTCCTATTTAATAAACATTAGGTGTTCCCTATCATCATTAGGGTTGAATACAAATCCCTCTGAAGCTCTAAAAACCTTCTCAATTTAGCTACCTCCTTCCTCTTCAATATTCTTAACACTTTACTTATCAACATTCCAGGGATCCTCAAACTTTTTAAATAGGGGGCCAGTTCACTGTCCCTCAGACTGTTGGAGGGCCAGACTATAATAAAAACAAAAAAACTTTGTTTTGTGGGCCTTTAAATAAAGAAACTTCATAGCCCTGGGTGAGGGGGATAAATGTCCTCAGCTGCCGCATCTGGCCGGCAGGCCATAGTTTGAGGACCCCTGAATGGTCCAGTGACATCAGCCTTCTTATTGTTTCTAGCATAAGACATTCCATCTCCTCACTCTCAGAATTTTCATTAGCTATCTCGTATTCCTCAATTTTTTTTTTCCCTCCTGGTCTTTATCTTCCTGGTCTCCTTGGATTATCTCAAGTTTCAACTAAAATCCTACCTTCTACAAAAAAATCTTTCTAGAAATTTCTAATTTCTTGAGCCTTGCCTTTGTTGATTATTTCCAATTTATACTTCATGTACATGTAGTATAAATTGAAAATAATATATGTAGTAATACACACACACACATACACATGTAGTTTGCACATAACTGTTTCCATGTCATCTCTACTTTAGACTGTGAACTCCTTGAGAGCATGGACTTTCTTATTGTTTTTAGTAAAGTATCTGACACACAGTAGGTCCTTAATAGTTGCTTGTTGATATCTTCTCGATCTCTAAAACATATTATTTATATGACTTGACACAGTTACAATCTCCCTCAACTATAGTTTCATTATGTGTCAAATGAGGGAGCTGAGATGTCCCTCTGATAGCTGTTCCAATTCTAAAAGTATGACCTTACAAATGAATAGATGTATTCAAGAAAAGACCATGGCAGCCATTAATGTTTCCTTCAGATTAAAGCCAGCATATCATCAAGATAAGAACATCTTGAGTAATTGCAGCCATTCTTCCCTAGTCACTAATGGTAGCAGTAATTTTCTCAGCAACTTGTATCTTATTTTCAATCTCTCAGTTTTCCTCAAAGTAGTGATGTTACTCAGGCTCACTATGACTGCTGAGAAGTATGGTGAGAAATCTTTTGTCCTCTTGCTTTTTTCTTTTATTTCCCCCAAAAATATATATCTTCATAAAACTCCTACCACTTATTAAGCCTAGATAACAAGGGCTTTGGTAGCCACAGGCACAACTTTTATTGGATACCTACTTCCCCCATTTTTGTGTCACTGTGTTCTAAGCCACAATAGAGGCCAAACTTAAACTGACTACAATTCAATACTGTCTAAAAAGTAATGCTCCGCTTCTCTCTTCATTATACAATAATTATAGCAAGTGTATTATATACATAGATTAATTTTGTCTGAATATAAAGGGTCCTTGAACTCATTTAAGAAACCAAAAACAAATTATCACCAATTTTAAGCCAATTGGAGAACAGTTACAAATAGCAATTCTCACATTCTTGTGTAAATTTGTTCCCCCATATTATGGATTAAGATTCAAACCTCTGGACACAATTATGGTTGACCAGTAGGCTTTTTATCTGACAAATGACTGGGCTGACTTCAAAATCAGATCTCATACCTCTAGAGGACAATACACTGCTCTGGAGGAGCTTTTGGGCTCTTGGATATTTCAGAGACAGTTTTTACAAAAGAAACACCTCAGGTATACCGAAGCTTTGTGTAATGAAATCTTTCAGAGCAGGCAGAAAAAAATATAACTCTTTCCCATCTGGATTCAGTTGTCGGGAAGAGCACATTTAATTTCAAGTCAATCGCTTCTCTGCACATCAGCACTTAAGGGATTAAAGACAAGTCTAGTTTTGTTGCCTTAAATGTACTGTTATTGTTATCAATTCATGCAGCCTTGCAATAAGTTTTCAATAAATCTAAGATTAACTATTATTTTCTCACCTATAAATAAAATATAATCATCTTAAAAATCAATGAAGGGAAAACCATCAGATACATTAACCTGGCTCAGAATCCCTCCAGGCCCCCAATATGAAACACAGGGCTATGGATCTTTTATTTTATTGAGCTATATCTCTTTGTAAGGCAACCAGCAGGCAAAAGGAGAGGTAGGGAGGAATCAAATCTAAAAATCAAAGGCGAAGGTTGTTTTTGTTCTAGTAAACCACTGAGTTAGGGGTTGAACATACTTTTTTTGCCCCAGAGGTTCATTTTTTTCCCCACCTTAATTTGCAATCAGACTCAATAAAAAAGGACATTGCCTCTAGTCACTGTCGGCTTTATTACCATCTCCACAGCCGACTTTTATCACTTCCAAATCCTTTCCTTTTAAAGTCACCTATGCAACCTTGCAATGTTATAAACACCTTTGGTTGTCTTCACCAACTGTCATTCAGTACCATCTGCTGTTACATTCTAAAAGCAGAAATGCAGAGGGGTCAAGGCTGCTTTCTTCTAGGAAACTGAAGAATGTAGCCAAGTCATTTGATGCTTCTTGGCGCCCCTCTCCCCATCTTCCACTCCCACCCTCTAACTTTACTATACCCAGGAGTCGATGTTTCCCTTGCCTTTCACTTGTGAATGTCCCTCAAAAGACACAAACGCCACAATAAGGTGACCCTGCAAAAATAATGTTTTATAGACAACCCATTATCAACTAACAGAAGGGGGTGATTAGTCATCTGCTCTACTTGAAATAGATCCAAAGGAATTTCAAGTCTGCCTCACACAGACATAAGAGCATTCAGCTCAGAATACTGGGACTAAGGCAAGCCCATAGATGGGCCTGATGGGCAGGAGCCAGAGCCATTCCAAGGACTCTGTGGCACCCTGAGTAGCCAACAAGCAGGCAGCTCTTTGATCCTGGGATGGGCAGCTCTCCCTTCCCACATGCTGTATTCAGCAGCTCCCTTCTCTTCCCTGGCCCCCTAGACTATCAGCCCTTTTGTCCCCTCCTTGGAACAGGGCCAGCATGAGATCCTTTTTGTTTCTGCCTTCAGCAGCCAGGAACTTTGAAAGATTTCTAGTCTAAGGGAAAAGAAAAGGTTGGGTTCAAGGAAATTAAATCAAATCCTTGCTTCAGATAGGCTCCTGAAGAAATATTCTTTTCCAAAATAGGAGCAGAATTTATCAGCATATTGCCCCTAATTCATTTTTGGTAGATTAGTGCTAATTCATATTAAATGTATCCATATCCAATCACAAAGGAATTGTGATTGTAAAAGGAGAAGAGACTTGGCCTACCCTCCAGGCAACTCAAATGTAAGTTCAAGTTTGTTCCCCTATAAATAAAATATAATCATCTTAAAAATCAATGCAGGAAAACAATCAGAAACATTAACCCAACTTGAAATCCCTTCAGCCACTTGTATAAACACTATTCAACTGAACCTTTTATTGAGCTATATAAATTTTTTGTATAGCAACTGACAGGGGAAAAAATCCAATCTAAAATCAAAGACTGTGTTCTGGAAGCAAAGAAGGAGTGAGAACATGAGAGCAGAATTCGACCCGTTTTACTTTAAAAAATAAGTTTTGATTTTGAAAACATAAGAAACAATGTTTTTTGTGCTACTAGAAAGAGAGTGCTCTCAGTTTAGCTTCTTCCTTTCCTGTGGCTTCCCATTAGCTATTTTTAAAAGTCTGGGCAGTCACTTTGAAAATTGGCAGTTTTCTTCCTTAAGATCCAAAGGAATGGTTTTGGAAATACAAGTATGAAGGAAATGTATCAAAACAAAAAGACTGACATTGATGTAAACTAAAGAGAGAAATGAGCTAATGAAGGGCATCATAGATACAAGCTTAATAATTGGAAATCTTTGTCTGTATAGTCATTTACTGATTATTTCCCCTATCCAAAATATTTTAAGGAAGTTCACAACAGGGAAGACATGAAAACTGTTTGAATAAGCTATCCTCAATGCTTGGCTGTCTCCTCACTACCAATTTGTGGAATCCATAGCTTCCCCAGAAAACTCAAACTCAAGTTCTACTTGTTATACCTCTTAACAAGGATGATAGACAAAATAGGCCCCCTGAATTAGAGACTGAATTTGTGACCTTAGACTCTTTGATTCTTCCCTCACTTCTCATACAAATACAAAGTATTAAAGTAAGATTGAATCCAGATGTAATGTTCTATCTAATCCATGCTGCTTTTTTAAGTTAAGGCAGGTAGATAGTACAATAGATAGAGTGTCATGCCTAGAGTCAGGAAGGCCTGAGGTCAAATATGGCCTCAGACATTTAGTAGTTGTGTAATCCTGGGCAAATCACTTAACCTTGTTTGCCTCAGTTCCTCATCCATAAAATGAATTGGAAAAGGAAAGTTGGAAAAGGAAAAAGAAAATCCCAAATGGGTCATGGAGAATCAAAAACAACTGAAAAAATGATTCAATGACACAACTTCTCAAATGCTTCCTCTTGTCTCCAGCATAGAGTTTGAATTTCTTTTCTTAGCACTACATCTCTTCAACTTTATCTCATACCCCTCCATTCCAAACACTCTACTCAAGCCAATGAGACAACTCCCTGGACCACTCTATTTTTTCACCCCCAAACATGTACCATACTCTTATATATCTTTGTGCTGTCCTCAGGCACTTCCATGAAACTGATGCATTCTCCTGTTTCTTCTTTAAAATGAAACTCTTTTTCATCCTCAACAGCTCAATTCAAATTTTGCCTCTTACATGAAAGCCTTCCCTGATTGTTCCAATTAGTAATGATCCACCTTCTCCCTCAAAATTCAAATATCACTTTGTTTTTTTTTTTCAATTCTCTAATATAGTATGATGTAATACTATGTATGTCAGCCAGGAGTACACTGCTAAATGTTTAACAGCCAACTCTCTGAATAGGTGTGTATATGTATATATGTACTTGCATTTATATATAAATGTTGCATATGTACATTCATCACCTATACATATCTTTAAGTTTAATCTGCATTTTTTTTATGTTTTCTCCATCACTTCTTAATTCTAGACAATCAACAAAATAACAAATCAAGTTTGATTTGTGCCTTTTGTCAGTTTCTGAGATGAGCATGGTCAATAATTGGTTATCGTAAGTAGGTTTGAGGTAGCTCCAGCATTCCCTTGAATTAAGATTGGTATCTTCTCCCCATTCCAGACTTTATGCACTTTTAGGATGGGTGGGCTATCTTGCCCAAAATTTGCATACTCTCCTACATTAAGATCTGTGCTTAGCCTAATGTAATAGTTGATAAATACATGTTAATCCTTAGAATCACATGAGGCTAACAGAAAGCCAGGAGGATGAGACAGCTGTCCTTCCCCTTGGGCAGAAATAGAATTAGTGAACAAACACTTTCAAGTGCATTACATTTTTATTGAATTATTTGACAAAAATGCAAGTTAATGAATGAATGAATGACCAGTTACATCAAACTATTAAACTATGTGCTTATTGTAGCCTATCTTAATTTTTCAAAGATAGTTGTTATTAAAATAGAGAGGATTTCATAGAACAAAACCTAAGAAGAGATAGGGAAAAATGGGAAATCAGTCAGTTAGAAAATGGGAAAACAAAAATTGCTCCAAGAGAATGACCTTAACAAAAGGTCACCATTCTTTGCCTAATTATAGGGAATATATAATTGGGAGAGATAATACAAAGAAAGAGAAAACTGTAACCACATCAGGACATCCTTAGGACCTTACTGTGTAGCACACAAAGGCAGCATGATATAATTGATATAGTTCTAGGACTCAGAGTCTGGAAAACTGGATTCAAAAGTTGGCAATGAACTACTCAGTTAGCCTCCATGTGCCTCAAATATTTTAAAATTCTAATATTCATGACACAATTTTCCATTTTATCTAGTTTTTTACAAAGAAGAAAATTCAACATTTATACAAAATATCTGACAAAAGTTTTGGCTTTGGAATTCCAGGACTTGAATTCTAATCTTAGTTCAATGACTTTTTGACTGTGTTAATTTGGGCAAGCCAGTTGAAGTTTCTGACCCTCAGTGCTATCATCTATAAAAGAAAGGATCATTGAATTAGATGATCCCTGCAATCCCCCCAACTTTAAATTGGGGTCTTAGATAAAATGGTCCTTTCCTAGATAAAAAGAGTCCTGGAATAGATCTCAGAGGCTATTTAGTCCATCTTTCTTTTTTGCAAATGAGGAAATTGAGGCCCTTACAGGTTAAATGATTTGTCTAAGATCATAAAAGCAGAGGTAGATTTCAAACGCATCTGACTTCAACTTGGCAATTTTGGCATTATCAACACCTCCCCAAAATTCAACTTTCTTCTTCAAACCAGAGATGAACTATTCACTTGAGGGTAGATTGTGATTTATAATCTGTATTAGTAGGCAATTTCCATACCAGGAGCTACCCGCTTTAAAAAAATTGCAGACCCTTTGCTTATTTGATATAGTACATAGATAACAATAATCAGTATACCTCTTCTACCAGTTCCACGAACATGTGCATACCTATGCCTTTCTTAAGTGCTGAATGGTCTTCATATACCAGAGACTATGGCAGCTCATGCAACAATCAGTATTATAGCTTATAAGTAGAAAAGGTAAAAATCTTACTCTACACACACACATACACACACACACCCACACACACACACACACTACATGGGCTGAGGCTTGAGTTGATGCACTGAGGTCCCAAGCACATGAGACTAAATAGTAATTGGACCATACTCTATTAATATATAAGCTTGGAGAAAGAATGGCCCCCGTCCACTCTTTGTGCAAGTCCTGATGTGTTGTATAGGAAATGACAATTTTGGTGGGTGGAGGCAGGGGAGTAGAAAAGGAAGGTAAAGGAGAGACTTTTTGGGATTGCTATTGCGACGGTTGGCTCAGCTCAGATCGCTCTCTGTTAGCTGGCTTCCTGTCGCAGCTGCCCATATTGCTATCGCAATCTTTATTCACCTCTTCACCTTAATAAATATTGAAGATTTTCCCCTTAACCTGAATTCCTGACTCCGGCTGATTTTAAATACGCGGTCATTACATAAACAGAATGGTACCTTGCCTCTTACATGTGGATAAGAAAATTCAAGTCAATATATGAGAAAATAATTGCTCCCATTTTATCTGAAATGATCTAATTTTTAAAGCTATTTATATTTTCTTTTGATTTAAAAATCTACCATGTAAAATAAGATTAACTCCCAGAAAGACAAATGTAAACTGGGAAATTAGTCTGTCGAAATAATTTTTAATTAAGTGGTAATAAGTGAAAGGTTTTCAATATTTAAACACCAATACTTGAACTGTTGAGAACAATTAGTTAGCCTTTTTAAATCCTTCAGAATATTTAACCTTGATTTCCAGAGATTTGTAAGAAGCTTTAAGAAAGCCAATCTCTAGACATTTCTGAGGATTGCAAAGTTGAATCTATGTCCACCTAACGTTAAAGGCACAGCATAATTACAAAGGATTTATATAGTTCCTAGTGGACCAGAAAAATGCCAAATTTTAACAGCATTTTTCAGGATGAAGAATAATCATCCACCTTAACATTGGTCTAAATGATGGAGCAGAATTTTTTTTTTTAAATAGAGAACAACTGCTTTCATTTTCTTTTTCCATGGTATTGACTTTCCCCTAATATTCATGGCATAGTCTTCTATTTAACTAGTTCTTCACAAAAAAGAAAATTCAACATTTATATAAAATATCAGCCAAATTAGATTAATGAAATAAAATAATTTGCCAATTTCAGTCACTATCCATCATGGAATAAATTAATACCTATCTAAGAGTAATCCTACAATGTAGAAAGTTTTTCCCTAAATTAACTAGCATTCCATACCTTTATATTACTACCTGCCTGCAAAGTCATCCTAATTCAGTGACCCCAGTGGGCTAGTCCTCAGATCACTTTCTATTCTTGGTGTTGTTTTTTTTCATTCCACCAATCACATAAACTTGTACCTACTTTTAAACTAGTTTTCTATTTTCCAAAGTATACTAATTTGATAGATTAAGCAATGCTCAAGTCTGAATTACACTGTGATAGAAATGATTCATATAAGATGCTTATTGAAAGATACAAAATATCAGATGAAAGTAAGCAGCTTCTCTTGTCCCAGACTGGAACAGCCATTCCTTAGCCTTACTTATCTGTGTGGTGCTATAGACCATAAGCTTCAATAGTGAAACATACAAGACTAATCTAAAATCTCTCAGGGAAAAGATTTTTAAACTTCAAAGAATATTTAGATGGAAGAATACCGGCATTGTGTTCTTAATATCATATATATACAGTATATATACATATATGTATGTTTCTCTCAATATATATATGTCTGATTTTTATATCACATTTATTTCTAAATATACCCCTTTTCAACTTCCTTGTAAAAAAAAAAAGAGGAGGAAAAGCAGTTCAGCAAAACTAACCAATTTATCAACCAAATTTGACTGAATATGAAATGTTCTATAGCCAATATTCTCGACCTGTCCAACTAATAGAGGAAAATACTGTTTGTAAATTAGATATATACAGCATTCCATTTTGATCTTCTAGTTTCTGCATTTATATATTTATATTCATTCTATGTATTGTTTTCCTTATTGTTTACTTGACTCTGTATCAGTTAATATAAATCTTCCTATGCTTTTTTGAATTCTTCATATTCATGAATTCTTTACATTACAATACCATTCCCTTATACTTATGTACCACAATGGCTTTACATATTCCCACATTATTATGGCAATTACTTTGTTTCTATTATAATTGCATGCAGAATATGTAGAGGAAAATGGAGAGGTGAGAGAGAGAAATTTTTAAAATGAAATGTGGGACATCTCTAGAAAAGATCAGTAGGAATTGAGAATGACTAGTGAATGTCTGCCATCACCAATACTACCTTATCTCATATTTCCCTGGAAAAGAAAAGAAAGTATATATATATATATATATATATATATATATATATATATATATGGACAGAGAAGAACCCCAAAACAAAACTCTATAAGAAATCATACTTTCTGAGTCATACTAAGTGATTTTTTTGAAAATATTTTTAAATGTTATATATTTTTTTAAATACTCTTTTTGCTTTTTTATGTATTCTTCTTATATGCACTTTTTTAATTCTACAATGATCCTCTTCTTTGGCATAAGCAGTATTACTCCAGCCTTCCTCCCTTATAATGGTGCTTTTTTCAACAGTTGTCGATGAGTAAATATGTGACGATTATTCCTAATACCTCCCCCTTTCAAAATCTTCTTCCTAACACCTTTAGAAGGAATATCTTAACCTAACGAAGTACATTGAATAAGTGGAAATTTCAAGTGAAGAATAATTGAAAATTAATACATTCGCATTCCAACAGTCACAAATACACTTGACCAATTCATAACCTATAGATTTACTATTAATAAGTAGCATGAATATGGACCTCTGTTTTCTTAAATATTAATTAAGGTTATCATATTGAATGACTGCTGAATTGAGTTTATGGCTCTCAAATTCTATTAATAACATTTACAAAATGTTAGAAAGCATAGCTAATAATAAAAATATTTTTTAAATGAAGAAATATGATATGCAGTTGTGGCAAATTGAACCTAAGCTATTTAAATAAATTACTGATATCTTAAAAATGGATAAAACAATTGACATCACCACAGTTGATAATCAATTCCTTTTTTTAAAAAAAGCTTATTTTATTTATTTTGTTAAATATTTCCAAATTACAAGTAAAAATTTAAATTTTTAAAAAAAATTTTGAGTTTCCAATTCTTTTCCTACATCCTTCTCCTTTCCTCTCCTTAAGAAGATGTGCAATTTTATTTTCTTTTACATGTGAGATAATTCAAAACATATGTCCATATTAGCCATGCTGAAAAAATGGCATTAAAATAAAATTACAAAAATATAGTGTTTTTTTTTTAAAGGATGCTTAAATCTGCATTTAGAATTTTTCAATTTTCACTCAATGGTGACTAGCATTATTCATCATGGATCCTTCGGAATTATCTTGGATCATTGTTTTGATCAGCCAAGGTTACCACAAAATAAAAAGCAGTAGAGAAAAATATAAGTTTACAGAATGCTTGGCAAGATATTTATAAGCCAAATAAGCCAAAATGTTTAAAAATAAAATTTAATGATGAAACCACAAAAAAATAAAATAAAATAAAAAAAAAGAAATCTAAAAAAAAAAATTATCAAAGTTTCTATGACAAATGATTTCTCCATCAATTAGGGTAGAACTATAACTTTTGGAATCAATAGACAATCCTCAGTTTGCTGTAATGAAGAAGTAGAAATTATATGAAAGAAAATAGGAAGAGCAGATACATTAGACAAGCATGTACTTTTTTTTTTTTGTTTGTTTACCTGCTGTTTTGGAGTACCCATATTGTAATTTCCATTACTGTGAATAATTAAAAGTTTATTTTGTTTCCAAAGAGACAAGCATTGTTAGGAGCTGAATTGGAGTAAGAATTTATGTGCTCTCATTTTTGCCCTGACATGTTGTGAGAATTGGAGTACAGCATATATCCTTTGATTTCGTTGAAAATGGAAAAATCTGTCTCACAAGAACTGCTAGCTACATCTCTATTAGAAAAGTATGGGTGGCCAAAGCAGCAAATGAGGCAATATTATGCTGACAGTTACTCAATTATTCAACCTGAATTAACATTCTGTCACAAATATTGCACAAATTTTCTGCTAATTAGTGTTATTTTCAGTCCTAGGAAAAAAATACAAAATAATAATGTGGTTGCCCTTTAGAATACTTTGTATCATATACGATCCTTAGTAAAAGGATCATAGTAAAAATAAAAATAATAATGGTAGCACTCTCCCCCACCCTTTCTGCCCATTCTTGAGATTCTTGGGCAAAAGAGTCTCTTTGTCATTTTGCAAAGTTCTATATTTACATAAATTAGCATGTTATGTTAATTTGTTATATCTTTGCTCCAGGTAGGTGAAAAACATTCCAGATGTGCCCAGCTTTCAGCAAACTTAATTTACAAAAGTCTGAAATTATTTGCATTTATAGGATCTAGGATAGGGTTCCTTTAAATTGTAAGCATTTCTGATCAAATAATGGTATAAAAATTAATATAGTTTATCAAAATTCAACTTTAGTTTATTGATTATGAAGATTTCCCTTTCATAAATCAAATTTTCATTATCCCTGCCATATTCCAATCAGCAAATATTTCAGTGCTTAAATATATGTGAATATAACTTTTAATAGTCCATTTTGTACCCATCCACACTCTATTCTGCCTGATTCCTATCCATCTGTTCCCATAAAGCTTCCACAGAGGAACAATGTAATATGTTGACAGTATAGGTTTAGACAATTTAACATTAGGCTTTCCATTTGTTGCTCTTCATTATCTGTTTTTTTTCCTAATTGTGCATTTTGTAGGAAATCTTTTATTTTACTCCAAGCCAAATTATCAGTGTCAAGATACCGATCATGCTTCTCTCTTCCTTTAGGTGACCCACAATTTTGATTTTTCAGAGTTCATGATTTGGCATAATTCATAAATTCATACAAACATGCACACACACATATATGTGTATATATGTGTGCATGCACACACACACACAAACACACACACACACTATATATATATATACAGAGAGAGAGAGAAAGAGAAAAGAGAGAGAGAGAGAGAAAAAAAAAGAGACAGAGAGAGAGAGAGAGAGAGAGAATCATCAGGATGATATTGCAGTTAAATATATGAGTTTTTAATGTCAGGGAGAAACTTGCACCCATCACTGAAGGTTCTGAATTATGTCCCAAATCCTATGCAATGTAGTATCTGAAAATGGAAGTTTTATATTAGAGTAAAGCTATTAATGAAGTAGGAAAATCTCTATGTAGTTTCCTATATTCAAAGTAAACTACCTTCTTCTTGATCAATTTTCGATACAACTCATTCTCCATCTTCAGTGACTGCCTAAGATGGATTAATTCAATAAACTACTCTTCTATCTACATATCATAGTTTGAACAATTTGAAATCTCTATTTATCTGGTTTTGTCTGTGTGGACTATTAGAGAAAACTCTTTATTAAATGAAGATGTCATTGAGAAGACCTTGCGGTTTTCTGAAGTTTTATAAAATCCATATGACATCCACAAACAACAATATATGGAGAATATTGCTCAATTGATATTAATAATCAACATATTTAATGAAATTATTTTGTTCTTTTTTTAAAAAAAGAAATAGTATTATTGTTGAATAATCATTTCTAAAATTTAGAAACTTTGAAGTAAATTATAACATTGATTGTATCACTTTTTTTTTAACATTTTAATTTAGTTTTAAGCTCATGGTTCTTTTCAATAATGAGTGGTGATTCAGATCAGTTGCAGTAGACTTTTGGTGGAGAGACCCATCTGCATCCAGAGAGAGGACTATGGGGACTGAATGTTGGATCACAACATAGTATTTTCACTTTTGTTATTGTTATTATTATTTACTTGGTTTTTTTCCTCATTTTTTCCATTTTTATCAGATTTTTTTTATGAAGCATAATAAATGTGGAAATATGTTTAGAAGAATTGCACACCCCAATTGCCTCAGCAAAAAAAAAAAAAAAAAAAAAAGAATTGCACATGTTTAACATATATTGGATTACTTGCTGTCCAAGGAAGGGAAGAGAGGAAGAGGAAGGGAGAATAATATACAACACAAGGTTTTGCAAGGGTGAATGTTGAAAATTATCTTTACATGTATTTAAAAAAAATAAAAAGCTATTATTATAAAAAATAAAAACAAAATAAAGTTTATCCTATCTCTCCTACTCTTTCCTCCCACTCGCTCTGAAATGGCAAGTAATCAGACATAGATTTTACATGTGGAATTATGTAAAACATTCCTCTATTAGTATTGCATAAGAAGACTCAAATAAAAGGAAAAGAATGAAAGAAAGAACATGAAAAATAGCATGTTTTAGTCTATATTCAATCAACATCAGTTCTTTCTCTGGAGGTGGCTAATATACTTCATCAAATAGTTCTTTGGGACAATCTTAGATAACTGCATTGCTGAGAATAGGTAAGTCATTAACAATTCCTTATTAAACAATATTGCTATGACTATGTACAATATTCTCTTGGTTCTGTTCACTATGCATCACATGTAAGTATTTCCAGATTTTTTTGAAATCATTCTGCTTGTCTTTTCTTTTGGCAAAAAAAAAAAAAATCCTCAGATTACTTCTTTTCTTATAATTCTGTTTGAATTGGTTTTGTTTGTGCAAAACATTTTTTTATTTTATATAATAAAAATCATCTATTTTACATTTTGCAATGCATCTATATCTCCTTTTCTCTTAAAATTTTTATCCATAAATTTGACAAATAAATTATTTCATTCTCTCTTAATTTGCTTATGGTATCACCCTTTATGAGAAATTTTAAAAAATAATTATAACTTTTTATTGACAGAACCCATGCCTGGGTAATTTTTTTACAACATTATCCTTTGCACTCACTTCTGTTCCAACTTTTCCCTTCCTTTCCTCCATCCCCTCCCCCAGATGGCAAGCAGTCATACACATGTTAAATATGTCACAGTATATCCTAGATACAATATATGTGTTCAGAACCAAATAGTTCTCTTGTTGCACAGGAAGAATTGGATTCAGAAGGTAAAAATAACCCAGGAAAAAAAATGCAAACAGTTTGCATTCATTTCCCAGTGTTCTTTCTTTGGGTGTAGCTGCTTCTGTCCATCATTGATCAATTGGAACTGAATTAGATCTTCTCTTTGTTGAAGAAATCCACTTCCATCAGAATACATCCTCATACAGTATCATTGTTGAAGTATATAATGATCTCCTGGTACTGCTCATTTCACTTAGCATCAGTTCATGTAAGTCTCTCCAAGCTTCTCTGTATTCATCTTGCTGGTCATTTTTTTTTTTAATTTTTTATTTAATAATTACATTATATTGACACTCGTTTCTGTTCCGATTTTTTTCCCCCTCCCTCCCTCCACCCCTTCCCCTAGATGGCAAGCAGTCCTTTATATGTTGGATATGTTGCAGTATATCCTAGATACAATATATGTTTGCAGAACCGAACAGTTCTCTTGTTGCGTAGGGAGAATTGGATTCAGAAGGTATAAATAATCCGGGAAGAAAAACAAAAATGCAGATAGTTTACATTCGTTTCCCAGTGTTCTTTCTTTGGGTGTAGCTGCTTTTGTCCGTCATTTATCAATTGAAACTCAGGTCTCTTTGTCAAAGAAATCCATTTCCATCAAAATATGTCCTCATACAATATCGTTGTCGAAGTGTATAATGATCTCCTGGTTCTGCTCATTTCACTTAGCATCAGTTCATGTAAGTCTCGCCAGTCCTCTCTGTATTCATCCTGCTGGTCATTTCTTACAGAACAATAATATTCCATAAACTTCATATACCACAATTTACCCAACCATTCTCCAATTGATGGGCATCCATTCATTTTCCAGTTGCTAGCCACCACAAAAAGGGCTGCCATAAACATTTTGGACATACAAGTCCCTTTCCCTTCTCTGATATCTTTTTGGGATATAAGCCCAATAGTAACACTGCTGCATCAAAGGATATGCATAGATTGCTACCTTTTGGAGCATAATTCCAGATTGCTCTCCAAAATGATTGGATTTGTTCACAACTCCACCAACAATGCATCAGTGTGCCAATTTTCCCACATCCCCTCCAACATTCATCATTATTTTTTCCTGTCATCTTAGCCAATCTGACAGGTGTGTAGTGATATCTTAGAGTTGTCTTAATTTGCATTTCTCTGACCAATAGTGATTTGGAACACTCTTTCATATGAGTGGTAATAGTTTCAATTTCATCATCTGAAAATTGTCTGTTCATAGCCTTTGACCATTTATCAAATGGAGAATGGCTTGATTTCTTATAAATTAGAGTCAATTCTCTATATATTTTGGAAATGAGGCCTTTATTAGAAGCTTTAACTGTGAAGGTGTTTTCTCAGTTTGTTGCTTCCCTTCTAATCTTGTTTGCATTAGTTTTGTTTGTATAGAGGCTTTTTAATTTGATATAATCAAAATTTTCTATTTTGTTATCAATAATGATCTCCAGTTTGTCTTTGGTCACAAATTCTGTTCTCCACAAGTTTGAGAGATAAACTATCCTATGTTCCTCTAATTTATTTATAATCTCGTTCTTTATGCCTAAATCATGGACCCATTTTGATCTTATCTTAGTGTACGGTGTTAAGTGTAGGTCCATGCCTAATTTCTGCCATACTAATTTCCAATTTTCCCAGCAGTTTTTGTCAAATAATGGATTCTTATCCCAAAAGTTAGGATCTTTGGGTTTGTCAAACACTAGATGCTATAGTTGACTATTTTGTCTTGTGAACCTAACCTATTCCACTGATCATCTAATCTATTTCTTAGCCAATACCAAATGGTTTTGGTGACTGCTGCTTTATAATACAGTTTTAGATCAGGTACAGCTAGGCCACCTTCATTTGATTTTTTTTTCATTAATTCCCTTGAGATTCTCAACCTTTTCTTCTTCCATGTATATTTTGTTGTTATTTTTTCTAGAACATTAAAATATTTTCTTGGGAGTCTGATTGGTATAGCACTAAATAAATAGATTAGTATAGGGAGTATTGTCATCTTTGTTATATTTGCTTGGCTTATCCAAGAGCACTTAATATTTTTCCAATTATTTAAATATGATTTTATTTGTGTGGAAAGTTTTTTTTTGTAATTTTGCTCATATAATTCCTGACTTTCCTTTGGTAGATAGATTCCCAAATATTTTATGCTATCGACAGTTATTTTGAATGGAATTTCTCTTTGTATCTCTTGCTGTTGGATTTTGTTGGTGATGTATAAAAATACTGAGGATTTATGGGGATTTATTTTGTATCCTGCAACTTTGCTAAAGTTATGAATTATTTCTAATAGCTTTTTAGTAGAATCTCTGGGGTTCTCTAAATATACCATCATATCATCTGCAAAGAGTGATAGTTTGGTTTCCTCATTACCTACTCTAATTCCTTCAATCTCTTTCTCAGCTCTTATTGCCGAGGCTAGTATTTCTAATACAATATTGAAAAATAATGGTGGTAGTGGGCAACCTTGCTTCACTCCAGATCTTACTGGGAAAGGTTATAGTTTTTCGCCATTGCATATGATGCTTACTGATGGTTTTAAATATATGCTGCTGACTATTTTAAGGAAAAGTCCATTTATAGCTATCCTCTCAAATGTTTTTATTAGGAATGGATGTTGGATTTTATCAAATGTTTTTCTGCATCTATTGAGACAATCATATGGTTTTTGTTAATTTGGTTATTGATATAGTCAATTATGCTGATAGTTTTCCTAATATTGAATCAGCCCTGCATTCCTGGTATAAATCCTACTTGGTCATGGTGTATTGTCCTGGGCATGATTTTCTGTAATCTTTTTGCTAATATTTTATTTAAGATTTTAGCATCAATATTCATTAGGAAGATTGGTCTATAATTTTCTTTCTCTGTTTTCAACCTACCTGGTTTAGGTATCAGTACCATGTCTGTATCATAAAAGGAATTTGGTAGGACTCCTTCATTCCCTATTTTTTCAAATAGTTTATATAGCATTTGACTTAATTATTCTTTAAACGTTTGGTAGAATTCACATGTAAACCCATCTGTTACTGGGGATTTTTTCTTAGGGAGTTGGTTAATAGCTTGTTCTATTTCTTTTTCTAAAATGGGACTGTTTAGTATATTTACTTCTTCCTCTGTTAATCTGGGCAAGCTATATTTTTGAAGGAATTCTTTCATTTTATTTAAGTTGTCAAATTTATTGGCATAAAGTTGGACAAAGTAACTCCTAATTATTGCTCTAATTTCCTCTTCGTTAGTGGCGAGTTCTCCCTTTTCATTTTTAAGACTAACAATTTGATTTTCCTCTTTCCTTTTTTTAATCAGATTTACTAAGGGTTTGTCTATTTTGTTGATTTTTTCATAGAACCAACTTTTAGTTTTATTAATTAATTCAATAGTTTTTTTTTTTTTTTTTTTTTTTTTTTTACTTTCAATTTTATTGATCTCTCCTTTTATTTTTAGAATTTCAAGTTTAGTGTTTGACTGGGGGGTTTTAATTTGTTCCTTTTCTAGCATTTTTAGTTGCAAGCCCAATTCATCGACCTTCTCATTCTCTATTTTATGCCAGTAGGCCTCTAGAGATATGAAATTTCCCCTTATTACCGCTTTGGCTGCATCCCACACATTTTGGTATGACGTCTCATTATTGTCACTTTCTTGGGTGAAGTTATTAATTATGTCTATGATTTGCTGTTTCACCCAATCATTCTTTAGTATGAGATTATTTAGTTTCCAATTATTTTTTGGTCTATTTACCCATGGCTTTTTGTTGAATGTAATTTTCATTGCATCGTGGTCTGAAAAGGATGCATTTACTATTTCTGCCTTACTGCATTTGAGTTTGAGGTTTTTATGTCCTAATATATGGTATTAGTTCCATGAACTGCTGAAAAGAAAGTGTACTCCTTTGTGTCTCCATTTAGTTTTCTTCAAAGATCTATCATATCTAACTTTTCCAGTATTCTATTTACCTCTTTAACTTCTTTCTTATTTATTTTGTCATTTGATTTATCTAATTCTGAGAGTACAAGGTTGAGATATCCTACTATTATAGTTTTGCTATTTCTTCTTGCAGCTCTCTTAACTTCTTCTTTAAGAATTTCCACGCTATACCACTTGATGCATATATGTTTATTATTGATATTGTTTCATTATCTATGGTACCCTTTAACAAGATATAGTGCCCTTCCTTATCTCTTTTAATTAGATCAATTTTTGATTTTGCTTGATCTGAGATGAGGATGGCTACCCCTGCTTTTTTTACTTCACCTGAAGCATACTAGATTGTGCTCCAACCTTTTACCTTCACTCACTATGTATCTCCCTGCTTCAAGTGTGTTTCCTATAAACAACATATTGTAGGATTCTGGCTTTTAATCCATTCTGCTATCTACTTCCTCTTTATGGGGGAGTTTACCCCATTCACATTTATAGTTAAAATTACCAATTCTCTATTACTTGCCATCTTGTTAACCCCTGTTTATGCTTTTCTCCTTTCTTCCTCCTTACCCCTCTCCCCAGTATTAAACTTGTGAGCACCACTTGTTTCTGAGAGCCTCCCTTTTTAGTATCCCTCCCCCCACTTTAGAGTTCCTCCCCCTATCTTACTCCTTTTCCTCACAATTTCTATATTCCCTTCCACTTAGCTTATTCCTTCCCTTTTCACTTGTCCCTTCCCATTTTTCAATGAGGTGGGAGAAGTTCCACCATAAATCAAATATGTCTAAAATTTTCCTCTTTAAGCCAATTCTGATGGCAGTAAGATACCCACTATATTCATTCCCCTCCATTCTTTCTCTCAGATATAATAGGGTTTTTTTGCCTCTTCATGAGATGTAGCACCCCTACTTTACCCTTTTTCTGGTTCAATTCCTTTCTACCTCTAGTTTCTAGAACAAGGTATACATGTATTCTTTATATATCTTTATAGCAGTAATATAGTTCCCAAGATTTCTTTTTACCTTTTTAGGTTTCTCTTGAGTTCTATATTTGTAGATCAAACTTTTTGTTAAGTTCTGTTTTTTTCATCAAAAATAGGTGAAATTCACTTATTTCATTGACTGTCCATCTTCTTCCCTGGAAAAAGATTCTCATTCTGGCTGAGCAAATTATTTTTGGTTGCATACCAAGTTCCTTAGTCTTTCGGAATATCATATTCCAGGCCCTTCAATCCTTTAATGTGGACGCTACTGGATCCTGGGTAATCCTTATTGTGGTTCCTCTATATTTGTATTGTTTTTTTCTAGCCGCTTGCAGTATTTTTTTCCTTCATCTGATAGTTCTGGCATTTGGCCACTATATTTCTTGGTGTTTTGATTTTAGGATCCCTTTCAGTAGGTGATCAATGAATTCTTTCAATGTCTATTTTACCCTCTGTTTCTATGACTTCTGGGCAGTTCTTTTTGATAAATTTCCTGGAAAATAGTGTCCAGGCTCTTTTTTTCATCATATTTTTCCAGGAGTCCAGTCTCTCCTAGATCTATTTTCCAGGTCTGTTGTTTTCCCAAGAAGGTATTTCACATTTTTTTTTCCATTGTTTCATTTTTTTTTTTTTTTTTGGTTTTGCTTGACTGATTCTTGGTGTCTCCTCGTGTCATTCAATTCCTTTTGTTTGATTCTGATTTTTGATGAAGTATTTTCTTCACTCATTTTTTAAATATTTTTTTCTAATTGTCCAGTTGAGTTTAAGTGAGTTGTTTTGTTCTATGTACTTTTTTTTTCCATTTCGCCAATTTTATTTTTTAGAGAGCTATTTTCTGTTTCCAGTTCACTAATTCTATTTTTCAAGGATTTGATTTCTTTATCCACTCTGTCTTTAAATGATGACTTCTCCAGACTCTCCTTGCCAAACGTCCCTTTCCTTTTCCCATTTTTCTTCTAGCTTTCTTGTGAGAGCCTTTTTAATTTCTTCTATGAGAATCATCTGGATTGAAGACCAGATGGTATCCTCCTTTGGGGATTCAGCTGGAGACAATCTGTTTTTAGTCTCCTCAGAGTTTAAAGTCTGCTCTCTATCCATATAGAAGCTATCAATGGTTAAGGTCCATTTAAATTTTTTGCTCATTTTGTCAGAGAAGAATCAAAGAAGACAAACTTTCCTGGCGAATTTCAAAGATGTCTTCTCTTGGTAATTATTTGTGGGTTTTTTTTCCAGTCAAGCACTAATTCCAAGGCTTGTCATGAAATGAATTCTGAGAGAAAACACGGAGCTTAGGCAGATGTGTGCCTCCTCTCCACCATCTTGGCCGGAAGTCCCTTTATGTGAAAATTACATACTAATTTTGACCTTATCTTGGTATCCAGTATGAGATGTTGGCTTAAAGTTAGTTTCTCCAATACTGTGTTCTAGTTTTCCCAGAAATTTTTGTTAAATAATGAGTTTTTGTTTCAAAAAAACCTGGATCTTTTGGGTTTATCAATACTACATTACTTTGGTCATTTACTCTATTGTAATTTGAACCCAATCTATCCCATTGTCTCTACACTCTATTTCTTAGGCAGTAGAAAATTGTTGTGATGCTTATCACTTTTTTTTTTTTTTTTTGCTGAGGCAATTGGAGTTAAGTGACTTGCCCAGGATGACATAGCTAGGAAGTGTTAAGTGTCTGAGGCCAGATTTAAACTCAGGTACTCCTGACTTCAAGGTTGGTGCTCTATCCACTGTGCCACCTAGCTGCTCCTGCTTATCACTTTTTAAACCAAGATAACTTTTGTTAAAGAGAGAGAGAGAGAGAGAGAGAGAGAAAGAGAGAGAGAGAAAGAGAGGGGGGGGGGGAGATAGAGAAAGAAAGAAAGAGATCTGATTCTTTTTAAATCAAGCCTGCTTATCACTTTCTAATAGAATTTGACATGTGGCACAGCTTGAATACTTTACAATTTCTTACATTGATTCCTTTGAGCTGTTGTTCTTCCAGATGAATTTTGTTATTTTTCTAGCTCTATAAAATAAGTTCTTGATTTGTATGACACTGAATAAGTTGATTAGGTAAGATTGTCATTTTTATTATATTGGCTTATCTTATCCATGAGAAATTAATATTTTTCCAATTGTTTATAACTGACTTTATATGCATGAAAAGTGTGTTGTGCTTGTGTTCATTTAATTCTTGATTTTATCTTGACAGGTAGATTCCCAAGTATTTTATGCTATCTACAGGTTTGGGCTTTTTTTTTTTTTTTGAGGCAATTGGGGTTAAGTGACTTGCCCAGAGTCACACAGCTAGAAAGTATTAAGTCTCTGAGATCAGATTTGAACTCAGCACCTCCTGATTTCAGGGCTGGTGCTTTATCCACTGCACCACCTACCTGCCCCTTATCTACAGTTATTTTAAATGGAATTTCTCTTTCTAACTCTTGCTGCTACACTTTGAAATATATAGTAACAATGATGATTTGTGTAGATTTTTTTAATGACAATAAATTTGACAATCAAAATGGGTGAATATCTACAAATAGTCTGTCTAATTGCTCTTACAGTAATAAAGTTAAGAATTATAACTATTATTTTGCCACATATAAGCAAACAGCTCAACCTTGCTGAATTTCATGTTTTCTCTCTTTTTTTTTTCTTTTTTTTTTAACCTTTCTATATTTCCCTACAGTTGTATTTGGATGTCAATTTTTTTATTCAGCTTTTTTTTTTTAATTAAAAATGTTCAAAAGTTGTTTATTTCATTAAATATTTGTTTTTCCTGAAAGATTATATTCAGTTTTGCTGGGTAGATGATACTTGGTTGTACTCCTAACTCCTTTACCTTCCAATGTATCATATTCCAAGCCCTTTAATTGTTTAATGTAGAAGCTGCCAAATTCTGTGTAATCTTGACTGTAATTCCATGGTATTTGAATTGTTTCTTTTTGGCTCCTTGAAATACTTTCTCCTTGATCTGTGAGCTCTGGAATTTGACTACTGTGCTCCTGGGAGTTTTCATTTTAGGATCTTTTTTTGGTGACAAATAGATTCTTTCAAATTCCATTTTTTGCCCTAATACATAATTGTTAATTACTTGAAAGATGTTTTCTAGGCCTCTTTTTAAACCATGGTTTTCAGATAGCTGAATAATTCTTGTATTATCTTTCCTGGATCTATTTTCTGGATCAGTTGCTTTTCCAGTGAGAAATTTCTTATTTTCTCCTTTTACTTTAATTTTCTTTTATCATATCCTGATGTCTTACAGAGTCATAAATTTATAAGTATTCAATTCTAATTTTTAAGGAATTCTTTTCTTTATTGAGTTTTTATACTTCTTTTTCCATTTGGCCAATTGTATTTTTTAGGGAATTATTTTCCTCAGTAAATTTTTTTATATCTTTTCCATGCTATTGATTCTTTTTTCATGATTTTCTTGTATTACTCTCATTTCTTTGCTCTCCAGAATGGTTGGATCTGTTCACAATTCCATCAACAATGTATTAGTGTCCCAGTTTTCCCACATTCCCTCCAACATCAATCATTATCTTTTCCTATCATCTTAACCAATCTGAGAGGCATGTAGGAGTATCTCAGAGTTGTCATAATGTGCATTTCTCTGACCAATAATAATTTAGAGCAACTTTTCATATGACTAGAAATGGTTTCAATGTCTTCATCTGAAAATTGTCTGCTCATATCCTTTGATTATTTATCAATTGGAGAGTGGCTTGAATTCTCATAAACTTGAGTCAATTCTCTATATAGTTAAGAAATGAGACCTTTATCAGAATCCTTGAATGTAAAAAATGTATCCCCAGTTTTTTTGCTTCCCTTCTAATTTTATCTGCATGTTTTGTTTCCACAAAAACTTTTTAATCTTAATATAATCAAAATTATCTATTTTGTGATCTATAATGATCTTTAGTTCTTTGATAACAAACTCCTTCCTCCTCCATAGTTCTGAGAGGTAAACTATGCGGTGTTCTTCTAATTTTGTTCACAATATCATTCGTTATGTCTAGATCATGAGCCCATTTCTACCTTATCTTGGCATATGATGTTAGGTGTGGCTCAATGCCTAGTTTCTGCCATATTAGTTTCCAATTTTCCCAGCAGTTTTTGTCAAATAGTGAATTCTTATCCCAAAAGCTGGAGTCTTTGAGTCTGTTAAACACTAACTTGCTATAGGCAATGACTATTTTGTTCTGTGAAACTAACTTATTCCTCTGATCAACTGCTCTATTTCTTAGCCAGTACCAAATGATTTTGATGATCACTGCTTTATAATATAGTTTTAGATCTGGTACAACTAGGCTACTTTCATTTGCATTTTTTTCCATTAATTCCCTTAAAATTTTTGACCTTTTGTTCTTCCAGATGAATTTTGCAATTATTTTTTCTAGATCTGTAAAATAATTTCTTGGGAGTTTGATTGGTATAGCACTAAATAAGCAGATTCATTTAGGTAGTATTGTCATTTTTATTGCATTTGCTAGACCTATCCAAGAGCACTTGATATTTTTCCAATTATTTAGATCTAACTTTATTTGTGTAGAAAGTGTTTTATACTTGTGTTCATATAATTCCTAACTTTTCCTTGGCAAATAGATTCCCAAATATTTTACACTACCGACAGTTATTTTGAAAGGAACTTTTCTTTGTATCTCTTGCTACTAGACTTTGTTGGTGATATATAAAAGTGCTGGTGATTTATGCAGATTTATTTTGTATCCTGCAACTTTGCTGAAGTTGTGGATTGTTCCTAGTAGTTTTTTAGTTGATTCTCTAGGATTTTCTAAATATACCATCATATCATCTGCAAAGAGTATTAATTTGGCTTCCTCATTAATTCCTGTCTCATCTCTTTCTCATCTCTTATTGCCAAAGCTAGCATTTCTTTTTTTCTTTTTTTTTTCTTTTTCTTTTTTTTTAAATTTTATTTTATTTAATAATAACTTTGTATTGACAGAATCCATGCCAGGATAATTTTTACACGACATTATCCCTTGCAATCACTTATGTTTCGTTTTTTCCCCTCCCTCTCTCCTCCCCCCCCCCCCAGGATGGCAAGCAGTCCTATATATGTTAAATATGTTGCAGTATATCCTAGATACAATACATATTTGCAGAACCGAATAGTTCTCTTGTTGCACAGGGAGAATTGGATTCAGAAGGTAAAAATAACTCGGGAAGAAAATCAAAAATGCAAATAGTTCACATTCATTTCCCAGTATTCCTTCTTTGGGTGTAGCTGTTTCTGTCCATCATTTCTCCAATGAAACTCAGTTAAGTCTCTTTGTCAGAGAAATCCACTTCCATCAGAATACATCCTCATACAATATCGTTGTCGAAGTGTATAATGATCTCCTGGTTCTGCTCATCTCACTTAGCATCAGTCCATGTAGGTCTCTCCAAGCCTCTCTGTATTCATCCTGCTGGTCATTCCTTACAGAGCAATAATATTCCATAACATTCATATACCACAATTTACCCAGCCATTCTCCAATTGATGGGCATCCATTCATTTTCCAGTTTCTAGCCACTACAAACAGGGCTGCTACAAACATTTTGGCACATACAGGTCCCTTCCCTTTTTTAGTATCTCTTTGGGGCATAAGCCCAATAGAAACACTGCTGGATCAAAGGGTATGCACAGTTTGATAACTTTTTGGGCATAATTCCAGATCGCTCTCCAGAATGGCTGGATTCGTTCACAACTCCACCAACAATGCATCAGTGTCCCCGTTTTCCCGCATCCCCTCCAACATTCATCATTATTTTTTCCTGTCATCTTAGCCAATCTGACAGGTGTGTAGTGATATCTCAGAGTTGTCTTAATTTGCATTTCTCTGATCAATAGTGATTTGGAACACTCTTTCATGTGAGTGGTAATAGTTTCAATTTCTTCATCTGAAAATTGTCTGTTCATATCCTTTGACCCAAGCTAGCATTTCTAATACAATATTGAATAGTAATGATTAGAGTGAGCAACCTTGTTTCACTCCTGATCTTATTTGGAATGTTTCTAGCTTATCCCCATTACATATGATGCTTGCTGATGATTTTAAATAGATGCTACTGATTATTTTAAGGTAAAACCCATTTATTCCTATATTCTCTACTGTTTTTAATAGGAATGGATACTGGATTTTATCAAATGCTTTTTTTGCATCTATTGAAATAATCACATGGTTTGTTAGTTTATTTGTTGATATAGTCAATCATGACCTACTTGGTCATGATGTATTATCCTGGGGATGACTTTCTTTACTCTTTTCGCTAATATTTTACTTAAGATTTTTGCATCAATATTCATTAGGGAAATTGGTCTACAATTTTCTTTCTGTGTTTTCATTCTACCTGGTTTAGGTATCAGTACCATATCTGTGTCATAAAAGGAATTTGATAGGAGTTCTTCTTTCCTTATTATTTCAAATAATTTATATAATATTGAAGTTAATTGTTCTTTAAATATTTGGTAGAATTCACAAGTAAATCTATCTGGCCCTGGAGATTTTTTCTTAGGGAGTTGATTAATAGCTTGTTTTATTTCTTTTTCTAAAATGGAACTATTTAAATAATTTATTTCCTCTTCTGTTAATCTGGGCAATCTATATTTTTGTAGGTATTCCTCCAAATTTATTGGCATAAAGTTGAGCAAAGTAACTCTTAATTATTGCTCTAATTTCCTCTTGATTGGTGGAAAGTTCTCCCTTTTTATTTTTGAGACTTACAATTTGACTTTCCTCTTTCCTTTTTCTAATCAAATTAACTAAAATTTATCTATTTTGTCAGTTTTTTCATAAAACCAACTCTTAGTTTTATTTATTAATTCAATAGTTTTTTTTTTAATTTTCAATTTTATTAATCTCTCCTTTTATTTTTAGAATTTCAAGTTTGGTATTTAATTGGGATGGGGTTTAATTTGTTCTTTTTTCTAGCTTTTTTAGTTGCAAGCACAATTCATTGATCTTCTGTTTCTCTATTGTATGCAAGTAAGCATCTAGTGATATAAAATTTCCCCTTATTACCCCTTTGGCTGCATCCCACAAATGTTGGTATGTTGTCTCATTATTGTCATTCTATTGAATGAAATTATTGATTGTGTCTATGATTTACATTTTCACCCATGCATTCTTTAGGATGAGATTATTTAGTCTCCAAATAATTTTTGATATATTTTCCCTTGTCCTTTTATTGAATGTAATTTTTATTGCACTGTGATCTGAAAAAAATGCATTTACTATTTCTGCCTTTCTGCATTTGATTTTGGGGTCATTATGACCTAATATATGATCAATCTTTAAAAATCTTTTTATTTTCAAAACATATGCATGGGTAATTTTTCAACATTGACCCTTGTATAGCCTTGTGTTTCAGATGCAATCTCCTCAATGCAATGCAATACATGTTATACATATTAAAATATATGTTAATTCCAATATGCATTAACATATTTATACAAGTCTTTTGTTGCATAAGAAAAATCACATCAAAAGGGAAAGAAATTGATTAAGGAAACAAAATGCAAGCAAACAACATCAAATAGAGTGAGAATATTATTTGTGATCCACATTCAGTTCCCACAGTCCTC
Source organism: Antechinus flavipes (assembly GCF_016432865.1). Lineage (NCBI taxonomy): Eukaryota > Metazoa > Chordata > Mammalia > Dasyuromorphia > Dasyuridae > Antechinus > Antechinus flavipes. The sequence goes on from NC_067399.1 coordinate 267,818,735, forward strand.
TCTCAGTGTAGATGGCTCTCTTCATCACAAGATCATTGGAACTGTCATCAATCATCTCACAGCTGGAAAGAATCCATCTATCAGAATTGATTGTTATATAATATTAATGTTGTTGTGTACAACGATCTCCTGGTTCTGCTCATTTCACTTACCATCAGTTCATGCAAGTCTCACCAGAGTTCTCTAAAATCATCCTCCTGATAATTCCTTATAGAACAATTATTGGAATACACGGGAGCCACCTGACAGTGACTGTTTGAGATTCAATCCAGACCTGCAGAATGGATCTCCTCCTGTGAGAGGATGGTACAAGAAAACTGAGAGGCAGTTGCTGCTCTTTGACCTCTCTGAGTGAGAGGCTGTTGTGTTGTCTGACCTCTCTCCTCTTCCCTCTGCCTCCAATTTATCTCATTCTCAGTCCACAACACCTTGTCAGCAAAGGCTGCCCTGCAACTCCTTCAGATGTTATGATTCACAGCTGTGGAGGCTCTCAGAGAATTGACCTGTTCCTTAACAAACAACAATATTCCATAATATTCATATACCATAACTTATTCAGCTATCCTCCAACTGATGGGCATCCCACTCAGTTTCCAGTTTCTTGCCACTACAAAAAGAGCTATATGGTCAATTTTTTTATAGGTTTTATGAACTGCCCAGAAAAAGTGTAGTCCTTTCTGTCTCCATTCAATTTTCTCCACATATCTATCATACCTAACTTTTCTAATATTCTATTCACCTTCTTAACTTCTTTCTCATTTATTTTGTGGTTCGATTTATCTAGTTCCAAGAGAATAAGATTGAGATACTCCACTATTATAATTTTGCTATTTCTTGCAGTTCTCAATTTTTACTTTAGGAATTTAGATGCTATACTATTTGGTGCATATATGTTTAGTATTGATATTGCTTCATTATGTATGGTACCCTTTGGCAAGATATAGTTTCCTTCCTTATCTCTTTTAATGAGACCTACTTTTGCTTTTGATTGATCTGAGATCAGAATGGCTACTCCTGGTTTTTTCACTTCACCTGAAGCATAATAGATTCTGCTCCAGTCTTTTATTTTTACTCTTTATGTATCACTCTGCTTTAAATGAGTTTCTTGTAAACAACATATTGTAGGATTCTGGCTTTAATCCAGTCTGCTATTTGCTTCCATTTTATGGGAGAGTTCATCCCATTCATATTCACAGTAAAAATGACTAATTCTGTATTTCCTGCCATTTTATTTACCCCAAATTATGTTTTTATCCCCTTTCCCCCTTTTCCTTCTTCCCACTATCAATGAGACATTCCATCTTTGACCATCCTCCTGGTGGCTCTCCTGCTTCCTGTACTCCTTCACTAAGATCAAAGCTGGTCCCAAGATCTGCCAGAGAGCTAGTCCAGATACTACACCCTTTATAACTCCTCTCCCTTTCTTATATCTTTCCCCTATTATTTCTCTTTTCCCTTCTATTACCCTCCTCTTTCCTTTTTCTCTTTCCCTTCCAACTTCCCTAAAAGATGAGAGAAATTTATCTGGGAAACTAAATATGTCTAATATTCTCTCTTTGAGCCAAATCTGATGAGAGTAAGATGCAAACAATATTTATCCATCTCCCTTAATTCCCCCTCCTTTCTTTCCCTCAATTTATTCCTTCAATTCCCTCAATTATAATAGGTTTTCTTTGTGTCTTCGTGAGACATTTTTACTTTCATTTTCCTGTTTTTCCAGTACAATCTCCTTTCTACCTCTAGTTTTTTTTAAATATATTATAATAGTAAAATCAAATTATACCTGCACTCTCTATGTACCCATAACAGAGATATAGTTCTCAAGTTTTTTTCTTTTTGCCTTTTTATGCTTCTCTTGAGTTCTGTTTTTAGAGGTAAAATTTTTTGTTCCGCTCTGGTCTTTTCATCAGAAATAAATGAAATTTACCTGTATCATTGAATGAGAAAATGTTCACTTTAATGGGGTTATTCATTCTTGGCTGTGTTACAAGTTCCTTTGCTTTTCAGAATATCAAATTCTAGGTTCTTTGATTTTTTAAGGTGGAGGCTGGTAGGTCCTGGGTAATCCTTATTGTGTTTCCTCCATATTTGAATTATTTCTTTCTGGCTGCTTGTAATATTTTTTCCTTGGTCTGATAGTTTTGAAATTTAGCCATAATGTTCCAAGGAATTTTTATTTTGGGGTTTCTTTCAGGAGGTGATTGGTGAATTCTTTCAATGTCTATTTTATCTTCTGATTCTAGGACATCAGGACAGTTTTCTTTGATAATTTAATGAAAGATAATGTCTAGGTTCTTTTTTTCACCATGGTTTTCAGGAAGTCCTATAATCCTTAGATTGTCTCTCCTAGATAAATTCTCCAGGTCAGTTGTTTTCTGAAGATTTTACATTTTCTTCCATTTTTTCCCCATTTTTTTGGTTTTGCTTGACAGATTCTTGATGTCTCATTGAGAATTTCATTTTCATTTGTTCAGTTCTGATTTTTAGTGAATTATGGTCTTCATTTATCTTTTTTTAGTTCAGATATTTTATTTGTTTTGTTCTATGGATTTTCACAAATTCTGTTTTTCAGGGAGTTGTTTTCTTTTTCCATTTAACAAATTCTGTTTTTCAGGAATTTTTTTTCCATTTCCATTTCCAATAGTCAAATCTATTTTGAAAGGAGTTATATGCTTTTTCCATTTCACTAAATCTATTTTGTAAGGAGTTTTCTTCAGATAATTTCTGTGTTTCTTTTTCCAAAACCTCTTGCAAAGTTCTTGTTTCTTTACCCCATTTTTCTTGTAGCTCTCTTTTAAGATACTTTTAAATTTCTTCCAAGAGAGCCATGTGAGATGGGGACCAATTTATATCACTTTTGGGGGCTTCATCTAGAGAAGATCTGCTTTTAGTGTCCTCAGTTTGAAATCTGTTCTTCTATTTCACCTTAAAAACTGTCTATGAAAAAAGTTATTTTTGCTTTTTTGCTCATTTTTTAAAAGTTGAGGTCTGTTTTTTAGGCAAGGGGGAGATTGTCCAAGCTTTCTCTATAAGTGGCAGTGGCTGTGCTAGGTCAGTGCTGCCTGACTTCAGGTGCTGAGTAGATGTGGTTAGGTTCCATGAAATTCTGGTGATTTGCGGTTCACTATTTGCCTTTTGTATTTCTGTTGGATTTCTTATAACTAGTCTGCTGATCTACTATTGCAAGCAGAGCACTGTATATTGCCCTGTAGCCAATATTGCTGTAGATTCTTCCTGGTAGATTCTCCAGTGTGGAGCCACACCACCCCATGACTATGCTCTGCTGCTAGCACTTGGCCTCCTCCCTCTATGCCCAATTGAAACAGATCTTTTTTGGAGATCTTCAAAATTATCTTCTGCTTGTAATTTGCTACATTCCCAACATTTGTGTGTTCTGTCACTCCAAAACTAATTCAGAGGCTGGATTTGCTATTAGTGTGAGGGTTTGTGGGAAGAGTTCAGAAAAAGTGTGTCCTCTCTACCATCTTGGCTCTGTTCCCTTCCTCCCACACACATTTAGCCATCTTAACAGTATGCTCCTCTTCTATGTTTATGCCTTCATCTTCCCTATCACTAAAGTAACTTTCTTTAAAAAAACCTTGTTTTTTGCTTATAAACTGAGGAGTGTGGTCTTCCTTCTGATCTCCCCTGGATGTAGGTATAACTGTTGATCTGTTCCAGGGGTGGAACAGATAAATAACAATGGAAAAAGGGTCTCTCTGCTTGTAGGTCTCAAGGATGGGATCTTGCAATTGGCCAGTTTCAGGTAAAAATTTGCTACTAGTCAGCAATGAGTTCAAAGCCTGGCTGGTTTCTTGTGCTAGGGTTGGAACTTTGCTGTGCCACACAGATTACTTCCTTGTCTAGGGGACTATTGGTTATAGCAAATAACCCCAGGATTTCCCCAGGCTTGAAACCTTGCTGCAGGTTTCCTGCCATAAGACTAGCTGTTGCTGCTGTTATTCAGACCTTACTCCTCTCCCACTCCAGAGAAACAGATCTTTCCCACCAATTTGGTAAGTGCTTCCCTGCTCCTAGATCAATTATAGAGGTAATTTTCTAATTGTTTAAATGAGAATGTGAGGTTTCAGAGGATTTCTTCTTCCCTCTACCATCTTGAGATTGGATGGAATTTGTATGTTCTTATATGAATCATAGAGAGGAAACTTTAATATCATAGTCTTGTTCTGAGTGAAAAATATTGGATATTTTTCAGTCATTTTTTCAGCTATATCTGACTCTCTCTAACTTCATTTGGGATTTTCTTGGCAGAGATACTGAAATGGTTTTCCATTTCCTTCTCTGACTCATTTTATGTATGAGGATTCACTGCATTACTTAATTGCCCTGATAAACATTTAATAAAAGTTTTTTTATTCATTCAAGAAATGGTCTATAACACAGTATTTCCATGAAGTCTTTTACCTCCCTCCGTCAATCATGTATCCAATTATAGCCCCAAATTGTAAGCTAAAGGATTCTCCTATTGGGAAGTGGCAAAACAAATTGTTGTATGTGAAAGTAAAGGAATATTTCAGCCACAAGAATTGATGAAATGGAGAGCTTCACAGAAAACTGGAAAAATCGTGATGAACTGATGCAGAATGAAGTAGAACTATAATAGCCATTTATATAATAACAACAGCATAAATAAAAGCACATTTGAAAGATATTAGACTTTGATCAATGCAATGATTAACTATGACTTCAGAAGATTAAAAATGAAACATTATTCATCTCCTGTCAGGTAAGTGATAGAATTAAAATGCGGAAACATACTTTTTTTGACATAACCAATGTGAGAATTAGTTTATGATAAGGGTTTTATTTATTTATCTGTTTATTTCTTTTATAGTTTTTTGGAGGGAGAAAGATGAATTAAGAGGGACAGATTACAAATGTGTATAAAATAAATAAGCAAATTTAATTTTATACTATACATTTACTTCACACATTAATTTTGACGGATACATGATCTCATTGATTAATAAACTCATTCTAACAATGCAAGTCACAGCTTATTTATGCTTCTTATTCTATCCCACTCTATCCCATGTCCACTCAGTTTGTTGAACTCTTTCTGTAGGTCTCTTTACATTTCATAGTCAGCAATAGTTCATTCAAAATTCCTTGTTCTTACCACATAACCATTCATACAGCTTTCATTTTAAATCTTTCCAAAGATAATTTAGGTCATTTACAAAATACTTATTTGATGATATTCTGTGATCCAATCATATTCATGATGATCTCTCATTGCCCTTGAACTAAGACTCAATTATAACTTCTTGGAGTCAATGGTGTTCTATGAATCACACAGCAGAATATCACTGGAAAAATATTATTATTAAAGATATCAATCTAGAAGCTTTAGGTCTTTGAAAGAATTCTATAATTTTCTAATCTTTCTTATTCTCCTTTTCTCATTCAATTTTAGTCTCCTAGACTAAATGAATCATTATTCATGAACAGTCTTCCAAGATATATGTGCTACCAATCAATTCAATTATCTGTCCATTAAATTTATAGGACTGAATATTGCAATCTGGACAATAGGCAGTCTTTATCCACTTGGTTTTGGTTTTGTCTATGTGGATTGCTAGACCACACTTTTAAGTGAATATGGAACTCACTTAGAAAGTTCTGCAATATAGTATATAGTATAGTATAAAGTATAAAAGGGCTGATTGTTTTAGCTAAATAGGAAGTATATTTGAATACTTTCTAAAACAATAGTTTTTTTTTTTTTTTACTTTTGCTACAGATAGATAGGATAAATAAATTCCTGTCTAAATGGAAATTAGTTCTATCATCTTGCTCTATTTTTAACTCATAACTTTTAAGTCAAGTTTTAAAAATTTCATTGTTTTATAAGCATTGTCTAATAGGAAAAAATGAGGTGGAGTGCTGGTAAATAAGAGATTCTAGAAAAAAATGTACTATATGACATAATTTTAAGCGAAATTTGCATCAGTAATATTTTCTCTATCATTTTCTTAAGTTCCAGTAATCAGCAAAATAAGGTATCACACCTCAGAGCCTGAAGCCTAGTTACATCTCTCCCTGCTCTGCAGAGGAAGCTGGTAACCCCTTGTCCTTGAAGGCATACCCTAAAGGCTTTAAAAAATTAAAAGGATTATTGCTAGCTTCTACACAGTAAAAGAGCAGGTCTGCAACCCTGAAGAGACTAATAGTAAACAGTCACTAGACAATACCCTAAAGGGTATTGTTACCTGTCCCCTTTTATATAACACTCTCATGGAAGAGACCATTAAGTCTCAATAGAGAGTTAGAAGAAAAATGGGGAAAGGAAAGAGAAGCTTTGAAATATGAATTGGAAAAGGTAAAAAATTCCTAGGAAGTACAGGGAAACAAAATTTGTGAATTGGAAAAAGTAAAAGAAAAAATCTCTGGAAAGTAAGATTTGTGAATTGGAAAAGACAAAGAACTCACAAGAAAGTCAGATCTGTGAAATGGAAAAAGAAAATAATTCACTAAAAAAAAAATTAGTGAAATGGAAAAAAAATTCCATAGAGCAAAACAATTCATTTAAAAACTCAGAAAGAAGTAAAAAAAAAAAAAAAACTAAGGAAGAAAATAATTCATTAAAAATCAGAACTGAACAAATAGAAACTAAGTATTCATTGAGACAGCAACAATCAGTCAAGCAAAACCAAAAAAATGATAAATTGGAAAAAACCATGAAATATATACTTGGAAAAATGACAGACCTGGAAAATAGATCTAGGAGAGATAATCTGAGGATTATTGGACTTTCTGAAAATTATGATAAAAAAAGAGTCTAGATACTATTTTACAAGAAATCATGAAAGAGAACTGTCCAGAGGTAATATAATCAGAAGGTAAAATAGGCATTGAAAGAATTCATGGAACATAAAAACTCCAAGGAATATTGTGGCCAAATTTCAGAACTATCAGATTAAAAAAAAAATTTTACAAGCAGCCAGAAAAAAAAAAAAAAAACCATTTAAATACCAAGGTGCCACAATTAGGATCACCCAAGATCTGGCTACCTCCACATTAAAGGATTGAAGAGCCTGGAATCTGATATTCTGAAAGGCAAAAGAACTTGGAATGCAGCCAAGAATAAACTACCTGCTAAGCTAAGCATTTTCTTCCAGGGAAGAAGATGGACATTTAATGAAACAAATGAATTCCATTTGTTGCTAAGGAAAAAACCAGAACTAAACAAAAATTTGATCTCCAACCATAGGACTTAAGAGATGCAGAAAAGGTAAAAGGAACTCTTGAGAATTGTATTTCTGTTGTGGATAGACAAAAAGACTATATGTATAATTTGATTTTACTGATATGACATAAAAAAAGGGAAGTAGAAATGGAAAAGGGATAATGTCAGAAAAGGGGGAAAGAGAAAATAAAAAGAGGGAAACTACATCCCATGAAAAGGCAAAGGAAACTTATCATATCTGAGGGAATTCAGAGAGGAGGAGGAACATTGTGTGACTCTTACTCTCATAAGAGTTGGCTCAAAGAGAAAATAATTGACATATTTGTTTTACAGAAAATCCTCTCTCACCTCATTAAAAAGGGGGAGAGAAAAAGGGAAAAGAAAAAGAGTAATAAGGGAAGGGTACAAGAAAAGGGAAGAGATTCAAAAGGGGGGAAGGAGGGATCTTAAAGAGGGTGAGCATCGTGATACAAGAGGGGCACATAAGTTTAAAACTGGGAAAAAGGGTTGGGGGGGGCAAGTAAAAGAAAAACATAATCTGGGAATAACAAGATGGCAGGAAATACAGAATTAGTCATTTTAACCGTAAATGTGAATGGGATGAACTCTCCCATAAAGTGGAGACGGATAGCAGACTGGATCAAAAGTCAGAACCCTACAATATGTTGTTTACAGGAAACACATTTAAAGCAGGGAGATACATACAAAGTAAAGGTAAAAAGCTGGAGCAGAATCTATTATGCTTCAGGTGAAGTCGAAAAAGTGGGGGTAGCCATCCTTATCTCAGATCAAGCAAATGCAAAAATTGATCTAATCAAAAGAGATAAGCAAGGAAACTATATCTTGCTAAAGGGTAGCATAGACAATGAAGCAATATCAATACTAAACATATATGCACCAAGTGGTATAGCATCTAACTTCCTAAAGGAGAAGTTAAGAGAGTTGCAAGAAAAAATAAACAGCAAAACTGTAATAGTGGGAGATCTCAACCTTGCACTCTTAGAATTAGACAAATCAAACCATAAAACAAATAAGAAAGAAATTAAAGAGGTAAATATAATATTAGAAAAAATAGGTATGCTAGCTTTTTGGAGAAAACTGAATGGAGACAGAAAGGAATATACTTTCTTCTCAGCAGTTCATGGAACCTATTCAAAAATTGACCATATATTAGGACATAAAGACCTTAAAATTAAATGCAAGAAGGCAGAAATAGTAAATGCTTTCTTTTCAGATCACGATGCAATTAAAACTACATTCAACAAAAAGTTAGGGGTAAATAGAGCAAAAAGTAATTGGAAACTAAATAATTTCATCTTAAAAAATGATTGGGTGAAACAGCAAATTATAGACACAATTAATAATTTCACTCAAGATAATGACAATGATGAGACATCATACCAAAATTTGTCGGATGCATCCAAAATGGTAATAAGAGGAAATTTTATATCCTTAGAGGCTTACTTGAATAAAATAGAGAAAGAGAAGATCAATGAATTGGGCTTGCAACTAAAAAAAAACCAGAAAAAGACCAAATTTAAAACCCCCAATCAAATACTAAATTTGAAATTCTAAAATTAAAAGGAGAAATTAATAATATTGAAAGTAAAAAAATAACTATTGAACTAATTAATAAAACTAAGAGTTGGTTCTATTAAAACCAATAAAATAGATAAGCCTTTGGTAAATCTGAAAAAAAAAAAAAAAACATGATAATCTTCAAATATTTGATATCAAGTGGAATAAAGGTGTTTTTTTTTTGTCCCAGAGGGCAAAACTTGGCATTATGGATGTATGTTGCAAACAGTTTAATGTCCTTGTCTGAATAAAATTTATTTTTACAACTAGAATCTCACAATAATGAATTGGTACTACATAAGGAGGAGTGAATTTTCTCTCACTGCAAGCTGGATGATGATTTGTTATAGAGTAACAACACCTCCAGTTATGTTGTAAAGGACATTCTTGGTCAAGTTTCAGTTAGTCTGTATAGCCATCAAAGCTTTTCTTAATAATGAAATTCTGTGATTTTGGGATAGATTATTTACTGAGGGCATATGGAAAAACAATTAAGACTCATTGGATAAGAAGATGTAGAAGAATTGGAATTTGTACTGTTGGAAAAAGTAGTCCCATCCATAATTTAGCATTCCTGTTGGTTTCTAAAAGCCATTAAGATTTTCCTTAGCTGAGTAGGGACCATTGGTCAATGCAAATATAGATTTGTCAAAATTGTAAATTTACTTTCATGGCAGAGATGTGGATAAAGTCATGTACATGTGTGAATAAAAATAGACTGAAAGGAAATAAACACATTTCCACCCATAAAACAGTAACACTATGGGCTTATATGGAACTTTATTTCTTGCTCTGCCTCTTCCTTTCCCTTTCCAATCTCCACATAACTGCCAGAGTGATATTCTTAAAGCACAAATTCTTTCTTGATCTACAAATTCTAATATCTCTTTATTATCTCTCAGGTCAAATACAAACTTTGCTGTTTGGCATTTAAAGCACTTCCCAATCTAGCTGTGATGTAAATTTCTAGTTTTATTGCAAATTAGTCCTTCACAGAATCTACCTTCTAAGCTATCTGCCTATATTGCTATTTCTCACACTTGGCATTGTCTCTACTTGGGTCACTGAACCTGTACACAGTTCCTGGTTACTAAAATTATCTAACTTTCTATCACTGCCTTTTAGGCTCCCCAGATTTCTTGAGAATTTATTTTAAGCACCACACACTACTTAAAGTTTCCCCCTTAATTGCTAGTGTTTCTTGCAAAAAAAAAAAAATTAAGCTTTTTATTACACACACACACACACACACACACACACACACACACACACACACACACACAGTATTTCCTTTAATTAAATGGAGGCTCCACAAACTCAGGGGTGTGGTGGGGTAATTTCTTTCTTTGTCTTTATATCTCCAGGACCTACTATATAAGATTATAAGTTTAGAGCTAACTGGGACCTTAGAGTTCATCTAGGTTAACCTCCTCATTTTAAAGATTAAGAAACTGAGGCCCAATTAAGTGAAATGAGTGAAAATGAAATTAAGTGAAAATAAAATGCCCAAGGTTGGTATCTACATACCTTGACATCAAATGCAATACTCTTTCCACTGAACCACATTGCTTTCACCAGAACTTAATAACTTGTTTTTGATTAATTAGTATGTTTTTTATTTGTCTCTTTCTAGGTTAGCATCTAAACCACAGCTTATCACTAGATCTTTCTTGCTGATTCCTTTCCTTTTTCTCCATGATACTTATGTCAAAAACCACTGAATCAGGCAGTGATTGACCATCTTGATGCTGTCACAGTATCACAAAATCATGGGATCTTAGAATTAGAAAGGAAGTCAGAAGCCATCCAGTCTAACCTGTACTCCCAAAAGAATCTCTCTGCCTAAAATTCAACAAATGACAATTCAGCATTTGCTTGAAGGACATCAGTAAAGGGGAACCAATTACCTCTTGATGTAGCCTCTTCTACTTCTTATAGTTTTAGTCGTTAAAAAGTTTTTTTCTATACATTTAGTCTAACTTCCTTTTGGAACTTCACTCTGGTACTTCTACTTTAACTTTCTGTGACTAAATAGACAAAGGTACATCCATCTTCCCCACTGACTATCTTTCAAAATTTGAAAACAGCTATCCTGTTGCTACCTATAAGCCATCTGAACTAAATTAATATCTTATTATTTTAATTGATCCTCATATAACGGCTACTTTAGACCTTTTGCCATTTTTGTTGCCTTTTTTGGGAACTTCTCTAACTTAATCAATTTCCTTCCTAAAATGTTATGCCCAATCAATCAGCCAACAAGCAATTATTGAAAACTACTATATGCCAGGCATCATTCTCAACATTGGACTGCTCAGAATACAATACATTAGATGTGTAATATAAAGGACAATGTACTATAGGATTACCACGTCCTTGTTTCTTAAGTCCCCTATTTACATGACCTTAAAAATATTTGCCTTTATAGGATGTTTACAAATTAACACCTTGATAAAAACTTAATGTATTTGAGATTTTCTCATTTTGGCATTTGAACAAGAGCTTAGTGTTGACTCTGTAGTTGTTCCATTGTTGGTGAAATGTAACAAATCTGAAATACATTTATTCTAGGAGGAAATTGTGTAGCTTCCAGTTGTTGGAAAATTAGATAATCTTAACATGTAGAGTGTATCATCTTGCACTCTGTCTGATCCATCTATAAGCTCTTGATATTAGTAACTATTCATAATTTCATCTTGACATATTCATGAAATAAAAGCATATTAATTAGTTTTGTTTTGAGCATAAAATAAGGAATTTTACAAGTTCATTGAAGTTACAAGTCCTGGAATTATCACCTTAATAAAAGGAGTGTGTAGCCTACAGTAATGAAATGATTTTAAAATCCTATCCTATAGAAATACATTTAATTTGTCATTAGTAGCTTAAAGATATAAATTTTAATATTTTCCCTCATTTTGCTACACTGCTTTCCATATTTATTGACAATGTAATTTTTCTCTTATTAAGACTGCCAAACTAGGATGCCATTTTAATAATATTTCTTTTATGTTAATAACTTTCTTACAAATCAGAAGAGAACTAGATAAGGTAACTTATATTGTTATGGCTCGAGGCTAGGTTTCTTAACCAAACAGAAGACAGAGGCAATCAAAAAAGGTAAAATGGATAAATTCAGTTACATGAAATTGAAAAACTTTTTCAAAATAATATTATTGTGACTAGAATTTTAAAGAGAAGTTCATAATTGGGAGGAAGGAAAGGAATCCCTTCATTAAATATGTCTTACATAGGTCTAATATCTAACCTATATTGAGAATCAAGACAAATATAAAAAAAAAAAACTATTGCTCAAAGGACATGGGATGAAAGAACACAAGGAAACTCTTCAAAAGAAGAATTTTAATCTATTAACAACCATATGAAAGACCCTACAAATTACTAATTAGAGAAACTAAAATAAAAATAACTGAGTTTTCAGAACATATCCAGAAGTGTGGTATATGATAAAACATGAAAATACTTTATGTGGGAAGACAGATACAATAACACAATGTGAATATGTGAATTTGGTTCAAACATTTCAGAAAGCATTTGGAATTATCCTTTTAACGAGTGACTAAAAGTAGGCATGAATCCCAAAAGAGATTTAAAAAGGGAGAAAGGGAATTATATGTACAAAGATTCTCAGAATAAAGACTTGAATATTGAGGAGATGCCCATCAATTAGGAAATGGCTGATTATTATGGAATATTATAACTTTGTGGGAAATGATGAATGGGATGCTCTCAGAAAAACTTGGAAAATTCTCTGTGAGTTCATACAAAGTGAAATGTATTGTGAACAAAATAATAGCAGTCTCATGGGATGATCAGCTATAATGATTTTGCTATTTTCAGCAATACAATGATTCAAGAATATTCTTTGCAGTTATGATGAAAAATACTATTCATAACCAGAGAAAGAGTTAATTGTGTCTGAATACAGATCGAAACATATACTTTCTTTCTTTTTTGAAGTTTTTTTTTTTTTGGAGGGAGAAGATCTATATATTCTTTCACATGATTTTATGGAAATTTTTTGCATAACTTCACATGTGTCTTCTTAATGGGGATTGGGGGTGGGGAAGAAGGGAGAGAATCTTGAACTCATTGTTTTAAAAACAAATGTAGAAAATTGTTCTACATGTAACTGGGGAAAATAAAATATTAAATATCAAAAAAGTGACTAAAATCCCTTAACTTTTACCCAAGAGATTCCACCGCCATGCTCATGAACTTCACTGTGAACATTTCTCCTAATATCTACATTGGAGCAGAAGGAAAGTGAAAAGAGGCATAAGAGTTGGCAGTACTGACTTCAAAAAAAATCTAAAATGATCATTTTCTCAGCAAAAGTTAAGAGATATTTGAATTGGCAGCTAGGTAGCATGGTGAATATTGGATCTCTCAAGTGAGGGTCAAGAAAACCCAAGTTTAAATCCCAGCTCAGACATTTACTAAGTCACAAAGAGTTTCTCCCTCAATTTTTTCATCTGCAAAAAAAGAATCATAACACTATTTTTTCCAGGGTTAAAAGGATAAAATGAAAAAATATGTAAAAAGCACTTTGTAAATCTTAAAGTACTATTTATATTATCTATATATAGATATAGATATATACATATATAGGTATCTGTGTATATATAGGTTAGCTATTATTATAATTAGATACTTATTGATAATATTCTCTACATCTGGCAACCATTCCTGCAATGACTTTAAAAGATATTATTTAGATAAATATGTAGCATTTACCTATTAAATTACCGTGTTTCCCTGATAATAAGACACTATCTTTTTTTTTTTTTTTTTGGACAGAAAAACGCCAGAGGGCTTATTTTCAGGGGAGGTCTTATTTTAATGAACATTGACAGCAATTTTGATAAACAGGTAAATGTGAACAAAAAAAAAAGTACCTTTATTCAATAATGATCATGTCATCTTCTTCAACAACATTGTCATAAGTGTCCATACCCTAAATTCCGTCCTGGATGTCTTGCGCCTCTATTTCCTTCAGAAGAAGTGGACCCAATCTGTCATGTCCAGCAATATAGCTCTCTTTAAATGAACATGTCTTGTCCAGGTAACCTGCTCGTAGTGCCTTGGTGACACAGCTGTCAGTACTTTTATCCCATGACTTCTTCACCCAAGTCACGACTTCTTGCAGACAGGGCTTCACAAAGTTTCCATGCTGATTTCTTTCCATTCTATTTTCAATGTAGTCATTGACTTCCATGCACAAATGATCCTTGAATGGCTTGTTTATTGCAATATCAAGGGTCTGGAGATAGGCAGTCATTCCTGCAGGAATCATTACTTGATCTATGCTTCTCTCTGTAAGGAAGTTCTTCATTTCTTTAATGTGGTGAGTGCTGGCTGAATCCCAGATTATCAGACCTCTTTGGTTACCTCGTATAACAAGTGGCAGCATTAAATCAACCTACTTTCTTATAACAGCTTGTGTACACCAGGCTTTTTTCGGTTTCAAGAATGTAAATGCCTGATACACGTTCAATCTTATCTTTCTTGCCCTTACTGATGATTAGAGGTGTGGCTGTCTTTCCATCCAAACGAATTGCCAAAACACAGGTGACCCGTGCAGACAGAACAATAAAATTATGACCATCAGTCCTTCTTTTCACTCCATCATGCCCCTCAATAATGTTTTAACCCCATCATGCTCCCTGAGTGCTCCTTCTATCCTCCATGATGCCCCCTGAGTTCTTCTTTTATCCTCCATCATGCCCCTTTTATCCTCCATCATGCCCCCTCACTCCCGCTTACATACCAGGTTTTTATGTTGTCCTGCCTCAGCTCTCCTCCGGGGTACTTCTCTCAATGGCGCCAGTAAGCAAATCACTGGAGAAGAACAGGATGACGCGCTCACTGTTGCAGCTCTGATTGGATGCAGCTCAGAGTGCGGCATGCATTTCACCCAGGGGGAGGAGGGAGTGGGGAAAGTGCATACAGAGGGTACTGTAATGTAGCGTGTAATGCAGGGGATCACCTTCACTACAGTAGCAATCTCAATAGGGCTTATTTTTGGGGGAGGGCTTATTTTAGAGGAATCTTACACAGTAAGGGGAGGGCTTATTTTCGGGATAAGTCTTATTATTGGGGAAACACGGTAAATGCTATTACCTAGCATTTGAAGGTTTGCAAAGCCCTTCACAATTTATATATCTCATTTTATATATCATGTATATACATCTTTATTTATTTGTTTATTTGCTTATCTATCTAGTTAGTTAGTTGGTTATTTATTTTTGTACCTTCAATCCATATTTTAGCTGTATATCATTACTCCTAAACTGAATGTAGGCTCCTTGAGAACAGGGACAATTTCATTTTTATCTTTTATCACACACTCAGCACAATTTACCACATAATAGGAATTTAATAAATTCTTGCTGATTTGTAATGATTGTAGATTATTTGTAACAATTTGTAATTTATAATAATTGAGAAATTGAATAGGAATATACTAACAGAGGAGAGCTATGAGGAGTTTTATGGTCTAACATATGATTCATTAGTCAATGAATCACAACTTGACTTTTTTTTTTGAGGACTTAATTTTAGTCCTGTGTGACATTGGGCAAGTCATTTAACCTTTCCCTTGCCATAAGGCTAACCCAATGTATCATAGAGAATAGTTAACAGATGTAAAACTAGAACCAGATGTCTGAACCCTCACTCTAGACTCTTTCTCCATAGACTTCACTGAGGGTATATGAACATTCATGTATGCAAACTGTTGAATTTTTTCCTCAGTTTATAGAATGACCCTAATACTAGTTAACACCTTCTATACAGGCTGTTGTAAAGATGCATTCAATAACAGGTGTAAAAGTTGTTTTGAGTTTTTCAGGGAAAAGCATATATAAAAATTCAAAAATATTCAAGGAATCTAAATGACCACTGATATGTATTTTACTTTGAAGATTGACACTGAGGAATTCTCACCTAAATCTTAACTTTCCTCATACTTATCCTATATTCTATATGGATCTTAACATTAAGATACTAAAGGAAAAAATGGATCTGCATGAACTAAGGTTGAATTTCATGTCAGATCTCTTATGTCTGTCTATTTTTACTATATTTACATGTTGGCCCCAGTTGAGGAGTGGGATTGAAGAAAAATGAAGAGGGGGGAGGTGTCCATTAAAAGTGCTTCCAGGCTGAAATGATTTCCTTATTGGGCAGTCCCATACATGTGTAAATAAATTGAAATGACATTGTTTCACAGAATTTAAAGTAAAATGTGATTTATTGAATATGAATATAAACAATAGAGTATTAAATAACATGGCCCTATTACATGAGTATCATATTACGCTATGTATTATGTTAGAAAGATCTCTACAGAACTGCAGAATAATCAGAACCAGCTCTTGACTGTGGAAATGGCATTTTGCTCCTATTTAAAATGAAGGAATAGTCTTTGGGCATCATGTGACATTTTCAGAATGCTTCATGCAACCATTTTTCACAATCCTTCCTCTTTAAATGGATAACACAAATGTCCCTAATGGTACTATCCTAAGAAGATTCTTAATAGGGAAAGACTACAATGTCCTTTAGTTAGGAGCTCAGATTCCATATATAGGTTCTTATGTTTATTTATATAGACGTATCTCTGCTTTGCAGCAAAGAAACAAATAAGGTTAAAATATAGGTGTAATTTAGCATCCAGCTACAACATAGTCCCTGGTGCTTGTTTATGGAATGTCTGCAGCTGTTATTTCTTTTCCTTCTGCCTGCTGCTACTCCTACCATTAACTGAACTCAATTGTCAGTCATTCTTCAGAGTTTTCCTCTTCTGTGTGGTTGAGCTTTACATTCTAATTGCTGGGATTATCTTGCCCCCATTAATTAGCTGAGAATGCTTTTTTTCTGCAATGTATTTTTTTTTAAAAAACATGCCCTGAAATATCCTCTTGGTTTTTTTCTCTTTTAACCATTATTTTGGTCATCTGTTGTATTTTTTTAAGCAAATGCATGAACCATACATAATGAATTAAAATAAAAACAAAATCAAAAGGAAAAGAAATAATTTCAGCAAGTTGAAGGAAATTTTTTATTAATGTTTAACTCCATTCAGAGAAACTTAAGATGATTTTTATGAACTGATATAGAACAAATTAGGCCAAACCAACAGAAAAATCTATGCAATGACTTCAGTTATGTAAAGGAAAATAACACTGAATATTTTCAGAACTCCTATCAATACCATGATTAGTCCCCAAAGAATGATGGAGAAATCGTATATTCTTTTCTCAGTAAAAAGCTTTATTCTTAAGAGAATGACTTCAATCATATGGAGGGGAAAAAGGAACTCTTCCAAGTCTTGTTAGAAGAAATGATATACCCAATTTGTTGGTTTGTTTTGTTGCAAAGTTCTTTATCACAAACGAGAATTGTGTATGGGAGAATGACTAATGGGATGTGACAGTGATAGTTTTTTTAAAAAATAGATGCATTGAATATTTAGTAAAAAACCCAAACCCTTCAAGGCCAGTATAATATTAGTTCTGAATTTAGAGTCAAAAGGCACTATATTCATTTCTATTGGTCATCTATTGATGGTGTTGGTGTAATTTGGGGCAGATTATTTAATCTGTCTGGGCTTCAGTTAACTTATCTGTGAAATGAAAGAATTAGACTAAAATTCAGTAGAGTCAGACTCAAATAAAAACAAGAAACTTCTCAGTCAATAGCTCCTATTGACTTGGAAAACTACAAACGAACACTATGCTGTGTTGCATTTTTATTTATTTTGTTCAATATTTCCTTATTTCATTTTAATCTGTTTTGTCCTACAGCTGGAGTCTGACATTTCTAGAAACGATGACTACTGAAGTTCTCCCTGCTCTAAATCTATTATCTTATAACTCATTAAATGATGCTTCCAAAATTGTATTTCTTACAACAGTATGAATTCTAGAAATTAGTAGAAAACATTTATGAGAAGTATTTGACTTAAGATTTTCCTGTGAAAAAGAATCATGACTGCAAATATGCCTGTGATTAGCAGAGTCAGTGATGGCAAAATCTAATTTCATCTTTTAAAAAGTATTTTAAGCCTTAAAGCCTTATTTACCAAATTATTTCAAGTGGCTTTTCATTTTGTCAAAGATCTATTTTTTCCACCCAAATTGCATTTTGATTAAACACTAATTCTCCTTTTCATTCATATATTTTCCCACTTCATGATTTCATTGATGTCCACAATAAGGTGAGTGGAAAGAGTTCTCTATCCAATTTGATTACTAAAGAGCCAAGCAAATGTTTTTCAATGTTATCCTGTGCAATGACCATTCTATGCCTATCACAATTAGGACATATAATATGAAAAATGAATGAGACTAGAGATCTCAATTTTCTAATAGCCACTGAGTGAATAATGTCCTTTCCCCTATGAAACACATTTCTTCTGTGTTCTAGGCAGGAGTCACACCTGTTTCTATATTCTTTATACTTGAAGTTTTCATCACCATTTGAACCCATTGATACTATTCGACCTTTGTGCACTCATCTTATTTGCATTCTTTTGACCCGGAGTCTATGATGATTTTCAGTGCTCCTAAACATGTCTAACTCACAGGTGGTTCTCATTGCTATTCCATTTAAGAATATCAACAGTGGTTTAGCAACAGTGACTTTGTTCAGCCAAACAGCTCATGACAGTCCATGTACAGATTTTTATCTCTTTATATAAAATGCATCCATGGTGTCTGCCTAGACATAGAGTTCTGAGAAGCATATGTTTCTGATATTTGAATATTTTCCACCAAGAATTGAAAGAAAAGACATCTTCCTTACCTGTCTGCTCTTAAGAGCTCATATAGCCCAAAGTCATTTTGAACAGAGGTTTTCTCATCACCTTCATATTGGTAAATTATTCTCAGTGATATCAGATTTCATTTTTAATACTAATATTTTTCTGGTGTTATAAAATTGCAAGTAATGAAACACTATAATCTCTGAAGAATTAACATTTCACTATCTCACATAATTAAAGAATGTGAATAGGTACCTAGTTTTTAAATGAAGAAATAAAACCTATCAACAACATCATAAAAATGTTTCAAAATATTACTGAGGTGGAGATCATCCCATGGCTCATGCATATGGATGGATGTCCCTTCTGATAAGTTCCTTCTGGATCTTTACTAAAGAAAATATTCAACCAACAACTCCTGACTTCTTTGAGAAGGGTATAGTTACAGAAAAAACCTTCTGTTGGATAATGTGTATCCAATTCAATGATTCCTTATCTCCCAAACTCACAAAGTAGCCATTGAGTCTGGAAACATCAGTATCTCAGGATCAGTTTTCAGTAGTGTTCCGAGAAGGAAATACAAAGCAGAAGTTGATAGGGATTTGAGATCTGGTCTCAGTCTTACCTAAGCAAGAATATGTTTTAACCAGATATGGCTGTTTCTGCTGCTTCTAGGAAAGGAGAAAAATCTTCTCCCACCTTGAACATCAAAGGGAGAGTTGGCATTGTGACTCAAACAAAAAAATGTTTCCAAAAAAACAAACAAACAAACAAACAAAAAAAAAAAAAACAAAAACAGAAGTTGTCTCTCCTTGTTCCTCAGGTCTCACAGAGTAAATAGCTTTTCCTCATTCATCAAATATCTACAAAGCTACAGTCCCTATTCCTCTATCATGCAACAAATAGGACAAACAGGATACTGACCATACATGCCCTTTAGTATTCATAGGTCAGAGTTTTTAAATCTTTCAAAATTGTTTCTATTTATAACACTGTTATTATATAAATGCTTTTCCTGGTTCTGCTCCTTTCACTCTAAATTGGTTCATATAAAACTTTCCAGGTTTCTCTGAAATTCTCCCTTTCATAATTTCTCTTAGCACAATAATATTTCAACATATCAATATGCCATAATTCATTACTATTCCCTATTTGATTATCATGCCCTACATTTGCTTGCTAATAAAATAAGAGCTGCTACAAATATTTTATTCGCTCCTTTTCTTTGATTTCTTTGGGATCTTTTTGTTTTTAGGAGCCTTAAAAATAAAAAAATAAAAGCCCAGTATGAAAAATGCTCTAAATCACTATTGATTAGAGAAATGAAAATTAAAACAACTCTGAGGTAACACCTCACACCTCTCAGATTGACTAAGATGATAGGAAAAGATAATGACAAATGTTGAAGGGGATGTGGGAAAACGGGGACACTAATGCATTGTTGGTGGAGTTGTGAAATGATCCAACCATTCTGCAGAGCAATCTGAAACTATGCTCAAAAGGTTATCAAATTGTGTATACCTTTTGACTCAGTAGTGCCATTACTGGGTCTGTATCCCAAGGAAATCATAAAGGAGGGGAAAAGGACCCATATGTGCAAAAATGTTTGTAGCAGCTCTTTTTATAGTAGCAAAGAGTTAGAAAATGAGTAAATGCCCATTAATTGGGGAATGTCTGAATAAGTTGTGGTATATGAAGGTAAAGGAATATTATTGATCTATAAAAAATGATGAACAAGCTGATTATAGAAAGATCTGGAAAGATTTACATGAATTGATGCTGAGAGAAACAAACAGAACCAGGAATATATTATACACAATGACAACAAGAATGTGTGATGATCAGCTGTGAAAGACTTGGTTCTTCTCAGTAATTCAGTGATCCAAAGCAATCCCAATAGACTTTGGACAGAAAATCTCATTTGCATCCAGAAAGAGAACTAAGGAGACTGAATGCTAATCAACACATACTATCTTCACTTCTTTTTTCTATTTTTTTATCTCTCATAGTTTTTCCCTTTTGTTCTGATTTTTTCTCTCCCACTTTGATTCATAAAATAATGTGTATTAAAAATAAATAAAATTACTACTATAAAAAAAATAAAAATCCAGAATATGTGTGATTTACCACAAGGGAGATCCACCCCTATGCATAATCCATAGGACAGTCTCCATCTCAGTAGTACTTTGGGGTTTTTTAAATATATTTTTATTTTCCTCAGTTACATGTAAAACAAAATTTTTACATATTTCCATATGAATCATATTGGGAGAAAAAAATCAAAATAAAAGAGAAAAAAACCATGAGAAAAAAAATCATTAAGAAGAAAAAAATTGAACACAGCATGTGTTGTTTTACATTCAGTCTCCATATATAATTCTTTCTCTGGATGTAGATGACATTTTCCATCCAAAGTTTATTGGGATTGCCATGGATCACTGAACTGCTGAAAAGAACCACATCTATCATAATTCATCATCATATAATCTTGCTGTTGCTATGTACAATGTTTTCCTGGTTCTGCTTGTTTCACTCAGCATCAGTTCATGTAAATCTTTCCAGGCCTTTCTAAAATCAGCCTATTCACCATTTTTCATAGAACAATAATATTCTATTACCTTTGTATACCATAATTTATTCAACCATTCCCCAGTTTATAGGCATCCACTCATTTTCTAATTCTTTACCACCACAAAAAGAGCTACTATAAACATTTTTGCACATATGGGTCCTTTTCCCCTCTTTTATGTTTGTTTGTTGTTTTTTTTTTTTTTTAAATAAAAACTAGTAATGGCATTTCTGGAATAAAGGGTATGTGCAGTTTTATAGCCCTTTATTCGTTGTTCCAAATTGCTCTCCAAAATGATTGGCTGTCAATAATACTTTGAAACATTTTGTATACCCTTGATGGATTTTATTTCTTCATTTGAAAACTGGGTGCCTATTCATATTCTTTCACCATTTGAGATGGTAAAATTTTAATTTCTCAGAGATTATAGTGTTTCATTATTTGCAATTACACAACACCAGAAAAATATTAGCATTAAAAAATTAAATCAGATAACATTGAAAATAGCCTACAAATGTGAAGGTCAGGAAAAAAAAAAACACTTTCCAGAATGATTTTGGACTGTGTATTTAAGAGCGTATATGTGCATGTGTGTGTATTAGTATATATACTTTGTAGCTCCAATAATTGACAACCACAAATATAGTATACAACATATAGTATTATGTTAAAGCATAATATATATAATTTTATATATATTTATGTTGGATTTTTAGAAGCAAAGAGATTTGATATATAAATAGATAAGAATATATTCTAATAATTTAGTATTATAGAGTATATTCATATATATGCATATATATATTTCATAGCTCCAAAAATCTGCAACCATATATAAGGCATACTATATAGAGAGTAGTATACTGAAATATGATATATATACATGTATACACACACATATATAACTGTATACTTATTTATGTTGGATTATTAGAATCAAAGAAATGCGTGCTGCTATATAAATAGGTATAGATATGTTTCCAATAGTCCAATATTATAAAATATACTCATATATATACTGTATAGTTCCAATAATCCATAACTATATAGTAATACATTAAAAATGTATGTATATAATTATATTCCTATTTATGCTGGGTTATTAGAAACAAAGAGATACTAACTATAGAATAGATAGATATATTCTAATCATTCAATATTGTAAAGAGGGAGGGAAAGGGAGAGGGAGAGGACAGACAGAAACAGAGAAGAAACAGAGAGACAAATGGATGTTTTTAGACCCCTTAGAAATAAATCTCCATACTTATTCCTTTCCCTCTTCCATCCCCACCCTTCAACAAAAAAGGCCTCACAAATTCCTAAATCTCTAGGCCAGAGGAATAACAGAAGAGGGAATTGTTCAACAATTTGCAATATATCTTTTTGAAGTGGCCTTTTAGGACTCTTTGACATTCTATGAAGTAGTGAAGTAAGAGGAAAGCCCAGTATCTGAAACTGCTTCCTGCTCCAGAATGACAGGTAATTTAAAATTTTGAAAAACTTTTGCCCTAGATAATACTTGAAAATCCAGCTTCATATAAAGACATGCTTTCTCCCATTTAAATCTGTTCTGAGGTCTCTATTCCTCATTCCCTAGCCTACATAAGCTATCATATAATGTCTCTGGAAAGACATTGATTTCAAAATCTAGGCACCAATAGAATTGGGCTTTTTCCCCCCCAAATTACACCAGTTTAACTACTGATCACCTATGTAATTGCCTCTGAGACCTGAGCTGCTAAAACTGAGCACAGTTCATCTCACATGGAGGAACTTAACTGCTCACTTTAGGTACTTTCCCTCCTACACACAGGCAAACACACACAAATTCCTTTTGAAGTGGATGACAAACCAAGCAAATTGCCTATTTGTGGGTGAAAGGGGCAACACCAGGAAAATCACCACCATTGTGTAAAATCTCAAATATTCTCAATATATAAGAATAGTTCTTTACCTTAGCACAGCTGTCCTGGGAGTCATAGATCTTATGATAGTCATGAATTTTAAGAAGCATGCATTAACTTCTGACCTGTTGGTTTTGAGCAGGTGGGTGAGAAAACAAAGGTGAACATATTTCACTGAAAACCTGTGAAACAGACCACAGTAATGAAGTTGCAGGGTTAAGCAATGGTTTCTCCAGGAAGATCTTAAAATTTTCCTTGGGGTCATGATGTATCTCTTTTATAGGTATATTTTTCTTTTTAAAATATTTAGAATATCTCAATAGCATTTTTCCATAAACCTTCAAAGCCCTGTTATATTTGTCTTTTTTTTTTCCTTTATAACATACTCTGTCAAGGAGTTATAGTCAAATACAGTTATTGATATCATCAATATCTATACTTCATCTTTATATCTATATATCATTAATAACTATATTTCCAGATGAAAAAATTATAGTCTTTAGATTCATGATTATACCAATATATTAGAAAGTTAACAATAAATGATATAATTAAATCAGATTTTTGGATGTTCAGTCTAGTGCTTCTCCTTTTCTCAGTGAGAAATGCTAGTGTGGTGCCAATATAATTACTCCTAGGTTCAACATGGCTGTTTTGGAATGATAATTAGTCAATGTGTAGCTCATGCCTGAGAGAGAGAAAGACAGAGACAGTGACAGAGACAGAGACAGAGAAACAAAACAGAGAAAGACAGACAGAAATAGACAGAGGGAAATAGAAATAAAGAGAGTAAATATAAATGTGTATGTGTTACTTTTATCCCACTCTATCTGGAAAGTTAAGTGGATTATTCCAGTCAAATGATAACATCTGTTCTAATCTAAATGTTTTCTAGTTTATATAACTTGACTGGGAGAAGTGAATGTAATTTATGCACATTTATATTTCTTCTTTTTTCCTCTGCCTCTCTCTGTCCCATTGATGAAAGAAAGACACATATATTAATAAAAGCATTATGCCCCACTACCTCCCTTGTTATATTATAATACATACAATATTTTCCTTTCTCAGGTATTTTTAAATTATTGCTTTCAAATATGAAAACTTTACAATAATAATAGCTCACATTTATAAAATTCTATAAAACTTCTAGTTATGTATAATTTGCAATAGCCCAATGTGTTGAGTATTAAAACCTGAAGTCTCTAAGTAAAAAAAAAAAGTTAATAAAAGAATAAAGTATTTTAATGAAAATTATAGAAAGAAGAAATTCTTTTAGTTTTTGTCCTTTTTGATATTATATCTAGCTTAGACACATAATCTCAACTATTACTAGAGCCACTTCATTACACCATGCATATTTTCTTCTTTTTTTTTATTTTTTAGATAGATACTTCAGATTTTAATACTTTTCCTTTGGACTGTTGTATATTTACAACTGAAAGCATTCTGTGCATTAACAACATAGAAAGGAAAGTAGTGGTACAATATCTAGAGAGTCATCCTTGGAATCAGAAAGAATTAGATTTAAGCTATCTCATATATATTATTTAGTAATGATAAATAAGCTTTATAATCTCTCAATAACTAACCAATCATCACCATTAGAATTAGTAGTAATTCATTAGAATCAGGATCCCTTTGTGCATATGTGCTATTTATTTACCCAGGTACTTGTTTTTCTCTCCTACAGAATGTAAGGTCCTTTAGGGAAGGTATTACATAATTTTAATTTTATATACTTGATACTTAATTCAGTACTTGGAAGGTTCTTAAGAAATATGAGTTGAATTAAGGATAAATTATACATTAGTATGTATGGTGGGAGTTTTCATGTTAGGGTGTTTCCTATACCAATGAAATCACAGTTTAAATCACATAAGACAAGACACCACCCTGTAAATACAGAGAAGCTCTACTAAATATATGATATTATTCTTATGAGTCTTACCATTATCAAAATAAAATATTTCTTTGCACAAAAATTTTTTTTTCTTAAAAAAGAAGAAACACTGCATTAACTTTGTGTGTCTTAACAAATATTTGATCAAATGTTCTCTTCAATAAAAATTCCACACGCATTTCTATATGGTCTTACCATTTTACAGGATGAAAGACTCACCAAGATTTTCTGCTTCCCAGAGTTTTTAGCATTTCCTTGCTTTCTGAGGTGAGTAACTTTTCATCACAAAACACTTAGAATTTAGAAGCTTTTTGTGCTTGAGAAAGCAAAACTATAAAAATTCCCAGGGCACAGACATTCTTAAACAAAATTTCAAAATGGTGGCAATTCGGCAGATTCCCTGACTAAACCTCTATAAAAACACTGTGTATGGGCTAAGAAGCAAACACTTCCATACGCCTGTTTTCCATAAATACAGAAATCTAGTAATTATCTCAAGAGCATACATTATTTATTTACTCTTAGGCCTTAATGAAGGAAGACTCAATGTTTATCATATTAAAATGGTTTGAGAAGGGGGAGGAGCATGAAAAGCTTTCCTTCTTCCCTTAATGAATCTGGCCTTATGTTTCTTCGATTTTTTATCAGCAATTTTATGCTCCGCAGGTAGTAAACAAAAATGGTGACAGCCAAACATGCATTTTGCATCACAACAAACCGTCAGATCTGCAAACAGTTGCTAAAGGTGCTCCCTTCCTCCAGCAGGAAAAAAACAATAGCGTTTATTAGCAGCATTTCACTGTGCTCACATGATTTGTGTGTACCTCACTCTGAAAGTGTCAGCTGTCAAATGAAATGATGGGGACTGACAGTTTAGAATTGTAAAAGTTCAGCTCCTTTCAAATGTACTAAATGAACAAGAGCTGCCTAATTTGGGCTGAAGAGAAAGCGACAAAAATCCCCTGTAAGTATGCAAGGTTTTATTCTACTTTTTTGCATGCTTAGTATGCACAAGGAATGTTAAATACTCTTCAGCTGGATACACTGTTAATTCTAAGACTGAGAAAGATTTCATTAGGTAGGCTTCAGGCAAGAGTGGGCTTCAAATGGAATTCCCTTTTATTTTCTGAAACTCACAGTATATGACCCATATCCAATGACAAATGGTCTATAAACTCTCTTGCAGTATTTAATTGCATAAACTTCCATTATATTCTACCATTAATGGAAGACCACTTTGACATGAGATGTCAGATGAAAAAAAGTAAAAAAAAAAAAAAAATTAGGTTCCCCCCCCTTTCTTTCTCTTGCTCCATATGTGTGTGTGTCTATGTGTGCATAAATATATACATATATATGTATATACAGTTTTTAAAATAACAAAAAATCTTAAAGAGCAATATAGTTCCCGATTACAATTTTAACTTTTTTTCAACCAATTATTTACTTTTAATTTTGGTGGTGAAAAAAATCTATTAATCACAATTTAATTATCTAGAACTCTTGCTTGCCTAATTAGTGCTTTCCGTATTGCATCTCCTACTGAACTGAAGACCCTATCAACTCATTTATCTGATAGGTTTTTTGGTGTGCTGGTGAGTTAATTAATGAAAAGAAAAAGAAAACAAAAAGCCCCTCATGTTTAAATGGTTCATTCCTCTTTAAAAAAAAAAAAGCTTATTAAACACTTTGAACATTAAATAAGCCGACTGATTTTATTGGTCTTTTTTTCTCCCCTTGCATTAAAAAGGATTATATAAATGCAAAATCCCATGTGACATTTTTGGGTAACTATACCAAAGAGAATGAATTCGAAGAAACTGACTGATCAGTTAAGTAACAATTGCTCTTAAGTACACAGCCTGGGGTATGAAGCTTTTTTTTTTCCTGTTTAATATTTATACAGAAAAACTAAAAGGAAAAAGAAAACAAAAATGAAAAGAAGAAGAATGAAACAGATTTTACCTGGGAATTTGGGGTTATGGTTTGGATTAACAAAACAGATAGAGAATGAAATTTTGTTATTACATAACAGGCACCGTAATGGTGAAATTGGCTAAAGTTCTTGGACTTACTTACAAAGTAAGAACAAATTTGTTCAATTTTAAGGTAGTAAAGTTACTATTCTATCCCTCTCTCACCCAGCTCTATCCCTCTCCCACCCAGCTCCATCCCTGCTGACCTCAGACATGGCAAAAAAAAATGGGCTAAATGTTGGGAACTATAGGAATCTGTTCCTACTCTATGAGTGAATACAAAAACATTTATTAAATAGTTAAGAACACCAGATATAGAATCAGAAGGCATGGGCTGAAATCCCTTATCTGCTTTTTAATCACTTGAGAGATATTGGACAATTCACTCCAACTCTGGATATCCTAGTTTGCTCATGTACAAAATGAGTTAATTGAACCATAAGATTCTCAAAGATGTTTCCAGAGCAGCTACTAAATCCTTTTAAATTTTGTCTCACTTCAAGATCATTCTAGTCTTGACCTCAGTCATGTGAGATTAAACTTTTGTAAGCCTGTATCAATGGTACTTTGGCAACCATCAAGTATACTGGATTATAGCTCCCCTTGCTTTTTGTGTGGAAAAACATAACCTTCAGGTATTCTCATGTATGGACTAGTTAATTTTTAATAACTGACTCTCTGAAAAAATTAAAACCTGATACACTTTTTAAGTTAAATATGAATTATCATTTTCTCCATCACTTTCTAAGTCTAGACAATCAAAATAATAAATAAAGCCCTGCTTTCTAGTATTTATATATGTCCAAGGAATGAATGTTCACGCTGAAAATGTAATAATTGCTCTCATAGTACCTTTGGGTACCCAAAACCAAAATCATAACAAATCAATACTTATTTATTAAACAATAGTAAATGAGAGACACTGTGCTACGCACTAGAGATAACCTTTTTTGGAATATAGCATGATATAGTGGTTAAGGTGCTATACTTGAACCAAGTAAGGAAGACCTCAGTTCAAATTACTGATATTTCCTGGAATAAATAGGAAAATCAATTAATTTTTCTGAGACTCAGTTTCCTTATCTGCAAAATGGGGATTAAAATGATCTTTGCTATTGTAAATTACAACTGCAATAAAGTATTAAAATTATTTTCAAGCTTGAAAACATTTTATAAATTCTGTAAATATCAGTTAGTCATTATAAGAAATTTGTGATTCAGTTCAATTCAAAAATCAAGTATTGGCTATGTGCAAAGCTAGTTATAAAATCATAGATATAGAATGGGAAGTATCTAAAAGGTTAAAATGCTCAATTCCTTTCATTTTACAAGGAAACTTTAGGCCAAGAAAAGTTAAATGACTTGTATAAGATCACATGAGTAATGAGAGGAAGATCTGGGAGATGAGTCTGGAGTCTGAAACCAAATGAAGTGTTATTTACACTGTAATCACAATGCCTCATTATCTAACATCAGAATAGTTTAATATAATCTTCACCCCATTTCACTCCAATCCTTTCTTGCAATGTTTATTTTTTGAGTGTTGAAAAATTGAGATTTCCAAAATATCTTGGAATTCTGAGAGAAATACCTAACATTAAAATCACTAAGAAAAGAAAATCTAAAAATCCATTGGTGTGATTTATATTCTACTACTATAAACATATGAAATTTAACATTCTAAGAAGATTGTATTTTGTAAGTGCTATTTAACCAAGCAATATTTATTTTATATTTTAGTAAATATATACATATATATGTGTGTGTATACATATAACACTTTCCATGTTTTTCCAATATGCCAAAGCAAATACTTTGGTTTATTAGTGAAATTGTTGACCAAAAAAAATCAAATAAATTCATTAAATTACCAAAGGCAATTCCTACTCCATCCTACCCTTCAACCCCCCCACCCACTCTTCTTGTCAACCTGGTTCAGCTCTAACTTGGTCATATCTCTGGCAGATCTGAAAGTGCTATTTACTGATTATCCCTTCTCCCCATTGGGATCATAAGATTTTAAATGAAAAAAAAAAGTAAGAGATTTATTGCTAATGGGATTCTACAAATGTTATCTTTGTTCAGAGCAAAAGTAATATATAACCCTAGCTTTTTGTCAAGCATTCTTAATGTTGCTGTTTTTGAATATGTATAACTCATTTAGGAACCAAAAATAGACAGTAACTCATCATCTTTGCTACCTGCCTTAAAATGTCTGTATTATGTCTGTTTGGAAATAATATAAACTTGTGATTTAATTGATGTCATAACTTCGATTCATCACAGCATTCATGCTAAACAAAAGGACTCTGAAGAAATGAACAGAATGTTCATTGTTCAGCAGAAGAAAGGTCATAACATGTTATATTTACATTTATGTCATGCCTTATTACCAAATCTGGATAAACCATCTTCCTTCATTATTTCTGAATAGGAGACTGATGATAAGTGCTGTTTTCAGAATTTTTTTTATCCTTTTTTATTTGTCTGGCTAATTTGTGTGTTTGCAACATGGCAAGGCTAACTCCATGTTTTACTTCTTAAATTATTATGGGATTTTAACTCTTTCAAATCAAGAACAAGTTCTTAAATGTAACATTTGCATGGGTCGACAGCTTCAGGGGAGAGAGGTCAGATGCCCTGGTAAAGGAAGAAGAAATCTGTCTGCGTGATCCCAATTTGCTTTGAATAACAGACATGCAGCCCAGAATTGGGAATGATTTGTTGTTAGGTTAAGCAGCAGGGAAGCTCATGGCTGATTATTTCTACTGCTGATTCAACTGGGGTAATGGGTGAGTAATGGAAGTTCCATAGATAATCATAATAATACCAAGCAATGAATTGTGTGCATCTGGATGAGAGTGCTAGTTTTATCAGACTGTGATGGCCAGTAAGCCTGTATGATCCATAAATATTCAGATTAAGTAAAATCTTTATTATATCTGCAAAGAGCTACTGGAATGCTTTGCTCACCCATACTTTCTGCTTTGCTTTCTCACTTCAATCTGGTTTTTATATTCCAAGTAATTTTAAATTAAACGAACACTGCCTGTTAATCAGATAGGAAGAAGAAAATGCACCCAGCAGTGCCAAGGATTCATAGAATTAATGAATAGCCACCTAACAGCTTTGTTTTCTTTTCCTGGGGCACCTAGAAAATTATTTCCTACGTTTTGGTAAACTGTTCATCCCCCTATCTAACTTGGCGCTCTTAAGATTTCTCATTTGCTATACTCTATCCCATGGTAAAACTGGAGAGAATACGAGATCAGGTCTCTTTCTTCTCAGATGTAAAGTCTCTTCAGGATCCAATTCAATGAGATTGTATTTGTTACAATGAGCGTAGATGGTTCAATGGGGCAGATTTAAGAAATTCTGAAAAGAGTTCAGGGGGCTCCTGGAGGTGGGGGCTCATGGTGGGGTGGGGAGAGTGCAGTTGTGTACATCATTCTGTGTTTGTTAAGGCCTAAAAGCACTGAAAAGGGATTTGTTCTGTTTGTGTAAAGGCCCTCCGTGCTCTGGGTCTCTAAAATGTCACTTCAAGCTTTTTAGCACATAAGCTTACTCTTGATCTTAGGCCTGACATGACCAAAACCAGGGAGATCAAGGTCTCACTGACTGAGCCATATTGTTGCTCAAATTCTGCATCTTGAAGGCTGCTGCCAAAGATATCGGTTTTCTAAAATGCTTAATTGATCTATATCAATATAAAGATTTTTATGATGATTGTTCCCCATATTCTAATTCAAAAAGCAGAGGGAAATATTTTGCTTACTCAATATTTTTTGTTAATCAAATTAACTGTAATTAAATGACCTAAACTCTCCCAAGAGAATAATGATCTGCACTCATCTAATGAATACAATCAATAATTAGAGAGTCAATGACAATGACAATATCAACAGCTCTACAGAGAGTTTTAAACTCTGAGATTCTATGATCTATAATAAAGATGATGATGGGTTCCATTCCTTGACTCTTTTATTGACCTACTCTCTGTGGCTATAAATCCTGTTCTCTGACTGATCAACAATTCTAATAGTTTCCAAAAAAAAAGTGGCTGAACTCAAGAAATCAATACTGAAAAAGGAAAAACTTTTTAAATAAGAATTTAAAATATATCTCAGAATACTATATGGTCTTTGTCTTCAAAGTATTCAAACATCAGAATTAATCATCTAAACTCTTCTAAACTTTGAAAGTCATTATTGTATTTTAACCACCATTTAAGATCAAGCCCTCAATGATTCATTTTCTCTATATGTAACATATGGGTGCTCTTATCAAAGCAAAGCTATTAAAATTTTGCCAATTCCTTTTTTTGTTTAATATTTTGGGGGTCCAGGGGGTTTTACATAAAAATAATTTTTAACATTTGTTTTCAAAACTTTGATTTCCAAATTCTCTCCCTTTTTCCTTCCTCACTCCCCCTCATTGAGAAGGCAAACAATTTGGTATGTTATACACATGTGTAATCATGCAAACCATATTCATATTAGTCATGTTGTGAAAAAAAGACCAAAACAATAATAAAACCTCAAGAAAAATAAAGTTAAAAAATATGCTTCAGTCTGTATTCAGGCACCATCAGTTCTTTTTGTGGGGATGGATAACATTTTTCATAAGTC
Organism: Antechinus flavipes; assembly: GCF_016432865.1. Lineage (NCBI taxonomy): Eukaryota > Metazoa > Chordata > Mammalia > Dasyuromorphia > Dasyuridae > Antechinus > Antechinus flavipes. The sequence goes on from NC_067399.1 coordinate 267,850,293, forward strand.
TTTCAGAGCTGTCTTGAATCATTGTCTTGGGGAGAATAGCTAATTACTGGTAATTTGTACACAGTACATTTCACTTTGTATCAGCTAATTAAAGTCTTTCCAGGTTTTTCCAAGATCAACCTGCTTCCTTTTTTTTGGATTTTAAATTTTAAAAAATTTATAGTATTTTATTTTTCTAAATATATGCAAAGATAGTTTCCAACATTCATCTTTGCAAAACCTTATATTCCAAATTTTTCTCCCTCTTCTCCCTCTGCAAGACAGCAAGCAATTTGATATCAGTTAAACATGTGCATTTCTTCTAAACATATGTCCATATTTGTCATGCTGCACAAGAAAAATCAGATCAAAAGGAAAAAGAAAGAAAGAAAAAAAAAATCACCCATGACAACCAAAAAGATGAAAATATTGTTTTGAATCATATTCAGTCTCAAGAGTTCTCATTCTGGATATGGATGGCACTTTCCATCACAAGTCTTTTGGAATTGCCTTGAATCACCTCATTGTTGAAAAGAACCAAGTCCTTTGCAATTTATCATCATATAATCTTGTTGCTGTATATAATGTCCTCTTGATTCTACTCACTTCACTTAGCATCATTTCATGTAAGTCTTTCTCTGAAATCAGTCTGTTCATTATTTCTTATAGAGCAATAATATTCCATAGCATTCATATACCATACTTTATTCAGCCATCCCCCAACTAATGGGCATCCACTCAATGTCCAGTTCCTTGTCACTATAAAAAGGGCTTCTACAAATCTTTTTGCACATGTGGGTCCTTTTCCCCTTTTAATTACCTCTTTGGGATACAGGCCCAATAGAGACACTGCTAGACAAAGGGTATGCACAGTTTTATGGCCCTTTGGGTATAGTTCCAAATTGCTCTCCAGAATGGTTGGATCATTTCACAACTCCACCAACAATGCATTCATATGCATTTCTCATATCCCCTCTAACATATATCATGACCTTTTCCTGTCACCTTAGACAATCTGAGAAGTGTAAAATGATACCTCAGAATTATATTAACTTGCATTTCTCTAATCAATAGTTACTTAGAGCATTTCTTCATATGACTAGGAATTTCTTTATCTAAAAATTGTCTGTTCATCTCTTTTGACCATTTGTCAATTGGGGGATGGCTTGTATTCTTATAAATTTGAATCAATTCTCTATATATCATAGAAATGATGCTTTTAATAAAAAGATTGGCTATATATTTTTCCAGCTTTCTGCTTCCTTTGTAATCTTGACTGCATTGATTTTGGTTCTTAAAAAATTATTTTAATGCAATAAAATTGTCCATTTTGCATTTCATAGTGTTTTCTAGATCTTCTTAGGTAATAAATTCTTCTCTTCTTCATGGATCTGATACATAGATTATCTCTTGCTCTCCTAATTTGCTTATAGTATCATCCTTTATGTCTAATTACCTTATGAACCCATTTCAAACTTATCCTGGTATAAGGTCTTAAATATTGATCAATGTCTAGTCTCTGCCATACAATTTTTTAATTTTCCCAACATTTTTTTTTGTCAAATATTGAGTTATTATCCCAGAAGCTGGAATCTTTGGGTTTATAAAATACTAGATTGCTATACAAATTGACTATTGTGTGTTATGAACCTAACCTATTCCAGTATTCTATTTCTTGACCAGTACTAAATATCGTTGATGACTGCCTTTTTATAATATAGTTTTAAATCTGGTGAAGCTAAGCCACCTTCCTTCGCATTTTTTTCCCATTAATTCTCTTAGAATTCTTGACTTTTTGTTTCTCCAGATGAATTTTACTAGTTTTTCTAGCTCTATAATTTCTTGGCAGTTTGGTTGGTATGACACTGAATAAATAGATTAATTTAGGTAGAATTGTCATTTTTATTGCATTAGCCTGGCCTACCTATGAGCACTTGATATTCTTCCAATTGTTTAGATCTAACATGGTCATTATTTCTTATAGCATGGTAGTAGTCCATCACAACCATACAACACAATCTGTTCAATCATTCCCCAATTTGTGGTTATCCCATCAAATTCCAATTCTTTGCCCACAGAAAAGGGCTGTTATAAATATTTAAGTCCTTTTACTTTTTTGTTTTTTATCTCTTTTGAGATACAGACCTAATAGTAGTATTGCTAGGTCAAAGAGTATGCATGATTTTAATAGTCTTTGGGCAAAGTTCCAAATTGCTGTACAGAATAACTAAAATAGTTCACAGCTCCACCAGCAGTACATTATTGTCTCATCTTTCCCACATCCCCTCCAACATTTGTCATTTTTCTTTTCTGCTCTATTAACGAAGCAGATAGGCATGAGTTAATACCTCAGAATTGTTTTAATTTGCATTTCTCCAATCAATTGTGAGTTAAAGTATTTTTTAAATATGGCTATAGTTACTTTGATTACTTCATCTGAAAACTGTTCATTTATTTTTATCATTCATCAATTGGGGAATGATTCTTATTTTTATAAATCTATCTCAGTTCTCTACATATTTGAGAAATGAGGCCTTTATCAGAGAAACTTATTTCAAAAAAAATTTTTACAGTTACTATTGCTAACTGTATTTCCCTCCATCCTATTCTCTCTTTCCTCTCTCTCTTTTCAACCTGACCCTCCTTAAAAGTGTTTTACTTCTGACTATCCTTTCTCTACCTGACCTCTTTTCTATCACACCTTCTTCTTTTATCCTACCCTCTCCTACTTTCCTCTAGGGTAAGATAGATTTGTATACTCAATTGTGTGTGTATATTATTTCTCCTTTGAGACAATTCTGATGAGAATAATGTTCACTTATTCCCCTTTCCCTCTCCCTCCTTACCTTCAACTCTAAAAGTTTTTCCTTCTTTTGTTATTCCATTATATCTCTCCATTTCTCTTTCTCTCAATACATTCTTCTCTCATCCTTAATTTTAATTTGGAGACATCATCTCCTCATACTCAACTCATACATGTTCCCTCTGTCTATAAAAACTTTTTCATTCTTCTAACTGCCATAGCAATGAAAAAGTTTTTTTATGAATTACAAGTATCATCTTTCCATGTATGACTATAAATAGTGTTTTATTTAATTTAATATTTCATATTATTATATTTATATATAATAAACAATAAATTAATATTAATTTAATTTAAAGCCTATTAAGTCCTTTATGATTTCCCTTTCTTATTTACCTTTTTATGCTCCTCTTGAGTCTTGTATTTGAAAGTCAAATTTTTTATTCAGCAGTGGTCTTTTCATCAAGAATGCTTGAAAGTCTTCTATTTCATTGAATATTCATTTTTCCCCTAAGGATTATCCTCAGTTTTGCTGTGGAAGTGATTTTTGATTGTCATTTGCCCCCTAGAATATCTATCATCTCCCAAGCTCTCCAGTCCTTTAATATAAAAATTACTAAATTTTGTTTTATCCTGACTGCAGCTCCACAGTATTTGAATTGCTTCTTTCTGACTGTTTGCAATATTTTCCCTTTGACCTGGGAGTTCTAGAATTTGTATATAGTATTCTTGGGAGTTTTCTTTTGGGGATTTCTTTTAGGAGGTGATCAGTGAATTCTTTTAACTTCTATTTTACTTTCTGGTCCTAGAATACCATGTCAGTTTTCCTTGATAATTTCTTGAAAGATGATGTCTAAATAGTTTTTTTTTATTGTAATTTTCAAGTAGTCCAAATAAATTTTAAAATAAAATTTAAATAAATAAATGTCTTCTATTTTCCATTCTTTTTATTTTGTCCATCTATTCCTTGATTTCTCATGAAGTCATTAGCTTTCATTTACCCAATTCTAATTTTAGGGGATTATTTTCCTTAATGAACTTTTGTGCCTCCTTTTCCATTTGGTCAATTCTACTTTTTTTTTTCTTTCAATGAATTTTTGTGCCTCTTTTTCTATTTGATCATTTCTACTTTTAAAGGCATTCTTGTCCTCATTGGCTTTTTGTACCTCTTTACATTTGGCCAACTCTATTGTGTTATTTGATTCATTTGTGTGTGAGTGTGTGTGTGTATGTGTGCCTCCTTTACCAAGCTGTTGGTTCATCTTTTCATCATTTTCTTGCATCACATGCATTTCTCTTCCCAAATTTTCCTCTGCCTCCCTTACTTGTTTTTCAAAATATTTTTTAAGTTTTTCCATGGTCTGTAACTGATTTATATTTTTTCTTGGTCTTTAGTATATAGGAGCTTAGATTTTGTTATTTTCTCCTGCACGTATGTTTTGATCTTCTTTGTCATCATAGTAACTTTCTATAATCATAATTTTTCTGTTATTTTCTTATTTCTCCAATCCATTTCTTGGCTTTTAACTTTCTTTTTAAGTAAAACTCTGCTTCCAGGATGGAGGATACACTGTTCCAAATTTCAGGATTTTTGTATAGATAGTTTCAGAGATACTTTTAGGGACCTGTAATTTTTCACTCTTTCAAGGTGACATGATCTAAGGAAATATGTGTTTACTACTACCATGGCCTGTGCATTGTCTTGTGAGGAACCACAAGCACTCTTTTCTGCCCTAAAACTGTGACAAGGGTTTCTGCTCCCCTGAAGCTATAAGTTGTGGTGTACTAGCATTTCTCCTCAAACTGAGACTTTAACTCAGAAGCAAGTTGAACAAAATAGACTTTTAATCTCCTTCTGATCAGATGTTCAACCCCTTCACTATCTGTGAGCTCAGAGCTCTGGAAGTAGCTACTACTATTGATGATTCACTTCTGGTTTGCTAGGACTAGGACTGGGGCTGAGCTGGCATGGCCTGAGATGGCCTGTGTTTTACTCTTACCCAGGTATGAAGACCTTTCTGTTGAACTTCTAAATTGACTTTGGATGGAAAAAATTATTTCACCCTATCCTTTTTTGGATTATGCTCTTCCAGGAATTATTTTATGGCTTTATTTAAAGGACTTTGGAGAAGTTTAAGTAGAGTTCAAGTGAGTCATTGCCTTTTTTACCCCATCTTGGTTTTGTCCACCAGTAAATAACAATGACAATGTTTTGTGTGATGATAACTCACACAAAACACAAGTCATTAAACATGGAATAATGAGTGTCAAAGAAAAAGTAGGCAAATAATAGCCAATGTACAGCCCAGCAAGGACTCTAAGTGATGAGATAACTAGAATAAAAGAAAAGTTTGGAGGGCACTCTGAAATATTGCCAATTGTAATTGAGCAATATCACCAATTGGGTTAACACCTTAGTCAGTATGTTGATGATGCTCTCGTGAATCTAAAAAATAGACAGACCATGTGGAAATGGACTGAATATGTGAATAGTTTTATTATGCACCAGTATTACATCACAACAAAAGTTCATACTGCTTTGGTCAATGGTAACCTAAGATCCAAGTTATCCAACAAAATACTGAAATTTCTCAGACTATAATGAATAAAAATGTCCCACTTAGGTAAGAGAAACAGTGATAGGATGAAATAAGCATAATATGGTCTCACATATATCTGTATAAGTATCTATGTGTATGTTTATAGATAGCTATCAATATGTATATATGTATATATTTGCAATTAATTATAGCCTTCTTTAAGGTGATAGGGGAAGGAAAGGGGGGGGGAAATAAAGTAAAATGTGTATAGCAAAAAACAACAACAACAACAACAAAAAACACTAAGTATGCAAAGAAAAGAAACCTAGATAGCTTTGAAAATGATATCATATAGATTTTCTTGAAACAAAAATTTTTGTTTTATATTAAATCTTTTATTGCCTGCTGTGTCCATGATAATTTTTTTTCTTTCTTCATTTTATATTTAAGGTTAAAATTTGAAAATGACTAAAAATCATGTGAGAGCATCTTGTGTTTCTTCTAAATCTAGGTCAAATATATATATTTATGTACTTTATACAAAGAATTAATAGATTATAAACCTAAAAACATCTATAAAGTCTTACATTTCAAGAAACAACATATAGTATGAAAAGCAAAAAGAATGTGGCAAAATTTTCTAGTAGTATAAGTGACAACTTATTATAGATTCCATGATTATTGAATAAACCACCAAAAAGTTTCTTGACATTTATACTACCTTTATTGAATATTATAAGGCCTTTTATTCATTCCCACACTCATGCCTTATTCATGTACTATAAATCTGTAAAAGAGATACAAGTCTAGTGAAAATGCTAGAGTATTTAATGATGTCCAAATGGCAAATTATGTTCTATTTAAAGCATATTATTAATTTAATAATATCAAGAATAGCCGATGAGAAAAATATATTTATTCAGAGAGATAGCTTAAATTTGCCGTATTTTTCTTCCTAATATTACATTTTTGTCACTATTAAATAGACCTGAGAATGCCTTCCAAGTTACAAAGGAAGTTGCTCCAAAACATCCTATTTATCATTTGATGTTTGTAGTGCTATCACATTATATGCTTCTTTAAAGTACATAAAAAGACTCCTTTGTCTCATTCCAACTTTATCAAAAAATAAAAAAATTTTACTTTGATTCCTTAAGTAAAAAAAATTAATATACACAAAGGAAGAATAGAGATAGAGGGATTTGAATTTGATCTAGTAATTGAACTGAAGATTATAGCAATGCTAGTTACATCCTGAACAACAAAAATAATGAGTAGAACAGAAAAACTCAATTCTGTAATGGCAAGCCTGACTAAAAAAACAAAAGAGAAAACAATAGGTTGGGGATGCAAATACACAAAAATAAAAGACAAAAAGGAATAACATTTTGAAACCTCAAAATACACTATAAAGCAACAGGCATAAAAAACTATATCTTGTTTTGTTTTGTCAATAGGGATAGATCAATCAGCATAAACAAAGAAAAACAGAAAACAAAGAAAGAAAACAATAGGATAAAGTTTTTTTAAAAAAAGACATCACCCAGGGAAAAATTCCCTATTTGATAAAAAAATTGTTGGGAAACCTGGAAATCAGTCTTATAGAAATCAGACTTAGAACAATACCTTGCACCATATTCCACAATAAATTCTAAGTTGATTTATAATCTTAATATCTAAAACAAAAAAATCTTTAAAAATCATACTAAAAATTTAAAAGAAAAACAAATCATATACTTCTCATAGCTATGGGTAAGAGAAGTATTCTTGACCAACACAAGACAGAAACAATTACAAAAAATAAAACATAATTTTAATTAAATAAAGCTGAAAAAAATTTCATAGACCTCATTAATGCATTGGGATAAGAAAGAAAGTAATCAAAAGGAAACATCTTTGTATGAAATTTACCTGATAAGGCTTTGGTATCCAAGACATAGTAACTTGTTGACTGATTTAATAGACAAAACATACAGTGAAGAAACTTTCTGGTACATTGATTTATTCACCCTCTAATAAGAGAGGCTAGTTAAATCAAGAGGGGAAAATTAATGTCCAAACTATTTACAAAGAATAAATACCTGAATTTTTTCAAGGGTCATGGATGATAAATCTTAAGCCACACAATGTTTTTTAACCTACTGCTTATAAAATATATTTATACTTGATCCTTATGGGGAAATTATTAAATAAATTCACACAAGATAAAAGTTATCAACCTCTCTGGTCATGGTCTATATTACTGATAGCCCATGAATTTAATTTTGCAGAGAGTGATTGTGACATCCGAGTTACTCTAAGGATTAAAAGAGTATCATTTTTTTCTTTCATTTAAATTTTTTTTTATTATAGCTTTTTATTTACAAGATATATGCATGGGTAATTTTTCAGCATTGACAGTTGCAAAACCTTTTGTTCCAACTTTTCCCCTTCTTCCCCCCACCCCTTCTCCCAGATGGCAGGTTGACCAATCATTTATTTTTAAATACTCAGGATGCCCTCTGAATTAGATATTAAGACAGAATAATTGTCATGTGACAATATATATAGAATAGGACTCAGTCTCTTTTTTCATAGAGGAGAGATGATCAAAAATTATCCCTAGGCCAAATTAATTACTAGTGTGTTGTCAAAAGAGGTTCAAAGTTATTTTATCACCCCTCTCAGTATCCTTTCCATTATATTATCCTCTGAATAATAATTGACCAATACACAAGACAAAATCGATGCAGCTCCAGAAACTTCTCCCTATATAAATACTGGAGATCAGCAGAAACACAATGTGTTCTCTGTGGATTTACTCCCAACAGTAAGAAAACATCTTTTACCATCCTACAAAAGCAGCAAATGAAAGATTTTCTTCCTTAACTTCAAAGGATATGTATTTGAAGAAACATGAAGAACTTGGTCAATTCAAAGTGATTTCATCATACTTTGTGGTTCCCTTCTTCAGGTTTTACTTCTAATTGCTAATGACTTCATTTATCCTTGGAAAAAAAGTTCTCAAGGGATTGTTCAAGGCTCATTTGACAATTTGTGGTTGCAGCTTTGGCTGAGAGCTTGTCAGCTTCCAGTAAAGCTTGAACAAATGGTTCTCAAAATTTGTAGATAGCTTAATAACTTTTTTCCATAATATTAAAGAATGGAATCTAAATTAAGTTTGTCTCTTTGTAAGTTCCTTTAATGCATACTGGTTTTAGGAAAGCAAGAACCCAAAGAGATAGCATGGTAGTGTAGAAAGTCTACTGTCTCTGGTATAAGAAGGATTTGTTACAAATCCTGCTTCTGAAGCATTTGGGCATGATATTAATCTTCTTGTGTCTCAGTTTTCTCATCTGCAAAATAAAGAGGTTTGAATAGATGGCAACTGAGATATCTTCCTCTTCAGAACCAGTCATATATGAGTTTGCTATGTCAGAAGTCTTTAGTGATAGTGTTTGTGTGCCTGAACTTCACCACCAAAAAAAAAAAAATCTAGAATGACAAATTTTAAGGAAGAGGCTTGCCTCATCAAGATCTATCACTCCCAAAGATTAGAGAATGGACTTTGTCAAGAGATTGATTTGCTTTAGAGCATATTGTTTCCACTATTGGTAGTCAAGGGAACCTCTGCTTTGCTTTGCTTTGTTGGTGTGCTTCCCAAGAATGTATTCCCAACTTTTAACATGATGAGGCATATTTATGACATCTGGCTCTTAAGTTAAACAGATATTTTTTTTCTACTCTCTATGTTTATAACAATGGGCAGAAAAATATTAAGGGGCCATACCACTTGACTGTTTTGGCTTCTAAACATTTGAGTTCTCTGCCTTTCTTTTGGCCCCAATTAAGAGACACTAGGTATGTCGGTGCTGTACTCCTGAGTTGCTTGACTGCTTTTAAGTATTTTGAGAAAAAAGTTTCCAAAACTGGAGAATCATGTATTTTTTATTTCTAGAGCCATTAAATATCTCTCAGTAATTAGCATTAGCTATCTTAACACTTAAAAAGTATGCAGATGACAATGTCCTTCTGCGGTACAGCCATTTCAACATATGCTTGCAGTTATGTGGTGCCATCTAATCACCTGCATGACAAAAGAGATGTAGAATGCCAAGATCATGCTACCCTGCATCCAAATGGCACAGAAAATTGTTTGGAGGCAAAGTAACAAACAATGTGTAATTTTGCCCAGGGAATTGTGAGAAAGGAAAGGAAAATCCTTCAAACATAAATCACTTTGGGGCACTTAAAAAAAAAAAGTGTACAACCTGTGCCCAGCATCAATGTAAACAGAAAACAAACCATATTACTTTTAGACAGGTCCAGAATGTAATCAGAAATCAAGCTCTGGCCTTGCAGAGTCTCCATTTGCAAATATGTTCTTTTTCTAAAAAGCTGCAATTCATTACCAACCAGTTTTGATGCCATTTTTGCTTTCTTTCAATGTGGAGTGAATTCGCCCCATAAACTAATGAACTAAAGTGAGGCCAAATAGAGACCAGCTGGCAGAATCACTAAGTAATTTTAAACACATGATTGACTTTATGATCCCTTTTACTGAAGTAACTAGTCTTTATTTTCACAATCAGCACCACCAATGACAATGCAAGGGAGAGGGAGAAATTATTAAAATTGGGAGGAAGATGAGGAGCAGTCTTTTGATCTGGCTCACAACACATTCTTAGAGTCACAATCACACACATATACCTCAAGCATAAAAGGTGCTGAATTATAGGTCGTTATAGCCTCCAAAGTAACTCATGAATAGCTACCTCAGAGACAAAATAAGCAACCAATGCTGAAATAATCGGTAAAGATACACCATTAACAGCATTTAACTGTGTGTGGCTTTTAACTATACAAATTGTTTTTTGATAGCTTGTAACCTTTTCAAATAATTTCCTTTGGGCATTACATCACATTTTGCACTAATTTTAACTTCTGCTTTGTCTATAACATGACTTTCTTTGGAGATACATAATGTAGAGGAGTGGAAAGAAGACATTCAAATAAAAGCTAAAAACAAAATCAATTGCTGTTTTAATACTTGAAACCTTTGTGCAGTGGGAGATAGGTATAATTTGATGAAACAAAAACAGGAGGAGGAAAGAGACTAAATGACCTAGAATTCCCATGGAACCTGTTTTGAAACTAGTAAAATTGCTCTAATTTACTTAAACAAAGCATAAGCTTTAGAAAAACAAAGTGTCATTCATAAAAATAAATCTTTTGAGGTTTGTCCTATGATCCTTGAAATTTGTAAGACAATTGAAAAATCATGAAAGTGCTTATCAAGAATATAAGTACTGACTTCTGAAAAATCACATTTTCCTTTATAGCAAGAAATTGACCTAGTATGTGAAATCTTGAAATTTATCTGAGGTGAGGAGAAAATGATGTTCCAATATCCTTTCAAACAATACCAACTTTCTCTGATACTGCTTAGAAAGAATATATGTCAACAATCCTGCTAGGTGGACTACTCAAGGACTTTACACTGAACATATAATTTCTGTTCAGGATGGATTGTGCAAATGTCCAAACCACTTAATTTAATCAGAGGTACCCCCACCAAAAAACATCAGTCTCATTGTCAAAAGGGTTCTCAAAAGTCATCTGGTGCAGCTCATACCTAAACATATAACTCTAAAATATGCATGACCATTGTTTATCAAACTTTGTTGGAGATTTCCAGTAAAAAGAAGAGGAGTTCACAACTTCCAAAGAAAACATTTTACTTTAGGGTAATTTTCATTGTCGAGATGTTCTTCTTAAAATCAAATCTAATTTTTTTTTCTTTCTGTTTTTACATCATTGTTCCTAATTTAATCCTTTGAGGCCAAGCATAAGTCTCAACTTTTTTTTCATGTGAAAATCCTTCACATACTTGAAGATAACTAACATATCTCCCTAACTGTTCTGTACTCTCAGCTAAATAGCTACAGTTCCTTTATATTTATAGAACACGACTTTGAGGTCATTTTCCTATGTAGTTGCACTCTTTTGAACTTCATCATACATCATGACCCTCATCTTCACATCTCATAATCATTCAAGATCACTTAAGATTTGGTCTTCATACCTTACCAATACCTTATGATCCTGTAATCCTTTAAATGGAAAGTAGAAAAGATAATTCCTTTCTAAATTTCCATTTTAAAAAGGTACTCAAACTAGACCTGTCTTCATTTTTTACTTTTCTAAATGCTGGTACTCCTTTGGACTTCTTCATCATTTCCCACAACAGATACCTTTCCTTCCCACAATTATTTCCTGCATTTTTCAGCCTCTCCCATTAGATTGTAAAATTCTTAAAGACTGTCTTATCATAGTGAGTAGCATATAGCATAATAAATGTTGATTAACTGGCTGGTTTCTATCATGGCTTTCCATTTCTGAATAACCTCATGGCAAACACAACTGAACATAATTCTCTAGACATGACTTGATGAGGATAGTCCCAGATTGTCACATCCCAAATCCTGAACATTATGCATCTTTTTAAAAGTAGTATTTTATTTTCTACACGTAAAGATAGTTTTCAACATTTGTTTTTATAAGACTTTATGTTCCAAATTTTTCTCCCTTCCTTTCTATCCCCTCACAAAGAGAGCCAACAATTTGATATAGGTTAAATATGTGCAATTCTTCTAAACATATTTCCATTTTGTCATGTTGTACAAGAAAAATCAGACCAAAATGGGGGAAAAAACATAAGAAAAACAAAACAAACAAAAAGTGAAAATATTATGCTTTGATTCATACTCAGTACCCATAGATCTCTCTCTGTGGATGCACATGGCAATTTCCATTCAAAGCCTATTGGAATTTTTTTGAATCATTGAATTGTTGAGAAGAGCCAAGTCCACCACAGTTGATTGTAGAGGGTCACAGTTAGTGGGGAAACTCTGGGTGAGGTATAAGACCCTTCATCCCAGAAGGAACCTGCTAACAATGTCTGGTTCTGCTACCCATCTCCCCTAAAAGTTCTCCACCTTCCTGAGAAGTCAGGGAGTGGTGACAACCTGTGCTGTAGTAAAAGCAGAGTGATAACTAGGTGGAAAGAGTGATACCAGATGAGAAACTACATACAATAGCAAATTGTTTATGTGGTTCCCCCATGCTCAGTGTTGTTTTTGTTACATTATAAAAAGGGGAAGTCCCTCTGATGAGGTTTAAATTTGGGATACCCAAATGAAATTAAGGTTACTGGTGGTAAATAAGGTCTAGTGACAGGTTCAGGGTTCAGGGAGTCAAATGGAGCTCTCCAGCAACCCCTTTGGATTCAGCACAAGGATAGGGAGTTTTAAGGATTCCCTTCTGGTGACACAAGAGTCCCCTGTAAAGGAATTTACAGATCCGAAAACCTAGATTGATAAAAGAGGTTTATTATGGGGAGTGGAAGTAAGATTAAAGTCTAGTTAGTAAAAGGTATTAGGTAAAGAGAAGAGAGCACCAGAAACAATATTCCAGTGGGAAGAGGCTCCTTGGGATGCCAAGCATGGTATAGCTGGCATGTCTGGAACCTCTGCAAAGAGAGGAGTCCAGCTTGGCTCTTTTAATAATGAGAGATTTAGCTAAAAGGGCCCATGGGTGAAGTCCCAAGTTGTCTCCTCGATGGGTTTCAGCTAGGGCTAGAATTTGCTTGGTGGAGGTTAGAAAACCTGAGCAGATCATTAGAATGGGGGCTGGGACAGCCCAAGTTGGCTCAGATCCAATGCGGGCTGGAACAAGCCCAGATCTCCTATTGGAATTCAAAAGGATGCTTTTGACCAGGATTTTTGAATCAAAGGTCCTAGCTTTCTGAATTGATAATGCATCAGCTAGAGGGGATTGGGAAAGGGGTTCAGAAAGGAATAAATCAATCTGAAAGGACTAGTTTCTTAAAGAGACCACAATCTGCTTCACCTGAAATAAATGGACTCCATTTTTTTCACCATCCTAAGGAGTCCCACCTCATCACTTCTTCACTAGGAAGGTATATCTAAATCATTCCTGTGTGGGGGCTCTAGAAAGCAGGACACAACATTATGAGGTCCTATACAAATCAGCTTAACTGACAGGATCAGCCGAGTTCAGTGGAGTAGTATGACCCAGAGAGTAAATATAAAAATAGGCAAGCAGGAAGAATTGGTAAGGGCTAGTCTAGTCATTTTCATTTTTCAACCGAAATGAGGCTAATACTAAGAAATGAACCTCCCTTCAGAAGGAAGTAAGAAGCATGCTTAGCTAGGTTAACAGAGAAGCAAAGTTTATTAGTAACTGAGACGCAGATCACTGAGCTCTTAGATACTCTGGAGTGCATGTCTCTGTGTCTTTGTAAGGACAAGAGTTTGGAGCCAGAAATGTGGAAATTGGTGGGGGAACAACTAACTGAATACAATGGATTAATGAATCCTACAAGTTTTAAAAAGAGGAAAGATTTTAACTTGGGCAGCCAGACAAGAAAATATGGGAAGAAAAGAAAGCAGAGAGTTGGTGTCTGTAGCCCTGGAGAGTAAAGTACCTGAGGCAGAGCTAAGAAGGTGGGTTTTTTTTTTTTTGTTTGTTTGTTTGTATGTTTGTTTTTAGCATTTTATTGATTTATATAGCTTGTTACTTCTCTAGGAGATCTGGCCAGTGCCATTTGGGTGAGAAAACAGTTAAGTATCTTAAGTACTATTGCCTGTTGGACAGAAAAGGAATTAAATAACTTAAGTATCTTGCTGATGAGCTTGCTTTTCACTTTCAAAGCTCATTTTCTTTTCTTTTCTTTTAAATGACTTTTTATTGACAGTACAGATGCATGCGTAATTTTTTACAACATCATCCTTTGCACTCATTTCTGTTCCAACTTTTCCCTTCCCTCCCTCCACCCCTTCCCCTAGATGGCAGGCAGCCTTATACATGTTAAATATGTTATAGTATATCCTAAATACAATATATGTGTACAGAATCTAACAGTTCTCTTGTTGCACAGGAAGAATTGGATTCAGAAGGTAAAAATAACCTGAGAAGAAAAACAAAATTGCAAACACTTCACACTCATTTCCCAGTGTTCCTTCTCTGGGTGTAGCTGATTCTGTCCATCATTGATCAATTGGAACTGAATTAGATCTTCTCTTTGTTGAAGAAATCCACTTCCATCAGAATACATCCTCATACAGTATTGTTGTTAATGATCTCCTGGTTCTTCTCATTTCACTCAGGATCAGTTCATATAAGTCTTTCTGAGTCTCTCTGTATTCATCCTGCTGGTCATTTCTTACAGAACAATAATATTCCATAACATTCATATACCACAATTTACCCAACCATTCTCCAATTGATGGGCATCCATTCATTTTCCAGTTGCTAGCCACCACAAAAAGGGAGGCCACAAACATTTTGGCACATACAGGTCCCTTTCCCTTCTCTGATATCTTTTTGGGAGATAAGCCCAAGAGTAACAATGCTGCATCAAAGGATATGCACAGATTGCTACCTTTTTGGGCATAATTCCAGATTGCTCTCCAAAATGAGTGGATTTGTTCACAACTCCACCAACAATGAATCAGTGTGCCAATTTTCCCACATCCCCTGCAACATTCATCATTATTTTTTCCTGTCATCTTAGCCAATCCAACAGGTGTGTAGTGGTATCTCAGAGTTATCTTAATTTGCAGTTCTCTGATCAATAGTGATTTGGAACACTCTTTCGTATGTGTAGAAATAGTTTCAATTTGATCATCTGAAAATTGTCTGTTCATATCCTTTGACTATTTATCAAATGGAGAATGGCTTGATTTCTTATAAATTAGAGTCAATTCTCTATATATTTTGGAAATGAGGCCTTTATCAGAACCTTTAAATGTAAAAACTGTTTTCCCAGTTTGTTGCTTCCTTTCTAATCTTATTTGCATTAATTTTGTTTGTACAGAGGCTTTTTAATTTGATATAATCAAAATTTTCTATTTTGTTATCAATAATGGTCTCTAGTTTATCTTTGGTCACAAATTCCTTTCTTCACCACAAGTCTGAGAGGTAAACTATCCTATGTTCCTCTAATTTATTTATAATCTCATTCTTTATCCTAAATCATGGACCCATTTTGATCTTATCTAAGTGTATGGTGTTAAGTATAGGTCCATGCCTAATTTTTGCCATATTAATTTCCAGTTTTTCCAGCAGTTTTTGTCTAACAGTTAATTCTTATCCCAAAAGCTGGGATCTTTGGGTTTGTCAAACACTAGATTGCTATAGTTATTGACTATTTTGCCCTATGAACCTAAACTATTCCACTGATCAACTGATTTGTTTCTTAGCCAATACCAAATGGTTTTGGTAACACTGCTTTATCAGGTTTTAGATCAGGTACAGCTAGGCTACCTTCATTTGATTTTTTCCCCATTAATTCCCTTGAGATTCTCGACCTTTTGTTCTTCCATATGAATTTTGTTGTTATTTTTTCTAAGTCATTAAAATAGTTTCTTGGGAATCTGATTGGGTAGCATTAAATAAATAGATTAGTTTAGGGAATATTGTCATCTTTATTATATTTGCTCGGCCTATCCAAGAGCATTTAATATTTTTCCAATTATTTAAATCTGAGTTTATTTGTGTGGAAAGTATCTTGTAATTTTGCTCATATAATTCCTGACTTTCCTTTGGTAGATAGATTCCCAAATATTTTATGCTATTGACAGTTATTTTGAATGGAATTTCTCTTTGTATCTCTTGCTGTTGGATTTTGTTGGTGATATATAAAAATGTTGAGGATTTATGTGGATTTATTTTATACCCTGCAATTTTGCCAAAGTTGCAAATTATTTCTAATAGCTTTTTAGTAGAATCTTTGGGGTTTTCTAAGTATATCATCATATCATCTGCAAAGAGTGATAATTTAGTTTCCTCATTTCCTACTGTAATTCCTTCAATTTCTTTCTCAACTCTTATTGCCAAGGCTAGTGTTTCTAATACAATATTTAATAATAATGGTGATAGTGAGCAACCTTGTTTCACTCCTGATCTTACTGGGAATGTTTCCAGTTTATCCCCATTACATATGATGCTTACTGATGGTTTTAAATATACGCTCTTGACTATTTTAAGGAAAAGTCCATTTATTCCTATCCTTTCAAGTGTTTTTATTAGGAATGGATGTTGGGTTTTATCAAATGTTTTTCTGCATCTATTAAGATGACCATATGATTTCTGTTAATTTGTTATTGATATTGTCAATTATGCTGATAGTTTTTCTAATATTGAACCAGCTCTGCATTTCTGGTATAAATCCTACTTGGTCATGGTATATTATCCTGGGCATGACTTTCTGTAATCTTTTTGCTAATATTTTATTTTAGATTTTAGCATCAATATTCATTAGGGAGATTAGTCTATAATTTTCTTTCTCTGTTTTCAACATACCCGGTTTAGGTATCAGTACCATGTTAATTTGGTTATTGATATAGTCAATTATGCTGATAGTTTTTCTAATATTGAACCAATCCTGCATTTCTGGTATAAATCCTACTTGGTCATAGTGTATTATTCTGGGAATGATTTTCTGTAATCTTTTTGCTAATATTTTATTTAAGATTTCAAAGCTCATTTTCAATTCTGCCAGCACTTGAGCAGGCACCCTCAGGGTATTCCCCATCCCCCGACCCTCTGCCCTCAACTCTCCCTTTATGGGCCGGAGGAGGAGGAGGAGTGGGAGGGGCAATGACACCATCGGTACTGCCCACAAAGCAGTTTTGCCAACCCCATATGTCCTCATTACAAGAAGTGGAGCTCAGCCCCAGAGCCCCACTCAAAAAAAAAAACAAAAAACAAACAAAAAAAAACACTTGGGGCTTGATGGCAACTGCTATTATACCCAGAGAATCTTTAAGCTAGCTGGTGGGGGGAAGGGAATTGCAATTAAGAAGAATAGAGTTGTATGCAGCTGGGACTGCTGAGATATCCCCTGGAGAGCTGAAACCTATCCCTGTCCTGCCTATAGATCCCATCCCTCCACATATTGTTGGCTTGGCCATTTCACTTCCTGAGAGTGCTTACAAAATGGTATCTATCCATACACTGATCTGGGAAACTGGAGAATGTGTAGCTAATATCTCAGTCACTGACCAAAGATTAAGGCAGACACCTATATATCTGGCATAGGAGGATCAATAGCAGCTGAAATTAGTGCTACCCCTTTGAGAAGGAAATTTGAAGACATCAAGATGCTCCTCCAAAAATAAAAGAGAGGGGTTAGCCACAAGTAACTCTAGAGAATTTCTAAATTTAACTATATATATATATATAGTTGATGGATATGCACTGACTTCAGCAGACAGGCTTCATAACCCACTGGAAAGGCAATGTCCAGTGCAAACAGCTCCACTATCTTTAGATAATCTCCAGGTGATGTGGAGAAATCCAGAAAGTGGTGAATGGAAGGGACCAGAGAAGTTAACTGCTTGAGGGAGAGGGTTTGCTTGTATCTCTACAGATAGAGAAGGAATCAGATGGATGCCAACAAGCTGTATCCACCTTGTCCATTGGAGAGAGACATAAAAAGGGAAGACCCTCAAAATGAAGAAAATCTAAGAAACAATGGGTTGTTCCATTGCTGACTGTACCCACCACTGAAAGAGCCTGGCAGTTAACCCTTTGTGTATGTCAATTGACTTATGAACATCAAAAATAATTGTCAATAAGACTGATGCAAGACTTTACAACCTACAGGAATCATAGGATTCCCTGAGACATACACACACATAAATACATCTATATACAGGTATAAATGTGTATGTATAAATATCAGCTCTGAAACTCATGTACTCTTTGCATAGACAATTTATATACACAATACTTCCCACTAATTGCTCACATTATCCTATACTCTTGACAATACCTCAGAGAGTTCTGTGAACAGATAGTGCCTAAAGAAAATGTGAAGTTGACCATTTAGGAGTACTACATGTGGTAATAATTTCACAAAGATGAGTGAGTCTTTAAAAAAAAAAGCTTCAAATTTGAGGCCCAAGAGGGCAAGTTACCTTGTATAATACTCCTTTTCTCTTAAATAAATATATTTAAAGACTGTGAGCCCTAGGATAGTCCAGCTGCATCTGAGTTATTATTCCCATTATGGACTCTGTTGTGTGGCCATTGTCAATGCATAAGATAAGTCTTTGAAGACTCAATCATCAAGATTTGTTCAGCACCTGCTTCCTTCTCAGTACATGGTATTTCTTCATTAATAGTATTTTTAACTAGTACAAGTGTTTGTGAAGCTTTTGCTCATGCAAATTGGATAATGTCATTAAAATATATATCTTTGCTCAAGAAACAGATTGGTTGAAGCTTATGAGTATCTGTTGGTATACATTTCACTTACAAAATAGAGTTGTGCTATTTACTAGGTGTTATGACACCAATTTCTGTTAAATGAATCTATGGACTTCCACTACAGCATCAGTGGCACATTCTCCTAAAGAAAATGGTACTTTCCAGGAGCGGAGCCAAGATGGTGGAGAAGATACACATTTCTCTCTGACCTTCTCTACAACCCTCACACTAATTATGAAATCCAACCTCTGAATTAGCTCTGGACAAGCAGAAACCAAAAATATTGGGAATATAACAAATTAACAGCAGAAGATAATTTCGAATATCACCAGAAAAGATATATTTCAATTAGAAATGGGAGGGAGGCAGCTAACACAAGCAGCTGAGTACAAACGCCAATGTAGACAGTTCAGAGTCCTGGGGCTGTGAAGTCTCCGTGGGTGGTGCAGGCTACCCATGGCAGAGCATCTAGGGGGAGGAATCTACAGGAATCTGCAGCAGTGATGGCCACTCTGCCCTGGTTGCAAGTCAGTAGATTAGCAGAGAAGTTATAAAACATCCAATACAAACACAAAAGATCAATAGTGAATCCCCAAATATCAGAATTTCATTGAACCTGGCTGCACCCACCCAGCACAGGGACTGAGTCAGCACTGACCCAGCATAGCTGCAGCTGCTTGGAAAACCTCCCCCA
Source organism: Antechinus flavipes (assembly GCF_016432865.1). NCBI lineage: Eukaryota > Metazoa > Chordata > Mammalia > Dasyuromorphia > Dasyuridae > Antechinus > Antechinus flavipes. The sequence continues at coordinate 267,869,587 of NC_067399.1, forward strand.
CCTGGAAGGCAGATCTTAACTTTTTTAAAAAATGAGTAAAAAAGTAAAGAAGACTCTGATCATAGACAGCTTATATGGTAAAAGAGAAGAACAGATTTCACATACTGAGGAGACTAAAAGCAGATCAGCTCTAGATGAAGCTCCAAATGGTGATATAATTTGGTCCCCATCATACAAGGCTTTCCTGGAAGAAATTTTAAAGGATCTTAAAAGAGAGTTAGAAGAAAAATGGGGAAAGGAAATGAAAAATTTGCAAGAGGGTTTGGAAAAGGCAATACAGAAATTATCTAAAGAAAATTCACTACAAAATAGGATTAGTGAAATAAAACAGGCATATAACTCATTAAAAGATAAATTTGATAAAATGTTAAAAGAAAGCAACTTCCAGAAAAACAAAATTTGTGAAACAGAAAAAGGAAAAAACTTCTTAAAAAACAGAATTTGTGAAATGGAAAAAAATTTCATATTACAAAACAACTCATTTAAAGATTCAATTGGACAAATAGAAAAAGAAGTAAAAAATGTAAATGAAGAAAATAATTCACCCAATTTCAGATTTGAACAAATAGAAATGAATCACTCAATGAGACAACAAGAATCAGTCAAGCAAAACCAAAAAGATGAAAAATAGACAATTATAAAATACCTAATTGGGAAAAATGACTGACCTGGAAAATATATCTAGGAGAGACAATCTAAGGATTATTGGACTCCCTGAAATACATGATGAAAAAAGAGCCTAGACACTATCTTTTAGGAAATCATCAAAGACAACTGCCCAGATATCATAGAATCAGAAGGTAAAATGATAATTTTTTTAGATAATTTTTTTAGATAATTAATTTATTTAGATATTTAGATTTAATTTAGATAATTAATTTAGATAATTTTTAAAGAACTCACCAAACATCTCCTGAAAGAGACCCCAAAATTACATTACATTAAATTAAAATTAAAACTCCAAAGAATATCGTGGCTAAATTTCAAAACTATTATATCAAGGGAAAAAATATTACAAGCAGCCAGAAAAAAAAATCCAGATACCAAGGAGACACAATAAGGCTCACTCCGGAACTAGCAGCTTCCACTTTAAAGGATTGAAGGGCCTGGAATCTGATATTCGAAAAGTCCAAGGAACTTGGAATGCAGCCAATAACAAATTATCCTGCTAAACTGAGTGTTTTATTTCAGGGAAGAAAATGGATATTCAATGAAACTGGTGAATTCCATTTATTTTTGATGAAAAGACCAGAGATAAACAAAAAATTTGACTTCCAAATATAGAACTCAAGAGAAGCATATAAAGATAAAAAGGAAAAAAAAAAAAACCTCTTGAGAACTGTATTTCTGTTATGGGTATATTTAGAGTACATATATAATCTGATCTTACTGTTATAATATAAAAAAGTAACTAGAGATGGAAAGGGGATTGTAAAAGAAAAAAAGGGGGAAAGTGGTGATAAAATGAGGAAAATTACATTTCAGGAAGAGGCAAAGAAAACATAATTGAGGGAAAGAAGGAAGGGTAACAAATATTGCGTGAATTTTACTCTCATCAGATTTGGCCCAAAGAAAGAACATTGGATATATTTGGTTTCACCAAGAAACATCTCTCATCTTATAAAAATGTGAGAGAGGAAAAAGAGAAAAGGGAAGGGATAAGCCAAATAGAAGGGAAAAGAGAAAGAGTAAGGGAAAGGTATAAAAAAGGGGGAAGGTCTCTAAAGGGTGAGGACTGCTTGAGGGAAATAGTGCTCATAAGTAAAATACTGGGGAGGAAGGAAGGGGAAAAGGAAAGAGAAAAATATAATTTGAGGTTAATAAGATGGCAGGAAATACAGAATTAGTAGTTTTAACTGTAAATATGAATGAGGTGAATTCTCCCATAAAATGTAAGTGGATGGCAGACTGGATTAAAAGTCAGAATCCTACAATATGTTGTTCACAAGAAACACATTTAAAGCAAAGCAATACATACAGAGTAAAGATATAAGGTTAGAACACAATCTATTATGCTTCAGATGAAGTAAAAAAAAAACAAAAAAAAAACAGGGGTATCCATCCTAATCTCAGATCAAGCAAAAGGAAAAATTAGTCTAATTAAAAGAGATAAGAAAGGAAACTATATCTTGCTAATGGGTACAATAGGTAATGATGCAATATCAATATTAAACATATATGCATCAAGTGATGTAGCATCTAAATTGCTAAAGGAGAAGTTAATAGAGTTGCAAGAAGAAACAGAAAACAAAACTATAATAGTGGGAGAGCTCAACCTTGCTCTCTCAGAACTAGATAAATCAAACCACAAAATAGATAAGAGAGTAGTTAAAGAGGTAAATAGAATATTAGAAAAACTAGATATATAGTTCTTTGGAGAAAATTGAATCCAGACAGAAAAGTGTACACTTTCTTCTTGGCATATATATTAGGACATAAAGATTTCAAATTCAAATGCAGAAAGGCAGAAATAGTAAATGCATTTTTTCTCAGGTCACAATGCAATAAAAATTATATTCAATAAAGGGCCAGGGGAAAATAGACCAAAAAGAAATCGGGAACTAAATAATCTCATCCTAAACAATGAATAGATAAAACAACAAATCATAGATACAATCAATAATTTCATTCAAGAGAATGACAATGATGAGACAATGTACCAAAATTTGTGGGTTGCAGCCAAAGCAGTAATAAGGGGAAATTTTATATTTCTAGATGCTTACTGGTGTAAAATGGAGAAATAGAAGATCAAAAATTTGGGCTTGCAACTAAAAAAGTTAGAAAAAAAAACAAATTAAAAATCCCCAATCAAATACCAAACTTGAAATTCTAAAAATAAAAGGAGAGATCAATCAAACTGAAACTAAAAAAAAAAAAAAAAAAAAAAACTATTGAATTAATGAATAAAACTAAGAGTTGATTTTATGAAGAAAACAACAAAATCCTTTAGCTAATTTAATTAGAAAAAGGAAAGAGGAAAATCAAATTGTTAGTCTCAAAAATGAAAAGGGAGAACTATCCACCAATTAAGAGGAAACTAGAGCAATTGGGAGTTACTTTCCCCAACTTTATACCAATAAATTTGATAATCTAAGTGAAATGGAGGATTACCAAACAGTTAAAGAACAATTAACTCCAATACTATGTAAACTATTTGAAAAAATAGGGAATGAAGGACTCCTACTAAATTCCTTTTATGACACAGACATGGTACTGATACTTAAACCAGGTTGGACAAAAACAGAGAAAGAAAATTATAGATCAACCTCCCTATTGACTATTGATGCAAAAATCCTGAATAAAATATTAGCAAAGAGATTACAGATAATCATCCCTAGGATAATACACCAAAAACAAGTAGAATTTATACCAGAAATGCAGAGCTGGATCAATATTAGGAAAACCATTACCATAATTGAGTATATCAATAACCAAATTAATAAAAACCATATGATTACCTCAATAGATGCAGAAAAAGCATTTAATAAAATCCAACATCCATTCCTATTAAAAACACTAGTGAGTACAGGAATAAATGGACTTTTATTTAAAATAGTCAGTAGCATCTATTTAAAACCATCAGCAAGCATCATATGTAATGGGGATAAATTAGAACCATTCTCAATAATACCAGGGGTGAAACAAGGTTGCCCACTTTATCACCATTGCTATTCAATATTGTATTAGAAATGCTAGCCTTGGCAATAAAAGAAAAAAAAAAGAGATTAAAGGAATTAGAGTAGGTAATGAGGAAATCAAATTATTGCTCTTTGCAGATGATATGATGATATATTTAAAGAACCCCAGAGAATCAATTGAAAAGCTATTGAAAATAATCTACAACTTTAGAAAACTTGAAGTATACAAAATAAATCCACATAAATCATCAGCATTCTTATACATCACTAACAAAATCCAACAGAAAGAGATACAAAGAGAAATTCCATTTAAAATAACTTTTGATAATATAAAATATTTGGGAATTTATCTGCCAAGGGAAAGTCAGGAACTATATAAGCAAAACTATATAAGCAAAACTTTTCGCACAAATAAAGTCAGATCTAAACAATTGAAAAAATATCACGTGCTCATGGATAGGTTCAGTGAATATAATAAAGATGACAATTCTTCCTAAACTAATCTATTTATTTAGCACTATACCAATCAAATGCCCAACAAACTATTTTACTGAACTAGAAAAAACTAACAACAAAATTTATCTGGAAGAAAAAAAAGTCAAGAATTTCAAAGGAATTGATGAAGAAAAAAGCAAATGAAGATGGCCTAGCTGTACCAGATCTAAAACTGTATTATAAAGGAGTGGTCATCAAAATCATTTGGTGCTGGTTAAGAAATAGAGAAGTTAATCAGTGGAACAGATTTGAGGTTCACAGAACAAAATAGCCAAAGACTATAACAATCTAGTATTCAACAAACCCAAAGGCCCCAGCTTTTGGTACAGGAATTCATTATTTGACCAAACTCCTAGGAAAATTGTAAACTAGTTTGACAGAAAGTAGGCATAGACCCACACCTAACACCATATACCAAGATAAGGTTGAAATGGGTTCATGATCTAGACATAAAGAATGATATTAGAAATAAATTAGAAGAACATAGTATAGTTTACCTCTCAGATTTGTGGAGGAAGAAATTTGTAATCAAAGAAGGACTAGACACCAATATTGATCATAAAATATATAATTTTGTTTATATTAAGTTAAAATAACAAAATTAGAAGGAAAGCAATAAACTAGGAAAACATTTTTACATCAAAAGGACCTGATAGAAAGGCCTCCTTTCTAAAATATAAGGAAAATTGACTCAAATTTATAATAGTTCAAGTCATTCTCCAATTGGTAAGACCCTCCAGAAAGCTAACAAGAGCATTACAACAAATAATATTGTTCTGTAAGAAATGACCAGCAGGATGATTTCAGAAAGTCCTGGAGAGATTTACATGAACTGATGCTAAGTGAAATGAGTAGAAACAGGAGATCATTATACATGGCAACAATAAGACTATACAATGGATCAACATTGTTCTCTTCAACAATGAAATGATTCAAAATAATTCCAATTGTTCAGTGATGAAGAGAGCCACCTACACCCAGAGAGAACTGTAGGAACTGAGTGTAGGAACAACAAAACATTCTTACTCTCTGTTATTTGCTTGCATTGTGTTTTCTTTCTCAGTTTTTTTCCTCTTTCTTCTTGATCTGATCGTTCTTATGGATATATTATGCTAATATAATAAAATGACAATATCTAAATTAATTTACTTATTTGGTGAATATCAATAAAACTATCAAAGAATTACTTTTCAGAGCTTCAAAAATCATAATAAGCTTCATCTGGAGGAGGAATAATTTTTTATTTCATTTTATATGCATGGAGATTAAAAAAAACGTATTTCTAGGATTCAGAAGGTATGATGGTTTACTTGCGGATTCAGCTTAGTCAATTTACTTCTGTCTCAAATCATGTGTTTATGAAATTTGGATGTGCAATTTTCTTTTTTTTTTGATTCAATGATTTTAAGTTCTTTAATAGACTGACAAAGATAACAAAACAAAACTTCAGCAAAAATACCAAGGAAATCAATGAAAAAATGCGAAGGAAGGGCACCTCCCAACTCTACTACAAAGCTATAATCATCAAAATAATTTTTGCTGGAGAAGAAATGGAATCGTTGATCAATGGAACAGATTTGGTACATAATATGTAGAGGCTAATGAGCACAGGTTTACTAATACTTCAGGAGATGTGGCAGAATAGGCTCTTAAATATTATCTTAGTATAACTGTGAACTGAAAGCCATTCTGGAAAGCAATTTGTAAATAAGCATAAAAAGCTATTAAATTGGCATTGCTGTGTCAAAAAGTATATATGCATACAAAATATTTACAACAACCTTTTTTTTTCATGGCAAAGAATTGGAAACTGAGGGAATGTACAATAACTGAAGAATAATTGAATAAATTGTATAGGATTATAATTTTAGATATTTTAATAGATATAAATTCAGATATTTTAGAGTTATGAGAAATGATGGAGATTGTTTCAGGAAAAATAAAACTCAGAAAGCTCACATGAGCTTCATTTCATTACAAAATGAAGTAAGTAGAACTAGGCGATTCATAAATTGTTTACAATAATAGTAATATTGAAGGGCAGCCAGTTGATGTAATAGATAGAGCACCAGCCCTGAAGTCAGGAGGACCTGAGTTCAAATCTGGTCTCATACACTTAACACTTTCTGGCTGTGTGATCTGAGCAAGTCACTTAACCCCAATTGCCTCAGCAAAAAATAATAAATAATAGTAATATTACAAAGACTTGGCAACTCTGATCAACACAATGAATCACATTAGTTTCAAAAGACTCATCATGAAATATGCTAATTCTAAAGATAGAACTAGGAAATTCAGACTACATGTTTCTTCTCTTTCTTTTTTTTATTTTTCAGATCAATATACATAAATTTACATGTACGCAAATACATCTATGTATGTATATATACCCATATTTGTAATCTATTTTACTTATTCATTTTTGCTTTCTTAGTAAATGAAGGAGAGAGGGAGGTGAGGGAAAGATTCAAGAATGAAATTTTTTAAAACTCTTTAAGAAAGTTTCCAGAAAGTACATATGTAAATTAGCAAGATCAGAAGATGCTTGCCATAGTCAATTCAGAGTGAATATTAAGATGTGAATAACAGATAGATTAAGCTATATCCCAAAGTAAGACAATTTACAATGTCTAAAATTAGGAGTTATTTTCATGTTATTTTGGGGGGGGGGTAGAGTAGAGAATTCTTCTAGCTAGAAAATGTGTGTCCTAGCTATTTCCTTTTTCATGTTGTAATATACCAAACCATACATTGGTTCTATCTGCAGCTGGAAACAGCAGAGAAGAAATGGCAGCATAGGATAAAGCAAAGACACATGTTCAAGTCCCTGACACTAAACATTGTGACCCTTGCCAAGGCAGTCAAACTCTCTTGCCTCAACTTCTTCAGCTTTAAAAATAAGGCAGCTAGGATGTTTGATCCCAAAGGTCCCTTACCACTCCAAAATTCTAGAGTTATAGAATAGCAATTCTCTCCAATATTCATATAGAAGAATGCCTAAGGCATTTTTGTGACAGCCCCCACAAGCACCCAGGTGAGTATATTTCAGGTTTACCCATTAGAATTCAGCTTATCTCCCCAAAATTCTAAGATTCAAATAACCTCCAAGAAATTATAAAATATATAGTTGAATTTTAGGTGAGTTTTATATTACTCAGAATGTAGACTTTACTTAGGATATAATTTTAAAATAATTTAAGTTTCACAAAATATATGTATATTTACACCTGTCAGTCGACTTTTCTTGGTGAAATGTAAATGATTAAAAACAAACAGAGCTATAGTCATTAGCCCTGATTCTTCTGGAAGCCTTTGGTATTGAGGGTATATTTCTTTTTCTGAAGTCAATAGAATAGACATGCTGCATTACAGTTAGTGGAACAATGTATTTTTCTTAGATATAAATTAGAAGATACTGGTGTCTTGGACCATGCAACTATTAGTAAAACTACATACCAAATAAACTAAATTATTCACAACAAAGAAAATGACAGAATGAAGATTTTCTTGCTCTTGGACATGTCCTTATTACTTTCATAGTTACTTCAATGAAATGCAGTTGATAAAGGTTTAATTATAAATTGAGAAAAGAACTCCATTTATTACATGAGGTATACTATTATTTCAAAAGGAACAGAACTCAAACTGGCGTTGGTCATGAACATCTATAATATTTGTTTTTCATTACTTTTAGCTAATAATCTATTCCTTCCTTTGTAATCCACAGAAAATTATTGTTTCCCTTTGCTTATACTGACCCAAATATAATTCTTGTTCTTTCTGTCATCTATAAAATTGATTTAAAAAAAAAACTATAGTCATTGGCTAGAAACTAAAGAGCAGAAGTTGCAAAGACTAACTCATTTATACACCTTTCAGAAAGAGAAATTATGGGGCCCAGGCAAATTAATAGCACCAAAAAATGTTTACTCTTTAGACTAATTTATTTTGTTAAATTGGGACATTTCATAGTATGTGGTATGAATTAAGCAGAAATCATACCATATTTAAAGACCTTTGTCTCTTGGGAACTATGAAAACTAACTTCTAATTTTCCTTCCAGCTTATTAAGACACAGGTCTCTTCACAAAAGAGCTCAAGATACTTCCAGAGTTTGGACAAAAAAGACTTTCTCAATTTTCTGTAATGGCAACTAACATAAAGTATGAATTATGTTAACATGTGTTCCATTTGTACAAAACCAAACAGGTGGAGAGGTATGTGGGCAGGAGGGTGGAAAAAACCCCAAATTTTCCCCTTTCTGTTATACCCATAAGAGAGTAAAAAAGAAAATTAACACTAAAGTTAAATTCAGCAGTCATGAATACCAAAGCTCACATTCAATACTTTCTACTATCTCATATTCCATGGCTAATTATGCCATTGTCTTCCAGGAAGAGTAAAGTTGTAAAATATATAAATATCTTGTGAGATTCCCAAAAATCTGAGCCAAATATACCTAGCCTACTTTAACTATAGCCACTCAACTTTACAAACAAGTGTCAGGATTGATCATTTTCTATCTTTTCCATATCACCATTTTATTCCTTGTTATTAACATGTTGACCTTCCCACTAGAATGTGAGCTTCTTGAGCTTAGGAACTAGTTTTGCCTTTCTTTCATTCTTTAGTGGTTAACATAGTGCCTGGCACATAGTAAATGCTTAATAAATGATTTTTGATTGCCTTATTAACTGAACATGTTCCTAAATTAGGCTCCTGATGAATTCTCATCTTCAAATGCAAGTGATTTTATTTTATTAGGTGACCCTAGATAAAGTGAGAAGGGACCAAATCCTTTCTAGGTTTAACACTAGATCCTCTTTAGATTGTCTTCAAAGAAGGAACTCCCATATTCTCAATAGAGATGAGTTAAATCTACCCAAAAGGAGTATTATTTGCATTTGGATTCTCCTTTATCCAAAGTTACACAATTATTTGGCAGATCTTAGCAAAATTTCACCATTCTGTTCTATTCTCCTTCCTTTTCCCTTAACTCTTACAAACCTTATTCTTTGCTAAATCTTCCTATCAAAGGATCTAATAGGCTTATTCATAATATGATGAGAACGACTCAAGCTGAATAGAATGTAAGGTCTTTAAGAGTAGGAATTGTTTCATTCTTTTTATTTGTATTTTTAATAGCACAGTGCTTGGCATATAGTAAACGTTTAATAAATGCTTGTTAATTTATTAATTAATTTATTAAGACATAAGTGAATCTGTTACAGAAAATGTCTCAGCAAAGTATATCTTCTCATGGAACCCAGCAATTTGGAATAAACAAAGAGAAGGAAATTATATTGGTGGCATTTGAGGTACCAAAGAGTCATATGGATGATTTGTTTTGTAAAAGGATTTCTGATGCTTTTAAAATCATATCACATTGGTAGCCATTCACTCTGTTCACTGTTCACTGATCCTATATAAATACATACCTAACCAATTATGACAACTACTACAGGCCCATTCTTTTAAAGAAACAGTACCTTTAAGAGAAGTTTTTTGTTGAAAATATTTCCATACAAAATGAATGGATACCCATCAATTGGAGAATGGTTGAGTAAATTGTGGTATATGAATGTTATGGAATATTATTGTTCTGTAAGAAATGACCAGCAGGATGAATACAGAGAGGACTGGTGAGATTTACATGAATTGATGCTAAGTGAAATCATTATATACCTCAACAATGATGCTGTATGAGGATGTATTCTGATGGAAGTGGATTTCTTCGAGAAAGAGATCTTAGTTTCAATTGATCAAAGATGGACAGAAGCAGCTACACCCAAAGAAAGGACACTGGGAAATGACTATAAACTGCTTGCATTTTTGTTTTTCTTCCCAGGTTAGTTATACCTTCTGAATCCAATTCTCCCTGTGTAACAAGAGAACTGTTTGGTTCTGCACATATATATTGTATCTAGGATATACTGTAACCTATTTAACATGTATAGGACTGCTTGCCATCTGGGGGAGGGGAGGGAGGGAAGGAAGGGAAAAATTGGAACAGAAGAGAGTGCAAGGGATAATGTTGTTAAAAAATTATCCTGGCATGGGTTCTGTCAATAAAAAGTTATTTAAGAAAAATAAAATAAAATAAATGGGAAAAAAAGAAAATATTTCCATACAATGTACTGTTATGATTCTTTTTAAAATTACAAAGGAAAAAATGGAAATGAAATAGTATTTAAAATTTCTCTCCAAGAGAATAACAATTGAGATTCATCCCAGAATCTAGCAAATGTTATAAATATCGACTAAGAATTTTTTAAAGCACTAAGCCTTTGGCTGCACAGAGAAATCAAAACTCTTCATTATGAATATCATAAATCTGCTCAATGAAGGAATTTTCATCTGTTTGTATACCTTGTTTTTAAGATGTCTGACCTTCAGTCTAAACTTTTGCTTTTAAATTCTGCATTATGCTGATCTTTTAAGGAGACTGTAAGTTTGAAACTTCTCACCATTATATGTCAAATGTCAATCAGGAGCTAGTCAGTATACAAACATTTATTATATGTTGATTATGAGCCAGGCACCAATGCTAAGCACTGAAGAAACAAGCATGAAGAATATCAATTCCAAGTGAGTAGTTTGAAACTTCTCATAGATATATTCCAAATGCCATTTTGTAGTCAGTAAGTCAACAAATATTTGTTAAATGCTTCCTATGTGCCAGGCACTGTGCTAAGCTCTGGAAATACAAATATAAGCATAAAGAAACAGTCTCTGGCAATATAATAAGGAAAGACAACACATAAAAGGAAGCTGAAAATAGGAGGAGGATACAAAGGCATTAGAATGAAAAAAGTCTTGAATATACAACCTAGAGGGAACTTTCAGATGGCTAGTCTGGGCACCCTTCTTAAACAGAGGTTCTAGAAGGAGTTAACCAATAAGAAGGAGAGGCTTCAGGAATTGGGGATCCTTCCAGTGTATGAATTCCAGGAATGGAATGAACTTCCAAGATCAAGAGAGTTTGAGGCAGGATAGAAAAATCCCAGGATGCTAAGAAATAGAGTGGTTGACAGGAGATCATTATATACCTCAACAATGATACTGTTTGAGGATGTATTCTGATGGAAGTGGATCTCTTTGATAAAGAGAGCTATTTCAGTTTCAATTGATCAAAGATGGGCAGAAGCAGCTACACCCAAAGAAAGAACACTGGGAGATGAATATAAACTGCTTGCATTTTTGTTTTTCCTCCCAGATTATTTATACCTTCTGAATTCAATTCTCCCTGTGCAACAAGAAAACTGTTCGGTTCTGCACACACATATTGTATCCAGGATATACTGTAACTTATTCAACATGTAAAGGATTGCTTGCCATCTAGGGGAGGGAGTGGAGGGAGAGAGGGGAAAAATAGGAACAGAAGTGAATGCAAGGGATAATGCTGTAAAAAATTACCCTGGCATGAGTTCTATCAATAAAAAGTCATTAAAAAAAAATCGAGTGGTTGATCAGTGGAATAGGTTAGGTACACAAGACATAATACTCAATAATTATAGTAATCTAGTGTTTGATAAATTGAAAACCTCCCTGGGGGGGAGGGAGGAGAGTAGAGCCAAGATGGTAGAGGGGACACACATTTCTTTCTGACCTTCTCCCACAACCCTCAGACTAATTAGCAAATCCAGCCTCTGAATTAGTTCTGGACTGCCAGAAGCCACAAATATTGGGAGTACAGCAAATAACCAGCAGAAGATAATTTCAAAGATTGTCAGAAAAGGTCTGTTTTAATTAGGAACAGAGAGAGGGAGGACAAGTGCAAGCAGGCTGAGCACAGATGCTGGGGAGCTCAGATAGCACAGAGTTATGGGGTGATGTGCAATGCAGAATCTACAACAGTGTTGACTACTCTGCCCTGGTTGCAAGCCAGTAGATCAGTGGAGATGTTAGAAAACATCCAACACAAACACAAACAGTAAATAGTGAATCCCTGAAATGCCAGAATCTCAGGGGACCTGGCCACACCCACCCAGATCCTAAAGTCAGTAAATACTGACTCAGTGCAGCCAGCACTGATCCAGCATAGCTAATGTTGCTTATAGAGAAAGCTTGGACAACCCCCTTGCCCTAAAAACAGATCTCAACTTTTTTTTAAAAAAAATTAATAAAAAAGCAAAAAGAATTCTGACCATAGATAATTTTTATGGTGAAAGAGAAGAACAGATTTCAAATCTTGAGGTCACTAAAAGCAGATCATCTCCAGATAAAGCCCCAAAGGGTGATATAAATTGGTCCCCATCACACAAAGCTCCCTTAGAAGAAATTAAAAAGGCTCTCAAATAAGAGCTAGAAGAAAAATGAGGAAAGGAAAGGAAAAATTTCCAAGAGAGTTTGGAAAAGGCAACACAAAATAGACTTAATGAACTGCAAAAAACATATAACTCATCAAAAGATAGATTTGAAAAAATGAAAAAAAGAAAGCAATTTCCAGAAAAAGAATTTGTGAAATACAAAAAGAAAATAATTCTTTAATAGACAAAATTTGTGAAATGGAAAGAAAAACCCCATAGAACAAAACAACTCATTTAAAAGTTCAATTGGAAAATACAAAACAAAGTAAAAAAGTAAATGAAGAAAATAATCCACTGAAAATTAGAACTGAACAAAGGGAAATAAATGACTTAATGAGACAACAAGAATCAGTCAATCAAAACCAAAAAAAAAAAAAGAAAAAAAAAAGAAAAAAAAGAAAAAATAGAAAATTGTAAAATACCTAATTGGGAAAGTGACCAGACTGAAAAATAATTCTAGAAGAGATAATCTAAGGATTATTGGACTCCCTGAAATACATGGTGAAAAAAAAACCCTAGACATTATCTTTCAGGAAATCATCAAACAGAACTGCCTAGATGTCATAGAATCAGAAGGTAAAATAGTCATTGAAAGAATTCACTGAACACTTTCTGAAAGAGACCCCAAAATTAAAACTCCAAGAAATATTGTGGGTAAATTTCAAAACTATCACACTAAGGACAAAATAGTATAAGCAGCCAGAAAAAAAAAAAAAAAACAATTCAAATACTGAGGAGGCACAATAAGGATTATCCAGGATCTAGCATCTTCCACCTTAAAGGATCTATGGGCCTGGAAGCTGATATTCCAAAAAGCAAAGGAACTTGGAATGTAGCCAAGAATAAATTACCCCACTAAAGTGAGCATTTTCTTTTAGGAAAGAAGATAGATGAACATTCAGTGAAATAGGTGAATTCCATTTATTTCTGATGAAAAGACCAGAACTAAACAAAAAAAATTGAATACAAAATATAGACCTCAAAAAAGAAACATAAAAAGGTAAAAAAAATTCTTGAAAACTGTATTTCTGTTATGGGTATACATAAAGAGTTCATGTATAATTTGATTTTACTGTTATGATATAAAAAAAGAAACTAGAGGTGGAAAGGAGATTATACTGGAAAAAGTGGAGGTAAAATGAGGGAAATTACATCCCAGGAGGAGGCAAAGAAAACCTATTATAACTGAGGGAAAGAAGGGAGGGGGATGAACATTGTATGAATCTTACTCTCATCATATTTGTCTCAAAAGAGAAAATGTTAGACATATTTTGTTTCACCAAGAAACTTCTCTCACTTTATAGAAAAGTGAGATGGGAAAAGGGAAAAGGGAAGGGGCAAGTTGAATAGAAGGGAAAACAAACAATATAGAAAAGATATAAGAAAGAGGGAGGGGCTCTAAAGGGAGAGGACTGTTTGAGGGAGGTGGTCATCAAAAGCAAAATACTGAGGAGAAGGGAAAGGGGAAAGGGAAAGAGAAAAATATAATTTGGGGTTAATAAGATGGCAGAAAATACAGAATTATTAGTTTTAAATGTAAATGTGCATGTGGTGAAGTCTCCCATAAAGCAGAAGCAGATAGCAGACTGGATTAAAAGTCAGAATCCTACAGTATGTTGTTTACAAGAAATACATTGAAAGTAGAGCAATACATACAGAGTAAAAGTAAAAGGCTAGAGCACAATCTATTATGCTTCAGATGAAGTTAAAAAAAAAAAAAAGCAGGGGTAGCCATCCTGATCTCAGATGAAGGAAAAGCAAAAATTGATCTAATTAAAAGAGATATGGAAGGAAATTATATCTTGCTAACGGGTAAAATCGATAATGAAGCAATATCAATATTAAACATCTATGCACCAAGTGGTATAGCATCTAAATTCCTAAAGAAGAAGTTAAGATAGATGCAAAAAGAAATAGACAGCAAAATTATAATAGTGGGGGACCTCAACCTTGCTCTCTCAGAACTAGATAAATCATACCACAAAATAAATAAGAAAGAAGTTAAAGAGGCAAATATGATATTAGAAAAGTTAGATATGATAGATCTTTGGAGAAAATTGAATGGAGGCAAAAAGGAGTATACTTTCTTCTTGGCAGTTCATGAAACCATTCAAAAACTGACCATATATTGGAAATAAAGACCTCAAAATCAAATGCAGAAAGGCAGAAATAGTAAATGCATTTTTTTTCAGATCACAATGCAGTAAAAATTACATTCAATAAAAGGCCAGGAGAAATTAGACCAAAAATTAACTGGAAACTAAATAATCCCAAACAATGAATGGGTGAAACAGCAAATCATAGACACAATTAATAATTTCATCCAAGAGAATGACAATAATGAGACCACATACCAAAATTTGTGGGATGCACCCAAAGCAGTAGTAAGGGAAAATTTTGAATCTCTAGATACTTAGTTGTATAAAATGGAGAAAGAAAAGATCAGTGAATTGAGCTTACAAGTAAAGAAGCTAAAAAAAAAAAAAAAAAAAAAGAACAAATTAAAAATCTCCAATCAAACACCAAACTTGAAAGTCTAAAAATAAGAGGAGAGATAAATAAAATTGAAAGCAAAAAAAAAAAAAAAAAAAAACCAAAAAAAAAACCTAACAAATAAAACTAAGAGTTGGTTTTATGAAAAAACAACAAAATAAACTTTTAGTTAATTTGATTAGAAAAAGGAAAGAGGAAAGTCAAATCATTAGTCTCAAAAATGAAAAGAAAGAACTTTCCACCAATGAAGAGGAAATTAGAGCAATAATTATGAGTTATTTTGCCCAACTTTATGCCAATAAACTTGATAACCTAAGTGAAATGGAAAGAATACCTACAAAAATATAGATTGCCCAGATTAATAGAAGAGGAAATAAATTACTTAAATAGTCACATTTTAGAAAAAGAAATAGAACAAGCTATTAATCAACTCCCTAAGAAAAAATCCCCAGTAACAGATGGATTTACATGTGAATTCTACCAAACATTTAAAGAACAGTTGACTCCAATACTATATAAATTATTTGAAAAAATAGAGAACGAAGGGCTCCTACCAAATTTCTTTTATGACACAGACATGGTTCTGATAACCTAGTAGGACAAAAACAGAGAAAGAAAATTATAGATCAATCTTCCTAATGAATGTTGATGCATAAATCTAAAATACAATATTAGCAAAGAGTTAACAGAAAATCAACCCCAGGATAATACACCATAACTGAGTAAGATTTATACCAGGAATATACAACTGGTTCAATATTAGGAAAACTATTAGCATAATTGAGTATATCAATAACCAAAGTAACAAAACCCATATGATTATTTCAAAAGATACAGAAAAGGCATTTAATAAAATCCAACACCCATTCCTATTAAAAACACTAGTGAGTATTGGAATAAATAGACTTTTACTTAAAATAGTCTATAGTATCTATTTAAAACCATCAGCAAGCATCATATATAATGGGGATAAATTAGAACCATTCCCAATAACATCAGAGGTGAAACAAAATTGCCCATTATTGCTATGCAATATTGTATTAGTAATTCTAGCCTTGGCAATAAGAGAAGAAAAAAGAGATTAAAGGAATTAGAGTAAGTCATGAGGAAACCAAATTATCACTCTTTGCAGATGATATGCAGGTATACTTAGAGAACCCCAGAGAATCAACTAAAAAGCTATTAAAAATAATTTACAATGTTAGCAAAGTTGCAGGATACAAAATAAATCCACATAAATCATCAGCATTCTTATACATCACTAACAAAATCCAACAGCAAGAAAATTCCATTTAAAATAACCTTTGATAATATAAAACATTTGGGAATTTATCTGCCAAGGCAAAGTCAGGAACTATATAAGCAAAACTATATAAGCAAAACTTTCCACACAAATAGTCAGATCTAAGCAATTGGAAAAATATCAAATGCTCATGGATAGGTCCAGCGAATATAATAAAGATGACAATTCTCCCTAAACTAATCTATTTATTTAGTGCTATACCAATCAAATGCCCAAGAAACTATTTTACTGAACTAGAAAAACTAAGAACAAAATTCATCTGGAAGAAAAAAGATCAAGAATTTCAAAAGAATTAATGAAGAGAAATGCAAATGAAGATGGCCTAGCTATACCATATCTAAAACTGTATTATAAAGCAGCAGTCATCAAAATCATTTGGTACTGGTTAAGACATAGAGAAGTTGATCAGTGGAATAGATTAGATTCACAGAACAAAATAATCAATGACTATAATAATCTAGTATTCAACAAACCCAAAGGCCCCAGCTTTTGGGATAAGAATTCATCATTTGACCAAAACTACTGGGAAAATTAGAAATTAGTATGGCAGAAAGTAGGCATAGACCTACACCTAACACCATATACCAAGATAAGGTTGAAATGGGTTCATGATCTAGACATAAAGAATGATATTATAAACAAATTAGAAGAACATCGGATAGTCTACCTCTCAGATTTGTAGAGGAGGAAGGAATTTGTAACCAAAGAAGGACTAGAGACCATTATTGATTATAAAATATATAATTTTGATTATATTAAATTAAAATGCTTTTGTACAAACAAAACTAAGGTAGATGAGTTTAGAAGGGAAGCAGTAAACTGGGAAAACATTTTTACATCCAAAGGATCTGATACAAAGGCCTTCTTTCTAGAATATATAGAGAATTGACTCAAATTTATAATAGTTCAAGCCATTCTCCAATTGATAAATGGTCAAAAAATATGAACAATTTTCAGATGAAGAAACTGAAACTATTTATGACCACATTAAAAGGTGCTCCAAATCACTATTGATCAGAGAAATGCAAATTAAGACATCTCTGAGATACCACTACACATCTCTCAGACTGGCTAAGATGACAGGAAAAGATAATGATGAATGTTGGAAGAGATGTGGGAAAATTGGGACACTGATACATTGTTGGTGGAACTGTGAATGGATCCAAATATTCTGTAGAACAGTTTGGAACTATGTTCAAAAAGTTATCAAACTGTGCATACCCTTTGACCTAACAGTGTTATTACTATTTTCCCAAAGAGATCTTAAAGGAGGGACAGGTAGCCACATATGCAAAAATATTTGTAGCAGTACTCTTTGTAGTGGCAAGAAACTGAAAACTGAGTGAATGCCCATTAATTGGAGAATGACTAAATAAATTATGGAATGTTATGGAATAAGGCCTTTACCAGAACCTTTGAATGTAAAAATGATTTCTCAGTTTATTGCTTCAAAGTTGTATTTTCTTAACAGCAATAAGTCTTCTGATGATGTTACAGAACTGTGAGTCATGAAAAATAATAGGATCCAAAAAATTAGAATTCTGAGTCAACCAATAGGCAAAGGTGAGGTATATGACAGGCATCAGTAAATTGAGAAATTTTTTATGCAAAACATTTCCATAAAAGTTATGTTGTGACAGCAAATGTAGATCATCCTGCAAAAAACATAAGGTTAAAAAATAAGTATACTTCAATCTATCCAGGTATTCAGATACAAGTCAATTTTCTATAGGTTTAGATAGCATTTTTCATCATAAGTCTTTCAGAAATATGTTGGATCTTTGTATTGTGGAGAATAGCAGTCATTCATAGCTGATCATCTCACAACATTGCTATTACTTTGTACACAGTAATTTTCATTTTGCACGAGCTCATAGAGGATTTTCTAGGTTTTTCTGAGAGCATTCTGCTCATCATTTCTTATAGCACAATTCCATTACACACCACAATTTATTCAGCCATTCCCCAATTGATGGGCATCCCCTCAATTTCCAATTCATTACCCTGAGAAAAGAGCTGCTATTTTTTTTTTATCAAATAGATCCTTTTTTAAAAATTTCTTTTGGGATTTATAAATAGTAGTGGTATTGTTAGGTTAAAGGTTAGATATGATTTTATAGCCCTTTGGCATACCCATTTACAGAGTGGTTGAATCACAAACTGAGAAATCTTAATAATAAGGAAATATGCAAAAATAGGATGCTATTAGAGAAATGTATGACTAGAAAATGAAGAGGCCCCATCATATAACAGGAAGAAATTCTAACTATGTGTTGCATCTTAAAGATGAAGAAGTCAAGAACTTTGAAGTTAATTGCATAGGTCACAAAGATATAAGCATCAGTCAGTCAGTCCACAAGCATTTATTAATCACATAGTGTCAGATACCATATTAAACTCTCAAGATTCAAGGAAATGCAGTTATATTCCTTGCTCTCAAGGAGATCCCATTAATAGGGAAGATAAACTGTGGAAGAAATATATAGAGTTGATGGGAAGCAATCTTACAGATAAAAATACCAGAAGATGGTATTTGAGTTTAGTCCTATAGGAAGCTAGGGAAACTAAAAGGCAGAAGAAGAGGGAAAGCATTCAAAGCATGAGGGTAAAGCCAGCACAGAGTCTTGGACAGAGGTGATAAGAGTATCCAATGCAAGGAACAGAAAGTAAAATTGGGTAGCCAGATTGAAGTATGTGTGGAACCTGGCAACCTAGGAAGGGACTGCTTAGAAATGGCTTTAAATGTCAAACAGTAAACTTTATATTTTTCATCACTGGAGTTTATTGAATAAGGAGATGATATGGGCAAGTCATTCTAACATTTTGACATCTGAGTGAAGGCAGGGACTGGAATAGTGGGAAGTGACTTGAATCATAATAAACAATTAAATAACAATTAAAAAGCCATTGCAATATAGTCAAAACCAAAACAAAGATCTACTGATCACTCAAAGTTTTCTTCTGTGCTACCATATTGCTTTAGCTGTACTAAATATTGTAATCATGCTACTCTCTGGGAATAAAGCTATAAATACATTGGGAAGAATCTTAGACCAGAGAACTGGATCCTATCTTCAACTCTCAGTTTCTTCATCTATAAAATAGAAAGTAGATGCAGTGACTTTTCCAAGGTCAGCCTATTAATTGTGTGCAGAAGCAAGATTTGAATATTGGGACTCTGCCTCCAACTCCAATAATTTTTCCTCTGTACTATACCACTGATTACCTGTATGTCTTGACAATACTTTCTTTTTCACAAGGCAAGCAGTTTGGACAATGGTGATACTAAAGCTCTTTCACAGCTTTAATCTATGCTATTAATCTATGCTTCAAGATCCTATAATCTTATAAAATAAAATTAATGTCATAAATTACTGCTGCTAGGGAACATAATTTTTGTATCAAATCCGAACTCACCACTTTTTAGAAAATGGCATTTTACATTTTTGGTGTTTTTTTGTTTTGTTTTGTCAAATGAATCTATACAAAAGAACTCTTCCCCATTCCCTGAAGCCCTTGCTCCTTATAGATTGTAGATTGTCCCTCATCAGAAAAAAAAAAAAGATTTTAGTTTGCCTACAACTTTAAACACAAATCCTTGCTGTTTCACATAGTAAGTACTGTCAAAAGAGATGATTAGAGAGTTACTATTGGAAAATGATTACTTGTTTCTGAAAAGGGTTGGGATGAGAATCGTGGGCCATCAAAGGCCAAACACAAGGAGAAAGAACAAAGCTGATTTTGAGATATTAGCCCTTTTCTGTTTCCAGCACAGTACTTTAGCTTATCTGGATTCTGGCCATTGCAGAGAGCAAAAGAAAGCTGCAGAAACAATTTCATTCCAAGAACAAGAATAAAAGTTCATGCTGATCACATTTGGCTGTCCAGATGTGATGTATTCTTCTGTGTTCTGTTTTTGGTTTTTGGTTTTGGTTTTGGTTTTTGCTTTCTCATCCCTCACAGTCTTTATGTAGGAGTCATCTCTTGTATATGGTTCTTGTGATAAGACCCAATTACTGGATAAAGATTTCACCACTTTTTGAGTCTAAATGACGTATGGAACAACTACTCCTCAAAGGAAGAAGCCAGGGCAAGGGGAGAGGCCCCAGCTGGGAAAGATCAGCTACACTCAACAGGACCTCTCCCATATATATAAACAGATTAGACATATGGGAAGAGGGTGTAGAAATAAAATACTGAGGTCTCTGAGGGTCATTATAATCTTGGGCCTAATCAGTATGCATGACCAGAGGTCACAAGCCCATGGAACCACAGGTTCCAGTTCATTTGCTGAAAATCATTGCTTGCTCCTGAAAGAGTAGACTTTCAATTTCCCATATGAAACAATCAAGTGCTCTAGATGTATAGCACTGGCTTGGGAATTCATTGTTGGAATTTAGCCCTGGTTTGGCAATGATGTGACCTCAGAAAGTCTTTATCTATAAAATGAAGGCTGTATAAGAATTCTTCCATATTTGTCTTTTGTATAGGAAGGAAGGAAGGAAGGACGGAAGGAAGGAAGGAAGGAAGGAAGGAAGGAAGGAAGGAAGGAAGGAAGGAAGGAAGGAAGGAAGGAAGAGAGGGAGGGAAGGAGGAAGGAAGGAAGAACAAAAATAGAAAGAAAGAGAAAAAGAAAGAAAGAAGAGATAAGACGGAGGGAGGAAGGGAGAATGGACGGAAAGGAAAGGGGAAGGAAGGAAAGGGGAGGAAATATCTATACAATAAGTATACATAAGGGTATATGAAGGACAGTAACATGCATAGGGAACTCCATGATTAAATTTTCTAATACATTTGTTCTCTTTTGAGAACTATCTCCTCTTAAGAACATGCTCTTCTCTTGTGGATTTTGAATTTATTATGTTATCAAATCTGAATCCCACTTACATTCCCAATAGAAAATGTCTAGGATACTGAACTGAATTGAATTGTATAGGATATTAAAAAAGATATATACATTTTTAAATATTTCCCACCTACACCCAAAAAATTGCATCCTGTTTATGGGCAGAAACATTTAAGAATATAATGTCTGTCAAGTCATCCTGCATTTGCAACTAAACTATAAAAGGAAACTAATGCCTTCAGCAACTGATTGTGGCTTTTTAACTACTACTTCCCTTGTATAATGCTACAATAAGAAAAATCCAAATGAGGTATCAGCACTTTGCTAGAGATTGTGGGGAAAAAGTTTCTCTGGTTGTCTTTTACATCCAAGCTACCTGTCACAGAAGTATTTGGTCCCTTCAGGCAAAGCCTGCATTTTATTCATCTTTGTACCCTCCTTGCTAAGAAAAAGAAATATTTTGATTTGACAAAGATTCAATTACTTGCTGTAATTGTTTTAAACAATGAGAATATAAAAATAAAATTTTTGTTTTCAATAAGCTTACAATCAACTTTCTACTCTTTGAAACTGTTAATCACTTAAGAGTTTTGAGTACAACTAGTGAGGAAACTCCCTCCCTCGATGCATATTAACAAGTTGAGCACCTTATCTTCTTAGAAAGTTGCCTGAGTACTGTAAGAAATGATGAAGGAGGTACTTTCAGAAAAACCTGGGAAGACATATGAATTGATAAAAAGTACAGTTAGCAGAATCAGAACATTGTACACAATAACAGCAATATTATAATGAAATATTACATGGCTCATTATAATGAAATATTACAATATTGCTGTTACAACTGTGACAGCCTTAGGTACTTTAGGTACTATAAAAATATGTTGTGATCCACATTAAGTCCCTATAGTCCTCTTTCTAAATGCAGATGGCTCTCTTCATCACAAGTCTATTGGAATTGGCCTGAATAACCTTATTGTTGAAAAGAACCATATCCATCATAGTTGATCATCACATAATCTTGTATAACATTTCTCTTAGTTCTACTCACTTCACTTAGCATCAGTTCATGTATCTCTCTCCAGGCCTTTCTGAAATCATCCTGCTGATCATTTCTTATAGAATGATTAGTCCATAATATTCATATACCATAACTTATTCAGCCATTTCCCAACTGATGGGCATCTACTCAGTTTCCAATTCCTTGTCTCTGCAAAAGGGCTACTACAAATATTGTTGCACATGTGGGTCCTTTTCCAGTTTATATGATTTCTTTGGCATACAGACCCAGTAAAGATACAGTTGGACCAAAGAGCATGCACAGTTTCATATCCCTTTGGGCATAGTTTCAAATTGCTCTCCAGAATGGTTGGATGAGTTCACAACTCCACCAACAATGGTCCCAGTTTTCCCATATCTCCCTCAACATTTACCATCTTTTCTTGTCATCTTAGCCAATCTGAGAAGTGTATAATGGTACCTCAGAGTTCTTAGTTTCCATTTCTCTGGTCAATAGGGATTTAAAGCATTTTTTCATGACTAGAAATGGTTTTAATTTCTTCATCTGAAAATTGTCTTTTCCTATCCTTTGACTATTTATCAATTGGAGAATGGCTTGTATTCTTATAAATTTGAGTCAATTCTCTATAATTTTAGAAATGAGGCCTTTATCAGAATCCATGGATGTAAAAGGTTTTTTTCCCAATTTTCTGCTTCCTTGAACTTTTCAATTTAATATAATCAAAATTATCTATTTTGTGATCAATAATGATCTCTAGGTCTTCTTTGGCCATAAATTCCTTCCTTCTCCACAGGTCTGAAAGGTAGATAATCCCTTGTTCTCCTAATTTGCTTATAGTATCATCCTTTATGCTAACTCATAAACCCATTTCTACCTTATCTTGGTATAGGGTATTAGGTGTTGGTCAATGACTACTTTCTGCCATACTATTTTACAATTTTCCCAGCAATTTTTGTTAAATAGCGAGTTCTTAAGCCAGAAGCTGGAGTGTTTGGGTTTATCAAACACTAGATTACTATAGTCATTAACTATCATGTCATGCAAAAATCTATTCTACTGATTAGTTACTCTATTTTTTAGCCAGTACAAAATGGTTTTGACAACTGCTGCTTCATAATATAGTTTTAGATCTGGTACAACTAGGCCATCTTCATTTGAATTTTTTTCATCAGTTCCATGAAATTCTTAACCTTTTCTTCTCCTCCTCCTCCTCCTCCTCCTCCTCCTCCTCCTCCTCCTCCTCCTCCTCCTCTTCCTCCTCCTCCTCCTCCTCCTCCTTCTTCTTCTTCTTCTTCCCTGAGGTAATTGGGATTAAGTGGCTTGTCCAGGGTCACACAGCCAGGAAGTGTTAGGTGTCTGAGATCAAATTTGAACTCAGATCTTATTGACTTCAGAGCTAGTGCTCTATCACTGTGTCACCTAGCTGCCCCTCTTCTTATTTTTTCTAGCTCTGTAAAGAAGTTTATTGGCAGTTTGATTGATAAGGCAATGAATAAGTAGATTGATTTAGATAGAATTGTCTTTTATTATATTATTTTGGCTTAACTATGAATACTAGATATTCTTCCAATTGTTTAGATCTGACTTTATTTGTGTAAAAAGTGTTTTGTAATTGCATTTTTATACAATCCTGACTTTGCCTTGGCAGCAGACTGATATATTTTATATTGTGGACACTTATTTCAAATGAAATTTCTCTATAATGCTTGCTGCTGGACTTCGTTGGTAACATATAGAAATGCTGATGATTTATGTGGATTTATTTTGTATTCTACAACTTTGCTGAAATTGTTAATTGTTTCTAGTAGTTTTTTAGTTGATTCCCTAGGATTCTCTAAGCATACCATGAGAAGATTGCTTTTAGGAATGTATGGAGATAAAAGAAGAAAGTTGCTTAAGATATGTTTGTTGAAGTAAACTAAATTGGCCTGGTGTCTTAATATAAAGAAAGTTCATTGGCAAGTTAGAGGCACAGTGTATAGAGCAGTGCTCTGAAGTCAGGAGGAGCTGAATTCAAATTTGACCTCAGACACAACACTTCCTAGCTATATAACCCTGGGCAAGGCACTTAACCCCAATTGCCTGTCAAAAGAAATAATAAAATAAAGTTCTTTACATTTGCAAAGTAGATATTCCATTAATGTTTGCTTCTGGCTAAGAGGAGAACAAGGCATTCATTCAACAAAGCATTATTATTTCTCTTTCTCTTAGAGAAAGTGAATATGCTTTCTATTCATATTTGTAAGCCATTGTTCAAAAAGGCCACAGTCCATAAGGTTTTTTTTTTTTAATTCTTAATTAAGTGTTTAATTATCAACTTCCAGCCCTTTAGTGAAGTCCTTCGACACAATTGAGGAAATAAAAGAATAGAGCAAAACTTCTTAAATATTTCAGATGTTGCCTAAGGGCTACTTATTTCAATCAAAACAATATAAGTCAAGCTTCCAAGTATTTCCAAAGATTTTGCCTTGGAATCTCTGGGAATCACAAGTGCCTTTGGACACAATTTTGAGAGTAAACGTTATGTTAGAATCCATATCCAATTTTATTTTCTTTACAAATCCAAGATCCTAAAAAAAAGACCAGAATCAGAACTAGAGGGAACTTTACTATATCTGTGTAGTAGAGCAAAAAGAACTAATATTTCAAATGATCTGTTTAGTCATATTTCATCTTTGTCCCAAACTATCTCTGTGATCTCTGGGATCCCTTTGATCTCTAGATCTATGAGCCTGTTTATTTAGTTCAGCCTCCACATTAAAAAGTTGTTGTCTCCATTTTGCAGAGGTTCAATAAAGAGAAAGTTTCCTGCCTAAGTTCTTATAGCTAGTAAATGAGAGAGATCTCACTTTGTTCAGTACACAACATAATATTGATCCACTTTCCTATACTGAGAAATTTCATAATTTGCTGTTAGGAATGATTTTTGAAAATACTGTTTCAGCATGCAAATTTCCCATATGGTTTAATTGCAAATGCATTCAGCTAAGAACAGTTCATCTGCTAAGAATATGATCCACATATTATTCATTAATGCCTCATATTGGAAAATAGTTTTAAATTCTAACCATTTAGCAATTTTGTTTGTATAGAAATACTAGAAAGTTTAAGATACTTGATGCACTAAAGAAAATACTCGAAAATTTTCACTTCATGTCTTAGGTGTTATTACAAATTACAAGATTACAAAGGGAGAGAATCATAAAATTAGAAATTAAAGGGACTAGATTAATTAATCCAAACATTCCATTTAATAGATGTAGAAATGGAGACATAAAGAGATGAAATGGTTTGTACTGTATAATAAAGACTAGAAAAAGTTTGGAGATCAAGGTTTGAATTCCGGTTATGTCACTTTCAGGATTGAGTGATTTATCCTAAGAAGGATGGCCAAACTTGTAACATACCAACTTATTAGATAGTGTTTCATAGGCCAGGAGGCTGATATACTGTGTTGATATTTTAGACACCAATGAAAGAGATAGGTTAACATTTAATAACCTTATTATTTGGAATCATATGGGAAGTTGCTATGTTATCTGTGACTATATGAGACCAAAGTCTACATGTATTTTTATATTGTCACTTAAAAATACAAAAAATGAATATTTTCGCATGTTCTTATCACCTATGACTCCCTTTCATTCAGCTTTGCTCAACAAATATTTATTAAATTTCTGCTATGCAAGATAATGTGTTAGGTGCTAGGATATAGACAAAAATGAAACAAGGATCTTATTTTCAAAGAAATTATGCTCTACTGAATTTACATTCATGTATTCTATGAATGACTTAATGAAGGGCACTGATTTCCATTCTCAGTTTACCACATTCCCATCCCATACTCTCTGCTATGAACTTTCACTTATGTTATCCTAAGTTTCTGTTCATCTGGTCATCACAAAACCTTGTCATCCTTAATAACTCTTAGATGTCATATAGTCTAACTTCTTAATTTTTCAGTTCAGATACTGAGAGGTTACATGATTTCCTCAAAGTTTGTATACACAGTCAGTAGCAGAGCCAGTCTTTGAAATCAAGTCCTCTTGAATTCCAATACACAGTACTTATTTCCTTACTGGAAGTGAATTGGGTATGAGAATGAATTGAATTTAAGTAATATAGAGTTACTTGAAATCATCAGTTTCATTGACTTTCAGAACCATCAAAGTCCAGTGACAAGACAAAAGTTTTCAAGTTCTAGCCAAGATCCAAGCACTACACAGTGCTTACTTCCCCCATTTTCATGGCCCTTAGAACAAATTGTTCTCATCTGCCCATGCTATTTGGAGAAATCTTCACATGATTGGATTAAATATGTTAACTCACCCATGAGTTTGGAGTCTGTCAGTTTCTCCCAAACTGATTTAGCTCATCTGATAGATTTTGGTGGGATGTGGCTACTGTGCATGCTGGGTGGACACCAAAGGTGGATATGCAGCCCTGAAAAGGGCTAGGCAAATCCTCAAACCAGAGAATGTAATCCTCCCTATTTGAGAGATTGGAAAGGGGGAAGGTTCCTTTTATATCCTCTATACCTAGAACAGCCATTTCATAATTTCTTCCACAGCTACAATCTTCTGGATTTCATAATGCCACTGTCCCCAACCCCCACTTTTCAGTTCCATTTTTATATGTTGTCTCCCCCATTAGATTGTGAGCTCCTTGAGAGACTATTGTTCTTTGCATCACCAACATTTAGCACAGTATATGACACCTAGTAGACAATTGTAAATGTTTATTGACTGACAGATTAGTATATAAAAAGGAATGCATATACATGTAAAAGATATATTAAGCAACTTACAGCCATTCAAATATCACTTTCTATTAGCCACATTTAATTTCTGACTTGGTATAGCTTTCTTTTCATGTCCTAATCTGCTTCCCCATTCTTAATGCAAAGGAGAGACAAAAATAGAATTGTCATCAATTAAGCATTTGTATAATCCATGCCACCAATACCAACCTAAATATTTTATATTAAGCAATAATCACATTATAGCTTTACAAATAAGCACTCATTTGTATATATGTGTCTGTATTATGTAATATATACCCACATTCACATATATATACATGTATTTTATATATATATACCCACATGTGTTTGCCTGCTTATCCTCAAGATGTGCTTACTTCATTCCATGATAAAGATTGAAAATACATGCAGCCTAAAAATACGTATACCCATATTTTTGAAATAAAACTGACTCTCCTAATTTTGCCATGGCCAAAGAATTCACCACCCACTGGACAACCTACTAAAAACAATACTCTCCATTATTGGTGAGATTAGTCTTCAGACAACAGATCCAGTCTGCTGCCAGGACTACACACTAAAGCAAATCCAGAATCTTAGAATCTGACAGAGCTTATAATATCCTGTTATTGTCTTTGAGAACATAGGGACATTTCCAGTCCAAGAGGCATTGGAATAGGATTTTCATAGGAGGGAAAAGTACAAACAATGCTATATTTTTTCATCAAAATGGATTTTTCTAGAAGCCTGAATACTCAAAATCAACATTTTAAAACCAATAACAATATAAAATTTATTCATTGTTGGTAAATGGATGAAAAGATATTGGCAAGGAAGAAATAGGCATTAAAAAGGATGGGAGGAAGTGAAATAAAGAAATTAAAAATCTTTGGATTTTTCTAGAAGCCTGAATACTCAAAATCAACATTTTAAAACCAATAACAATATAAAATTTATTCATCGTTGGTAAATGGATGAAAAGATATTGGCAAGGAAGAAATAGGCATTAAAAAGGATGGGAGGAAGTGAAATAAAGAAATTAAAAATCTTGATTAATATTCTGTGATATTTTCCATCAGTGAAATCATTTTTAGAAGAATAGCTTATGGGTAAAAGAGTAAGCACCATATTTTTGAGATATTAAAGTATCACCTAAAATAATAACTGGAAAAAGGTATACTCAGATAGAAAAACACTTTAATTTGCTATGCAAAATCATAATATTTGTGATCTTTTCTAATAACTTAATGAATATGAAAATATATGACTTAAATGAGAATGGGGGACTATGTTCTTGACCATACTGGATTTTTACTGAAAATGAAGCATATTATAGTTAGAGATTCCAACTTTAGACATTCCTTCCCCCACATGGTAAAAGAACCATTTGTTAATGTATATATATGAAAATATAATTTTCTAGTGAAAATGTAATTTTTTAAATTTCCTATATGCCTATTCATTTAAAGCTTATTCCCTTTTATATTGAATAGGGCCATAAGAAGATTTATTGAATGTCAAGCAATACCAGGGCCAAAAATGGTTGAGAATTCCTATTCTAGAAAACAATAGACTGAACTTAATTTTTGAAAAATGGGTTCTGATATTTCCTTTGTTGCTAAAATTCTCTTATTTGGAAGGTTATTCAGTTATATTAGATCTTGGTTTATTCTTATGTAAAATGAAGATAGTCCAGTGATTTTTTTTTTTATTTTATTTCTCAGCCCTCAGCATGAGAATATTGTAGTGTTGTTTGTTTTTTTTTTTTTTAACCAACACTATCTCAATACAATTCACAAGTGAATTCTCATGAGATGGATGATGCTATATAATGCTATTTGTTAGTGCCCTCAAGCATCTCTTGGAGGAAAGCATTGAATATGTCAGAGATACAGGTAAGCTGTTGGACCATTTCCTACAGTTGGTACTAAGTCACAGTGGAGAAATAACTTAAGTATATGGTTTTCAGTAATGACTAGGTCAAAATGCAGTAGGAAGGAGATGAATAGCATGACCCAAACCAGTGTTTGTGCAGACAGACATAATATTTTTAATAAAACATTTTCCTCCATTACAAAGGCAAGCACAAGAAGAAATTTGATGGAATTTTCAAGACATTTTCACAAAGTGTTAGTGTATACATCAGTCAACCATCACATAGCTTTTGATTTCTATAAATTGTCATGCACAAAAAATCAAGCACATCAGTCTTCATTCTTTAGCAGTTAAGCAGAAATATATTTCCATGCTTGTACATATGCAATTTAATGAGGAAGTTCCAAACATTTATACAACTTGTAAATGGCTATCAGATTAGCTAACCAGTCATGAATATATAAATAAGGCACACATGCATTGAATGTTTTTGTCTATATATCTGAGAACGAAACAATTTTATTTTTGTATAGACCCAACTAGGACCTTATTGACCGATTAAATCTTCTACTAATTAGCTATGTGACTTTAGCCATCACTTTACCATTCTGGGACTCAATTTCCTTCTTCGAAAAAAAAATGAAAAGGTCAAATTATATAATCCCTTAGATTGTCTCAAGTTCTAAAAATGTTTCAAGTAGAATCTTTAACTTTATTATTTGAGGGGAAATTTTGCCTTAGTCTTTCAAAATATAGTTCAGCTATTGCTTTCTACACAAGACCTTCCAATTTCCCCCACCACCACCACTCCTTGGGAGCTTTCTTTATTTATATATATATATATATAATATATATATATATATATATATATATATATATATATAGTTACATTTTAAGTTCCATACTTTCCTTCCCTCCTTCCCCACTCCACACTAGAGAAGGCTACCATTTGATTCAGTTGTATCTATTTGTGTGTGTGTGTGTGTGTGTGCTTGTGTAAAACCATACTATATATATTTCAATTTATTAGTTTTTTCTCTGGTGGTGCTATTGTATATATTTTAAGTGTAAACATCTCCAGGCTAGATTTGCTGAAACTGAACAACAGGAACTTTCACCTCTAGTCAGCATGGGGAGTCCTGGGTCTTAGTCTGGGAGGATTGCTGGAATTTCAGATGATAAGGAGTACTAAGAGGCCCTGGGTGAACTAGCAGATACAGTGAGTGTAAAAGCAGTGAGAAAGGAATGCTGCTGGCTACTAGCACTTACAAGAGTGTAAAGCTTTGGGATTCCAGGTCAGAGGAAAGGGCTGAGGTGAAGTCAGAGGCACCATTCCTTCACTCCCTCCCCCCCCCCCCCCCCCCGCCCCGAGAAATGCTCATTTTAAAAAATGAGCAAAGGAGAAAGAATCCAACCATAAAAGTTACTATGAGAATAGGGAAGACTGGGGTTCATTTTCAGAGGAGTAAAGTAAAAAAAAAAAGTCTCTTCTACCCCCAAAGAGTAATGTTACAGGGTTCCCTGCCCAGAAAGAACTTAAAGAAGAACCTAAAAAAGACTTTAAAAATCATATAAGAGAGATTAAGAAAAAAAAATAAGAATAATCCAAGAAAAATAAGAAGATTATGAAAAGAAAGTCAACCACTTAGAAAAGAAGATCCAGAGTCTTAAAAATGAAAATGAATCTATGAAAATTAGAATTTGGCAAGGAGAAGTCAGTGGAATTATAAGAGATCAAGAAATAATAAAACAAAATATAAAGAATCAAAAAATTGAAGAGAATGTGAAACATAAGAAAAAGAACAGATCAAGAAGAAAAAACTTAAGAATAATTACACAACCTGAAATCTATGACCAAAGAAGGAATGTTGACATAATAATGCAAGAAATAATTAAAGAAAATTGTCCTGAAGTGACAGAATAAGAGGGAAAAGTAAAATTAGAAAAAATCCACTGATCACCACCTCAAAGAGATTCCACAAGGAAAACAAAAATATCATTGCTAAATTTGGAAACCCCCAGATGAAAAAAGTAAATTTTACAAGCAAAATAAATAAATAAACAAATAAGAATTGTACTAGATTAATCAATGGCTGCAATAAATACAGGTCCTGAAATACTATATATTGACAATCAAAAAACTAAAGTTGTGGCCAAAAACATATCCAGCAAAATTAAGTATAATATTGAATTTTTAAAATGAACATTCAACAAACTACAAGAATTTCAAGATATTCTTTCCAGTAAACCTGACTTGAATAGAAAATTTAACATAAAAAGGCCAATATCAAAGACTAATTTCAAGGGACAAACTATGTTTTATATGTGATAATGTAAACTATGTGATTTGACTTACATTACTAATTGGGTGATATAGCTCTAAAAAGCAAAATTGCCTAGGAAAAGTTAAAAGTATTAATTACGCTATACAAATAAAGTGCATAACGAGAACCAATAAAGGGTATATAACACCCTTCAAAATCTATAAAGAAAGAAGGAAGGTAATAGTGATACATAAAAGGATGCATAGCTTAACATATTCTTGGGAAAGGAATACAGTGGGAGGGAAAGGGAGCCATAGAATAAGGTAGAGCACAAAAAAGTAACTTGATTAACAAGAGTGAGATAAAATGTGTAGGTTAATGGGAATGGAGTAAAGAGGTGGGGAAAGGATGAGGACAAAAGATAAGGTATGATTCATGGGAGAGAATGGGAGAGGAGCAGCAAAGAGATTAAATAACAGCAAGGCAAGTTAACAGGTAGAAGTAAAGTAGAACAGTTGGCAGAGATAGGAAATAAGAGATGCATACAAATATAATATCAATGATCAGGAATAAAATCTATTAGAAAAAAATTAGGGGTAATAATCATTGATTTCAGACAATGTCAAACAAAAAAGATTCAATCAAGTGAGAAATCTATATTATATGTTAACATATCAAAATTGTTTTAGATGTATGTGTATGTATGTGTATATATGTATATTGTGTATGTATGGGTGTATATATGTGTGTTTTATGTATATGTATGTATATATGTGTCTGTGTCTCTGTGTGTAAATATATATATGCTATATGCATACACAAATATATCAGTGCTTAATTGCAGCTTACTTGGGGGGGGAGGGGGGAGACAATGAAAGAAAGATGGAAAAAGAATAAAGTTTTAAGTGTACAGTAGGAGCAACTAGGTGGTGCATTGGATAGAGCACCAGCCCTGAAGTCAGGAGGACCTGAGTTCAAGTCTGGCCTCAGACACTTAACACTGCCTAGCTGTGTGACCCTGGGTAAGTCACTTAACCCCATTTGCTTCAGCAAAAAAAAAAAAAAAAAGAAAGAAAGAAAGAAAGAAAAGAAAAGAAAGAAAAAAGAAAAAAGTGCACAAGTAGAGAACAAAATAAAACCAACAAGGAAGCAAAGAAAAAAATGGACAGTTATGAATATAATATCTTCTATTATTATATATGATTGCTTGAAATGGAAATTTATTGTTACATATTATGAATCCTCCCTCATATTTTGCTGGGAACATAACAATTTTTTTAGATTTTTAAAATTTTTCTCTCTTCTTTTTTAAAATTTTCTATTTAAGTTTTAAATAAATAATTACCAAAAAAAAAAAAAATTCAAAGAAAGCTAGGTGGCAATGGTTAGAGTTCAAGTCTTACAATAAAGAAGACCCATGTTTAAATCCTATCTCAGATACTTACTACCTATGTGATCTTGGGCAAGTCATTTAACCTTAGTCTGTTTCAGTGTCCCCAAATGTTAAATGGGAATAATAATACATACTTCAGAGTGTTGTTGTGTCAATTGAAATATTTATAAAATGTTTTTCACAGTATCTGGCGCATAGTAGGCACTTAATAAATATTTGTTTCCTTCATTCCATTCAATTTAAATTGTTTTATGGTGATTGTTCCATTAAAATTGTCCCAGTCATTGTATATAAATGTTTTCCAGTCTTTCACTTCACCTGCATCAGTTCACATATGTGCTTCCATACTTTTCTATTTTTATCATGTTCAACATTGTTAACAATGTAATCACATATCATAGTATTTATTTATCACAGCTTTTTAGTCATTCCTCAATCAATAGGCATCTATGATCATAGAAGTTTTGCTGTTGTTATGCAACCATGTCTACATGAATTGTCATGCTAATTTTTTTAAAGTCAGTATCAGTCATTCAGTACTCTGTGATCAACCATGTTTGACCAGCTGTGACTCCACCAAATGACCCTATCATCATATTTCTCCATATTATCCACAAAAATATGTAATTTTTGGTCCAAGATGTAAGTCTCTTGAAGCTTTCATAGCCAATATGATGTTATTCTGCATTCATTCATTAAGCTGTACTTGCAAGTTGACAGGCAAGTCTTGTCAAAGTACATGTTTGCTAAGAGAATCAACTCTCATCTGTCAAATCTGAATACTATATAATAGTAGCATTGTTTTGTTCTACTACTTAATAACTTCAATGTTTCAATGGATGGATTGTATCCTCACAAAGTCTAATTCTTCAGATAAAAGAAATCATTTCAAGTGAAATTAGTCTTTCAATATTAGCTTATTGCTAAAATATTGTTTATTCCTTTTCAAAGCACAGCCAAGAACTGTTAAAAAAAATTATCCATCTCTCTTTATGAAGGCTCAAATTAGCTTAACAAGACTAGAAGAAAATCTACCTTACCTTTTAATATCTCAAAGTTCAGCTTCTTTATCTAACACATGTCAAGTGACCATGAATATGTTTTTCCTTAAGTAGTAATTTTTTCCCTTCATTTTGGCTTCCCCTCCTCCTAGTACATGAGATCATAATGTTTTCTGTGAATTTTTCTCAGCATACTATTTCATACAAAGACTATTAGAGGAAAAAACTCAAGATAAATCCACTTAGGTAGACATGTTATTGGTTACCACCTTTTTAAAAAAGTGAAATTAAAATAATATATTGAGAGCTTTAATAAACCTTCAAGATGATGTGGTACAATTTTCCCATTTATCTACTAAGCAATGTGAGATTCAGAGAGATTAATTTGCCCCAAGCCAAACAAGCAAGATTCAAACCCATTTCCTCTGATTTCAAAGTCACTTTCCACTTTATCAATGTGAGAACACAGCAAAGAGTAGTCTTAGAAAATCATATGAGACATTGTTAGTGAGGACTACTTTGCTTGTCATTAGAACTTCTGCAGTTATTGGATAGGAAATGGACAGTTTTCCCTCAGTTGTTTTTTTTTTTCTTTTATTTTTTTTTTGTCTTCTTTTATTTTTTGGCTTCTTGCTATCCTTTTCATTTATAAGAAATAAAAAAGAAAAATCCCATGGCCATCCACATATGGATAAAGTTGTAAATGAAGTCAATGTATATTACCTGGATACCTTCCAAGAAAATGAAAATTTCTTGAGAGTAGAGACTGTTTTGTTTTTGTTTTGTTTTGTTTTGTTTTTTGTCTCAGTCAAGTTCAGTGTTTTCTACATATTAGACACTTGGTTGAGCACAATTAAATTTAATTCTAGTTTTTTGCATGATTAAAATTTTAAAATCCTTAAACATCATTCAAAAAGTTTTTTTATGAAACTTCAGTCAACTAGCATTTATTAGGCAACTATTATGTGCTAGACATTGTTCTAAGTCTAGAAAAGACAAAAATAATTAGTCCCTAACCTAAAGGAGCTCACAGTCCAATGATGGAGAAAACATGCAAACAACAAGGCACAAATAAGATTAATATTGATATAATAGATCAGGAGAGAACTAAAATTAAGTAACTGAGAAAGGCTCTTAGAGAAGGTAGGACTTTAGGTAAAACTTGAGGGAAGGCAGGGAAGCTTCTTAGCTTAGTAGAGATGGAGAGAGAGAGAGAGAGAGAGAGAGAGAGAGAGAGAGAGAGAGAGAGAGAGAGAGAGAGAGAGTGTTCCTGATATAAAGGATAGCCACTTAAATGTTCAGTCAGAAGGTAGATGCCAGTGCCACTAGATCACCAGAGTGAAGTGTTGGGTAAGGTATAAGAAAATTATAAATAAGAAAGAGCCCAAAGGCTTTGAAATCCAAACAGGATTTTATATTTAATGTTGAAAGTAATGGGTAATCATTTCAATTTATTGAATGAGCGAGAAGGGTGATGTCAGACTTGAATTTAAGTAACTTAGTATTATAATATTTTGATCTTATTTAAATCATCATTAATATCAGTAATTAAAAAATCCTGATAATAGCAGAGTAAGTAAACTCATGCAATGTAAGGCAAGTCTTGTCAAAGTATATATTTGCTAATTACTTATTTACTCATGGAAGTGATTTATGAAAGTTGAAGTTATTTTTTGGTACCTTTAATGACATTCTAGATCTCTGTGAAAGTTGACCACCATGATCCAGAAGTAATTACTAAAGTTATGATCATTTTAGCATGTTCCCTATAGTCAGCACATCCAAGAAAGGTGATATAAGGCCATGGATAGAGTGCTGGACCTAGAATCAGGAGACACCTGAGTTTGAAACCTGCTTCTAATCCATTCATTATGCAAAGTATTAAAATTGCTTAGCTTCTCCAAATCTGTGTTCTCAGCAGTAAAAAATGATGTGATAATATTTGTAATACCTATTTCACAATGCTGTTGTGAAGTTCAAATGAGATCATATATATAAAACCCTTTGCAAGTTTTAAAATGTTATATAAATGTTAGCTAGTATTATTAGTCTTTCAGTCTGAAGAAGATTAATTTTTCCTAGTTTAGTTCTCCTAAACTCAAATTGCTCTTTGTCATATCTGGAATCAAATACAAAGTCTCTTATTTAACATTTAAAGCTCTTGATCCTTCTCCTTTCCTATCTTTTCACCATATTTGCATATTACTCCTCCTCTGCACCTCTGCATTCTGGCAATACTGTCTTACTTATGCTACTCACATATGAGGCGTCATGACTTTGAACTTTTTGTACCCTATACCTGGGATGCTGTACTTCCTTATCTGTACCTTTTAGAATTTTTGGTTTTCCAAGTCATTTCCCAATTGAGAAATGTCAAAGTGTTTGAGTTAGCAGTTTTTAGATAAAAAAATTAAAGCTATCTTTAAACACATAAAAATACTCTAAATCATTATTGACAGAATAAAGCAAATTTAAATAGCTTTGTGGTACCACCTCATATCTATCAGACTGATTAATATAACAGAAAAGCAAAATGATAAATGATGGAGATGATATGAGAAAATTAGGACATTAATACACTATTAGTGGTGGTATGAATTGATCCAAATTTTGGCAGTTTATAATTAGGAAACTAATTATAGTGCCCAAAGGACTATAAAATTATGCATGCCCTTTGATCCTACCCGTAAGCTTATATCTCAAAGAGATTATCTTTTAAATAAGAGTTGGGAAGTACTATTTGTACAAAAATATTTATAGCAGCTCCTTTTGTGGTGGCAAAGAATTGGAAATTGAGGGGATGCCCATCAATTGTGGAATGACTGAACAAGCTGTAATGTATGATTGTGATGGAATCCTATTTTGCTATAAGAAATGGTGAGCAGGATGATTTCAGAAAAGCCTGGAAACATTTATATGAACTGATGCAATGTGAAGTGAGAAGCAGACGAACATAGTACCCAGTAACAATATTTTATGATGAAAAACTGTGAATGACTTAGCTATTCACTGCAATGCAATGATTCAAGACAATTCCAAAAGATTCATGAATAAAAAATGTTATATAACTCCAGCAAAAGAAATCAGAATGCAGATTAAAGCACATTATTTTCCACTATATTCTTCTGTGGGGGTTTGGTTTTTTGTTTTTGTTTTGTTTTGTTTCATTTCGGTTTGGTTTGGTTTGATCTGGTTTGGTTTTGGTCTGTGTTTTCTTTCACAACATGAGTAATGTGGAAATATGTTTTGCATGATTATACATGTACAATCTATATCAAAGTGCCTAACATTTGAGGGTAAAGGAATGGGAGAGGATTTGGAATTCAAAATTTTTAAAGATGAATGTTTAAAATTATTTTTACATGTAAGTGGGAGAAAATTTAATATATGCATATATGTATGTATGTATATGTGTATGTATGTATGTATTTAATAAAAAGAATCCCTAGCTTTCTTTAAAATTTCGTTCAAGAATTGCCTTCTACCTGATGTCTTTTTGGCCCCTCTAGCTCTCTTCCTCTCTAAACTTATTTTTTATCTATTCTCTCTATCTCTTGTAGTATACCTCTTTATGTATATTTTATTTTCCACCATTAGAATGTAAACTCCTAGAGGGAAAGCAGCTTATTTTTCCTTTGTCTTCCTAGTATCTAGCATAGTTCCTGGAAAATATTAAGTTTCTAATAATCACTTTTGATTTCTTGATTAAGAGGAACAAGATATTTGGATTCCTCCTTTTAACTCATTATAATCTCCCTTTTCTTATTTCTTCAATTTTCCCAATTATCTTACTAAGGGAAAGGTTAAGCTAAGCTCAAAGGGCTTTTTGCCTGATTTGCTTCTATTCTGAAAACAATTTACTCACTGTAAAATCAATCTCTGCTGTTAAGGTGAGCAGAAGCTAGCAACAGGGAGAATAAATTTGAATAGTAGGCAGAAATTGATGGAGAATTTCTAAGTCAACCCCATCAGCTTTAACTGAAATTCACTTTATAGTATTAGCAACCTGAAGTAGCAGAAAAAGTATTCTATGTGAGAAGGTCTAAGCTGAAATCCCTACCATGCAGCGTTGAAAATGGA
Source organism: Antechinus flavipes (assembly GCF_016432865.1). Classification (NCBI taxonomy): domain Eukaryota; kingdom Metazoa; phylum Chordata; class Mammalia; order Dasyuromorphia; family Dasyuridae; genus Antechinus; species Antechinus flavipes. Next base: position 267,907,064 of record NC_067399.1, read on the forward strand.
AAAACCAGAGTTCAAATGCCACCTCAGACATTTATTTACTATGTGACTATTAGTCATTTAACTTCAGCCTTGCTTCCACTTCCTCATATCTTAAAATAATAATAATAATAATAACTACTGCCCAGGGCTATTGAGAATATAAAATGAGATATTTTGTTTTGTTTTGTTTTGTTTTTTTCTGAGCCATTTGGGGTTAAGTGACTTGCCTAGGATCACATAGCTAGGAAGTGTTAAGTGTCTGAGGTCAGATTTGAAATCAGGCCCTCCTGACTTCAGGGCTGGTCTCTATCCACTGTGCCATCTAGCTGCCCCATGAGATATTATTTGTGAATTTTAAAAAAAAACTATATAAATACTGGCTATTTATTTCCCTGTGGACCTGAGTTCCTTCATAAGTATAATAAGACACAGTATGTATCTACATTCTCTGTTTCCTTTCAGTCCCAAATTTTTCAACACTATTTGTAAATGGACTTATAATTCCACAAGTTGTTAAATGGAGAAAACAACATGGTTAATGTCAAGTGGCTAATGAGTCTATTTATTGCTGACAGCAATTTGATTTGGTTTTTTTCTATTTCTTATTTTCTTAACTATAGATCCTGCTTCACAAAGTCAAGTATAAACATCTCCTTGTCTCCAGGGAACAGTTTTATGTAAAGACTGTATTTTTATCTATCTAAATAAAAGGGGAGAAGGGGAAATAGATCATCTTTTAGGGTAAAAAGCAAACTTTATTTTCATGAGTTAGGGTGACCACATCACTTATTGGTATTGGGAAAGGAACACGGTCTAATGAGAGAAAATAAAACTGGTGTTGCCCCTCAAGAGGTGATTTTTTATTTACAATACTTTTGAGGAGTGTTGTTTATTACAGCTTTGTAAATATTTTTAAGGACTTGTTTTGACGGGAGCTGTGTTTCTTCAGGGAAGAGAAGTTTATGTGGAATGTTGTTGCAGGCTAGCATATGCAAATCAGCAATATTTATGAGCTAGAAAAAGATAGGCACAAAGTTTTATATAACATACAATGAATATGTAGAACTTTTGCCTTCACAATTGCAGATACACATATATAATAGAAGTCACCAGATCTTTTATACCTTTCCAGTCCAGCTATACAATGGTCTTTGTCCCACCTTTTAAATTTCTAGATAAATAAGACTACAAAAATATGCAGTATTTTACATAAGAACTCACAGTTGTGTTTCTTTAAATCTTCATTTCATTTTTTGCTTTTAAAATGTGATTTGATTGACAAAATATGGCCTACAGACTTTTAGAATTCCTCCAAATATGCAAAATAGGTCAGACTAATATGGAATGGGAAAAATGAGGGAAAGGGGAGAGGTAGGAGGAGAAATATATTATCATAAATGTTCTTAATGTGAGGCACCACAGGGCAGTGGGTAGAACACTGGATTCGGAGTCAAAAATACCTGAGTTAAAATTTATCATTGGACCCTCACTAGATTTGTGATCCTATTTTGACCTTGAGTTACTCATTGAAAAATGACAGGAACTGGATGATGATCTCCAAGATCTTTTCCAGTTCTAAATTTATTATCCTGGTATCTACAATGAGGAGGGTGCTGTTGTTGTTGTTGTTGTTTTTCCAGGAAGGGGAAAGTAGAATTCTACATTAGTGAACCACTCATAGAGTGGGATTTCTCTCCATGGTCTATGAAAAAATTTTAAAAGTACTGGAAAGTTAAATGACTTGTATGTGGTTCTACTAGTCATACATGTCAGAGGCAGAACTGGAATGCAGATCTTCTTAGCACGAAAACCCACTTTTTTATCCATTACATTACATTTCCACTTCTCATGGGAGAAAAAATACATATTTAAATTATATTATACTATGTCCTCATTCTAATGTCCCAGCAACCATGAGAGTACCTAAATAGGCTAAGCTTCCTTGTAACATAATGCCCTTTTGGTCCTTCAGTAAGTAAATTCCTTTGGTTTTAGTATATATAACCCTAGTAGACTACATTTACTTTAGAGTAAAGAAGTATAGCAAAATTCTCCTGTTAAAAGATGGTAAAGTAAGAACATAATGGGTCTAGCAGTGAGAAATGTAGTTTCTAAGCGTGGTACTTCTATGAACAACTTTGCATCCTACACTCCCAACTTTCTCCTGTGACTAAGAATCTGTGGCAAGTAGAGCAGTCACACCCCGATAAAAGTGACTTGGCAAATGGGCTAAATCAGATTGAGAGTGACCAATAAGCTCCAAACCTGTGAATTAATTGGGAAGGGAGGAGTCGTACTCAAGCTGAAGTGAAGATTTCACCAGGTAAAATACATGGATAAGACCAATATATTCAGGAAGATGGGCAAATTAAAGTTGGCCAGATATCAAAGATGCCAAAGTCATCTAGTGCATCCCAAGTCATCACCAGTCATTTTGATTTTTATCACTGTTGATTGATCATTGGCCATCAATGACTTTGGAAGAGAGAGTGAGGCTGAGACCTTTGTGTGATTCTGTCTCCTTAAATCTAATTCACTCGCAAATCAAGATATCACCTCATGATGTCTTTTGGTCATCTTCAAAAACAAAGACCCGCTAACAACAATAACAACCTTATTAAATCCCTGAAACTCTTTGGCTCTCAGTTTCCTCATCAAGCATTTACCACATCAAGCATTACTCATCAAATACTTACCACATACCAGATACAATACTAGATTCTGGAGACACAAATACATGAATGAAACAATCCCTTAGCTTATATTCATTGAGGGGAAGGGAGACAGAGGGATGACATGTACCAAGGCATGGAAACAGGAAATATAAAGAATTGTATGTGAAAAATAATAAATCCAGTTTAGCTAGATTATAAAACATCTTAAGGGCTATCATGTGTAATAATATTAGAAAAGTAGATTCAGGCCAGGTCATAATTGTCTTATGGAGAAGTTCATCTCACCCAATTAGAAGTGGCAACTAGATGATGCAGTAGAGTCAATCTACTATCTATTTAAACTTCCTTATATTACCTTGTGCCTGTTGTCTGCTCCTAGACTTTTAGGTGTCTTATCTATCATTGTCTTTTGATTTGTCCTGTCCTAATGATTCTAGTTTCCATCCTTACCCATAATTTGTCTGAATTTAAAATAATTTCCAATTAAAAGTCTTCCATTACATTGTTCCTACTAACTCTGGCTTTCTCCTGTGTTCTTTTTCTCTTTAATTTTAGTGTCTCTCCTCTCTTACTTCTAATTTATCTTGTATATATCTTGATATATACTTGTTTGCATGTTGTCTTCCCCATTATACTGTGATCTCTTTGAGATCAGGGCCTACTTTTAGCCTTTTTCCCACCTAAGTATTCTTTGGCACAATGTTGAACACACAGAACATGTTTATTAAATGCTAGTTGACTTATTATCTCTCTAAAATCTACCCGTTCGTGAGTCTGATTTCTTTTACATAACCAATTAGGAAAAAATCTCAGAGAGATGAATGGCTCACAGTCAAAGAGGATAAATTATTTGACCATGGTCATACAGCCAAAAATATCACAAGTTAGGATTTGTTCCCACATCTTCTGAGTTTAAGTAAAACTACTTCTTAAGTAGGTGTCTTAATGCAAAAAACCGGGTGCCTTTATCAAGACCTTTAAGAAATAATACTAATTCTGGTAATCAGAGCATCAGTAAGAAAAAAAAAAATCCACAGACCACTTTGTATCCCACAAACCATGGCACTTATGTAGTTAACAATTCCATCTACACCTAAGTCAGTTCTATGTGTAACTAGATACAGTTTATCTTTGCAAATGAATTTTATGTATCCTTTTAAACTGATGGGCATGCCACAAGTTCCGAATAATGATAAATGCTGAAATAAAATATGCTTCTGGAAGCCCTAATTATATTTTTTATTAAATAATGTGTATTAAATAATGGAAAAAATATTGGAGGATCATAAGCATTTTCTCCAAGTTTACCTCTGTTTCCTATTGTGCAGTAACCAGTAGATTTACAAAAAGGTCTTTCTCTGTGGAAATGGAGAGATCACATTTCATTATTTTTTCTTATCTAAATCATATCCAAAATAAAACTTTTTTTTAAATAGATGAAGTAAATAAGATAAGAGTTTTCATTTTTTTCTAAAAGGAAAGCTGACTATTATGCCTGTAGTTCTAAGTTAGCAATATATATGTTAACCTGATTACACATACAAATTCCATTCCTTCTTAAAGCACTAGCATCTATAAGATTGCCAATATTCTACATATAGCTGTCTGTATCCAGATGCTTCTAGTCACTGAAATTATGAATATATCCATGTCTCTGTTATCCATAAGCAGAGATTTCTTTAGTATATGTATATTTTTTTCCAATAATGTAAGGCAAAGAACATCAAATATATTCAACTCAAGCCTTAATGGGAAAGAATTTACCTTTTCATTAATAGTCATTGATGTTCTGAGAACATGTCATCTATAACTTAAACCATGTTTATTACAGAAATTACTTTGTAAATATAACCAAGGCTTATAGAAGAAGGTTGTATATTGCTTCTATTAGAAAGAAATGTGAAAGCATTACCTGTAAGCTTAGATTTGAGTTATTCAACTAGAAAAAGGGAGTGAAAAGTTTTTAGGAGTTTCTGAATTAGAAGTAAAAAAGTATACTATACTTCTTCAAGATATAGTATGTTTTTATAGTATATTGACCCTTGTCAAGTTTATTTTGGAGGTGTTATATGTATTACAAACCCACTTGAGGACCAAAGATTTAGTTTCCATTTAGATAGAACTTTGTAGAATTGCCAAGGTAATGAAAATGAAATGACAATGAAAATAATAGCTACCTATATTTCTGAGCAGCATGATTCATGGCAAATGTGATTTGTGGGCATTTCCTAATGAAGTTAGACTAGTATAAGTTGCATATATTGGTAGCAATGTACACAAACATCACATTTATTGTTAGCTGAACCAATATCATTATCATCATCATCAATGACATCACTTCAAAATCATCTACTTTTTAAAGCATGCATATAAGAGTCACTAACCAGAAATTTTCATATTCCTTCTGGCAATTCTTTTAGAGAAGGAAATTCCATTGACAACAAGACACTAATTGTTTGCCATGCCAAATGACATAGTTTGGCCAAAGTTACACAATTACATGATTGAATTCCTTCAAAACTGTTGGGTAAAAACCATCTGTTTCTATTGATTTGTGTACATCTGGTTTATTAATTTGATTCTAAAATATGAGACATTATAACTACTTTAATTTATTACATCCAATTTTCTTATTTCAAAAGATCGCTTGGATATAGAAATCTTCTTAGTATCTCAAAATAACATCCTTCTTCCCATTTTTATTGTATTTGCCCTTATTAAACCTTTTGTTTCCAGTTTCTCTTCTTTCTAATCTGTTCACACTTGCTATCTAAAGAATACTCCCAAAACATAACTCATGTCTGAATACTACTTTATTCAAAAGTTTTCTATGGCTTCCCACTATCCTATTAAATATTGGATAAAAATTTTTGATACTGGTATCCAAAGTCTTCTACACTGTAGGTCCAAGGAATCTTTCTAGCTTTAAACCCTACTGTTTTTCATATCAATACTCTACTTTCAAAGTAAATCCTTATTTTTGGACTGACTTCATCCATCCCCATGCCTTTGATTATACATACTGTCTCTAGAATAGATAATTATCATAATCACCAATTGTTGACTATCAAATTCTTCCATTCCTTTAAGTTCTAATTCAAGTATTACTTTCTCCATGAAGCCTTCCCTAATTGCTCCTCTGTCCTCGTGCTCAAATGAAAGTTATCTTTTCCCTTTAAATTTCTATCACATTGACTGGGACTTGTTCTTTATACTTGTTATTCTCTGCCTTTTATTATTGTCATATGTCTACCTGTCTTTACTCTGCCATAAGATTATATTCCCAATATGAAATACAGTGTTTTGCACATAGTAAGCAATTAATAAACATTTAAACATTTACTTGATGAGGCTTTCCTTCGTAAAGATTGAAGAAAAGAATGAATTCCATCTCTCTGCTTTTTTGCTTTTTATTCTTGCATACATTTTCCTACACTCTGTTCATCAACCAGTCCCATTCATTGTCATGTAACTTTATCAACTTGGATTCAAATTCAACCTCAGATGTTTCCCAAATGACTGAGAAAGCCAGTTTACTCATTTGTAAAAGAGGACATTAATAATTGCTGTCTTTACCTTTGAAAGTTATTCTTAAGCGCTAATGAAATAATGTAATTAAATTGCTAACCTTAAGTAACTATATAAGTAGTTATTATTATTATGTAATTTGATAGATTTGGAGGGGGAGAGGTAATCAGAACTTGCCCAGGATCTCGTAGCTAAAAAGCTTCTGAGACTAAATTTAAACTCTGGTCCTCTTGACTCCAGGACTATCCATCTAGCTGCCCTAAATTTGATAGTTTTAAAGAACTTTTATTATTAACTTTAGGATCCCAGTGATTAAAAAGCTGGTTATTCTCAGGGAATTCTATATCTATTTCTGAAAATATCCAAACTTATACCTGGAGGAACTTTGTCAGGGTAATTTCTAAGGCTCTTTATGATAAACCAAATTAATGAGATTAATTAGATATGATGTACAATTCAGGATCAAGAGCACCACATCAAACTGCCAGACAAGGAATAACTGGGAATCTCTAAAGTTTACTAGTATGGGATCCAAAGAATTTGTTGTATGTATTTCACCCCAAATTCTGTTCAAATGGTGAAATAGAATATATGCTCTTTGAGGTCAGGGACTTCACTTTTGACTTTTTATCTCAGGTAGTTAATAGTATTTTGTATAGAGAAATATACTTTGTGAGTTTTGAATTCAATAGGAAGAGAAGTCATATGTGCTGGCAACAAGTTTCAAGTTACCAAAACAGAACATCCCCTTGTCTTTTCTAAAGATCTTCAACTCTGATACAACCAACCATAGAATACTGGCGTAACCTTAAGCTATTTCAAAATGTATTGAAGTAATCTTTCAGGAATGGCCAAACAAATTGTGATATATTAATATAAGAATGAAATGGTAACCAAGAAGAAATCAGAGAAGCATTGGGAGATATAAATTGATGCAGAACCAGGAAAACAATTTACACATAATCTCCTGTTTTAGGGTGCAGCTTAGACAATTGTTTATTAAACATGTGCAGATCATCTGGCTGACCCAAGACAGCAGACCAGGCTTCATCTTCACATCTCATTTAGACATCCATGTAAGTTATTTCACCATATTCTTATCACTCCCTTTGTATGCCCTTCCTCCAGTGCTTTCTCTTTTTTCTCAATAGTATTTTCTTTTCTTAAATACAAATAAAGATGGTTTTCAACATTTATTTTTTTAAAACTTTATGTTCCAAATTTTTCTCCCTCTCTCCCTTACAACTCTTCCCCACTTCCCAAGACAGCAAGCAATCTGGTAAAGGTTAAATATGTGCAATCCTTTTAAATGTATTTCCAATTTGTCATGTTGTACAAGTAAAATAAGAACAAAGAGGGAAAAACCACAAGGAGGAAAAATCAAACAAACAAAAAGGTGAAAATACTATGTTTCAATCCACATGATCACAAATGCCTTGCCGTAAAGCATAATTTAGCTGAATTAGGGTTGAATGGACCTGAAGTAGCAACCAGTAGCCAGGCAAAGAAATTTAGATATGTCCACAATCTCTCAGTCTCTCTTCTATGGATGTGGATGGCATTTTCCATCCCACGTCTATTGGAATTGTCTTGAATCATCACATTGCTGGGAAGAACCAAGTCCATCACAGTTGATCAAAACATAATTTTGCTATTATTGTGTACAATGTTCTACTTCCTCAGCTCACTTCATTTAGCATCAGTTCTTCTAAGTCTTTCCAGATTTTTCTAAAATCAGTGTGCTCATCATTTCTTATAGAACAATAATATTGATTACATTCATATACCATAACTTATTCAGCCATTCCCCAACTGATGGGTATCCATTCAATTTCCAGTTCCTCGCCACTACAAAAAGAGCTGCTATAAACTTTTTAATTGAATGCAATCAAAAGAGTCAATTTAGCATTTCATTGTTCTCTGGTTCTTTTTTGGCCATAATTCCCCTTTCTCTCCTGATCTCTATAAGGGCCAAACTTTCTAAAAGTAAGGCTGAAAAACAGTTCTTTCTGCCCTTTCCTAGAATAACTGCATTCATGGATGGATCCTTTGTGTGCCTGCCATTCCTCTCCTTCAATTAACTTTACTCTAGGTGTAAGAATTCCAAGTTATAGAACTGACCACAACTATTTTTTGTCCTAAAATTAGCCAAAGAAATGACACTTTTGAAGTGGAAGGGGAAGATACTGCTTATATGCTTTTAAAGCTATACCTCTTCATGTGTATTTGTGTAGAGACCTTGAAGAAGTATCGTAACACTTCTTTGTAGCTTTGAGAAAGTAAAGGCCCACAATATTCCTAGATATATATACTTAAAAGCACATGTCTTTAGTCTTTCAGTCAACATGTGAATGTAGTCAAATGTTTACTACATACCGGGCATTGTACTGTGGACAAAACATAACAAAAAGCAAAAAGAAAGATAATTCCTCTTCTCAAAGTGCTTATATTTTAAAGGATAAAACAGTAAATTAAAAAAAAAAACTGAAAAATAATGGGGAGGAAAGAAAGTACCCAGAGTTAGGGCATAAGAGCACAACTTAATGGGATGACTGACTGACGTCCCTCTTCAATGGAACTTGTAGAAGTAACTATTCAATCAGAAGGAGAGTCCCTAAGGATAGATGATATGAGTTTTAAACCTGAAGTGTTCTTTCAGAATATAAAATTTATGGAAAATAATGGAGAACTCCAGAGGAGTGCAATCTGGTGGAAAATGTGTCTTGCATAGGAATTGCAAATAGAATATAGATTCTGTCCATAGAGATTCAACATTTTCTTATTTTTAAAAGCTTAATGAAGTACAATGTTTTCTAAACTCCTGAATAAATCCTATTTTAAATTCCAACAAACAAACAAGTTCTTTCTATGGATGGATATCTGAGGTACATCTATGGACCCTGTGGGTCACAAAAGTGAATGGAAGAGTCCTAGCTTTAGTTCTGTCATAGATTAAAGAAAAATTAGATTTTCCATTTCTATTTTTAAAGTTTTCTTGTATTGTTTGGTATTTTCCAAGTTATTTAAAAATACTATTTTTTTTATTTTATTAAGTATACTGCTTTTACTTTCTGAGTTGGCTGCCAACTCAGAAAAAAGTTCAGTGGTTAGTCACAAGCTTTATTAATAACTAAACTCAGCTCTTAATTTGTAGAGCAAAAAAATTTAAAAAAAACAAGAAATAAATCATATTATATCCTCAATCCACACAGTTAATCCAAGGCACTCAATCAATAATAAAATCTTTTTTATTTAAACTTCCCTCAACTTTTCTTCTTTTTTTGAAATTTCTACTGAAATTTGAACTCTAAATCTATGGTCCTTTTAATTCAAATAAGTTAAGCTGAGACAAAAATAAATAAAGCATTTTAAAATCCCTAACATGAGAATAAACATCATGGTAACCTAGACTTGATGAACCTTAGTCTTGTCAATTCTGAAGCCAAATCTCTATCCACAATGCCACAGTGCATTTACTTTTTTAAAAAATATATTTTAAAAATGTTGATGTTAAATATTTTTTAAATGATTAGCTCAATAAAGTGTGCTTTTTTATTTTTGTTTTTTTTTCTTGGAAATTCACTTTGGTGAATTCTGTTACAGAGGTGTCAAATATAGCACCTTGAATTAAATTGTGGACTGAAGTATTATTTAGTGCCTTTTGAACCAGATTAAAATGTAATTTTGAAATAGATAGCAAAATAAATAAAAAGGCAAAGTAACATAAATAATTTTAATATGTGGTTTTCTAAACCACTATATGGTTACAGTTACTCCTATATTATTTCATGCTTAATTTATATCTGAGTTTGATACCACTGCTCTACAATGCTAAATAAGTGTTACTGTATAGATATTTACAAATTTATATCATTTCATAATGTTCCTGAAACATTTTCATTTATGTTAGGGGTAAAATAAACATTTAAATTCAAATTTAAATATATCATATAACCTACACCATAGGTTATTAATATCATGGATTTAACAGCTAGAAAGAATTTTAGAGTATTTATACTGAGTCCAACCCACTTCTCTTTATTTTACAGATGACAAATTGAATAATCTTAGAAATTTTATGGGTTTGGCTCAAGGAAATATAGGTAGTAACAGAACCCGAATTAGAACTCAGTTCCTCTTACTGCAAATCCATTACTGAACCACATTGCTCCTCTGAATATGCAGGCTGCTTATGTTCATCACCTGGGATAGTATGGTTAGCACCCAAGTCAATGCAATTAAAGCCAAAGAGGAAGAACACACTTTAGACATAGACAAATTCCAATCCCTGCTCCGATATTTACCAGCTATGTGACTCTACAAATTGCTTAATTTTTCAACACTCAATTTCCTCATCAAAAGAATGAGGATAATAATATGTGTAATGACTGATTTCCTATGGTTTTTAGGGGGAAAGTGTGTTATAAACATTAAAATGTAATATAAAAAGGGAATAGGAACTAGGTCTATTATTATTCTGGAAGTGAAATTTCACTGGAAGCTTCCTTAGGATGAAACTCACCAACCAATGGAAGTTGGCACTTCTCTACATCTGATAATCTTTGCCTTGTCTAGAACAGTGATTTAAGATTCAAAAAGAAAGAGATCCCTTCTATAAGCATATTAACTTGGAAAACCACAAATTAACAGTATCTCACTATTTATGTTGTATGTTATTTTCCCTTCTTTTCTTAAATAAACATTTCTCAATTATATTTTAATAATTTGTACTATTTTTAAACTTATTTTATTTTTAACTTATAGAATCTCAATTATATTTTAGCCTAGTTCATATTCTGGAATTTTTCTGACTGCTTATCACAAAGGCTTATAGAATTAAAAGGTTAAGTAATTTTCTCAGCCACATAACCAGCATATATCAGAGATGAAACATAACCTCAAGTCTTCCTGTCTTTAGGGATGTCTCCCTACAGACTTTATTAAGATTTTTATTATAAACAGATCTTCCAAAGGTAGAAGTGACTCTGGGTTTCAGTTTCCCTTTCTGAAAAATAGGGGTGGACTTAGAATAAATTATTAATATTGGAATTAATGTTGGAAACAGAATTTGAACTGAGTTTAATTCTGTTTCTCTAATTAATGATCTTTTTACGATATCATTGGGGTATGACTTGGAATTACCTTATGTGAACAAGTCTCTTCATCTCACCTGATTCAAGGTTTCCTCATCTGTAAATTGAGCAATTCTAAGATTTCTTCAAGCTCTAAATTTATAAACTTGTAATCTGTATAATCCAAGACTCTCCTTGACTTCAGTTTCCTCTTTTATAAAATGGTATCCTAACATTTGCACTACCTACCACAAGATTGTTGAAAAGCTTTCTTAACTTGCATCACTATAGAAATGTAAGGAGTCATGCGTCTGAGGACATCAGTAAAGGCATGCATCCATGCTACCTCATTCTGTGTGACTCTTTAAGTATGGCCTTCAATAACTCTACTACAGTGGGAATGTCCAATTATCTGCGACTTTAAGTCTCTTGATATATTATGTGGATGCTAATGGACCACAGGGAATATCTCATCAGTTATTCCTCAGTCTTGCTACATAAACCACTCACCTGTTTTTCTAAAATTTTTATACTGTTTCTTGTGTACTTTTTTCATTTGCAGAATTCCAATGCATTCTTATTGATCTATTTTTTCACGACCCTTTTGAAGACCTACAATTTGAAGTTTGAAATAATAGCATTTCATTATTTTTAATCCATGTCATACCCCAGCAGAATAGTTTTACTAAAAGATAGTTGATTGTCACCGGAAGAATCTTAAATCATTGAAAACATTGAACAAAACCCGAAGTACATTCCAAAATACTTCATTCCTCCTATTCAATTTCATTAGATTATAAGCTCCTTGAGGACAGAAACTACTTTTGCCTTTCTTCCTGTCCCAAGAACTCAGCACAATGCCTGGCACATAGTAGGTGCTTTTATAAATGCTTGTTGGCTTGACTTTAATTTTGGGTACAGCTTATTATTGTTCATCTACATTGCCCACTATATATATGATTACTGGACCAGTTCTTAGAGTTGTCCATTCTAATTAATCTCATAGTATGGGAACAATAAACATTCTTTACGCTATTAAAAAAAAAAAAAAGCATTTTCCCCCATTGGAGAGTTAGTCCAAATTTGTTATGTAATTAGAAATGTTATTCAGATCATTCTGCAATACTTTGGGGCTTGGTATAATTAGACAATATAATTCACAAATGGGAAAAATTAAAGGAAATAGGTTATCCATATGGAATACATCTTCAATAGTCTATCACCTTTATCATACTGATATCCTATTTGTTGCTTTTAGAAGTAGGATAGGGGAGGTGGTAATCACAACCATGATTTTTCCCAACATATTTCTTATCCTCCCCTCTTTTACAAATATCAGTTTGTTAAGATCATGGTTAGAGCTTTAGAGCTAATGTTTAAGAGAGAGCTACTTTTAGATCTAGAGATCACATCACTAGAAAGAATTGTAAGAGATCATAGACTGTCAGAGCTAAAAAGAACCTTAGAACTCACATAGTTCAGCACTTCCCAAACTTTTCAACTTTGATGGCCCCTTTTCAATGTCAAAATTTTTTTGCTGACACTCATATAACAATAGTTTTACTATTAGTATTTGTGGAAGGAGAAAATATATTAAAATAAAAAAATCTGTTATGAATCAGTAATATTGCTAAGTGGATGTGTACTTTATTAATCACAAAATCTACATACATTTGAAAAATACTAATACATATATGTGAGACATTATTCAGTCTAGAGAAGATATGTTTGCTTATTTACCATAGACTCACACTGCATATTTTGCTAGAGCTAAAGATAAAAAATTACAGTACTGGGTGTACATATGAATTTCAGGACCTTCTGCAATAATTTCTCAGCTCCTAAAGGATCTAGTATCTCAAGTTTGAGAATCACTGAGTCAAGACACCTCACTTTACATGTGAAGGAATTGAGTTCAGAGAGGTCAGATGTTTTGCCAGAAGTCATAAAGAGCCATAAATCATTGATCTGGAGATTGAAGGAAATTTAGATTTCATAATACAATCATCTCAATCATCTCATCTTACAGAAATGGAAATTGAGGTTCCTACAGTTTAATTGATTGACTAAACACTAATACACTATTATCTAAAAAAGATAGAGCTTGGACTCCAGGCCTTCTGACTCCTGAACCAACATTCTATACATGGCTCATCTTTGATTGGACTTCTGTGCCATCAAATTTCACAGACCTAACATCTAAAGTCCAGAAAGTTTAAATGATTTGAATAGTTCACATAGTTAATGGTAAAATCAAGATTAGAACTTTAGGTGTCTTTAATTCTAAGGTAGTGTTCTTTCTACCTCACAAGCTACCTTTTTATCTCTAAATCACCAAAAATTACTTTAAAGTGAAATGATTCTATGGTATAACGAGGGGGCGGTATATCAATGACTTATTTGCTATTCTTTGCATGTTTAGTCATTTCAGTCATGTTCAACTCTTCATGACCCCATTTGGGGTTTTCTTGACAAAGAGTAATTTGCCACTTCCTTCTCCAGTCCATTTTACAGATGAGGAAACTGAGGCAAACAGGTTTAAATTATTTGTTCTGGGTCACCCAATTAATAAGGGTCTGAGGCCAGATTTGAACTCAGAAAGATGAGTCTTCCTGATTCCCATCCTAGTACTCTATCCACTGCTTCACCTTGTTGTACCCTTGGTTTTCTCCTAATATTATAATTCAAATATTACAAAATAGGTCAAGTTCAAGATCTCTGAAAGTATCACAAAATCTTGATAGGGTTAGGGTCTGAATTTGTAATATCACTGTTACAATGAATTCTTATGTGAGGAAACTTACTCCACCAAGACAAGTTGGCACTCTCACTGTCAGTTAAAGCCTTAGAGAGTTGCCTCTAGCAGGTGTCAAACACAAGTTTCTACATTTCTAGGTGCTGAGAGCAGATTAAAATGTTATTGTGAAATATTTATCAAAATAATACAATAGAATTTAAGTCAGTAGTTGGCCCATTTCCATTTGTTTCACAATAGTTTCCTAGAGAACTGAGAGATTAAATGAAGTCACCCAGCCATAGGATATGAGAAAGTGGACCTGAACCTAATTCTTGCAAGTAGTAAGTCTGTGCTCGTTATGTCATGCTGCTTCTCAGTGACTACATGTTGCATGCACTTGGATTCTGGTGTATGATTGGTCTAGCCAAATACATTTCTGGTCTTGTCAATTTGGAGAGGCCATGTCACAGATTAGTACAAAAGGCAATGAATTAATATGGTCAAGTCAAGCCAACTGAAATTTGTGTGATGATGATGCTTCTAGAAATAAGTATCAAAGCTACCTCAACAAGAATTCCCTAAAGTTTCACAATTCAAATAGACATACTGAATGCTTTGAGTATATGGATCTAGGGCATATGAGCAAATACTTAGAAGTTCCTTTCTCACACAGAAGAATAGTAATGTGGCCAAGAAGTAAAAGGGAATTTAGATAATGATGGACAATCTAAGTATGGTTTCTCCACAAAGACTTTGCTGCTTGTATACTATTATGATTGTGTGGTAATCTTACACAGCTAGTGTTTTCTTAATGTCCTGGGGAGCCTGATCATTGTAAATTACCTGTGACATCTCATTAATCCTCTTTTTCCTCACAAACGCATAATTAATGGTAACATTGACAATAATACACAAATTAGCTAAGTGACACTTTATGGTGTTGGTTTTGATTAACGTCAGGAACCCAAAAATGACATTAATGTAATGCAGATCCCAAAAGGCAGCCTGCCCTTTGACCCTAGACATACATTTTGTTTGCACCATCACCAAGATTAATCCTTCTTTGGATGAAGACAAGACAAAACACCGGCCACTGGCACTGTTTGCTGGGCATGTCAGAAAACAGACTGCCTCCATTGCATTTGTTTAAGAGGGAAATCGTAATGCATAGAAAACAACGGGGCTTGGTGTCATTTCCTATTGTCTTGTTAGGACAAAGATAAATGAGCTACTGTCATGATTTAGATCCACTGTTTCTCTACTAGCTTTCATCATTTGCTTATTTGTGGCAGGTGTTTAATTAAAAAGAGACCCAGATAAGTGTGAACCACCTGATAAAATGGTTGAAACACTTTCTGTTTGTCCTGCAAAAGATATTTTGGGAAGCCACATTGGATTTTATAAAATGCCCATTGTTTACATGTTGCCATACACAGTACCATGGGAAAAGAAAGTAGTGTCTCTAAATGATGGATTCCTATTAGTCAATTGACCAGATGAAGCCACTCCTTGGTCAATTGCCTTTGTCTCTGACCTGAGCATCAAAGTGAAAGCTCTAGAAAATATCTACACGGAGTACAACTTCTTTTCTTCAGAAACAAGTTATCTCACAGACAATGAGGCAGCTGAATCACAATCACTTTCTCCAAATAAGCAAAAAAGAGAGGCAGATACTATAAAGTTAGTCACTGTGTCATCTTAAAGTAAATGCAGACTACTAAATTCTAAATTCAAGCGCAGTTTCTTCATCATGATTTTCACAGATTGATTTCACATGATTTCACAGATCACAGGGCAAGAAAAGAGTCTTTTTAACTCTTCCACTGTTGGACCTAGACTAGATTTAATGTTTACTATTTTAGAATCTACCTTTTCTGGCAGAATAACTTATAGCTAAATATTTATAATATTGTGGCATTGGGGGAAAAAAACATGGGCCAATAGTTATTTTTTAAAAATTAATGTGGCAACTATTATTCCTTCAGTATGTCTTTCAGAACATTACAGTTAAACCAGAGCCCTTGCAGAACTCCATAATCAAATTATACTCACCTCCATTTCAATGATGAAATAAAGAGAAAAGTCATATTTTCATATTTTAGCCTACAGTTCACATAAATGACTACCACTGGGTGGTATGACAGATTTGTGAATGTTTTATGAACAAATACACAAGGAGGGAAAAAAAAAAGGTGGTATAAAATTCAAAGGAACTTCCAATTCAAAATGGAAGATAAAGATTACCTGGAATATAAAACATTTTGTAGGCCTGTAGGTAAAAAAGATGAGTTTGAAGATGGGGCCTGACGGCTTTAGTAGCTGTGAGTATACATTTTACATTTTCCAAAACAAAAACAAAAAACTCAATTTAAAAAAAAATGTCAGAATGCCTTACAACTGTTTGTCATTGCTGTTTAATTTTGAAAAATGTCTCATCTGTTCCAGCTTGCAATATTTTTATTCTGCAACTTGGTTTATCTTTCTGGTTATTTAAAGATGTATGGTACCAAAAAACAAAACAAACAAAACAAACAAACAAAAACAAGTTTTAAGAATTACAAGGTTTCCTTTCATTTAAAGAATGCTTTAAAATTAAAAGCTATTTACTTTCAAATATGCACATTAAGCCATGGTTATACCAGCTTTGCCTTGCATAACTGCATTTAAGGAACTTAAAGAATTCTCATATTTGTCTTCTCTCTGACCAAGTCATGAATTTAGCCATAAATTATTTGCATTTTTTCATCCTAAATGAGCACAGTGGTATATTTGAAATGTATTAGATTTTAATAAATATCTCAAAATTCCCCAAAATAAAGGATACCTGGTACAAAAGGGAGGACCCATTTAACTTAGACTGATTGGTAGTTGATAGCACCATCACTACAGAGTAAAGTCATTGAAATATAATTGTTCTAAAAAGCTCTCAGAAAAAAAAGTAGACTATTAATAATTACACAAAATATACTCTAAATGATTTTTAATAACAGAAATACAAATTTAAATATCTCTAAGGTTCAACTTCACATCATCAAAAGTATCTAAATATGAAAATAATAAACATTGGGGAATCTTTGGAAGACCAAGGATATTGATACATTGTTGGTAAAGCTGGGAATTCTTCCAATCATTCTTGAAACCATTTGGAATCATTTGAAGAAAATGACTGAAATGTTAAAAGCCCCTTTGACCCAAGCTAGGCACATAGCCCAGGTCGGTCACAAATAGAGAAAGATTCTCCATATATCAAAATATATATAGCAACACACTCTGTAGTAACAAAGAGCTAGAGGCAGATGCTAATAAATTGGGGAATAGCTAAACAAAGTATATCAATAAATGCCATACAATATTACTATACAATAGAAAATGATAACTATTATGAATAATAAAAACCATAAGAATTATAGAAACCGGTGCAAAGTAAGAAGATACAGGAAAAAATATTATACAACGAATATAATAATATAAATGAAAATAAGAAAAAATGAAACTGATCAATCATGTCAAAGTTTAGTTCCAGATCCAGAGATGAAAAAAGTGCATCTCCCTCTCTGTCAGATTTAGTTAATGAGAATTTAAGAGTTGGAAGATGTCTCAGTAGCCATGTAATCCAACCCTTACACCAAAGGAATTCCCACAATAATACCCCCAACAAGGAATAATTCTTGGCTTATTTGAACTTCAGTGAAAGGGAATCTAGCACCTCTCAAAGCAACCCATTCCATTTTGGAACAGCTGTAACAGAATGTTTTCTCTAGCGTTATGGCTAATAATATGTTGACTAATTGTACTGAACTAGTTTTTTCCCCCTATCTTTGTTGTATTATTTATTATAAAAATTGATTCTTTGGGTAGAAAAGTAGGGAGTGATATAGTTGGAAAATTAAGTGATGAAAGAATAAAATATATCAATAAAAACATCATTTGAAAGAAACGCAATTATTCTTCCTTGCATACAGCATAAGCAATGTATTAGCTGAAAGCTGCTTAAGGGCAGAAAGTGATTCGTATTTTTGTGTTTGTATCCCCAGACCCTAGGAGAATGCTTAATAGATACCTGTTGTGTTGAAATGAAAATTACAAATTTTAAATGAGTCTTTCTCTAAGTCTTTCCTCAGAAACTCTGTCTGAAAGAGTTTGGTTATAACTCCAATAGCTATTTAACACCCTTACCTAGCTAATAATATTAATCAGGCCACAAAACATTTCCCATTCTAAATGTTTCATCTGTAACCAAGCCATTTGAACCCATCCAAAATGTTTTAATTTCCATTTTCACAGCAGGTTTGAGCAATATTGCCCCATTAGTCCAACTAGTCATTTTAGCCTTTCAATTGTGTTCTTGCCCTTGGAAAGCAATCTATCAAGTGACATTTTTATAAAAAAATGCTTTCTTTTAGAATTTAAATGTTGTCCATTGGATTTTAATAACCCCCAATGGTTATACCTGGTGGAAATTCTTCTTTTTTTTTTCCTTTTAAAGATTTTTTTTTTGTACAAATAGAAGCTTGCATATTTGTTTAATAGTGTTTAATTGTATGTCTCCAACTCACAATCATTGGTAGAAATGTTTTTGCTTCTAAAACATAATCTTATCAGAGTAGTTGGTGTAAAATTCCTGTCTGCCTTCTTACCTTTGAATTTAGGCTCTATTTAAATGGCTACTAAATGATGTCTACTACTAAGGCATTTCCTTACTGGGGAATTTTACATGAATGTGATTAATATAAAAGTTCCACAAGCCACTGAATAGCATGTCAGTTCAAGTTTCCTTTCCAGCCTAACCTTATCAAAGAACTCCCCTTTATATAAGAGAGAAAGAGGAAGGAAAGACATATAAAAGCAAAAGAGACTGGATGCATTCAGTTTTATCTTTCTAATGTTTTTCCCTTGATAAAATATTCTCCCAGAATAAACAAAAAGGGATGAATCTGTCATTCCTTATATAGTGATACTAGTGAAAATTTGGTCTAATTCAGGATTACAGGCCTGGTTGGGCCTCTCTGCACAACAAGACCAAACTGTTATAAGAGATTATATTTAGATGAAATGCAAACATTCAGTCTTCTCATCTACATTTTGAAATACTGGGTGATGTTTTCCATAAATCTCTTCTTACTGACATATTACCTAGCCTAACATAGGGTTTTCCATTCATTTTTATCCAGAAAATAAAGGAATACACAGAACAGAATTACATACTATTTCTCCAGCAAGTTATTTTTTTATTTAACTTGAATATACAGTTATTAAAGAAAAACAATAGTCATTTGGGCTTGTCAATTAAGCATGTCCTGAAGTAAAAGACTAAAGGATTACCTCTACCCTTACTGCTAAATGGAATCTTCTGTGTTCCAAAGATGCTCATTTTACTCTGAGCTCTTGTTAGGAGCAACATGCCTATAATAGTGATTTAAAATTATTTTTATAAACAGAAACAATAAATCAATAATTAGTTAGAAAGGGAATGTGGTGCTATTATTTAGACAGCAAAAAAAATGAAGTGAGTTGATATGAAGCAGTCAAGCCCATGACTGAAGGAGATTTTGAAGTATACTTCTACTTTTAGCTTTGGGGTAAATGCTCTACTGAGACTGTACTTGACTAAATAGTTGTAATGATTGTTCTGCCTATATTTTTCTACTGAGAATGTCAAATAAGATTCAAAAGTGAATGTAAACTGTAATGCAAGTGACACATACTAAAAATAACCTCATAAATCTGTTCATTTTGTTTACTCTCCAGAGTTGTAAAAAGTGTGACTGCTTAGCTTTATTAGTTGTTTTGTTAAGAAAGAGAGAAAGAAAGAAAGAAAGAAAGAAAGAAAGAAAGAAAGAAAGAAAGAAAGAAAGAAAGAAAGAAAGAAAGAGAGAAAGAAAGAAAGAAAGAAAAACAAGAGAAAAAAGAGAGAAAGAAAGAAAAAAGAGAGAAAGAAAGAAAGAAAGAAAGAAAGAAAGAAAGAAAGAAAGAAAGAAAGAAAGAAAGAAAGAAAGAAAGAAAGAAAGAAAGAAAGAGGAAGAGAGGAAGAAAGAAAGAGAGAAGAGAGGAAGAGAGGAAGGGAGGAAGGGAAGAAGGAGAATAGGAGGGAAGGAGGGAAGGAGGGAAGAAGAAAGGGGATAATTCTGTAGGGATTGCCAGACCAGTGATAATACCTTACTATTTCAAAGGAGATTTATTACAATGATGTCTCTTTAAGAATAAAACCTTAACTCCACCAGAAGCTTTCTTTTCCCTACATTAGACAGCTCAGCTATGAAGTAGTTAAAAAAAAAAAAAAAACTGGTCAACTCCCTCTTCTGCCTTGTCATTTATTCATGGAACCCAAGACTTGGAAATGGTTCTATTTTATGAGAATGGAATTAACTGGAACTTTTGAAGGAAATTCTCATTCCTATTAACATGTCAAATGTGACGTTTCCAATAACAGAACAACAATATTTATTATCCTACACACCATGAGGGTTTTTTAAAAGTACTAAAACAACATTTTTTAGAGTATCCAACGTCTGAAAAAGAAAAAAGAAAAGAAAAGAAAAGATTTTTGAGTGAAAAATATTTCATTTGGATTATGATGTTTAATTACAATAGTATTTTAGATAAGGACAGGATTTGTATTTCAATAAGGAAGAGGGGTGGGGAATGTAAAGCCTTTCACAGGGTTGGGTGGTCTATTATTTCTTAAGTTGGACTGGGGAGGGGGACAAAAGTAGTTTATCTTCATTTCTCTTAAGAGAAAAAGTTTGGGTGGTTTAAACTCTTCCTTTTCCGTTTTCTCATGATATTCAATAGTATTTCTGGGATTGGTTGCATGTCCGTGAACATGAGCCAAGATTGATTGCAATCTAAGGCTTTGTTTTTAGATATTTTATCCTAACAGCAGGCATGTATAAACAGACTAAATGACTAAATTGGGCAGCAATCTGACCTTTCTGAACAGAGAAGTTTCAAAATCTGCACTACTCTATGTCTTGAACAACAGAAATATTTTCAGTTTCAGTGACCTTCTAGTTTATTTCTTTGTATTCAGCAATGGGGAGAATAAGCATGTCCTGAAGTAAAAGACTAAAGGATTACCTCTACCCTTACTGATCCAGTTCTGAAAGAAAAAAAATTATTTTATATTCATATGATGATTGTTAGAGACCCTAAGTGTCAACCAAACTGTGTAAGGAAACTATTAGTTGAATGCACACTCATATTTCTACAATGTGTGGTGAATGGAGCAGATGTCATCTGGCTTTTTCTTTCTTTTTTTTCACAATTTTTAAAACAAATTATTCAGATTTTTAAATCTAATATCAACTAAGATGGGAGTTCTCATTTTGACTTGGTTTTGCTAAAATTGAGTAATGAGTGGAAATTACTCTCACTTGAAAAAATCCTTTAAATCAATGTATAAAATATACATTTAGATATCAGATATATATACACATGTATATTAAAAAGCAAACTTCATAATACAAATTTCCCTCCAACAGCCTCAATTTGTAGTTTCATTTCATTTTCATTTGATGAATTCTGAAACATCTAATTCTAACATTCATAATGACAGAAGTCAACAGCTTCTACAATAAAGTAGAAGTTTACGGTAACATAAAGTATAAATTAAATATCCCATTCTTCTTTAAATAAAAAAAAAATGTCATTCATGGAAAAAGTCGTACAATGAGAAAATAGAAAACATGGATTTGTTTTCCCAATGCAGGGTAAATGAAAGTCCATTCCTTATCTCAAAAAACTTCACATTGAAGGCTTTAAATACATATGATGACATCAACACATCTTTTAAAATATTTTATATAAAAATGTCAACACGGAAGGATGTAAATATGATAACAATAGCAGGAAAATCAACTAGCAGTTAAAAGAGAAAGCAGAAGCAATAGTTGAATTCATGTTTATAAACCTATTGACAAGACTAGTCTGACCTGCCACAAATTACCTTTTAGCTACTGTACGTTATGTATAGACTAGTCAAAACTGATAACATTTTGCTTTCATCAGTTTTCTGTTCAGGTTGTGAAAACCTGAAATGTTTATTGTAGCAAAGTAATACAATATAGCTAGATAGCACTCAGTCGGGTGTGTTTATTTGGTGAAAAATGCATAAATGGGGAGAAAAAACCGTTTGGATTAAAAAACAGGGTTATTGCTTCCACAAGGCAGTTCATGGATTGTTTAATAGTATTTTAAATGTTTGTTAATGAGAGCCACAAGGAAGCAAAGAAGAGCTGAAGATTGGTTACAGTGGCAATAGCACAGTAGGCCTGAAGATTAACATACCACTAGGGGACAGCAGAAAGTCACAAAATGAAGCAATGCCAAAGAAACAAGAACAAAAGGCTTTTCTTTGTCAAAAAAAAAAAAAAAGTGGGGGGGGGAGGGGGAGGGAGAAGGGGGAGAACTAAGATGTATTTCCAAACCAAAATCATTTTACAAGTGAAGTGTTTGCAACTATATTTTTAAAAAGCAGCAAAAATATTTGCAGGGGCCTATTTTTAGGTAGCTGGGATCTGTGTACCCGGAATGTGTTATAAAATATACATAATTGTATCATCCTGGCAAAATAAATTCAAATATGGACTATTCTATTTTCTGCTCTTGCTAGTACAGAAAAGTTTGAAAGATCGGGGAAAAGCATGGAAAAGCACATTAAAAAGACCTTATCTATAGCAGAATATGGCAGTGGGATATGAAGTCTTTAAACGGCAAGGACAAAAAAAATAAGAGAGGGACTGTGTTTCCACAGAGATGGAATAAATATAACAGGAGAATAAAATTAATTATACAGAGGGTACAATGGACAGGCCAATCTAAGGACACACATGCTGACTAAGGGATACTCTATCTTCCTAGTTAGCCCTAAGCATTTACTCTGGTTGTTGAGCTTGCTTACAACCATAGACTAAGGGCAATTCACGGACTTGGAATTTGGATGTTTGTGACTGCTGAAAACTGAACACATATACCTTAACAATCTCCCTCAACAGTTCTCTGAAAAGGCCATTTATACTTCAATATCACAAAGCTAAGATTCATTTTAAATGTCTTTGAAATTCTAATATTCAAGCAATTCTACCAGAGTATCCATATCTTAAAATATAAGTTCTTTGCAGACATAAACCATGTTCTGCCCAATGTCTTATACACTTCAGAAGTCTAGTTAGTATCTCTGTTTGACAATACTAATAATGTTTGCCATAACCTGTTTTAAACTACACTTAACAATTATAACACTGTTAACTTCAATGTCATTCCCCTCCTTCTTTCCTTTTTTCTTTCCCTTTTCCCTTTTTTTCTTCCCCCTTCCTTTTTCCCTTCTTTCACTTTCTTCTTTCCTTTTCTTTCTTCCTTTATTCTTTCTTTCTTCTTCCTCCCTCCCTCCCTTCCAGTTTCTTTTTTGTCCTTTCTCCCTTCTTCCCTTTCTCATTTACTTCTGTTTTTTCCTTTTTTCTTCCTTCCTTCCTTCCTTCCTCCCTACTTTTCCCCTTCCTCCTTCCCTTGCTTCTTTCCTTTTCTTTCCATCTTTCTCTTCCTTCTCTTATTTCCTTCCTTCTCTTCCTTCCTTCCTTCCTTTCCTTACTATTTTCCCCTCTCCCTCCATCCTTCTATCTTTCCTTTCTACTTTCCCTCTTTCTTTCCTTACTTCTTTCCTCTATTCCTTCATTTTCTTTCCTTTCTTCTCCTCTCCTCTCTTCTTCCCTTCTTTTTCTTTCACTTCCTTTCCCTTCTCCTTTTTCCTTTCTTTCCTACCTTTCTTCCTTTGTCTTTGAGATCTGAAAAAATTATTTTGATATGACCTAATAACTAAACAGTCTATTATATATCAGTTCAAAGAATAATAAAATTTTAAATGTCTTTACAAAGTTGTGTACTTTCTGTCTTCGTTTATTTTTTGCGAAAGTGTCACTAAACCATGAGCAGACAAGTTATCTATTTACAAATATACTTAGAAGTCCATCACACAGGACTTTCATAACCATTATTAAATGCATTTTTTAAAGGTTGTGAGAATTTATAGCCCTTTTTCAAAACCAAATCAACAAAAATTGTATACATATACATTAGTTTCTTGTAAATGCCATAGACTGCTTCTTTGTTTTTTCTTCCCTTGTGTGTTTTACTCTCCTGTAATGTTTTAGTCTTCCTTCCAATTCTCTTACTATTTTGACCCATTTGAGACTTCAATATTTCTTTTAGCCAGTTTGTTTGTTTTTATCTATAAGATTATAACTCCTTTTTCATCCTCTTTATCTTTTGTTTTAAGAGTTCAAAAATTGTTCCTTATAACTTAATCATTCATTTTTCTCCCATGATCTTAGCCAACACACCCCAAAAATCCTTTCTTTAAAAAAAAAGAAATAGTGCATTTAGTGTTCAGAAAAACCTATTTCACAATTGTTATATCAAGAATCTCTTCCTAATGTCCAACTTAAATCCCAGTGACTACAGTTTAAGACTCTGCTTTTTCCTATCCTTGGTGGAAACAGAGGCCAGCTGTTCACCACCACCTGCAAAAGTCCTGTCTTCCTTCATGTTCCCAAAGATTGCTATTAACTCCCTCAAAATCTTTTCTTCTCCAGACTAAACAACGCCAGTTCCTTTACTCTTTCCTCATTGCAGTTCTTTCCCAAGTCTTTAATCATTTTGCTGTTTTCCTCTGGAACCACTCCAAGCTTTTCACATTTTGGCTTACCGTGTAGGGTCCTAAATGGGACATAATGTACTAATGAAGAATTTACCAGTGTTGAAGGCAATGGGATGATTAAGTTCTGTTTCATACATTCTCCAGTTAATACATGTCAATGTTGTTTGTTTTAAAATACCAGTGCTATATTTCTAACTTATAATTAGCTTGTGATCCACTGTGATCCCTTATATCTTTTTCTGTCATATTTATGCCTGGTCAGACCTTTGCTATCTTGTATTTATGATTCTTGTGTCATCTGCCCACCCTCCACATAAGTTAACTGCTGTCATGCTTTTCTACTATGTTTCCTTCTAGTCTTCATCTAACTACTTTATTTTTTTCTAACTACTTTATTTTTTCTACCTTACATATTTAAATTTAGATTACAATCTCATGAACATTTATCAAATCCTTGATAATTTCTTTTTCAGGATGCCAGATTTCCTAGTATCATTAAAAAAAAAATTATGCTTCACTTCTTTTGAACATCCTTAAGTTCAGTGTTTAAAGAGCAAAAGGTGGTTGTATGAGTGTTTTGTTATCGAAGTATGTAAGATTATATGAGTTTTGAGAAGGAAAGTCAGAGGAAATTTTTTTTCAGTCTTATCTGGTCCTTTGTGACCTTATTTGTAGTTTTCATGGCAAAAATACTTAATTGATTTGTCATTTTTTTCTTAGGTTTGTTTTTACAAATGAGGAATTATGGTAAACACAAGTAAATGAGTGACTTGTCCAGGATTATACAGTAAATGTCTCAGGCTGGATTTGAGCTCATGAAGATGAGTCTTCCTGCTTCTTTAGCTGGGACTCTATTCACTGTGCCACTTTACTACACAAAGATTAGTGATATGTTAAATGATAAATAATCCCTTCACAAATTGAAATTTATCCTGTATTCTTGTTTGTGCTATATGCGTGTGTGTGTGTGTGTGTGTGTGTGTGTGTGTGTGTGTACATAAGTAAGCTTAGTTTACCTTCTCAAGAGCTGGAAGCATTTGACCTTCATTCTGTTCTCATTCTTCCAAAAGGCCTGAGATATTATTTTTTTCTCACAACCTCACACATTCATTATCTGATTATATAGACAAATAGAGATGGTAGATAAGAATAAAATTTTATCTGATCTCTCCCAGAGTAACACCTCTGAATTAGTCACCTCTCAGCACTTTCACCTCATAAAGCTGATTATTACACTTAAGAAATATTTCAATTAACTCTACTTGAGTTTGGGTAGGGTGGAGTTGGGAAAGCAACAAAAGAAATTTTTTACTTCTGTGGATTTGCCCATAAATTTGTTATTGAAGCTTAAGCTGAACAACAGTGAAAACATAAAAACATAAAAGCAAGATGTGTGTCTCTTGGTTCAGTTTCTAGAACACAGAGTACACGAGCAGGAAAAAGAAATAAAAATTTCAAAGTTAAATAGTTTTTATAGATAAATCACCAATGAAGGAACTGACTGGAAAGTATTCCCTAGTTTTCAATATAAAAAGGTGAAATTTTAGATATTGTATATTATAATTTTTCATTTATATTGGCCTAAGGATTTTTTACAAAAAGATTTTAAAATAAAGATAATTCCATTTAGTTCAATTCTTATTTATGTATTACATATTGTAAAATGGCATAATGAACTAGGTGCTTCTAAGGGTACAAACACAATACCAAAACAACTCCTATCCTTGAGGAGTTTACATTCTACGGGAAGAGAACAATATGAATACAGAAAAATGAATATCACATGAAAAGAAGGAGGAAAAGAAGGAAGGAAGGAAGGAAAGAAGGAAGAAATTATAAAATAATTTCAGAGAAGGGGAGAAAAACAATATGAATTATAACTGAGAAGAGGGGAGATAGAGATTAAGATCTTCCATTCTTACTACTAAGCCATATATATATATATATATACAGCCACTGAGATTGAGATTCCATCAGAAACACCCAATGCTATTCTCCTGACACTTATTTCCAAACTGCTATTACAAAAAATAGTAATATTAAAACATGATTAATGCATTTGTTTCCTGGTCTTGTTAGGTGTTCATCTACATAAAGAAAGTATCACCTTCCGGGAAATAAAAGATGTAAAAGTAAATGTTCAGTTTTTTTGTATCTAGTTTCAGCCAACAAAATGTAGTGCAGTATCATTTGGCACACAGAATTTTGCAGGGTTATTTACCTACATTAGAAGCTTAACTGAAGATCAGAAATACAATCAACATTTGAACTAAATACAAATGGAAAATGAGGGCAAAATTAGAAAGTATCCTTTCCCCAAAATGTTTAATTTAAGCAAGATTATTTTTCTATTTCAACAGCACTTATTGACGCTTTAGAAACAAAAGCAAGAAACTGCTTGATGAGATGTGAACAATATTTGAAAATAGAAAGGAGATGGGACAATTGAAGTCACAATGATTCCCAGAAAATCAATTTCTACAAAGCATAACCCCTTAAAGTTTCAGAGGGGGAAAAGAGGGCTATTTAATTTAGGGGAATATGAGCAAGGATAATATTTTTAAGCTAACTTCCTTTGCTTCTATATTTTGAGACAGTGATATGAAGTGTCTGTCTCATATCTAGTTGAGATAAACAGATACGTCTTGTGCATTGACACTAGGTTAACATTTTTTCTCTCTCTTCTGGGTCCCTTTACCATGTTTCTAGGGCCAGTTTTTAAACCCAGTTCCAGAACATTATCACTTTCTCACTCTTTCTCAACTTCCATATTCATTCTATTATTTCTCTATCTTTATGATTTTACTTCAGTAATTCTTTCCTCTTTCTTTTTTTCTTCCTTCCTTTCTGATTGCTTTTCTGTCAGCCTTCTTACGATCTCTCCATGTATACACATACATATTTCCTGAAGTATGTGTACATGTATGTTTATGTTTATGACTTTCTTCATTTCCTTTTTCTTCTTCAAACTTTTTTCTTTCTTCTTCCTTTCCTGCTTCTTTTTTCTTCTTTCTTTCCATCTCTTTTTTTCCCTCTCTTTGAGTCTCTCTTCCTCTTTTTCTTCCTATTCTTCTTCTGCTTCCTCTTCTTCTCCTCTGTCTCTAAATGTGTCTTTCTCTGTTTCTATCTCTCTGTGTTTATCTGTCTTCCTTTCTTTGTCTCTGTCTCTATCTCTCCTTCTCTCTTTCCTTTATTTTCTTAGTAATTTTACTCTTTTTTTCCAGGTCACTTTTCTCTCTCCTCCAACCTTTTTTCCTATACAGTCACCTTATAGTGCTTCTAAGTTTATTGCTCTTTTTTTCTGGTCACACGCAGATTGCAGATTTCTCTTTCCTGTATCTCCACGCTTTGTGTGCAAGAAGAAAGGTTGATTCATTGGGTTAAGAATAGATAAAAAAGACTCCAGTGCCCGAGAAAGTCCAGAATACTTCAAAAATGGTGGTTTTCTTTTTTTATTCTGTTTGGCTTGGGAAACTAACATCCAAAAATTAAAAAGCAATATTCACAAAACATAACAGCCCTAAATTTCAAACACACTGACTTTATATCATGCAGGTGTTCCTCCAGACCATTGAAGCATATTCATTCAAAAGATCTGTCATTTCTTTATTTTTATTTTTCACATTCCTGAAGGTTTAACATTATTTTTTATTGTTAAATAACAATTTATTTTAAAGGGAGTTGGTTGTTTTTTCTACTATTCCTTGCTTCTATGGTTTGGCTCCAAGACAACATGTATTTTAACAAGTCTGCTCTTTTAGGAGACGTGGTTTAAATAAGCTATTGTGCATTTCATTTGTAAATAATTTATTCTTTAATACAAATGGCTACTTATTCTAACACATCAAAATCAACAGGAGGCAAGGCTTGGTAAAAGGTTTTACCATTAGCCCAATTCATTTTTTTTTCCTAAGATGGCATGAAAGGGATGGTTAATATTTAATTTAACTTATAGCAGTGAAATCCATAGAGGTGCATACCTCCATGAAGTGATATGTAAGACTGGATCTTTTTGTTACTATTTTGGCTAAAAGAAAGGGGTTTAATCTCCACTAAAAAAGCAATCAGTGAAAGTATCTGCCATTTTTTTTTGTTTTATCTTGTTCTAGAATTCAAAAGATATCTGTAGGACATTGAAAAACATATTTTGAATGGTCTTCAATTTAAGAATCTTCCCACTTCATTCTAGGAGACAAGAAAACAATGGCTGGATTACATATAGCACCTGATTGCTATTTCCAGGGTGTGAACCACACCACCCATCCACCCCCTGCCAGATTAGACTGATATTGCATATTCAAACACATACAATGATATATTTGTCATTGCTATTGACCTTTATCTCTTCAGTTTCCTGACAACCATCTACAGTTATTGACATTACAAATACCAGCAACAACGTGCAGGGCAAAGTATAACCTTTCATTTACCTTCATGTCCCTCAAGTGACTTGTGTAGGTAGTTTCAACAAAAGCGGCAAACAATGATACTGTTGATTTTTTTTCCTTAACTTGCTAAAATGTTTTCCATTTTCCTCTTGTTCTCTGAAAATCATGCCAATAACTCTCTACAAAGAAAACGATTTCAAATGAATACAGGTAATTAGAAGTGTCAAGGAATCAGCAGAGAGTAGGGTGTCTGCCATCATTTCTGTGGAAAGAGTGCCAGATTCCCTTTCAAAAAGGTCTTTGTCATTTTTTAATAGAAGGTAATTAATGTAGACTATAGTAAAGTGTGCAGGATCTCAGTCGCTTGTCTTTCTTGCCTTAGAAATGGGACCATAAAGATGTTTTGATTTATAGAAACAATCATCTGAGGTTATTTAAAAATGACTTTTAATTATAAGAGCAGTCTTTTTAATCTTTTCATTTTTAAATGTAAAAAAAGAGAATTTTAAAAGAGAATATTTATTAAAAGACAAAGAAGAAAAAGTTTTTTGAAAGAGGAAAAAAAATGAAGAGGTATGAGCTTTATTAGAAAGTGAACCAACATGATTTTATATCAGTGATGAAGGAGATTGGATATAGGATGAGTATTCCAGACCTCTGAATATATCCAAAGAAATTAGAAAGTAAGCCTCTCACTTCTATTTCAGCAATGATATAATTTTCAACATAACAGGCAAAATGAGGCTGACATTTTCCAAAGCCTGAAAATAATTAGTTACATGAGTCCTTTGAAAAAACCCCTGAAACCAACAAGCAGCAACAACAAATGGTGCAAAAACAGAAAAAAAAAAAAAAAAAGTAGATTTCATTTTAAGACCACTTTCATTTGGAAGTTTAAAAAATGGTTTGAGGCTTTTCTCCTTAAGTTGATTTTCATAAAATCTATAGGAGAAAGGATTTCCTACTGTGCACTGAGCAAACAGAATAATCCTTACTGAATTAAATTTTCCATAGAAATAAAATCAGAATCACTTTAACTCATGTTCTCAAAAGCAAAACAAACAAAAATAACCCACATCAATTTTTTTCTCAATCCATTTTGTTATATTGGGACATCAGAAAACTCTAAACAACAACAAATGTGCACAAATAATTTAAATGTTAATTAAATTTTAATAAACCAAGTCACTATTGGTAATCTCAGCATTTTTAGTTTCTTTGAAAGAGACACATCAAATGGTTTTATCCACAATATGGATAATGAGCAGGGCATTTCTAGAGTACTAAGAATAAGTGACAAACTGAATGAAATATCAAATGTTATTTATTGTTGTTTAGTCATTTCAGTTCATGTTAGTTGCATCCTACTCTTTGTGATACCATTTGGAATTTTCTTGGCAGAAATATTGGAATGGTTTGTCATTTTCTTCTCTAGTTCATTTTACAGATGAGGAAATAATGGCAAACAGTTTTAAGCGACTTGCTCAGGGTCACACAGCTTGTAAATGTCAAAGGTCTGATTTGAACTTATGAAGATTAGTCTTCCTAACTCCTAACTTCCTAACTAGGATGTCAGTCTATCTCTTGTAATATCTAAATACTTCTCTATCATAAGGCATAGACATCCTCAATTCAACACATAACCTCTTGTCCTCAAAGAACTGACATTATAGTAAGGGAAATATAACAAATGCCTAAATAAGTAACTAGAAAGTAGTATTGAAAGAAAGAGAGGATAATAATTAAGATGAATGAAGAAACACCAAAGCTTTGTGTTCAAGGATGCTAGGGATTCTCAGCAGAATTGATTAGGTACATAGAAAACCATTTCTATAAAGTGACCCATTTGCCCAAGGACAGTATATACATGGTCCAATTAAGATTTAATTGTAGAAGAAAAAACAACTATACTAATATCAGTTTTCAAAGATTAATGATGGGGGGAAATGAGGCACTATCAGATGCTACCATGGTTGATTCTCTGTCTCAGCCAAGTAGGAAAAGTTCACAGACTAGAAAACAGGACCTCATATATGCCGCCCAGAAGAGTTTGTATAAGGAAGGTAGGGAAATAAGAATAAATCCAAAGGTCTAAGGTAGGACTGAGTTGAAAAATGGCATAGAGTATTGTAATGATGACATGCAACAGTTTTGGAGAGGAAAGGACTAATTTTTTTTTGGAAGGATGAGAAGAGATCAAAATGGAATAAAAGAGAGGGAAGAATGCAATTGTACTTCAATTTCAGCAGCTCATCTTGTCAAAGAACTCCCTCCTGTTGAGTTTTTCTCACTCATCTCATTTCTATTTCTTGCAAATGAAATAAATTTGGCTTTATATAGTGCCAATAAGGGCAAAAGTCAGGAGGAATATATATATATATATATATATATATATATATATATATATATATATCATGCAGGGAAAGTACCGAAAACTTCCAATTAAATTAATTTCTTGCTAAAACTGAAGTTCTTCCAAAATCTCTTAAATTGGAAGTAAGAATTGCTAGAAAAGGGAAGCAATTGAGATAAATGATTAGGATTTTGAGATATAAACTTTAGATGTCATGTTTAAAAACTATTGCCTCCTATTTAAATATTGAAAGGTCGTACAGCCCTGACCTCACAATCAGAAAGACCTATGGCAGTCATATAATTACCTATGGTAATTATATATAGGTAAGCCACTCAATACTCAGTACCTCAGTTAATCCCTAAGATTCTGCAATTCCAGAAGATTTGTATTAATAGAGGAAGTTCCTCAACTATTTTCTAGGAGCAATGTACTTGAATGAAATTGCAGATCCAATTTAAAAAAATCAAATATGACCTTTAAGTAAGACAGTGTAAAGTTGATTCCTTTGACTAAATTCACATATCTTGCCCTTGGTAAAAGCAGGCAACTTTAGGAAAATAACTCAGAACTAATTTATATGCTATTAAGCTTAACATGAGTCAGTGTGGTGATTAAGCAGGAAAACCTGCTTCTAGTTCCTGATTTTGATCCATGCTGGCTGTGTGATTTTATTTATATTTATATCCCATGATAGCCTTATCTGGTTTGTTTCTTTGTGATTTTAGGCAGCTAGGTAACATAGTAGTTAAAGAACTGGGTCTGGAGACAAGAAGACCTGAGTTCAAATTCAACCTCAGACACTTACTAGCTATGCAAGCTTTAAGTTTATTTAACTGCAAAATGGAGATTAAAACATCACTTATGTCACAGGGTTATTGTGAGGATCAAACAAAATAATATTTGTAAAAGATGCTTAGCACAGTGCCTAGAACATAGTTGGCACTATACAAATGTTTATTTTCCTCTTTTCTCCCTTCTGCTCCTACCCTACCTAAGAAAATCAGAAGACAGCACTTTAAATGTGGAAAATAAACTTTATAGGACAATAAATAAATTTAAACAAGTACTATTGAATACTCTTGTCCACAAACCAAAGATGTCATAAACAGCTGTTATGATTAACCATATATTATTAAGTGAATAAAAATTTTTACTCTCAGGAAAGCATTTTTTAAAAAAGTATCTGCTAAATTCCTCCCTATGTATAGAAAGTACTTAAGCTTAACTGCATCTTAGAAATTTAATTGATTATCGATATAAAATGTAACATTATGAGCAAAATTCTGCTTGCCAGTGAGCTCACAGAGCTCCAGTTTTGTACAGTAAAGGCCAGACAAGCATAGCTAACAGTCAGAGTGACCTTTCATAGGAATAATCCATTTTGCCCAAGACCCTACATGAGGTTTCAGCAGCCTCTTTTCAAAGGGCCTATGTTTGTGCCCAATAATAGAAACAGGAGGCATGGAGGAAAGGGGATGAGGTAATTAAAGAGATTTTGCAAATCTATCACCTCATTTCAG
Source organism: Antechinus flavipes (assembly GCF_016432865.1). Classification (NCBI taxonomy): domain Eukaryota; kingdom Metazoa; phylum Chordata; class Mammalia; order Dasyuromorphia; family Dasyuridae; genus Antechinus; species Antechinus flavipes. The sequence goes on from NC_067399.1 coordinate 267,939,970, forward strand.
ATCTTCATTATTTCTTACCTAGGCTATTAAAGTAGCATCCTAATAAGTCCTCCCACCTCTTGACTAGTCATTTCCCCATTTCAACCTATTCAATCAACATTTCTACTGATATTCCTGATGTAGAACTTCAACAAGACTCTTTAACCTCACAAAATATTTTTGGCTCCCCATGGCCACCAAATAAAGACTAACCTCCTTTTCCTGACATGTAAAGTCCTACTATTGTGCTCAAATCCACCCTTCCAGCCCTACCTCACGACATCCCCTTTATGTATTCTATAATCCAAACCAATGAAATTTGGAAAACATCTTTTCCCAAATCAAAGCCATTACTATCAATCATCCTTATGACCATACTCCCTCCAGTAATGTAGATTGAAACCCTTCTAGCACAGTGGATAGAGCCCTAGAATTAAGAAGACCTAAATTCAAATCTGATCTTAGACATTTAATAGTTTCCCCATCCTTTGTTAGCCACTTAAGCTCTATTTGGTTCAATTTCTTTAAATGTAAAATGGTGATTATAATAGCACCTACCTCAAGGATTGTTGTGAGGATCAAATGAGATAGATCATATTTGTAAAGTGTTTAAAATTGTTCCTATTCTATATAGAAATGTTGTTATTTAATCATTATCCAGTCCTTTCCTACTCTTCATAATCCCATTTGGAGTTTTCTTGGCAAAGATATTGGAGTAGCTTACTATTTCCTTCTCCAGCTCATTTTATAGATGAGCACATAATAGGCTCTATAAAAAAAAATGCTTATCTCCTTCCTTCAATCCCATGTGACTCTGATCCAAGGATCCGGTAAATATTCCAGCAGGGTGTCCCCATCACATGCTGAAGGTTTCACCTCTAGTTTTATTATAAAATGTATTTAACAGTAGAGCACATGAGCTATCTATTTGTTTCTCTTTCTTGCTATACAATCTGTCCATGAAATTTGTAAATGTATTCTAGTTTTTATCACATTTATGTTTTGTATGTTTTTCTTTCCTACCCACTCATCTTTACAACTATTAAATTGACCTTAATTCCCTCCCCAGTCCCTGACTCTCTTGTAGACCCTTGTCTTGGTGCCCTTCATCTTCCCAAGTTCAGATCTGGCCTCAGACACTAACTTTTTTTTTGTTTGTTTGGTTTGGTTTGGTTTTTTGCTGAGGCAATTGGGGTTAAGTGATTTGCCCAGGATTACAGAGCTAGGAAGTATTAAATGCCTGATGCTGGATTTGAACACAGGTCCTCCTGACTTCAGGGCCGACCCTCTATTCACTACACTCTCTAGCTAGCCCCTAGACACTAACTTGTTGTGTGACTCTGGACACATCACACTTAACCCTTTTTTGCCTCCATTTCTTCAACTATTAAATGAGCTGGAGAAGGAAATGGCAAACCACCCCAACATCTTTGACAAAAAAAACTCCAAATGGGATCACAAAGAATAGGAAATTACTGAACAACAGAAGGAATCGGCAGTATTTTCCCACTCCTATCTTGGCATTCCAAATAAATACAATTAAAACAAGAAAAAAAAATTAAATATTCCCCCCTACTTTTATTCCTCTGGCTACTTTGTTTTCCATAATTTAATCATTCTTAAGAGCTTACTATGAGACAGACACTGTGCTAAGTACTAAAGATAATTTTTTAAGCCATAGAACATAGTACATAGTATAGGAACTCTGGGTATGAAGAAATTAAGGTTTTAAAATTTTTAAGAAGTAAAACTTTTTAAATTCAAAAGAATGCTTCATTAGTCACCAATCTTTATGCTTCACCACTGGTCTTCTGCATCAAAGTCCAGGTCAAAGAAAGAGTGACCAGATGGAAATTATGCTACTATATCGTGTGTGTGTGTGTGTGTGTGTGTGTGTGTGTGTGTATACACTAAGTATATGTATACTATGTCATGAAGTTAAGTTCTATATTTCAGAATAGAGAGAAGATTTTAATCTTTGCATTTTTTGCATTTTAAAATAAAATTTAGTTGTTAATTTTTTTAAAGGTCAATATTGCTTTAGTTTATTTAATGAATAAAAAATAATACCTTTTATGATTGTGTTTATAAATTCTCACCACAAAACACAGAAAATAAAGTTGCCTGGTTGGACGTTCTAAAAAAATAACGCATGCCTGTTTAAGTAAAAACTTAATTATTTGCAAATGAAATATGAAATAATTTCAGGGGAAAATTCTAACAAGTAGAAGAATCAAGAAGACAGCTTGTAGGAGGTATCATTGATAGTGGGTTGACCCTTGAATAACATAGCAAAGGATTCTAAGGCAAAGAGACAGGCGATGGAATACAATGTCCAGGGAAGAGTTTGGGGACGTATGTGGAATGAAGGAGGAAAAGAGATATAAAATGGATCTGGAAATATAAACTGGAACTGGATTATGAAGATATTTAAATGTTTGTTCCTAGTGTTGTAATTCTCTTATTATGTCATTGTAGCAAACAATGGAAGGATAGATCTGACTTCCTTTTCATTTTAATATTTTACATTTTCCCTCCTGAACATGAATTCTTTTTTTAAAAGGCAATTCAATGTGAATCAATAGGAAACTCCAGTTTTCTATTGCATGTCAGACTTTGTATTAACATACATTGCTACAAAGCAGAAAAGATTAGTATTCTGGTTAGAGTCTTAAAATATTTCTTCTGATATAAAGAAAATGAGAGAGTTTCAAGTGTTTCATCTATATATCCTCAAAAAAAGCACATGTCTGCAGAAACTTTAAATACATGATTTTAAGATATAATGTACTATAAAACAGTCCTATGTCATAAAGTCCTATCTAAATATTCTTTGAACTATTTACACCCTATGTGTGCCAGTGGGATTTTTATTGGCTAGATAATGACAAATAAATGCAACCAAAAACTACTTTTAAGATCCTTGTAAGCATCACAAAACTCCACATAATTTTGCTGATATACAATTTAGTTCCCATTATACAGATTTTCTGAAGTTCATGGTCTTTGGCTATAAAATAATAACAAAAACTGAGACTTTGCAAATAAATTAAAGTCAAGAAAACACTAGTTTTCCCCTTCCCCTTTGAAACCCTCTGGTTCCTAGACAGTCTGATAGGGTAAAAATCTCTCCTGCCATCTCTGTCCATTTTCTCATTTCTATCTAACTTAGACGTATACGTCTCCTCTTCCACTGTACTCTGGAACTCCTCTAATATTAACATTCTTTTCAGCTTAGCTCTCTTCTCATGCATTTTCTATCTTCTTAATCTCAAAAACCTAGCTTTCTCCAGATATCTCTTCAAAATTGTCCACTCTCTCCAATGCTAGTGACTTTATTTATTCTAATCAACACTGAGACTGAAGTGAGATAGGCACATTCTATGCTTTCCACTGTCATTCTCCCCAACTCCACTTAGAATATTTTTCCTTTGCACTTTATTCATTCCCTTGTTTGTTTCTATTACTACCCAATTTCTAGCATTTTTCGGCTACACTCTTGCTTGGTTAACAAGAATGGTCATACGACAGACTTCACCATGTCCCCAAACTATTTTACTTCCATGAAACTGAACAATGAAATTCATCTCCTTCATCATAATTGTCCTTTCAAATCTCCCTCTACCTTTCTCCTCCTAAACCAGTTTTTCCTCTTTCCTGCAATTCCTTTGCTAGTTCCATTTGCAATTTCCATGCAATTCCTTCCTATTTTCCAGTTTCCAACTTCATCACTCACTTTCCTATTTTCATAGTATTGATGCTTAATTAAATAAGCAAATGTCCTCAAGACTTGAATCTTTTGAACTCTTATACTTCTATCATTGAAAACCTGACCCTCTTTCATTATAGACCATATCTATTAAATAACTTTCCTACCCCTACTCACTAAAGGGTAAAGTCTGTTAAAAGAAGTCATAAAATCATACTGGGAACACTATAAACTCATGTTATTTCATTTCCACTAGTTCATTTCCACTAGTTCTCTCTGATGCAATTATTCTGTTATTTTCTCTGATAGACTATTTTTTAATAGAAAATGCTCTCAACTTCTCTTTTTCCCTCAAATATCCAATACCAGCTTTCCCTTGTTATCTCCAAGGAAATGTGTATAAGTTATTATTATATCTAGTGGAATTCAAACACTTTGAGGACAGGAATTATAGATTGGTTTGTTTGGTTTGTTTTTCTTTTATATACTGCCTTGCACAACAGGCATAGATAAAAGTTTGTTGATTGAATTGAATAAGACTTGAAAAAAGAGAAAAGCAAATTTGCCAGGCTGTTTTTGAGTAGCTTCAAAAAAGCCAGGGATAGATACTTCTTTTAACCAAAAGACAATGAGTTGATTAAATTTTAAAATGAGAACTAATTCAGTGAAAATGATGAATGATGGAAAAGTTTTTAAAGCTTTTTTTAAATTTAAAAGTTTTTAAAGCACCATAACATTTCCTATCTTACTGTATCACAATCCCTTCAATATTTTCATTCTTTATGAAATGGGACTTTCAGATCTCTTATTTCCAAAATTCCATTAGGAAAGAACAATAAATTCACTTGTAAAAGAGGAGAATGAGAATTTTTGTTATGTCTCAGTGTTCTATACTAAATCCTATAATTTGCCTGGGGAACAAGGAAAACCTGTCCCTCCTTCTGACTTACTGATTTCTGTTGATGGCATCATCCATTATTTCACTTATCCAGGCTTATAACTGTTCAGTCATGTAAACTGAGTATTTGCTCATCAACTGGGGAATGGATGAATAAGTTATAGTATATGAATTAATGGAATATTATTAATCTATAAGAAATGATGAACAGGCTGATTTTTAGAAAAGCCCAGAATGACTTAATGTGAACTGATGCTAAATGAAATAAGCAGAACCAAGAGAATTTTGTAGACAGTAACAACAAGTTTATGTGATGACCAATTGTAATGGACATGTTTTTTTTCCAACAGTCAAGTGATTCAAGGCAATTTCAATAGATGTAATGAAAAGTGCCATCTGCATCTAGAGAGAGACAGAGAGAGAGTAAGAGAGAGAGAGAGAGAGAGAGAGAGAGAGAGAGAGAGAGAGAGAGAGAGAGAGAGCAATGAAGACTGATTGTAGATCAAAGTATAGTATTTTCACCTGTTTGCTTGTTTGTTTTTCCTTTCTCATGTTTTTTTTTCCCTTTTTTGATCTTATTTTTCTTGTGCACCATGACAAATATGGAAATACTTTTAGAAAAATTACACATTTAACCTTAAAAAAATAACTATGCAGTCATCTGCAATTTCCTCTTCTACACTTCCAATATGTAATTGCTAGGTCATATGACTTCTCTTCACAAAAATCTTCCTTAGTCTCTCTCTTTTTAATATATTTATTCAACTTCAGACCTTCATCTCTTTTCACTTAGACCATCATAATAGTTTCTTTCATAAAAGCTTCCTACTTCCTACAATCCTCCTTCCTTCATACTTCTTTGGTTGTGGCACACCTCTAACCCAAAACTTTCAGAGACTCCTCGTCTATCAAATTTAAATTCCTAATGCCTGGTATTCCTAGATGTCCGTAATTTGTTTCCAACCTATCTTTGCAACTTTATTTCATACTATTTCCCTTCACTACCTCCTTATTCAATCTTAATTTGACTATTTCCTATTTCATGTTCTCATCATGTTCTTTCCCTTCTTTATGTCTCTACTTATACAGTTCCCTTAAATAATTTTTAAAATGGTTATCCTTAAAATGGATATCCCTTCCTACTTCTATCCCCAACTTCTTTCAAGGTCTAGAAAGCTGCTACTTCTTCCCTGTATCCTTCTCTTATGTTTATTCTCCCTTGAATCCAGCTTAAAGTGAATGTTCTTTTTTCATCTCTTCACATAATACATTACCTGGAAATCTCCTTTGCATTTATTTATAACATCATGATCTGATTTTGTGTTAGCAAATATCTTAACAATAAATTATTTTTCAGAATCCCACAATTCCTATCAAGTTGACTTCCCTGGACCCTTGAGTAAAAAGTTCATATCACATCTAACTTTGTATCTCTAGTACCTAATACAATATCTTGTACCTAGTAGCTTCTTAATAAAGGTTCCTGTTCCTACTTAATTGTAAGCCACATAAGAATTCTGTGTTAAACTCCCTTTGTAGTGCAGTATTTTTTTTTAATTGAAGCCCTACAGATAAATATTTAGTGTGTGTTTGGTCAATTGAACAAGTTGAACTAAATATTGTAGAGTGACATTAAATTTGTTTTCCATGGTTACTCTTAAAGTGAAATGTAAACAATAATGCATGCATATTAGATGATCAAAAAATGATTCTACAAAAGCCCAACTGAATTCCCATCATAGTGTAAAGATGACCCTGAATACTTAAAGAATCATCCATTCTAGGAAGGTTCACAAACTCTGACAGTTTCTAGCAAGTTTGAAAAGTTATGAGAATGGATCTAGTTATTAGACTTCCTGCTATCTAAGGATATATAGAGAACCCAATAATCAATAGTTTGACTACTAGGCAATGAATTATCTAGCTATGGCAATCCAAGAAACAAAGAAAAATTCAAAATAATAATAATGATCTGTAAATCAATAAAAATGATAACATCAATAGATTATTTTTGTTATTGATGACATCTTCATAACAAAAATAATCTTCCCATTGTATTTGAAAAATTATTAAAAGAAACTAAAAACATGTATAACTGAAAAAGGTAGACAAATCATGTAGCTAGAATAAAGGAAAATAAGGTCAGTGCATATCTGCATTGGTATCCATGAAATACTAAAGGGAAACTAGATTTATTGAACTAATGATCAAGAATTGCAAAAGACACAATGACAGGGATGGGTTATGATCAGTTCTTTAAGAAAGAGGGTCTATATCAATAAGATCATAGATCCATTAAAGAATCAATATGTAAACAATCAGTTCATGTCCCGAGACTCCAAAAAGGAAATTGAATGAAAGGTAATGGTGGTCTCTCAGGAATGAAATTCAGACAATGCAATCTAAAATTATTCTAATGATGAATAAGATGAGATGCTACATAAAGAGTGGTACTGTGAGTTCACAAGGAGTCTATCTATAACCCCAAATCTAAAAATACATGAATAATACCTGTAATTGAGAACAGATAACTTGGGACATATGAGAATATTATGTTCCCTGAAGAATAATGCCTCAGGAAGACTAAAGTCCAAAAAGAGTTGAATCTTTTGAAAACTGTTATAGACAGGGAGAAAGCTGGCTATAGGGAGAATGGGGTCACTAGGACTTTGCCATGAGGCAGAACATTTAGAATATGCTGACACTGTACTATATACAAAGTAATAACTATGTTGTGGAATGATAAGCTGTGAATGACTTTGTTATTCTCAGCAACACCATGATCCAAGACTATTTTGAAGGACTTAAGATGAAAAATGCTATCCATACTCAGAGAAAGAATTGATTTGTGGGAATGCAGATTGAAGTATACTTTTATCTTTTACTTTATTTTTCTTGAGGACTTTTTTGGGGGGATATATCTATGTTCTCTGTCACAACATGACATAGAAATGTTTTTCATAACTTCACATATACCTTCTCAATGAGAGGGAGAAGAAGAAGAAAAGGAGAATCTAGAACTCAAAGTTTTAAAAACAAATGTTTAAAAAATTGTTTTACACATAACTGGGGAAATAGAATATTAAATAAAGAAGTTTTTTTTAAAAAAATAAGAATATGTTGACATCACTTTTCAAAGGAGGACTTCCTCTCCTAATTATACAGATAATGGCAGCCTCTTATAGTAATATATTTTCTTTTCCCTTTGGTCATTTTGTTATTCAGTCATTTTTCAATAACATCCAACTTTTGTGACCTCTTTTTGAGTTTTCTTGCCAAAGATACTAAAGTGGTTTACCATTTTTTTCTCCAGGTCATTTTGCAGATGAGGGAGCTAAAGTCACTGAGTAAGTGACTTGCCCAGAATCACAGAGCTAGTTAAGTATCTAAAGTCAAATTTGAACTTAGACTCAGTTGTATAGACCAATACCCTGCATAGAAACTTCATTTTTTCCCTAAGGTAAGCTTCTCTCACATCCTGCACAAAAGTGCTTGCTCTAGGCTCCAAAACTGCTAGTAACAGATGTTAAGAAAGGATATTTTAATGTCTTGAAATGCTCCCAGGGCAGAGGACTGGGGACTGGATGATTACCTTCCCATATTCAGTAGAAAAAATAGATTTTGCCCCTTTCTACCAATTTGCTTGATATAAATTCACAAAAAAAGCCAGAATATATTCATTGAAAAATACTTGGAATGCATGCCCCAATTGATAAATGATCAAAAGATAAGATTTGTGCCCAAAAGGCTATAAATCATGCATATGCTTTGACCTAATAAGACCTCTATTAGGCATGAATACCAAAAATGATTCAAAGGGAAAAAAGGGAAATGACCTATATGTACAAAAAATATTCATAGCAATTCTTTTCTCAGGGCAAAAAAAAAAAAAATAGAAGTTGAGGGAATGCTCATCAATTGGGTAATGGTTCAATGAACTGTGGTATGTGTTTGTGATGGAATATTATTGTCCTATAGGAAATGATGAGCAGGATGCTCTCAGGAAAAAAAAATACAACTTGAAACTCAAGCAAAGTAAAATGCACTGCATACAAAGTAATAGTAATGTTCTGGGATGACCAGCTGTAAATGATTTTGCTGTTGTCAGAGTACAATCATCTACAACTACTCTGAAGGACTAATGATGAAAAATCCAGATTGAAGCATTTTTTATTTATCTCTTTTTTACTTAATTTTTCTTGAGGGTTTTTATTTTCATTAGGGAAGGAGACCTATGTTTTCTTTCATAACTTGACTTTTATGGAAATTTTTTGCATAACTTCATATGTGGTTTCTTAATTGTGTGTGTGAATCAGGAAAAAACCTAAAACTCAAAAATTTTAAAGACAAATGTGTTTTTTGTTTTAAATGTAATGGGGGGGGGGAGGGATATTAAATAAATAAATAAAGATAATACAATAACACCCCCCCCCAAATACAAGCATACCATCTGAAAAAATAAAAACTTGGCATGACTTGTTCTTAATGAACCCATGCTGAATCCCAGTGTTTACCACTTTTCTTTTAAATCTTTTAAATTTCCATAGTAGAACACAAAAATACATTAACATAATATACTTGGACTTTAATAAGATATTTTATGTCTTATAATCCTTATGGGAAAAATGGGGAAATGTGAACTGCATAATAATAGATTAAAATTAGTTGAACAATAAAAACCAAAGAGTATTAATTAATTGATCAAAATCAGCCCAGTGGAGTCCTTAACATTCTGTCCTTATCATTGATATGTATCAGATTTTTATAAATTATTTAGATAGAAGTACAAAATAAATGTCCATTTAATCTAAAGAATTAGCAGGCAGAGATAACAATTGAATAACCAAATCAAGACAGAAAAATATCTCAATAAGCTATAAAATGAACTGAATATATTGCAATTGAATATAATAAGGATAAATGAATACTATTGAATTTGCATTCAAATAATGAACTTTATAATTACAGGGAGAAAAAGACATGACCCATTAGTTTAAGTGAAGAAAAACAAAATCTGAGGGTTTTAGTTGCTTAAAAATTGAAGAGTCAACAGTGACTAAGTTAGGAGCCTCCTACTTACTTAGATCTCCATGACAATTATATAATTACCAAGTCACCTTTTAGAATAGTGATTTTTTAACTTATAACACCATTGGCTTCCTTTATAATCTTGTATATTTTATTTTGGGTTCATAAAAATATTATTCTGAAGGGATCTTTCACATATCAAAATATGGAATGTGAGAAAAGGATAATGAAATGGTTTTCCCTCCTCTATTCAATTCTAGCCAAAACAATGGATTCGATGAATAAAACTGATTAGAAAATAGAACTTGCTTGACTCAAATATATTCCTTGAAAAATGTTCACAATACCGTTAGTAGCCCCCAGACACCATATAGTAGATTGTACAATATTGTTTCCAATCTTCAAGGGAAACTCCTCATTTGCAGCATTGGGGTGTCCTGTCCTATTATCCTTTTGTCTAGGTTGGTCCTTGAGGCTTTTTGCTTTAGATTTGACTCAGGGAGTAGTATTGTCTGTCTCTGTTCGTTATAGAATGAGGATCCCTCAAAATAAGATCCACTCGTCAAAATTTGAGCAATTAAGAGAAATAACATCATTCTATGAGCTGGTTAGATTGTGAAAGAAAATTACCATTGATGACACCTGGATATGGACTGGATCTACTTTCCTTCCATTTGAGAAAGTAGCTACAAATCAAATCTATAGTTAATACATATATACATACAAGAGGAATAGAAATAAGCACTTTTGGACAAAAATAAAATGGGGTACCTCAAGAAAAATGAGGTTTTCAATCACTCTAGTTTTTGAAGAAGAAAATATGACAGTTCATTTGGCAGGGCTGTTGTAGAAAAAAATTATGATCTAGCTAAAGATTAGCCTGTGTAATCTGTGGTCCTTCCCAACTCTCAGATTTTATAATTCTATATTTCATTTATAGAACATTTTACAATTTTCTCAACACTTTCACATATATTATCTCATTTAATAAAACTGAAGTTTCTGCCTTCAGCCTTTAAACCAAAACATCCAACATGTTGTGCAAAAAAATGACTAGTAAGAAATGCCCTTGTCTGAATGAACATAGCTGATAATCCCACATAGTTTGCCAAAAGAATTAATGTGTTGAAAGCAATGAAATGAAATATAATTTCTGTCTATGGTACTCATTATGAAGCATTTGACTATACGCTTATCTTTACCTCATAGTATACAATTTAACTATAGCATATATTTTTTTAAAAACTATGAAATAGAAAAAAAATTAAGAATCTTTGTTAAACTAAAATAAAAGAGATTTTACTGAGTGACAGTATTAAAGGATAGCAACATTTGAAAACCACCTGAAAGGAAAACTTCAGAAAAAAAGTTCCTCTCAAAATTTCAGTTCTGATTCAGAAAACTACAATGAATTGCTATGAATGGGTAGATGGAAGGAAGGAAGGAAGGAAGGAAGGAAGGAAGGAAGGAAGGAAGAAAAGGAAGAAAAGGAAGAGAAGGAAAGAAAGAAGGAGGAAGGAAGGAAGGAAGGAAGGAAGAAAGAAGGAAGAAAGGAAGAAAGGAAGGAAGGAAGGAAGGAAGGAAGGAAGGAAGAAAGGAAGGAAGGAAGGAAGGAAGCAAGGAAGAAAGGAAAGAAGGAAGGAAGGCAGAAACATTTATTAAATATCTGCTATGTATCATGCACAATATGAGATGCTAAGGAAACACATACAGAAGTGAGATAGACTCTACCAATAAAGATTTAACATTCAAATTGAAAAGTTAGAATAATGTGAAATTATGCAAACACAAACTCTAGAAGACAAAAGTGTTAGTGAAGTACTCTAAAGAGCAATATCTCTGATTACTTAGATCAAAGTAATGCATTGTTTTACCAGTATGACTCAATTAGAAGTATCCACTTCATTGTGAACTGATCCAACAATTCTGGAGAGCAATATGGAACTATGCTCAAAGGGCTATCAAACTGTGCATATTCTTTGATTCAGTGGTATCTCTACTGAGCCTGTATCCCAAGGGAATTATAAAAAGAAGAAAGGATCCACCTATGCAAAAATGTTTGTAGCAGCCTTTTTTTTTAATGGAAAGGAACTGAAAGCTGAATGGATGCCCATCATTTGAGGAATAGCTGATTTCTAAGTTATAGTATATGAATGTAATGGAATATTATTGTTTTATAAGAAATGATCAGCAAGGTGATTTCAAAAAGACCTGGAGAGACTTACATGAACTGAGGCTAAGTGAAGTGAATAGAACTAAGAAAACACTGTATACAGTAACAACAAGATTATGTGATTATCAACTGTAATAGACTTGGCTCTTTTGAATAATGAAATGATTCAGGCCAATTATAATAGACTTATGTTGGAGAGCCATCTGCATTCAAAAAGAAGACCATGGGGACTGAAAGTAGATCACAACATACTATTTTCACCTATTTTGTTGTTGTTTCCTTCCTTTTTTTCCTTTTTCACTTCCCCCCTTTTTGATCTGTTTTCTTGTGCAGAATGACACATGTGAAAATATGTTTAGAAGAATTGTACATGTTTAATGTATATTTGATAATTTTCTGTCTAGAGAAGGGAGAAGGGAGAGAGAGAGAGGAAGAAAAATATAGAATACAAAGTTTTACAAGGGTGAATGTTGAAAACTATCTTTCCAAGTATTTTCAAAAATAAAAAGCCATTATTAAAAAAAAAAAAGAAGTATCCACTTTTTATCAAACTCACGGATGGTTCAACAATCCAGCACAGAATTGGGATTAGGGAAAAACAACATTTTCCCCTCTACAAAGTCAGAAGTACATAATCAATGGTTTAAAAAAAAAACTTTTGTAACATCTTATAACTGAATAATATTTATTTCAATTTCACTTGAAAAACTTATGTGCTATGGCAGAAATTAGGCAAGGACCCACACTTAACACCATATACCAAGATAGATCAAAATGGGTCCATGATCTAGGCATAAAGAACGAGATTATAAATAAATTAGAGGAACATAGGATAGTTTATCTCTCAGACTTGTGGAGGAGAAACAAATTTGTGACCAAAGATGAACTAGAGACCATTACTGATTACAAAATAGAAAATTTTGATTATATCAAATTAAAAAGCCTTTGTACAAACAGAACGAATGCAAACAAGATTAGTAGGGAAGCAACAAACTGGGAAAACATCTTTACAATTAAAGGTTCTGATAAAGGCCTCATTTCCAAAATATATAGAGAACTGACTCAAATTTATAAAAAATCAAGCCATTCTCCAATTGATAAATGGTCAAAGGATATGAACAGACAATTTTCAGATAATGAAATTGAAACTATTACCACTCACATGAAAGAGTGTTCCAAATCACTATTGATCAGAGAAATGCAAATTAAGACAACTCTGAGATATCAGTACATACCTGTCAGATTGGCTAAGATGACAGGAAAAAGTAATGATGAATGTTGGAGGGGATGTGGGAAAACGGGGACACTGATGCATTGTTGGAGTTGTGAGCGAATCCAGCCATTCTGGAGAGCAATCTGGAATTATGCCCAAAAAGTTATCAAACTGTGCATACCCTTTGATCCAGCAGTGTTTCTATTGGGCTTATACCCCAAAGAGATACTAAAAAAAGGAAAGGGACCTGTATGTGCCAAAATGTTTGTAGCAGCCCTGTTTGTAGTGGCTAGAAACTGGAAAATGAATGGATGCCCATCAATTGGAGAATGGCTGGGTAAATTGTGGTATATGAATGTTATGGAATATTATTGTTCTGTAAGAAATGACCAACAGGATGAATACAGAGAGGCTTGGAGAGACCTACATGGACTGATGCTAAGTGAGATGAGCAGAACCAGGAGATCATTATACACTTCGACAACAATATTGTATGAGGATGTATTCTGATGGAAGTGGATTTCTATGACAAAGAGACCTAATTGAGTTTCAATGGATAAATGATGGACAGAAACAGCTACACCCAAAGAAGGAACACTGGGAAATGAATGTGAACTATTTGCATTTTTGATTTTCTTCCTGAGTTATTTTTACCTTCTGAATCCAATTCTCCCTGTGCAACAGGAGAACTGTTTGGTTCTGCAAATATGTATTATATCTAGGATATACTGCAATATATTTAACATATATAGGACTGCTTGCCGTCTTGGGGGGGGGGTGGAGGGAGGGAGGGGAAAAAACGAAACATAAGCGAGTGCAAGGGATAATGTTGTAAAAAATTACCCAGGCATGGATTCTGTCAATACAAAGTTATTATTAAATAAAATAAAATTTAAAAAAAAAAAAGAAAAAGAAAAACTTATGTGCTGGGGCAGGTAGGTAGAGCACGTCCTGTAGTCAGGAGAATCTGAATTCAAATTTGACCTCAGACACTTGATACTAGCTATATGATTCTGGATAAGTCATTTAATCCCAATTGCAAAAAAAGAAAAATCTTGAAGTGCCTACTTTTCTGCAAGTCAGTTATTATAATTAGAAAGATATCTCTTTTAAATTTTTGTTACTATATAGGCAGTTTCTGAAACAAGAACTTATAATTTACAAATGAACCTAACACATGGAAAGTCATTGCTACAGTTGTTCTTTTCTACTACCATTACTTGTCATTACCTTTATTATAGAGGATTCACTTCTTGTTGACTCTATCTACCAAAGGGGAAGGAGAAAAAAAAAGAAAGTAATTCCTTCTCTTAGGAGATATTGAAAATCTCTGTTTTTACAAATGTAATAAAAGTAGGAGAAAAGGGAAGGAAAATATTTTCTTGTCACCAGAGTAATGGCTAATTTTTTCCAGAGCTGGGAGGTAAGAGAAAGTCTGGGCTCTAGAAAATATGTCCTTGTTTCCTAGGCTATCATCTGAAATTCAGGATGAATATTCCAATAGAAATTATGGAAAACTATAGTGCTATAATTTAAATTTATTGCAATTAAATAGCCTTCTGTGAAGCAGTTGGTTTGGAATAAAACCAACATATATAGCACTGAGCCTCAAAATGCAATTTTCCATGTAGTTAACTATTATTAATCCTAGCATTTCTATTTCTTTATCAGTCTGTAATAAGATCTCCTGGGAAAGTTCTGACTGACTATATCAACACATATGACCCTAGAACTACGAGTATAAACAGGATAAAGTCCAAAAGTCCTATGTCTATCAAATTCCTTTCTACCCAGCTCTTTGCCTCAGATCTGAATGAAGGAAGAAAAGGAGGACAATGAAAGAATCTCGAAGCCTCCACGGAATCACTGATTTACTCACAAAATCCAGTCTGATGGCACAGTCCTACCATTAAAAAAAAAAAAAAAAAAAAAAAAATAGACAAACATTTCATTTGTAAATGTACTGGGAGCTCTCCTTGGTACTGATAAGACGCTCTCAAGCCTACCTGGTCTACTAGATATTGGCTTTACTTTTGCCTGTTTGGACAAGATTCCTAACCAATCCTACTTGCATTTGTGAATTGACTTGATTGAAAATTGACTTTCATTTTCAGTGCCCAACTATCATCAAATCCAATAGTTTGTCCAATCATGGTTCATTGTTTTCCAAAGGTTCCATGGTAGAGTAATGATTTTGGAGTCATGGGATCTAAGTTCAAATAACATTTTTTGATGTTTGCTACTTTTGTAGCCTTATACAACTTATTTATCATCTCTCTGAGCCTCATTTTTCCTCATGTATATCAAAAAATATCTTGGCTAAGATGGTTTTTGAATCCTGCTTAAAGCTTCAGGTCTACAAATTCTATTTTACTGTTATGCACAAAAGTTGAACCATTCTTGATATTGGTATTATTTCTGATACTATGAGTTCACAGAATCTAATCCTTGCTAATCTTCCTGAAACCATAAAGTCCACACACTTCTATTTATGACCCCCTTTTAAGCCAGGAGTCATAGAAACATAGAGTTGAAAGATATACCTATAGTATAAGTCCATCACTTTGAAGCTAAGATAATTGAAATCTAATATTATTAGATAACCACTATATCTGAACTTAGTTCTTCTTCCTTATTACCTCTCTTAATGCCACTCCAGTCCATGCATAGTACATATAACTTATAAAGTTTAATATAAAACTTATTTGCCAGCTAGGTATAAATATGGATCTATCAAAGGGTAAATTTAGATTTGCTAAATATTATACAATGATGCTTTTCAGTGTAAGTGCTTTTGCAAAGAAATCACTGAATCTAAGATCCCAAGGACTATCTAATATAATACACACATGATTTAAAAGCTCCCTACAGTATCCCTAGCAAATAGAATAACAATGCTTAAAGATCCCTAATTAGAAAGAACTACTACCTCTGGAGACATTATATTCTCTCATAGGCCAGATCTAATTACCATGATGCTTTGCCTTACATCACATTTGAATATGCCTCTGTATCTTTCATATGTTGTTTCTAGTTCTTCTCTCTGAAGCCAATCAGAATAAGCCAAAACAGTCTTCAAATGCTGTTAAAAAAAAAAAAACCTTTATAACTTCTCTCCAAGTCTCTTCTTCAGGATAAAAATCCCTGGGTCTTTCAACTAATCCTTATATGGCATGCTTGCTATTCCTTTTGCAATCCTATTTGCCCTCTTTTGAACATACTTTAGCTTTCCTAAAATGTTTTCCTTTCATAAACTGTGTTTCCTTGATCTGAATAAAGTAGTCCAAACTGGCCTGATCAGTCCAAATTGGTCTGATCAACACTTGAATCCCAAAATCATTATTTCCTTCATTTTGAAAACTGCCTCTCAGTGATGCTTGCCATAATATAAGATTTTTATCTACCGTATTACACTATTTGTTGCTGTTGAACTAAAACACACACACACACACACACACACACACACACACACACATCCTGGATCTTTTCCACTACCATAGAAGCCATTAGCTCGTCCTTCCCCCATCTCCCACCCCCAACCTATAAGTATAAAGATTATTTTTTGAAGCCAATGGTAAAGTTTTGTATTAATACAATTAAATGCTATATCCTCATTTATTTTGGATTTTTCACACCCTAATAAAAATTTCCCGTATTCCATAGTCTAAAGATTACTTGTTAGAAGAGAAAACGGCAGTAACATATGCCTAGAGTATTTTCTCCAACCTTCCATTAGAATATTTTTCCTTTTTTTGATGTTTTTCTTGACCCCAAAAAGTGTTAAACCAACCAACCAACACATAAACATTTTTTGTGGATCTTAACATTCTAGGAGCTTCAGCTCATTGTGATGTTTAGCACACCTGACACAAGTTTTACAGTGCTGTGGCACTCTATTGCATTCATTCTTAGTTACTTGCACTTGCTTTCATCTTTAGATGTTTTAAACCTGTTGGTTAATGAATTCTCTCTGCTAATACATGTTTTTTCCTCTCTTCTAAGCTTTATTTTCATAGGGATAATGTTTGCAATAGTCTTCAGAATTTGATTAAAAGCCTCCTATTTTCTTGGGATGACTTCCCCTTCATATTATCAGGTTTTTTCCTGGAGAGACTTGCAAGAAATGATGCTAAATGAAATGAGCAAAACCAAGAGAACTTTGTATACAACCACAAGATTATGTGACAATCAATTCCAATGGATCTGGCTCTCTTTAATGATGAGGTGATTCAGGCCAATTCCAAAAGATGTGATAGAGAGAGCTATCTGCATCCAGAAAGAGGACTAGGGCAACTCAAAGTGGATCACAACATAATATTTTCACCTTTTTTGCTTACTTCATCAAACTATGCTTGATTTCTTCTCCTCTGTCTTCAGCTTTATAATGAAATGATCATTTCCCCCAAAGGTCCTTGTAATTTCTACTTTAATAAATAGTTCTTTATTATTCCAGAGCAGTGATTGTCTCTTGTTATTTGCTCTACTTTTTGAAGAATAAAGCACAATTAAAATGTGACATTCATATTAAAACACTATATGATGTTAAATAATTTTAATGCAAACAGTGAAACATGACTCACTAGGACATTCTGTGTAAATACAATCTAAAAAATCAGGGGGAATTTGTTGGCACTAAACATGGAATATGTACTCAAATTAGACGTTCAGTTCCAATTTTAATAATTATTAATTGTGTGGTTATTGTGTAAATCACTTAACTTTTCTTAGCCTCAGTTTCTTTATCTTTATATGGGGTGTGCCTTCTTTCTTGAGGGACCATGGGTGTATATATGACATGTACTTTAATGCCAAACTATACCAGTATCTCTGCCAAGAAGAAGTAATAGAGACAGATATGACTGAACAATGATTGAATAACAATAGCAAGCATCTAATGTCACACAAGACTATAATACTAGCAGTATCAGTCATAATGCTTTAATATCTTCATCCCTATCTCAGTCTGAACTGAGAAAAATCTCTTTTTCCTTTAGATTGGTTTCCATTCTTTCAAATGGAATCTATTTGCCTGAACACAAGTCATAATTAATAGCATTATCAAATAGTATAGAATGCAGGTGGTGTTAAACAAGGTACACTACGCGAGGATATGACTAGTACCCAAGACTTTCAATCCATTCTCTATTCACCCCAAATGGTTGTAGACTTAGAGATTTTTAATAAACTGAATCTCAGAATAACAAACTAAACTGCAATAAATATATTCCCAAAAGGAAAAGAAAGGACCAGATAGATTTACAAAGTAATTTTATCAAACCTTCAAAAACAATTAATTACATAAAAACTATTTCAAAAATTAGGGAAATGGAGGGATTTTATCCATTTTTTCTATGATAGGAACATAGTCTTGATATTTAAACTAGGCAGAGACAAAACAGAGAAGGAAAATGCAGACCAAGACCCCTAATGAATATTGATGCAAAAAGTTTAAGTACAAACTAGCAAAGAGGCAATAATAGCATATAAGAAATGCATTAAAACTAAATTAGATTTGTACCCTCACTTTTTATAACAAGGTTATTTGATCAGTGAAATATCATCAATATGGTGTGTTTGTTCTTTATTGAAATATTTGATAAAAAAATTTTCCAAGTTAACCTTGTAATCAGAAAGAGGGAATATAGGTTAGATCAAATAACAGATAGAGTTTGACTAATTGGGCACAAACAAGGATAATTGTTGTCAACCTATAGATTAGTTTTCAGTAATTACTGTAGAATCTCACTCTTGACACCAGTTTAGTTAATATCTTTATTAGTTATTTGGTTTAAAATATAGTCAACTATTGTGGGTGATATATTATCATAAGGAGTAGAGGATACACTAAATTACAAAACTTTTAGCAAAAAACATCTCAAGAAGCTGAAACAATATGCTAAAGTTAACAAGATGACAGCAATTTTAATGAAAGTAAAGTTTTTCCCTCTTATTCAAAGTATTAGCTGTATAAATATACAATTATGGAGACTAGAAGAGAGTAATTTAAATGAAAAATACTGAAAGATTTTAATGGACTGCACACTCAGCAAAAGTCAGTAGGGTAGTATGGCAATGAAAAAAATGAATTCAATCTTATGTATAATTAATACAAGTATAATGTCCAGAAGAAGGAAAATTATAGTCCTACTATATTATTTTTCAATTAGAACATGTTTAGAATATCACAACCGTTTGTAAGTACAATGCTTAAAAAGAAACAATAACAAGCTGGAGTACATTGGCCATGGAATGAGAATGGTGAGGCTTTGTAAGGGATTTGAAATCATTCCTTATAAAGATTAATTGGAGGAGATATTTAGCCTAGAATAGTTAAGATTTTTAATAGGTATGTAATAACAATCTTCAATTATTTGAGGATTGTCATGTGAAAGTTGGATTTAGTCAACTGGATGTCAGAGGGCACAACTGGAATCAATAAGTGATAGTATGGGAAGCAGATTCTAGCTCAACTTCAGAATCATAGATTTAGAACTAGAAGAGACTTCAGAGGTGATCTAACTCAAAATGTAGGGAAATATTTCAAAGAATCAGAGATATCCAAACGTACAATAGACTTCCTCTATAAGTAGTAAGTGCTTCATCATTATAGTTCTTCTAACAGATTTAGAATGCCACTTTGTTAGCCATGCTATAAAAGAAATTTATGATTTGGATAAGGGCTATATTAGCTGATCTTTAAGATTCTAGTCAACAAAATTACCTCAGAGAACTGATAATGGTGCATACCTTGGTAAAAAGGCTATGAATTTTAACTTTAGAGTGAGGATACTTCAGTCATGGTGAATGAGTTGTTTTTGTTTGTTTATTTGTTTAACTATCTTTCTTGGTTCCAATGGAATATTCTATTGTGGATGTTGATGAAGGGGAATTGGAGGAATTGTTAGGAAATCACTGGAACTTATTCAAAAAGAACACCAATAATTTTATTTAAAAACAACCGCTTAGTTATCTTCCAGCTCTCATCTCCAAATATTTAACTCTGTGATTGCCACATGATTCCCTCTGACACATTAGTACATATCATTGTTCATGTTGCACAAAATAACATGTGTGAATTCTTCTTTCTTCCTCTCTTATTTTCCTTCCTTCTCCCTCCCTCCCTCTCTTTCTCTCTCTCTGTCTTTGTCTCCCTCTGTCTCTATCTTTGTCTCTCTGTCTCTGTTTTTCTCTCTGTTTCTCTGTCTGTGTGTGTATGTCTGTATGTCTGTCTCTCCCTCTCTTCACCCCCTTTCCCCCTCCCATTGCTTCAAGTCTCACAAGGAGTAATAGGATATGCTATGGCTAATACTTATTACTTACCTCAAAGGGCTACATTTCACACCATGTATAATAAGGATTTTAAATGAAAGCATGTAAGCTATAAATATTAATTATTATTATTAATAGAGGTGCAACTCTGCATTAATAAATGTACTTCCTCACCCCACTTCCATCCCTTCCATGTATATATGTAGAATAGAAGGGAATGTAGATTATAGAAATCTTTTACAATTTGTGAAAACACCATTGGTGAGTGAAATTTGGGTCAATAAATAATTATACTCCAAAATCAAATAGAGACACATTGCTATGCAAATTCTCATGTCAGATGTTGCAATATGTACTGGTATTTTGTGCAGAGGGGATGCTGAATGCTGTCAGTGATAGTCATATCCTACCGCACTAAAGCATCAATCATACTCTGTTAAAGATTTGACATAGTAGTTAATGGTGTATATGGCATATATAGATGCTTCTAATCTTGGATTGTACACTAAAGTAACATACTATAAAAACTTGCACTGAGCTCATCTTATTTGTTCTTTGTGCACTTATATGTAGATCCCTCTTTCAGAATCTTGTAATTTAATTCCCCTAAACCCACATTTTAACTTTGGAAGGCACACATTTTGGCAGCAATGGTCAGACAATATGATATAATTTGATCCAATAAATATTTATTAGATGTTTATTATATGTCAGACACCATGATAAATACTGGGAATTCAAAGACAAAAACCAAACAGCCCCTGCCTCTAGGGAGCTTACTTTCTACTAGGAGATTATAACATGCAAACTGATTCAGGATAAATTGGGGGGAAAAGAGAAAGACTAAAATCTAGGGAATCAAGAAAGACTTCCCATAGGAGGCAGCACATAAGCTAAGCCTTGAAGTACTAAGACTAAATGATGTGATTTTTAAATGATAATAACTGTTAGAAATTTCCTCAATTTACATCAATATTAAATAATATCTCAGGTCCAGAATATAAATGTCATGCTTTGACCCACTAGACACAATATTTTTTTCTTTCAGTAAAGTGAAGCAAGTATTAAAAAAAAATAAATAAAATCAGAAAAAAAATATAAGACTTTTTTTTTCCTCCACCCTAGATGCAACAATTTTGCCAATCTAGCAAGATGGGGAAATGTGAATACAAAATGAATCTTTCTTCATCTTAAAAATGTCTTGCATGCTATTTGGACTGTATAACACACTCCCCATTATTTATTTCACAAAAATTGTGTTACTTTTTACATTAACATAATCATTTCTATGCACTATATTAAATATGACTCATTTTAATGTTCTATCGATATGTCTAACCTCATAATAAATATCACTGCCCTTGGTCTTTAAATGTCGAACAGTGGTGTTCAGGTCAATGCCATAGTATAAGGAGTCAATTATGTTCATGAATTGTTAATTAATTACTTTTGTTGTTTTGTACTTTTCTACAATAATTTTCTACAGAAATTGTGTAAGAAAAAAAGGCTTTGTCAAAGAAAAAAAGAACCAAATTAAAATTTATCTTTCTGTCATATAGGAGATTATAGATTTCCATGTCCCATCTATGCTTATTTAGATCACATTCCATGTTCACAATGACCAAAGAAGTATCTTTAGTTGGAGGTAAGGACCAATGAGGTGATTGGACTGAACTGAAATATATTGATTTTGCATAATA
Source organism: Antechinus flavipes (assembly GCF_016432865.1). Classification (NCBI taxonomy): domain Eukaryota; kingdom Metazoa; phylum Chordata; class Mammalia; order Dasyuromorphia; family Dasyuridae; genus Antechinus; species Antechinus flavipes. The sequence goes on from NC_067399.1 coordinate 267,961,939, forward strand.
GTTCAGAAAGTGATGTAAAATTAAAATCAAAGAATATAACTGATTGGAATTATACAAAAATCAACTTGAAAATTACTATGAAATTCATCCCTCTTGATTAATGAGAAAGTCTTCCTACTTTCATTTAAAGTTGATATGACCATTTCTTTATGCACCTCTAATATTTAAATGTGCACTGTGAGTAATCATTGTATTTATAAAATCCACACATGTTTCAGGTCTGAAATACAGAATGAGTTAGTCAAGTTGTAGATAACTCTGAAAATAACTCTATATATATCATATGAAGAAAAATGCAGTGGTCTGGGCAAACTTTTCATAAATGTCAAATATGCTTCTGTAAGCAGATATTAGCATGTCTATTAGGTCATAGGGGCATAGCCATTTTAGTTAGAAATGCCCCTAGATTCACTTGCTTTTTATTTTTCATCTGTTATACCATCTGAAGTTCAATTTTGTTTCTTTTCTTAGAAAATCTTATCTCATTATTTCTTTGTCATAATTGCATTTCACATTTCTAGATAAAAGAGTGTTTGCATTTGCTGTTTGATCTCAAAATGCTTTTGCAAATGGTATTTTTGCTAGTGGAGTTTAAAGGTTTAACATAAGATAGTTTGTAAGGGAACATGTATCATTATGGCATGCGGTGGTGTAATTTTGGGTTTTGATTTTTGTTTTTGTTTTTTTGTTAACATCTCTAAATCAACCAATTGAGAAAAATAAAGCAAACTTATTTCACTGGTAATGTCCTATCTAATTTCACATCTACCTTTTTTTTCCTATCATGACACAGATGCACAGATGCTTTTTTAACATATATAAATGAAAATGCTCAATATGAAAACAAAAAATGTACATTGTTTTCAGTAATTCTGGCAATCACAAAAGCTTTCGATTAACATCTTTGTTTTTATCCATTTCTACATGCAAACTTCTCTCAGCTTATAAATCAGATGACTAAAGGGAAATAAATACAAAGGTATCCTAGTGATCTAACACCCATCCCAAGCTAGCCCCATCTTGTGTCACTGCCTAAGTCATGCAAATTACACCAGAGCTGCCAGTTGACTAAGATTAATGACCCTGCGCAGGCTTCTTTGTTTCTCTCTGCGGCCGTTTAGTGTGAAATACTATCCAAAAACATTATCTATCCTCGATTAATCCCACAAATTTGTTCACACGATGCACATTGTTTAGGGCAATTTACAACAGGAACATACTGAGCACAATTGCATTTAATTACTTGGGTTCTAATTACATTCATTAAAGGCTAATAAAATAAATGAAACAGCTTTAAAAGCTTCTGCAAAACACATGGGTCTTGTCTCCCTCGTGAAACATACAGTAGATGTTTGATGTGAAACACAGATCTGAGCATATATGTGTGCATGTGTTTATAGATATATGGAATATGGATGTGTAGATGATGCATAGAGTTCATTTAAATCACAGAACAATCAAATGCCAAATGTTGGACTGATGCATTTATTTAATGGCCATGGGGGTGAGAAAGATTCCAGGGACCTGCAACTACTTTTTTATGTGGTGAGCAGAGAAAAGAAAAATCAATTGTAAAATTCCATTTTGAGTCTTAATTGTTTCCACCTGCATAGTACAGATGCTCAACCCTTCGTCTTTTATAGTCGGCATCACTGACCAGCAAAAGAAGAATATTAAGTATGCTAAAGTCAGGGTCTTCTTGAGAATATTTCTTTCAGGTTTGGTTTGACACTCAGTCAAGGTTTCTATTATGCTTCTCCTTCATAAATGATGAAGCACATTTAAAGAATGTGCCAGCTATTTATATTAAAACACATTTTAAGGCACACTGGGTAGTCTGGGCAGAACTGGGCAATTTCTCCATCCCACCCCCCCGAGCTGTTGAAAAATTACAGTTTTATTAATATTATCACTTCCTAATTTTTATGTGCCTATGCTATTTACAGTGTTTTGAAGAGGAAGTATGTGTTAAGAGCAAACATTAAAACATTGTCCTCTTCTATGCCTGAGAGCACCAGTGCGTAGGTAAAAACAAAGTGCCTCTTGATATAAGCCCTTCTATAATTTAGATATAGCAATGGATAGTCAATACTATTTTTAAAATGTAGTTATAGCTAATAGTCCTATAAGCACTTTGGAGTCATGCTCCCTGAATTATAGAAACTGAGACATATTAATATAACATATTATTTTCCATAATTTAAAGTACATGTGGCAAAGTCAACCAGAACATACCACCACTGGCAAGTGGACAAATGACACTTAAATCTAAATTCATCTGGTTGACACATCTTATCACAATAGCTCTCTACTTCTGAGTGGATTTTCAATAAGATCTAGGGGAGAAAAAAAAACCTAGAATGTTTTTAACTACTTGAATAGACAACTGGATTTGCATTTCAACCTGTGGATATTTTCCCCAGAATATCATGTAAATTTACTCAAAATATCCCCTTCAATTTCTAATTCCCCATGAAAAATATGAAAGCAATATTTTTGTACATGCATAAAAGCTTAATGTAGATATTTTCTCCAACATTTATACCTGCCATATTAATGTGATATCTCTGAAATTCAACACAGATATGATTTTTTAAGATTTTAAAAAGAGATTCTGGTGAAATGTCTTAAGAAGCAAATATTTCCTGTTCTAGGTGTCCACCTCTACTTCACCTCCTCCCTGTACTTTTATTCTCCTATTTCTATGGATTTCAGACATTCTTTGAAACTTCCATCTCATAACATAGCTGCAGGGGGCACTCACTGTCTTTACCTAATAATTCTAACAGGCCATTTTTAAAATCTTCTATACTCTTTAGTACAATATAGGCTGAGCACCAATATAAAGGAAGAGCTACCTGGTTCAAATATTTGGTGTCAGAAAGCTGGAGTGTGTTGAAAATCAGAATGAGAAAATGGAGGACAGAGAAGGGAGAAAGCAACCATCATTCTCATGATCACAAAGCTTTTCTCCATGATGACTTAAAGCAACACAACCCCAAGTTATGAAATAATTGAACCCAAGGCCTGCTGAGTTTATCCCTCATTGTGATATAGCTATATTACATTTATAGCTATATCACAAAGCCAACACAAGAAATATGCAGAAAAGCTTCATGAAAATTATTTAAGCCAAACACACATTCCTCCTCATAATTTAAAGATTCTTAGCAGAAAACATTTACTTTTCAAGAAACACATGGAGAAGAATGGACAAATAAATGGAACTAGAAATGGTCTCTTTGCAATAAACTTTAGGTAGATGACAAAGAAAATTGTTTTTAGAGATGATTGTTTTCAATCATTAATGTAGTGCATTGCAGAAGGCCAAAGGTTTGAAGGAAGCCAAAATTCCAAAAGACATTAGGATCAAAATAGGAAATACCACAATCTTTCTTTTCATCCCTACAAAGTTATGAAATGATTTCTCAAATTTTATGCCCTTGTTAGCAAAATAAAGCAGTTTAAGATGAGTTACTTTTCTACTCAAAAACATCCTATTGCCTACATTGCCTACAAAGTACAAGTTATTCGGCCTGACAATCAAAGCCACATACATACATAACACACACCCCTTCTGACCAATCTTTCTGGCTTTAGTTTTGACTTCTTCCTTTAATGTAACTTACAATCTTGACAAATAGTACTTCTGGCAATTTCAAAATATGCTCAATATTTTCGTTCACACTGTTACATAATTTGAAATTACATTCCCCCCTTTTTTGTGTTTTTCCTTCCTCTGAACTTCACTATCTCTAACTCTCAGAATTCTACCTCTCTTTCAAAGCCCAATCATGTCTTCCATGAAATCCTTCTTGCATCCTGATCAGCACTGGAAGTACATGGTAGAGAGTAAGTGCTTACTAAATGTATGTTGATTGACTACTCCCATTCTTCCCTGAAGACTTATAATATTTTATTTCTTTCTCCCTTATGACACATAGTAGTCTTTTAAAAAAAATATTTGTGTGTGTGTATTATCTCTGTACCAGGTTGGAAGCTTCATGATATTAAGGAGTGAATCTTATTCATTTTTATAATCCCATGGTACTTTGCACAAGGTAATCACTTGAATTTTTGTTGAACAAATAGAAGGTATTATAGATATGAAATATTAAACTCCATCCACTTTAAAATGCCTTTTCTTTCTGTCCTTTAAATATTTCTAGGATTTCAATGTATATTATATAATTTGGTACCTTTTGATATGCTAATTTCTCCTGTATCATTTGATCCTTCCAGCTAGTACATGTTTCTAGTTAATATAGGGTTCTAGATTTGGAATGAGGAAAATCTGAGTTCAAATTTGAACTTAAATGCTTAATAGCTAAGTGATCATGAATAAGTCACTCATCCATAGTTTCTTTATTTGTAAAATTAAGGCTAATAATAGCATCTTCTCATAGGGTTATTACAAGGATCAAATGAAATAATATATAGATATGACTTTGTAAAAGTTAGATATTTCTAAATATTAGTTCTTATTTTCATTGTCCTACTCACCACTATATACCTCCAAAATGCATAATTCCATTTTCAAATGTCACTGCCAAATTCATGGAAGCAAAACACCCAAATAAAAATTATCCCTTTTTCATGCATAGTAAAATACCTTATGTCTGCACTAAAACTTCTTCAACACCTCAAAAGATCTGTGATTCATTAGCATGGACCTTGCACTTTATGGATGCAGAACACAACCTGTCCTAAAAAGTGGGGGAAGGGGAAGGGGTTGAAAAGCTGCTATGACTATGTATACTTATTGTATATCTAATTTATACTTTAATATATTTAACATCTTCTGCTCATCCTGCCATCTAGGGGAGGGGGTGGGGGAAAGAGGGGAAAAATTGGGACAAAAGGTTTGGCAATTGTCAATGTGTAAAATTACCCATATATATAACTTGTAAATAAAAAGCTGTTTAAAAAAAAAGAAAGAAAGAAAGAAAGAAAAGCTGCTATGACCAAAAGAGCTCATTATCTGGTGAGGGAAAAGTTATGCAATATTAGAGATGAGTTTCTCTCAACCTAGGTTCAGGACTAGGCTAGTGTTTTGGTGACACTCATAGCCATGTCATTGGATCTTTATGAGAAGGCTTTCCTATGGATTAGTGGAAAGAGTGATGGGTTTGGAATTAAAGGATTTGGGATTGAACTCTAGCTTTGCTATACCTAAGTACCATCTGTGTGTCATTGTCCTCTTCAGACACCAATTTTCTGAAAAAATTGAGAAATTTGTAGTAGATGATTCCTAAGGTCCCTTAGAAATTGTAAAATGAGTGTGATGCTATTGATAAGCTTTAAGAACTTAAGCTCCACTGACTTTAATGCTCAACAATCCTAGGTCACATGATAAAATGGAGAATATTTCTTTCAGGTTCAATTTGATACTCAGTCAAGGCTCCTGGCTTGTTTCTCTTTACCAGTGTATGTAGCACATTTAAATAAGGTGCCCACTATTCATACATCAGAACATCAGAAGATAATTTTCATAAAAGCACCATTGCCAAAATTGCCTTTTTAATAAATTCCTCCTATTCTTTAGGCCAACTCATTATCTTCCTTCCAAAATTTTATCAGCTTTGAATCCCTTCCCAGTTTTGATTATTTTCTTCAGAATCTTCTTGTTGTCCTTATATAAGTTACTCATTCTAGATTTAATTTCCCTTAATCTACCTAGAAAACTCTTCCCATTTTTCCCCTGGGCCCCCACTCACTCATTTCCAGAAGTCTTCTTCTGAATAATCTCATCCCATTATGATGATTCAAAACCATATCTTATTAAGACTTATTTACAAAGCAGCATACAATGGTATAGAAATTAATATGTTCTTAATTATTTTCAGTGTTTGTGTAGAATGTTTACTATTAGAAGGATGAGATTCTTGAGGCCATCTCTAACTCCTTTCAGAGTTTAGCTTCAATGCTATCTCCTACCTAAGTCCTTTCTAGATCTCCCCAGTTATTAATGCTCTCTGCCCGAATTACTTTACTTCAATGAAATTTTGTGCTAATTAATCTGCACATTTTGTTTCTTCCTAGTATACTGTAAGCTCCTTGAGGCCAGGGATTATTTCAATTTTGGCTCTGCAATCTCAGTTCCTACTAGTTTTACATAGTAGACCTTTAATCAACATTTGTTGAATGAATGAATGAATGAGTTCCTCTTATTTCTTATGTAAATAATATACCCAAGAGGCTGAGGATAATGGTTAATCCAAAGAAGGTACTTGGCAAATGTTTCTGAATTACCAACAACATTGCATAAATTATCTCATTAGTTAACACTGCATTGAAATATGTAGCTCTAGCCTGCTTGGTACAATGAATTTTCTCTTTGTTTGCCTTTCATTCAAAGGGGGATAGGAGGTGATCATTTTCTATAGCATCTCTTCGAATTTTACAGGGAAAGAATTTTTTATTACATTGCTTACAAATAAAGGAGTTTGCAGAAATGTGAGAACATCTAGACATTGTATTTGTAAAGCAACTTCTATGTTCCACTTCCATTTTAGGACCAAATCATCTCTTTTCCATCCATTTTAAATTTGTTGCACATAGCACTAAAGGGCTATGGAACATTTTGCAGTGTGTTTAGTGAGCTCTTGATTAGCATTTCCATGTTTTAAGCATCCAGCATTTTTCCTCTCCCCAGAGACTGAAAGACCAGGATGTTCTTGGTGACATGAACAGCTAGAGATGTGATAGGTAGCAGAAAGAGGCTTTAACAAGAGTGTGAGTTGATAGAATTTTTTGCCCTGTAAGAAAATGACCTATTCTACAATACTTCTGCACAAGAAGATATTCTTTCTTTCTTGAAGATCAAGCTGCAGTGTTTTTTTTTTGTCTGAATTCAGAGTTGCTCCCTTATATGTCAAAGAAGAGATGTTCCTTAGCATTATTAATAGCTGTACTCAAAACTCAACATGAGAGGGGAGGAGGGCTAATAAAAACAAGCAGAGCCATCCCCAACAATGCCAATATATTTTCATGGAATTCAGCTAGTTCCCCTTCTTGTTCACCCCTCAAAAGTGAAATGGAGACATTCCATGCAAGCATCAGAGAAATATATAACTACAAGCTGAGAGCCAATGACCTCAATCCTCAGCAGCCCCTTGACCCTCATTACTGCAGCAGTTGGTGTAGGGAAGGATTAAAGAGGGCTAGAAATCATTGGGTTAGCATACAAGGGCTCAGAAATTTGACCTTCATTACTTAAAGCACACAGACTCCACTAAAAGCTGGTATATGAGGAGAATTAGAAACAGAAGCAGGAAAAGGTCAGGTGGAGTGCAGATGCACTAACGAAGATGAGGTGGAAATAGTAACCAAAAATAATGCATAACCCCTTAAAGGTTCATCTTTTTCCCCTATGGGAATGAGTTGACACTACAAGGAGATCATTCTAGCTTTTGCCATTGACCAGAAATATCTAGGACCACAGGATAAAGAGTAAAGATTTTTGCCTGAGAGAGAGAAAGATGGAACGTTTCTTAGCATGGGGGTTTCCTAATGAAATGGAATCTGATTCTTCTTCCCCTTATATCTGATACTTTTTATTATTTTTATCTATGAATTATTGCCATTTAAGGTAAAATTGAAGAAGATACTCTGGAAGTACTGACAAACAAAAATGCTTTTACAATTTTAAAACTTGTAGCAAGGCTTGATTTTCATGAGAAGGCAAAATAATAGGCCAGGAGAAGGTACTATATAAAGACACCATGGCAACAACAGCAAAAGGGGCAGGGACTTAAAAGCATTTCAAAAACATATGTTGAAGAGTGAATGATTCCCATCTGTCAACAACAATGCAGCCACATTAGCCATTGTTTTGGAGATCTCTTGTTCACCAGAAAGTTAGCTCAAGCTTCTTTGGAAATTCCCTTTTACAGGTGAAGAAACTGAAGCATTTAACAGAGTTGGATTGAAGTGACTGGTCTCAGAGAAACAAGAAGCCTAACATTAACTACCTGCTTTTCTATATCCCAAGGGAAAAAAAGTATTGATGGAATGGGAAAAAATAATTGCAAAACTTATTAATTTTTAATCCCAATTATTGACTTCTAAACTATTCTTTTTGTTTAACTGGATTGTCTGGTCCAAGTTATCTTATTTGACCCAAATTACATTATTTCTCTATTAGCTACAGCAAACTACAGATTTTGAAAATTGGCCAAGTTTGGTTTGCTGTAGTGAGTAGATAGGCAGTCTTGGAGTCAGGAAGAACAGAATATGAAGAAAAGCTTCTATTTACACAATCTGTCAATAAACATTAAGTGCCTACTATGTGCCAGGCATTGTGCTAAAAGCTGAAAGTACAAGAAAGGCAAACTGCAGGGTCTAACCTTTCATATTTCAAATACTGTGCAATCAAAGGAAAACCATTTAACTATTTTGAGCACCAGGAAACTCTCTAAGACATACAAACTTCCTCTTTGCATTGCAGAAGTTTCTATACTAGCAATGGTTTATCAGGTTGAATGAAATCATAGCTTTGGACTAAGAAAAGAAGAGGTGAGATGATGAGAGGAGGGGAGGAAAGAAGAGCAGAGAAGAAGGAAAATACACATTAGAATTATTTATTTACTAATGGCATATTAATGTATATTTGAAAGCTACTGGAATGTTTTCTGAAGTTCTTGGAATATATGTCTGTGTATTCCCTTTGTATTCCACCTACCCAATAAACATTAGTGGATAGAGCACTGACCTCGCAGTCAAGAACTGACTTTGAATTTTCCCTCTGGCACAGATATGATTGCAGATACCCCACTTCTATCATCCTCAGTTTGTTCATTGACAAACTAGGGATAATAAAACTTAAAAGTATCTTTTTTCACAGCATGATGGTGCCATGCAAGTAAAATAATATAGATGAATTACTTTGTAAACTTTAAAATTCTATACAAATAGAAAATTTATCTGATGTCACTTTCTCCGGGAAACTTTTTTCTGATTCCTTCAGTTTCTAGTACATTCCTCAAATCATATATTTATTTTGTGTATACCTAGTGAACTTACATGTAGTCTTCCTTCTTTGAATGTAAGCTTCTTCAAGGGAAAAAAAAATTCTTTTTTTTTTTTTAATCTTTGAATCCCCAGTGCCCAGTCCCTGGCACAAAGCAGATGCTGAAGCCCTGATGTAGAAAAGAAGTAGCAGAAAGATATAATAAAGGCACATATTAAAATATGGAGAAAAGGTACTATTCAAATAGTCGTACCTATTATATTGAGGAATTGTGCTATCCAGCTAAGAATATAAAGTAATCAGTAAACTGCAGTCCTGGCCTTGGAGGAACTTACAGCCTAGTGGAGGAAACTACAAGCAAACTTATGTACAAACAAGTTAGGGGAAAATAAGAATTAATTACTAGAGAAAAGGCACTAGATTTTTTTTTTAAAGGACTAGGCAGAGCTTCTTACAGAACAGAATTTCTTAACCTTTTTTCCACTTATAATTCCTTTTCACCCAAGAAAATTTTGTGTGACCCCCATGTATATAGGTATATAAAATAGGCATATAAATCAAACATTTACCGAAAATGAAACACAATTTCAAGACTTCCACATTCAGTTATGAGACCCCATATGGGACTCCAAGCCACAGGTTAGGAAGCTAGAAGGAATCCAGGAAAGCCAGGAAGCAAAAATGAGGAGGAAGATCATTCCAGACACTGGAATATCTTGTTCACAGAATAGTAAGAATACCAGTATCACAGTGGTGGGAAATAAAATATAGTTAGACTGGAAACTTGGGGTAGGGCAGTTTCTGAAGAGCTTCGAACACCAGAGGACTTTTATTTGATGCTAGAGGTGATAGGGAGCCTCTGGAATTTATGAATATGAGTGTAACATGTTCAGATTGGAACTTTAAGGAAATCACTTTAGTGGCTGAACAGAGGATGGTCTGGAGTGGGGAGAGATTTGAGGCAGTCAGCACTATTGCAACCAGCAGGCTTTTGCAATAATCCTGGAGTGAGATGATATCTATCTACACCACAGTAGTGACAGTATCAGAGGAGAAAGAAAGCTCATACTTGAGAGATGTTGCAAAGATAAGATTGACAGACCTTGGCAACAGATTGGATATGAAGGTGAGATGTAGAGATCATAAAGTACTGAGGATGACACCTAGGTTCACAAGCCTAGGGAGATGAGATGACAGTTATTGGGAAGTTTGGAAGGGGAAAATATTTAAAAAGAAAGATAATAGCTTCAGTTTCAGATATGTTGGATTTAAGATATCTACTGGATAAGCAATTTTAAATACCTGAAAAGCAGTTGGAAATTCAAAATAGGAGGGCAGCAGAGAGATTGGGATTGAATAAATAGACTTGAGAATCATCAGAAGAGAGATGATAATTAAATCCATATGAGTTGATGAGATTGCTAAGTAAGGTAATACCGAGGGAAAAGAGGAGAGGACAGTGGCCTAGACCAGAGCCCTGTGGGACACTCATGGTTAAGGGGCATGACCTGGATAAGGATCCAACAAAAGAGACTGAGAAGTGGTATTGCTCACTTAGCTCAGTTGTCACTGGTTATGTTAATGTGATTAATGAAAGAGTAGGAATCCGAGGGGTTTTTTGTTTTGGTTTGGGAATTTTTTGGTTTGTTTGAAGAGGTTGAGGGTCACTTTTAGAACCACCTGGTAAAGCCATCTGCTTTTAAATCTATTACCAAATCACTGAACTTCCAGCTTCATAGGCTAGCCAGAAAGTCTGATACAGAGGACAATTGCCCCAAATGGCCATTACTGAAGGAAGGATCCATTCTTCGTAGTTCTAAGATGTATAGAAAACTATAAGAATTTGTTTCCTAATGTCTCTCAAAATGGCTTCTGCTCTGATCAGAGGGTCTCTTTGTTCTCACTCATACATGATTTTTAGATTCTAGCTTCATTCTCTCCAGTCCTCATATGTAACATGTGCCTATAATGTAAAGAAAGGCTTGGGTTTAGACAGGAGGAGTAGAGAAAAATACTAGTACTAGAGATAAAGTTCCACATTTGAGTTTAACATTCTAGTTCAAGCCTCAGATCAGACATTAACTAATCTTCTTATCCTAGGCACTTAACACTTATCTACTGAGATTTACTTTATATTACTTCACCTTATATTTCAGCCAAACTGGCCTACTCACTATTTCCAGAACAGTAATCAGTAAATAATCAATAAACATTTATTAAATATGTCTTATGTGCCAGATACTGGATTAAACATTAGTATTCCATCTTCCATTTACATGTCTTCCTCCCATGTCTGGAATCCCAATCAAAGTTCCTTCTTTTACTGGAATTTCCCAGAATCCTTCTTAATTGTATTGTTTATTTATTTTTGAGAGGGAATGGATTTTTTTTCTCCATTTGGGGTTTTCTTGGCAGAAATGCTGGAGTGGTTTTCCATTTCCTTCTCCAACTCATATGACAGAAGAGGAAACTGAGGCAAATAATAAGTGACTTGCCCAGGATCACAGAATTATTATCTGAGTCAGATTTGAGCTCAGGAAGATTGGTGTTCCTGACTCCAGCCAAGTGCTCTATCTGCACTAATTACCCAATTCTAATTACTTTCTCTCTATTAATTATTTCCTATTTAGCCTGTATACAGTTTGCTCTGTATATATTTGTCTGCGTGTTGGCTCATTAGATTTAAAGATTCTTGAGACCAGGAATTTTCTTTTACCTTTTTTTGTATTTTCAGGGCTAAACACAGTGCCTGGTACATAGTAGGATTTCTTGAATATTTATTGAATGAATGAATGCATTCCTTTGCCTTCACCTTTAGTCCAGATACCACTCTTATCAGAAACTTTTCCTAATCTTTCTATTTTAAAAGAAGGTCTCCCCCTACCTCAAATTATCTTATGTTCATTACTAGGAAGCAAAATAGTAGATACACAGATGACCTTGCAGTCAGAAAGATTGAATTCCTGTCTCTATACATATTAGCTGTGTGACTATAGGTAAGATACTTAGACTATCCATGCTCCAGTTGCCTATCTGTGTCAAAGAAAGAAGTTTTCATACATGAAATTGCTTATAATGATAAAGTCCCCAACCACTCTCCAAAATGATCTACCATAATATCTTACATTTTTTAGTGCTTTAAGATTTACAAACCGTTTCCCATACATTGTTCCATGTGAGTAGCATATAACTTCGTACTACAGCTACTACTATTATGCACATTTTACAGAAGAGCAAACTAATCTGTGGCTAGGATCACAGAAAAAATAAGTTCTCAATGCATTTCAATAATATCTGAATCTTTGTGACCCCATTTGTGGTTTTGTGGCAGAGTGGTTTGTCATTTCCTTCTACTATTCATTATGCAGATGATGAAACTGAGGTAACCAGAGTTAAGTGACTTGACTAGGCTCATACAGCTAGTATCTGATGCCAGATTTGAACTCAGAAAGTTGTCTTCTTACTCCAAGTTTGTCACTCTATCCACTGAACTACTTAACTATATCCTAGTACTTTATGGGTATTCAAAATGCACTTGAAAATTTACTAATCCTTGGGATGATATGAGCATTTGGGCAACAGATTTTCAATTAGCTAGTCTTTATTCAGTGGCTTAAAGTGTTATCTTATACAAGTTAAAAACCTGGCTTCTCAGGATCTTTTTGAGTTTCAAAATATCAGGTTGATTCCCAATAAGATCAGGAGTGAAACAAGGTTGCCCACTATCACTGTTACTATTTAATATTGTATTCAGAAATGCTAGCTTTGGCAATAAGAGTTGAGAAAGAGATTAAAGGAATAAGAATAGGCAATGAGGATTATCACTCTTTGCTAATAATATGATGGTATACTTAGAGAACCCCAGAGATTCGACTAAAAAGTTATTAGAAACAATCCATACCTTTAGCAAAGTTTCAGGATACAAAATAAACCCACAAAAGTCATCAGCATTCTTATATATCACTAACAAAACCCAACAGTTAGAGTTACAAAGAGAAACTCCATTTAAAGTAACTACTGAATGTATAAAATATTTAGGAATCTATCTGCCAAGGGAAAATCAGAAATTTTGGAGCAAAACTACAAAACACTTTCCACACAAATTAAGTCTGATCTAACCAACTGGAAAAATATTAAATGCTCTTGGATTGGGTGAACAAATATAATAAAAATGACAATACTACCTAATCTATTTATTTAGTGCTATACCAATCAGACTCCCAAAAAACTATTTTGATGACCTAGAAAAAATAACAACAAAGTTCATATGGAAAAACAAAAGGTCAAGAATTTCAAGGGAATTAATAAAAAAAAAAATCAAACGAAGGTGCCCTAGCTATACCAGATCTAAAATTATATTATAAAGCAGCGGTTACTAAAACCATTTGGTATTGGCTAAGAAATAGACTAGTTGATCAACGGAATAGATTAGGTTCAAAGGACAAAACAGCCAATAACTTTAATAATCTAGTGTTTGACAAACCCAAAGACCCCAGTTTTGGGGATAAGAACGCATTATTAGACAAAAATTGCTGTGAAAATTGGAAATTAGTATGGCAGAAATTAGGCATTGACCCACACTTAACATCGTACACCAAGATAAGGTCAAAATGGGTTCATGATTTAGGTATAAAGAATGAGATTATAAATAAATTAGAAGAGCATAGGTTAGTTTACCTCTCAGACTTGTGGAAGAGGAAAGAATTTATGACCAAAGAAGAACTAGAGATCACTATTGACTAAAAAATAGAAAATTTTGATTATATCAAATTGAAAAGGTTTTGTACAAACAAAACTAATGCAGACAAGATTAGAAGGGAAACAATAAACTGGGAAAACATTTTTACAGTCAAAGGTTCTGATAAAGGCCTCATTTCCAAAATATATAGAGAATTGACTCTAATTTATAAGAAATCAAGCCATTCTCCAATTGATAAATGGTCAAAGGATATGAACAGACAATTCTCAGACAAAGAAATTGAAACTATTTCTAGCCATATGAAAATATGCTCCAAATCATTATTAAGCAGAGAAATGCAAATTAAGACAACTGTGAGACAACACTATACACCTGTCAGATTGGCTAGAATGACAAGGAAAGATAATGCAGAATGTTGGAGGGGATGTGGGAAAACTGGGACACTGATACATTGTTAGTGGAATTGTGAATATATCCAACTATTCTGGAGAGCAATTTGGAACTATGCTCAAAAAGCTATCAAACTGTGCATACCCTTTGACCTAGCAGTGTTACTACTGGGCTTATATCCCAAAGAGATTTTAAAGAAGGGAAAGGGACCTGTATGTGCAAGAATGTTTGTGGCAGCCCTCTTTGTAGTGGCTAGAAACTGGAAACTGAGTGGATGCCCATCAATTGGAGAATGGCTGAATAAATTGTGGTATGTGAATATTATGGAATATTATTGTTCTATAAGAAATGACCAGCAGGATGATACAGAGAGGACTGGCGAGATTTACATGAACTAAGTGAAATGAGCAGAACCAGGAGATCATTATATACCTCAACAACGATACTGTATGAGGATGTATTCTGATGGAAGTGGATTTCTTCGACAAAGAGATCTCAGTTTCAATTGATCAAGGATGGACAGAAGCAGCTATACCCAAAGAACATTGGGAAAAGAATGTAAACTGCTTGCATTTTTGTTTTTCTTCCTGAGTTATTTATACCTTCTGAATCCAAATCTCTCTGTGCAATAAGAGAACTGTTCGGTTCTGCACACATATATTGTATCTAGGATATACTGAAACCTATTTAACATGTATAGGACCACTTGCCATCTCGGGGAGGGGGTGGAGGGAGGGAAGGGAAAAATCGGAACAGAACTGAGTGCAAGGGATGATGTTGTAAAAAATTACCCTGGCATGGGTTCTGTCAATAAAAAGTTATTTTAAAAAATATCAGGTTGCAATTTTTAAAAATTTCTATAAATATACTCTTCAAAGTGATAATTAAAACATGCAAAAAAATCAAATGCTTTTAAAAATAATTAGGAAACATAATTTTCTAATGTGCAATTCTGAAAGCAGAGGCACATAAAGGCTCCAAGGAAGAGAGAGCAACATGGGTTTCAGAAGAAAGGTAAAAAGTGCTTTTTTATCCTTACTATGTAATACTATTCAAAAATTCATTTTTTTTTTAAATTTTTTTATTTAATAATTACATTATATTTACACTCATTTCTGTTCCGATTTTTTTTCCCCTCCCTCCCTCCACCCCCTCCCCTAGATGGCAAGCAGTCCTTTATATGTTGGATATGTTGCAGTATATCCTAGATACAATATATGTTTGCAGAACCGAACAGTTCTCTTGTTGCATAGGGAGAATTGGATTCAGAAGGTATAAATAACCCGGGAAGAAAAACAAAAATGCAGATAGTTCACATTCGTTTCCCAGTGTTCTTTCTTTGGGTGTAGCTGCTTTTGTCCGTCATTTATCAATTGAAACTCAGGTCTCTTTGTCAAAGAAATCCACTTCCATCAAAATATGTCCTCATACAATATCGTTGTCGAAGTGTATAATGATCTCCTGGTTCTGCTCATTTCACTTAGCATCAGTTCATGTAGGTCTCTCCAAGCCTCTCTGTATTCATCCTGCTGGTCATTTCTTACAGAACAATAATATTCCATAACATTCATATACCACAATTTACCCAGCCATTCTCCAATTGATGGGCATCCATTCATTTTCCAGTTTCTAGCCACTACAAACAGGGCTGCTACAAACATTTTGGCACATACAGGTCCCTTTCCCTTCTTTAGTATTTCTTTGGGATATAAGCCCAATAGAAACACTGCTGGATCAAAGGATATGCACATTTTGATAATTTTTTGGGCATAATTCCAGATTGCTCTCCAGAATGGTTGGATTCGTTCACAACTCCACCAACAATGCATTAGTGTCCCAGTTTTCCCGCATCCCCTCCAACATTCATCATTATTTTTTCCTGTCATCTTAGCCAATCTGACAGGTGTGTAGTGGTATCTCAGAGTTGTCTTAATTTGCATTTCTCTGATCAATAATGATTTGGAACACTCTTTCATATGAGTGGTAATAGTTTCAATCTCATCCTCTGAAAATTGTCTGTTCATATCCTTTGACCATTTATCAATTGGAGAATGGCTTGATTTCTTATAAATTTGAGTCAGTTCTCTATATATTTTGGAAATGAGGCCTTTATCAGAACCTTTAACTGTGAAAATGTTTTCCAGTTTGTCGCTTCCCTTCTAATCTTGTTTGCATTAGTTTTATTTGTACAAAGGCTTTTTAATTTGATGTAATCGAAATTTTCTATTCTGTGATCAGTAATGGTCTCTAGTTCATCTTTGGTCACAAATTTCTTTCTCCTCCACAAGTCTGAGAGATAAACTATTCTATGTTCCTCTAATTTATTTATAGTCTCGTTCTTTATGCCTAGGTCATAGACCCATTTTGATCTTATCTTGGTATATGGTGTTAAGTGTGGGTCCATGCCTAATTTCTGCCATACTAATTTCCAATTATCCCAGCAGTTTTTATCAAATAATGAATTCTTTTCCCAGAAGTTAGGGGCTTTGGGTTTGTCAAACACTAGATTGCTATAGTTGACTATTCTGTCTTGTGAGCCTAGCCTTTTCCACTGATCCACTAATCTATTTCTTAGCCAATACCAAATGGTTTTGGTGACTGCTGCTTTATAATATAATTTTAGATCAGGTACAGCTAGGCCACCTTCATTTGATTTTTTTTTCATTAATTCCCTTGAGATTCTCGACTTTTTATTGTTCCATATGAATTTTGTTGTTATTTTTTCTAGATCAATAAAATATTTTCTTGGAAGTCTGATTGGTATAGCACTAAATAAATAGATTAGTTTAGGGAGTATTGTCATCTTTATTATGTTCGCTCGGCCGATCCAAGAGCACTTAATATTTTTCCAATTATTTAAGTCTGACTTTATTTGTGTGGAGACTTTTTTATAATTTTGCTCATATAATTCCTGACTTTCCTTTGGTAGATAGATTCCCAAATATTTTATGGTATCAACAGTTATTCTGAATGGAATTTCTCTTTGTATCTCTTGCTGTTGGGTTTTGTTGGTGATGTATAAAAATGCTGAGGATTTATGGGGATTTATTTTGTAGCCAGCTACTTTGCTAAAATTATGAATTATTTCCAATAGCTTTTTGGTAGAATCTCTGGGGTTCTCTAGGTATACCATCATATCATCTGCAAAGAGTGATAGTTTGGTTTCCTCATTGCCTACTCTAATTCCTTTTATATCTTTCTCGACTCTTATTGCCGAGGCTAGTGTTTCTAATACGATATTAAATAATAATGGTGATAGTGGGCAACCTTGCTTCACTCCAGATCTTACTGGGAAAGGTTCCAGTTTTTCCCCATTGCATATGATGCTTACTGATGGTTTTAAATATATGCTCCTGACTATTTTAAGAAAAGTCCATTTATTCCTATGCTCTCAAGTGTTTTTATTAGGAATGGATGTTGGATTTTATCAAATGCTTTTTCTGCATCTATTGAGATGATCATGTGGTTTTTGTTTGTTTGGTTATTGATATAGTCAATTATGTTAATAGTTTTCCTAATATTGAACCAGCCCTGCATTCCTGGTATAAATCCTACTTGGTCATAGTGTATTATCCTGGTGACAATTTTCTGTAATCTTTTTGCTAATATTTTATTTAAGATTTTAGCATCAATATTCATTAGGGAGATTGGTCTATAATTTTCTTTCTCTGTTTTCAGCCTACCTGGTTTAGGTATCAGTACCATATCTGTGTCATAAAAGGAGTTTGGTAGGACTCCTTCAATCCCTATTTTTTCAAATAGTTTATATAACATTGGAGTTAATTGTTCTTTAAATGTTTGGTAGAATTCACATGTAAATCCATCTGGTCCTGGGGATTTTTTCTTAGGGAGTTGATTGATAGTTTGTTCTATTTCTTTTTCTGAGATGGGACTGTTTAGGATATTTACTTCTTCCTCTGTTAGTTTGGGCAAGCTGTATTTTTGGAGGTATTTTTCTATTTCATTTAAGTTGTCGAATTTATTGGCATAAAGTTGGGCAAAGTAACTCCTAATTATTGCTCTAATTTCCTCTTCATTAGTGGTGAGTTCTCCCTTTTCATTTTTAAGACTAACAATTTGATTTTCCTCTTTCCTTTTTTTAATCAGATTTACTAAGGGTTTGTCTATTTTGTTGGTTTTTTCATAGAACCAACTCTTAGTTTTATTAATCAATTCAATAGTTTTTTTACTTTCAATTTTATTGATCTCACCTTTTACTTTTAGAATTTCAAGTTTAGTGTTTGACTGGGGGTTTTTAATTTGTTCCTTTTCTAGCATTTTTAATTGCAAACCCAATTCATTGACCTTCTCTTTCTCTATTTTATACAAATAGGCCTCTAGAGATATGAAATTTCCCCTTATTACCGCTTTGGCTGCATCCCATACATTTTGGTATGATGTCTCATTATTATCGTTTTCTTGGGTGAAGTTATTAATTATGTCTATGATTTGCTGTTTTACCCAATCATTCTTTAGTATGAGATTATTTAGTTTCCAATTATTTTTTGGTCTACTTCCCCCTGCTTTTTTGTTGAATGTAATTTTCATTGCATCGTGGTCTGAAAAGGATGCATTTACTATTTCTGCCTTACTACATTTGAGTTTGAGGTTTTTATGTCCTAATATATGGTCAATTTTTGTATAGGTTCCATGAACTGCTGAAAAGAAAGTGTATTCCTTTCTGTCTCCATTACATTTTCTCCAGAGATCTATCATATCTAGCTTTTCTAGTATTCTGTTTACCTCTTTGACTTCTTTCTTATTTATTTTCTGGTTTGATTTATCTAATTCTGAGAGTGCAAGGTTAAGATCTCCCACTATTATAGTTTTACTGTCTATTTCTTCTTGCAGCTCTCTTAGTTTCTCTTTTAAGAATTTAGATGCTACCCCACTTGGTGCATATATGTTTAATATAGATAGTGCTTCATTATCCATGCTACCCTTTAGCAAGATATAGTGTCCTTCCTTATCTCTTTTAATTAGGTCAATTTTTGCTTTAGCTTGATCTGAGATCAGGATGGCTACCCCTGCTTTTTTGACTTCACCTGAAGCATAGTAGATTTTGCTCCAACCTTTTACCTTTAACCTGCATGTATCTCCCCGCTTCAGGTGTGTTTCCTGTAAACAACATATTGTAGGATTCTGGCTTTTAATCCATTCTGCTAACCGCTTCCTCTTTATGGGGGAGTTTACCCCGTTCACGTTTATGGTTAGAATGACCAATTCTGTATTACTTGCCATCTTGTTAACCCCGGTTTATGCTTTCCTCCCTTCTTTCCCCTTTCCCCCCCTTCCAAGTATTAAGCTTGTGAGCACCCCTTGCTTCTCACAGCCCTCCCTTTTTAGTATCCCTCCCCCCTCCTTAGAGTTCCTCCCCCTATCTTACCCCTTTCCCTCCCAGTTCCCGTATTCCCTTCCGCTTAGCTTATTCCTTCCCTTTCCACTTTTCCCTTCTCACTTTTCAATGAGATGGGAGAAGTTTCACCATAGATTGAATATGTCTTAAGATTTTTCACTTAAAGCCAATTCTGAAGGCAGTAAGATACCCACTATATTCATCCCCCTCCATTCTTTCTCTCAGATATAATAGGTTTCCTATGCCTCTTCATGAGATGTACTACCCCCACTTTACCCTTTTTCTGGTACAATGTCCTTTCCACATCAATTTCTAGAACAAGGTATACATGTATTCTTTATACATCTATATAGTCAAAATATAGTTCCCAAGATTAATCTTTACCTTTTTAGATTTCTCTTGAGTTCTATATTTGTAGATCAAACTTTTTGTTAAGTTCTGGTTTTTTCATCAGAAATAGATGAAATTCGCTTACTTCGTTGAATGTCCATCTTCTTCCCTGGAAAAAGATGCTCATTCTCGCTGGGTAAGTTATTTTTGGTTGCATACCAAGTTCCTTAGCCTTTCGGAATATCATATTCCAGGCCCTTCGATCTTTTAATGTGGATGCTGCCAGATCCTGGGTGATCCTTATTGTGGCTCCTTGATACTTGAATTGGGTTTTTCTAGCCGCTTGCAATATTTTTTCTTTCACCTGAGGGTTCTGGCATTTGGCCACTATATTCCTTGGTGTTTTGATTTTAGGATCCCTTTCAGTGGGTGATCGATGAATCCTTTCAATGTTTATTTTTTCCTCTGTTCCTATGACTTCTGGGCAGTTCTCTTTGATAATTTCCTGGAAGACAGTGTCCAGGCTTTTTTTTTCATCATGTTTTTCTGGGAGTCCAATGATTCTCAGATTGTCTCTCCTGGATCTGTTTTCCAGGTCTGTTGTCTTCCCCAGAAGGTATTTCACATTTTTCTCCATTGTTTGATTTTTTTGGATTTGCTTGACTGATTCTTCTTGTCTCCTCGAGTCATTCAATTCCACTTGTTCAATTCTGATTTTCAGTGAAGTATTCTCTTCACTCACTTTTTTAAAATCTTTCTCTAATTGTCCAATTGAGTTCTTTTGTTCTGTGGAATTTTTTTCCATTTCGCCAATTTTGTTTTTTAGAGAGCTGTTTTCTGTTTCCAGTTCACTAATCCTATTTTTCAAGGATTTTACTTCTTTATCCACTCTCTCTTTAACTTTCTCCAGACTCTTTTCCCATTTTTCTTCTAGCTCCCTTGTGAGAGCCTTTTTAATCACTTCTATGAGGTTCATCTGTGCTGAGGAACAGACGATCTCCTCCTTTGGGGAATCACCTGGGGACTGCCTGTTTTTAGTCTCCTCAGGATTTAGAGTCTGCTCTCTATCTGTATAGAAGCTGTCAAGGGTTAAAGTCCTCTTCAGCTTCTTGCTCATTCTGTCTATTAATCAGAGACAAACTACCAAAGAAAAACAGAAAAAACTGGAGTCTTTCTTTGGGGGGGGGCTGGGTGTGTTATCGAGCTTCCTCTACAGACTGCAGGTGGCAGCAGTGAGGCACTAGCAGGACTGTGCTGCGCCTGCGCTCTGAGATCCCAGAGCGTGCTGAGTCACTGAGGGGGAGGAAGGGGGGGGGCCAGGTCCTGAGAGACTTCAGCTGTTTGCAGTTGTATTCTTCAGCCCCGGTGTTTTTAGCTTTTCTGCTGGGCTGTTGACTTGCTGCCGGAGGAAATTATCCAAACCTGTAGCGAAGCTCTCCCCGCAGAAACGGCTACGATCACTCTCCACCCCCTCTCCAGTCTGCTCCCGTGCTCTCACTGCCGCTGCCCTCAGCCTGTGCTCGATCTAAAACCGCCCCAGCCCTCCAGTAAAGACAGACCTTTCTTGGCGGATCTCAAGGATGGCTTCTCTTGGTAACTATTTGTGGGTTTTATTCAGTCAAGCATTGATTCAGAGGCTTGTAATGAAGTGGATAGTGAGAGAAAGCGCGGAGCTTATGCAACTGTGAGCCTCCTCTCCGCCATCTTAACCGGAAGTCCTATTCAAAAATTCAAATCATGAATCAGTACTGGCAAGATGAGTATTACATTGCCTGCACTCAAATGTTCTGTGATTTTAAACACACACATACATACACATACACACACACACACACAGACATTTTCTTTATGCATAGTCTAACAAAGATTAAAGCAATTTTATGCTAGATGCAGTGACCTCTGCAAACACAGAAAACAAATGTAGTAGAAAATAGGGTCTGGGAGGTAAGATCTAGGAGGTGGGCTGACTGAAAAAGTTTCTTCAAATAAGAATAGAAGCTAAGACCTCACTAAGAGGTAAGTGGTCAGATCTAGAAGATGGGTCCAGGAACAATAGAGAAGACTCTGGGGCAAAGATGAGAAATGAAATTAAGAAAGAAATAGTACTATGGAAGTACTAAATCTGAGATACTAAAAAGATAATGGTGTCCTCAGAAATGAGGGGGTTCATGACAGTGGTGGATTGAAAGGAAATCAAATAAATTCCATTGTATACATGTTAAGTTGGAGACACTTCTGAGATAATCAGTTTGAAATACTTAATAAATTGGAGATACATGATTGGAGTTTGGGACAACGAGCTGAATAAAAAAATTTCAAAACTTTCCACAGATGACAATTCTTGGGCACTTGAATTCAATATATTCAAGAAAATTATTAAAATCCATTTTGGATCTATTTGATAATTATTTTATTCTGCTTCATCTATAAATCTAAGTTTGGAAGTTCAAGAGTGTGTTTTTAAAGATAAATTTTATCTTCTACCACCCAAAGCAGTTAGGAAACAATCCCATACTTAAGACATTACCAGCTGATAGATTTACAAGTTTCCCCCTCCCCCCCTTTTTGGAAAGGTGGCATATAATACAATAGAAACTGTGAAAATCTTTCCTTCCTTTATCAGGATATTTTTGCAAAATTAATCTTTAAAACATCTGTAAAGAAATTTGAAATATAGAACTTCTGAAATTCAAATTCTTTATAAAACCATGGACAAAGGAACACTTTGGCATTTTTTTCTGTCTTCCAATGTATAACACATCTGCATCTGTACTTGTCTACCCATTCTTTATGCTAACATGGGACTTTTCCAACAATTTGGAAATCCATTCATCTCAAATATAAAGCTGTATACCTGTGATGTACTACTAATGCTAATAGATAAGATCACCCAATTATAAACTTCAGTTTACTCTTATTAATGTAGCAAATGAAGTCATGGAAGTGGGTGAGATCTCATTTCGGATAAGGTTCCATTTCTTGTTAAATGTTATTATTTCAGAGTTGGTTATATATCATCATTGATATAGCAATAACACATGTCTTATTTGTGGATTCTTTTCCTGTCTGCCTCTCAGCAATGATTTTTACTACTTGTAAGGATTACAAAAAATTACTGGAGGATTTACAAGCGGTCTCTGCAGTATTTATCTAAAAGCCAAGTATAATACTGTTCTTCCAAACTTACACAACCAACACAGCTTAATACTGATTCAGAGAAACTTCTTTACTTCATAGACCTGGGTTATTACTGAATCAGTGTTCTTTTCTTTAGCAAAAGCTTCAGTCGTAACAAAGACAGATTGCAAAAGAGGGATAGCCTAATTTTCAATCTGTAGAGGAGACTAAACAATTTTATTCTTTGAAGAACCCCTAATTTTGGATAGAGGATTACAACTAAGTTAAAGTAAATGTAAGCCATCAAATCAGTTCCAAATTAATTCTGGACAAATTTTTGATAAGAATAATCAAAGAGAATTTAGAGTTTGTTTTATAGGTACTTTTCAGTGTCATTTTCATTGATATAATATATTGAAGATGGGTGGTTTGGCTTGGTGACCCTCTAGAGAGCTGACCCATTAAGAAGAAAGGCTAAGGTTGAAGTCAAACTTTTGACAAATACTTGTTACATGACCCTGGGCAAGTCATTTAACCCCTCAGTGACCCAAACAACCCTAAGACTGTAAGTTACAGAGAATGTGCCAATCTGCTTTAGAAGGGGAAGTTCCTCACCAATGTAGTTATAGATCAGTTCTTGAAAAAAATGAAACATTCTATCTTATGATTTCATAATGTGTGAGATAATAGAGGTAGAGTGCTTTACACACCATAAAAAATTTATATATAAGTAATGTATACTTTATATTATCTGTTATATCTATTATCTTATTATTATATTATAATTATATATTATATTACCTATTACATATTAGTATACATAATATATTATAGATTGTTAATCTCTTTAAGGTATGTTATATACAATATATGCTATATTTATTATAATAATTATCATTGTTATAATTATTAACTATAACATCAATTGATCTATGATAAAACTCTCATATTTTATTGTATTTGAAAGAGCATTGA
This sequence comes from Antechinus flavipes, assembly GCF_016432865.1. Lineage (NCBI taxonomy): Eukaryota > Metazoa > Chordata > Mammalia > Dasyuromorphia > Dasyuridae > Antechinus > Antechinus flavipes. The sequence goes on from NC_067399.1 coordinate 267,985,777, forward strand.
TCATGCAATGTTGAGACGGATTCAAATTTTGGCTCTACCACTTATCAGTTAAGTGACTATGAAATCATAGTTTCTTGACTGGTAAATTGGAATTAATAAAATTCACACTATCTCAGCTAACCACTGTCAGAAAAATGCTTTGTAAACTTTAAATCAGAGCAGCTGTGTGGTGCCTTTGTTAGAATATTAGATCTGAAATCAAGAAGACTTACCTTCTTAAATTCAAAACTGGTCTCAAATGACCCTGGGCAACTAACTTAACTGATTTGTCTCAGTTTCTTCATCTGTCAAAAGAACTAGAGAAGAAAATGGCAACCATTCCAGTATCTTCGCCAAGAAAATCCCAAATTCATGAGGAATTGAAACAACTAACAAAAATTACTATGTAAATGTGAGTTATTATTTTAAATTTATATTGTGCCTCAGTTATGTTCTTTACTGTTTTTGAAAGAAATGAAAGATTAACTGACAAAATCGTCTTTTGGAGTGTCATAGAAATGAGAGTTATATCTGGAAACACAGTATCACCAACCTGGTTCCATATCTATATTGGCCAAAATTAGCTCAGAATGTCATTGTATAGCTTCTATGCAGTTGCAGTTCCAATTCCACTTAGTTCTCTGTCCTCATCAGTGCCATACAAGTACCACAATATTGTTCTATCCGACAAGTGAGTTAACTGGGCCCCACATGTGCTGCATCTCCTTTTCCTTTACATACTTGGCAATAGCATATGCTTTCCAAATGAATCAACACAGAGAGCTGCAAGAATGCAGATTAGTCTAAACATATTTTATGCCTGCATTTTCAGTTCACCCAAAGGGCAGTAGTGAGGTGCACAGAAGGCATGGGCAGATTGCAGCATATTACAAATGAGGGTTTCTGCAAAGACACTTCACATTCCATTTCTGTTGCCTTTGTACTGGCTACCCAGCATAACTGGAATGCTCTTCCTCCTCTTCTCTGTCAAGATGCAACCCAAATATTGCCTTCTTGTATATAAGAATCTTTTGCCAGTGAACCTTCCCCTCTCAAATTATTTTCCATATACCTAACTTGTGCAAACCTATTTATTTATGTCTCCCTCATTCAAATGTGTCTATCTTTGAGACAATGGTTTTTGTTTTGTTTTCCTTTCATTGTTTGCCTGGCACATAGTGAGCACTTAATAAATGATTGATCCATTCATTAATTGACTGAAATACAATGTAACAGATGTCATAAGAGAAATATTAGATTGAAAAAAGATAGACCAGTCATTAAAGAGCAAGGTATTAATCACATAATGTCAGGAGGATTGAAAAAAAATTTTTTTAAGGTTCCTGTACTCTGTGGCAGCTTTATACATGCATAATAATCACACAGGACCAACAGACATACTTAGGCTGTGATCTGTATTGTTAGAGGGAATACCCACATTGATGAATTGTAAGAATCATTAAAATATCAAAGTATTTTGATTAGAATTTGAAAAGCCCTTCTTGGCCTTGGGTGTTATTGGGTCTATTAAAGAAATAAAAAATATGGTTCCTGCTTTCAAGATGCTTACAATTTCATTGGGAAAATAACAATGATAGAACAGATATAATGAATCAAGAAATTAAGTATTTATTGTGTATCACATGCACTGAGTTAAGAACTGAGGATACTTCCCCCCCTCCAAAAAAAAAAAAAAGATAGTCCCTGCTCTTAAGGAGCTAGAATCTAATGGTAAAAATATTATACAGCTCGGTTTGCTACATAACTATATAGAATAAGAGAATGATAGGACAAAATTAACAGAGATAAAGGACTAGAATTAAGAGGTCTTAGGTAAGGCTTCCATAGAAGGTGACATTTTACTTGGAAGTTGACAGAAGTCAGAAAGATCAATAGTAAGAGCAGTTGAGCAAGAGCATTCCAGGCAAGGGAGACAACCAGAAAGAATGCCTGGAGTTGAAAAATGGGAGGACATCCAGGAGAGCAGTACCACTGGATTGAGTAATATATATATAAAGAAATAAGGTATAAGAAAATTGGAAAGGTAGAAGGAACAAGGACATGAAGGACTTTGAATGCCAGACAGATCATTTTATTGTTGCTCCTAGAAGCATTAGGAGGCTATTGGAGTATCTTTTATTAAGAAAGAAAAGTAACATGATCAGACCTGTGTTTTAGGAAAATAAGTTTAGTAGTAAAATGGAGGATGCAGAGTAAAATGGAGATAAAGTGAGATACTATATAATTAAGTATCCAAATAACTGGCTCAGATGACAACACTAATGAAGAAGAGATCAATATTATTTTTAAAATCTGAATTGTTTTAGAAATCTAATTTATTTAGATCCATAATTTGCTTAGTATAATAGACTTAGCCTGAATTTCAAAAGTGCACATGAGATAATCATCTACAAAATACCACTAATATGAAGGCTTAAACAGTAATTCACTTTATTTGTATATTTTACATAGATCTCACATGATTCCTTTTTTTCCTGTTAAATGAATTTTAAATATGTTCTTACTTGAGAGGCAGTGTGGTATAGGTGATAGCACTCTTGAATTAGAATCAGGGAAGAATTTAATCTTCTAATTCTGAAGTCTTCCTAACTATGTTGCCACAGATTAGTCTCCTGCTTCTTCAAGTCTTTATTCTTTTATCTGAAACAATTCCTGGTACTAGTATTTCATAGAGGTCTTAATGTGTGTGTCAATTATTATTATTTGTAAGACTGAGGGTGAAAGCTATAATCTAAGGACTCCAAATTATTAATTTTATTAATAGCAAAAGTGTATTTTCAAATCAAATAGCTATTGTATTATTTAGCAGGCATACAATGAATAGAAAAAGAAAAAGTAACAGTTATTACAGGAGCCCCCACTACCACTTTTCATGCATTTTACTGAGGGTAGAATCTCATAGAAATGCTTATTGCAGGATACATAAAGAAGGCATCTTGCTTCCTTGAATTAATAGGAATATATATTCTAATTAATTGACAGCAAGGATTGTTGATAGAATGAAGGAATAGATCTCTCGCTCCCTAAGCTAGCACCCTGACACAGCCAAATAAATTGCTGAGACTCTGTCTTTATAAAATATATGATGCATCTATGCAATAATCATCCTAGGTTTCCCCTGTCCTCTGTCTATAATTTTGGAAGCAGGTTTCCACCCCCAATTTCTGCCACTAGCCTTAAATTTATTATGTAGAAAAGCAAAAAAAAAAAAAAATCTGCAGTTGAAAATCAAAATAAAGAACAAAAGCAAAAGTCAGAAGAATTATCATGCATTTGGTAGCAATTGATACAAGACTATCACTACACAATAGCTATATAGTGTGCTTCACTTTGTATCTGAAAATAAGACAACATATCAACCATTAAGTAGGAATTTTTTTTTATTTCTTTTTTCTAGGAGTGGTGATGACCCTTGCAGAGAAATTCATATTCCAGAGATTTGAACCCAGGTTTTTCTGAACCACATCCAGGATTTTATCCCTCCCCTCCCACTTTGTGACCAGAACCACTCATTGGTAAGACAGCCAAGCTATGATGAGCCATAAAGTTTTTCTAAGCAGTAAATAAATTGCCCCTTCCAAGGATTAAGCATATGACCTTAGCTTCATTAGTAGCATCCTTTAACTAGCTCAGCAAACCATCTCAAATAACCCATTTACTTAAAATGTCATGTTTCTGGGAGCCATTTAAAATCTCCTCAGTCAATTTCAGGGAGCGAGGGCAGGAATGGAACAAGATTCATCTTGGATACAGAACATTTGAAAACTGTCTTTTATTACTTCACCATCTCCACATGATCCTTATTAAACTTAACAATTTAATGGGACATTGATACAATTAGAGAAGACCAATGATGAAGTATTTCTACAAAATACGTAGAAAAGAATAGAAGTAATACCAAAGGGGGCTCACAAGGAGCTGAACACAACTGAAAAATGGCTAAACAACAAAAAATGTTCAATTTCTTAACCTCTATAAAATATCTCTTAGTAACTGAGATCATACTAGATGAACTGATACAAAGTAAAATAAGCAGAACCAGAACATTGTGTTTTACAACAGCGATATTGTAAAAATAAACAACCATTTAAAAAAAAACACACAACTTGGTTACTCTGATCAATACAATAACCCACAACAAAAGGTTTTATAGTAAAAAAATATTATCCTCTCCAGAGATAGAACTAATTAACTTTGAATGCAGAAGGAAGTTTATTTCTTCACTTTATATTTCTTGCATTTTCTTTTTATAACTTGGAAATGTTTTGCAAGATTTCGCATGTATACTGGATATCATATTTCTTTCCTTCTCAGTGGGATGGAGAGATTTTGAAAGGAAAAGGAATTGGGAGATATAATTTTTAAATAAATATTTTAAAATGTTAAATCAGTAATAAATAAATAAATAGAAGAAATTGAAATTGTAGTATAGAAGAAATTGAAATTGTAGTTCTTGAACTAGAAGGTATCTCATAGGATTGGGCTATTTAGTCACAGGATTACAGATTAAGAGTTAAAAGGAACTTCAAAGACCATTTAGTGCAATTCACTCATTTTGCAGATAAATAATTAAGATCCAAAGAAGTTAAGAAATTTATTCAAAGCCAAAAGTATCAGAAGTGGGATTCAAACCCAGGTCTTCTCAAGAGCTACTATTTTAATTGTACCATGGTGCAAAACCTCTTCATTTTGCTGATGAAGAATTAAAGGCCAAGTCAGTTGATTGACATTCCTAAAATTTAGATAAATAGTACATGTCCATGATAGGTTTTTTGTTTTTTTTTAATTCTATTTATTGTTTCCAATTACATGTAAAATAGTTTTCAACATTCATTTTTGTAAGATTTTGAGTTCCAGATTTTTCTCCTTTCCTTCCTTTCTACCTATCCCCTTTCCAAGAGAGCAAGCAATCTGATATAAGCTATGCATGTGCAATCGTGTTATATACATTTCATTTTGAGTTTTTAACCCTGGCTTTCCTGATTCAAGTCTAGCACATTATCCAATATAATATCTCAATAATGTCAAAATGATATATGTGTGTACATATATTTTTTAAAACTTTGTTTCAAGGAAAGTTTTTATTTTTCCTAGTCTGCCTCTTACTAATACTATTTATATCTATAATGGAGGGGGGAAATTATAAGATCTCCTAAAATCTCTTGCAAATTGAGTATACTGTAGATGAAGATTTAACTCCAATTGCTTTGGATTATTGCGTATTGTTGAAAAAATTATTAGCCATCAAATTCATTATTGTTCATACTGTACAATTCCCACAGAACTCTGTAGATAAGGAAATAATTTTGTTACTATTCTTAATTGCACATATAAAAGGCATTATTTGTAAGACCATCCAGCACCAGTCCAATGTTTTTACTAGCACCTTGGACAGAAACTACATTTAGCTATGTTTTTACCTTAGTTACAAAAAGCTGAATGAAGAGGGTGGGATGTGCAACCGGAAACCATAATTCAGAACAATGGGTGCAGTTATGCCAGGAAAGCACAACCCTTCCCTCCACTGAATCTGAGACAGGGGAGGGTAGCTTTATGAGAGATGACTCATAGTTATGGGACTCTAGAGATGAGGGGATATAGAGGTTATAAAGTGAGATGTAGGCATAAAAATAACTATGGGCAGGCAGCAATTATATCTCAACTCTCACTATCAAAAAGCATGACTTCTTTTATTTTGTTAATGACTTAAAGTATAGTTCCATTAATCCTATATGGTAGTTATAATTTCAATTCTGTGCTTAACTCTAGGGGATAAATTGGACAGCAGAGACTTTGAGGATTAAAAACAAGTCATAATTATCCTGAACATATTTCTCCCTCTAGATGGTCTAAAACATTGATGTTGGAAACAGGAAGACCTGAATTTTAATCCTGCTTCAGTCATTTAGTTATGTGATATCAAGTAAGTAATTTAACATCTGCCAGCCTCAGTTTGCTTATCTATCTCACAGAGTTGTTTTGAAAATCAAATAATATATTAAATGCTTTGCAAACCTTAAAGTTCACTATAAATATTGTATTATCATTGTCATTGTTGTCATTGTTTTTGCTGTTTTTGTCATTGTTGTGATCTCACAGAATGTCTTGAGGATATAGTACTCTTCCTAAGTCCAACCAGAAGGAATCAGGGAAATGGAACCATCACTTAGACTTCTGATTACAGACTGGTTCCTGCCTCATTAATTTATTGACTTCTTTGATCCCAACATAGCTTATTGGTCATACATCTAAATTCCCTAACCTCATTTTTCACTTTCAACCTCCACCTGGTTTTCATATTTGTTTGCTACAGCCTAATTGCTAACTTGTTCTCTTAACATTTTTGCCTTGAATCCTCCCCTTTGTGACTTCCAGCTAGGCTGACTAAGCACTTGTCCAACCTTACTCACTTCACTGGTTCACTTCAATACCCATGCATAGGAGTTAACTTCCTTACCCCTTAATTTTTGCATATCTATTATTTATAAGTCATAATCTGACTCCATCTTCCCTGCCCCAAACATTGTCCTCATGGACTTGGCTCCAAGCTGACCAAAGTTGAGCAATACAAAAGCATCTGGCAAGCTCAGTCCATTCAATAGAACTTGTAAAGTTAAGATAGGGAGAAGTCAAGGAAGTCCTAGTGGTTCTGTTTGTAATTTTCAGTTCATTGAATAACTAAAGCAGATCTCCCCAAATCAAAGGCAAGAGTTTTATATTGTGTTGCAGTTTAATCGTCACTTAACTATAAATGTTGAGTGTTTTTTTTTAATTACCTAAAAAGGATATTTGCCCAGGCATGATCACTAAGCGAAAGAGAAGAAATAGTTCAAGGAGTCTTGAACTGAAAAAGAAAAAAAGACACCTGGTGAGTAGTTCTTCATGCTACTTTAATGCCTCACAAAATTTTTGTATTATGATGCATACAGGAAGTGAATTCTGAATGCTATTCAAACAGCAGGAGATCAGTTTTGACAGTCATATCTGCTGGAAATCTGTACACTCATGCAAGCACTCTATAGTTCTCCTTACAGCCTTTTTTTTCCATGACATTTCCATTAATTCTACCTTTCTTTTTAAAAAAGAAAGAATTGAAATAGATAAGAATCTTGTTCATTAAGTACATTTTTAAATGTATTTGTCATTTGGGAGTTTCCCCAGCATGAAAAATCTAACGGGCCTAAAGGCAAAGGTATCTTTAACTTCAATGGGAAAATATTTCTGAAAATAATAAAGGTTGGATAAGTAATTCAGTCTGAGTAGAAGATTCCTCTCAGGGGAAAGTTCTTTACTTTGGGAGGCTCCTAAACTCATTCAGGCCACAAGGGTACCAGTTAGTGCATGACAATGGTAATTTGCGAAATAGTACCCTTGTGACCTGAAAGAATTAATGCTATCAGAGAGACAAACTTACCTACAGGGAACAAATTAGATATTGGCAGACTCCATCTGATGATTTTGTAGTTTATATTTATAGAGAAAAAGAGTCAACAAGTATTTATTGAGTCCCCAGAGAACACACAATATTGTAATAGATACTCGGGATACCATATTAGTGATTAGACATGGTTCCTGGCCTCAAGGAGATTTATAATATAATGGAGAAGATGATAAACCATCCACATAGATCCATGCAAACAACTACAGAAAATACAGAAATGTAATTGAGAGGGAGAAGAGGGTAAAGAATTTCTCCTTGCAGATTAGGAAAAGGATGGTGTTAACCAAAGAAAATCTTCCCATAGGAAGATTTGGAATTTATCCTTTCAGATTATAAAAAAGGGTAATATTAATCTGGGAAAAGTTTTCTAAGGGAAATAGATGACAACCAAGGAAAGGGAAAGTACTCCAGGTCTTCAAGAAATCCTTTATAGCTATTTTTATTGTGAAAGTGAAGAACACGAAGGCAGCAGAAATGCTGGCTTGACTAGACTGGACTTGGCCTGAGGAGGGATATGAGATAATCATTTAGCACAGTGCCTGACTCATAACAATATTATAAATATTATTTATTGTTGTTCTTGTTATCTAGGAATCATAATAGTACCTACATCTAGGTGTTTCATGAGGATCTAAAAGCATATTTATAAAGTACTTTGCAAACCTTAAAATCCTATATAAATGCTAGCTATTATTAATATATGTAAATAATGTGCAAAACAACTTTGAAGCCTTCTGAAATCTTTCTTATACCTTAATGTGGTCCCAGGGAAATCCTTATACAGAATACCATTTGAATTTTTCTCAAAGAATGGAAGGCAAGAATGGGAAATCCCCTTTACTCCTCTTATACCCATCATTTCAGCGTATTAGCAAAATATTAGGACTTCAACGTTCCTTCACCTTTCCCTACCTCCAAGTTAATTTTAAATTCCATAGTCTAGAGTAGATCTTATCAAATCCCTTTTAAAAATAAGACTTATGTACATCAACTTACTTTATTGCTTCATTTTCTGTAATGGGCTGAGGCTTGAGTTGATGCATTGAGGTCCCAAGCTCATGAGGCTAAATAGTAATTGGACCATACTCTACTAATATATATGTTTGGAGAAAGAATGGCCCCTGCTCACTCTTTGTGCAAGTCCTGATGTGTTGTATAGGAAATGATGATTTTGGTGGGTGGAGGCAGGGGAGTGGAAAGGGAAGCAGAAAGAGAGACTGCGGGCTGGTTTCTTGACACAGCTACTCTCATTGCCCCCCCTTCACCTCTGCTGGCTGGCTTCCTGTCGCAGCTGCCCATGTTTTTATTGCAATTCCCCTTCACCTCAAAAAGAATAAAGATTGAAGATTTTCCCCTTAACCTGAATTCCTGACTCCGGCTGATTTTAAATACACGGTCATCACATTTGGCACCCAAGTGTGGGAACCAAGGACCCTACTTTCACTGAAGAAGTCTCCAGTGACCAGGAACTTAGGGGAGTATAATAGACAAACAAGGAACTTATTTTCTTAAAGACTAGACTAGTAACCTTTTTTGGCTGAAATGGGACAGATGCTAGCTAAAGATTCTCCCTCCCCCACCCCAACCTCCCCATCCCCACCCCAACCCAGGAGTGGAGCTATAGAAAGCATGCTTAAGCTGATAGAAGATCAAGGGCTACTTATAACTTGGGAACAGATAGTTAGACTTCTGGGTACATTAAAACGCACCTCCCCTTGGTTCTTAGAGGAAGAGCAAATCTCTCCACATAATTGGACATTAATTGGGCAACAGCTCTCCGCATATTACAACGAAAATTTTCCAACTCTAACAGGACACAAAGTCTACTAACTCAATTTACTGTGGCTGTAACCTAAAATTTTAACTTTCACTGAGGGGCCATTTCACCTGTTTTTTTTACTATTCTTGACCAAATCAATAAGAGTGAGAATCAAGTCAAGATACATAACTGTATTAAAGGTCAATGAGTTTTAAACAAATTGGGTGCAACTCATAAATAATTGACTCACAATTTATACTGACCATTGGTGAAATACTGTTTATCTCAAACACTCTTAAAGTACATTACAACCAATTGCTGGCACCTGTGAGAACTATGACTAAACAGATGCTTAAGTATTAGAGTCAGTCACCAACAAAAGATCTTCTTTCAGTGATATGGTCCATTATCTAGGATAATTCAATATAGTGTACACATAGCCACCTTTTTTATTAAAAAAAAAATTCAATTGGAATTTTTATCATAGAAACAAGAATCATAAAATTTTATACTTGGCAAAAACCTCCAAGGTTATCTATCATAGAATCATAGAGTTTCAGAATTGGAAAGTTATTCAGTATCATCTGAGTCAGCCTTTGCCTAAACAGAAATCCTCTCTACAACATACCAGAGCAAAATGATCATATAGTCTTTAATAATAGCTAGCACATATATAGCACCTAATTACATGAAGGGTTATTTTCAAATATTACCTCTTATGATCCTCACAACATATTCCACCCACTGAAATAGTCAATAGATGTGAAAAATCACTCCAAGGATCACTAACAAGATCCTTTCTCACTTTCCCCAGTTCAGTTTTGGATTCCTGAATTTGTTTCAAAGTTATCCAAGACAGAAATCATATAAGGGTTATAAGAAGATTCATATGCTTCCTGGAAGCTTTTGGTGGTACCCATAAAGTATCTCTATCAAAGAAGAAAGCTGATCAATACCTAGGGCTATGAGAGACCAGTCAGACCACACTGACAGTGGAAGCCATAGCACTTCTCTCTCTCTCTCTCTTTTTTAATGCCTCTTCATGCAATGAATTTAGATATCAAGGAGTATTTCAGCTATGGGAGAAAACTAGCTTTAAAAAAAAAATCAATAGTTCAAACTAAATTCAAAATCAGTTTCCAGAGGTATCTGACAAATGGATTAAACTAGAACATAAATTCTTCATGTCACCCAGTCCCTTAAATTTTGATGTCAGTAACATGACTAATCATTTCATTATTATAAAAGCCAAATATGCTTTACATGTCTTAAAAAATAATAATAATAAAGGAACCACAAAGGACGGGAGTGGAAAACAGAAAATTAAGATTTGGTCAGAAGGATTTATTCTTGCCAGACATATGAGCGTCATAGAAAAAATCCATTGGACATCAAATTCCATTCAGAATTCATTTTAATTAGTCGTCTTCATCTAGTTATTCAACTAAAAGCTAGTGATTATTTTAATCATTTCCCAGAGAAAATGTGATGAGTTCTGTGGTTATGTTGTATCTCTACAGAAATTTCCTCCTAATACATATTAGTTACCTACAATTCTTTACCAAACACAAGGACTGATCTCTTTCCCTTCAATTCTCCAGTCATATATGATGTTTAAGAGGATCATTTTGCTGGAATTATATTTACTATTAAACATGAATATCATTAACTCATAATAATTAACACTTCATTTATGTTTTCTCACTTTGTTTTATAGGATAATGACAGAAAATAAAGATTTACCACATATTTTTGACTTGAATTTTTTTTCCTTTTCCAAATCCCAGTATTAATTGAAATGCACAATAGTTGTTTTAGTTTCATAGTAATAAGTCCAGCCAAAGTGACACTACTTATACAAAAATATCATTTATGAGTTGAATTTCTTTTAAAGTAAGGCACAGTTAGGATATCTAGAAATCAGTGTTTTAAGTCTGTTTTTTCTCCCCTCTTTTATTAAACATGAACAAACTAATCACTATTTAAATTTTCTAAAACTGGTGTCTTTGTGACTTTAGAGTTTCCATCTGGAGGAAATGTTTATGACCAACTTATAAATCTCTACCTTTAAAAATTAATTCACACACATTAAATCAGTAGGAGTTCTTTATTCACAAGGAAAAAGATCAAGCTTTTAAGTAGGTCTCAAAGTTATTCAGTGAGGCTATGTATGTTCTCTATGTGTGGTGAAGATTGAAAATATTCCTTTAAATATTCAAATTTTATATCAAGCCAAGAAAATGAAATATGCCAACTTTACTCAGAAGGAGAAATATGACAATGGTAATAAAAGCAAAGGTATTTTATATTTCTATAGTAACTTCTTTCTGAAAATGCCAGTTTGGTTTGCTAACATTATATAAGCCTGATTACACCCCTAAAGAAGAGGTTATTGGCCTGAAAATAGACAATAGCTATTTAATTGGGTAAGCTGAATCAAACGGTAATTAAACAATGTTTTAAAACCAAACAGTAAGTTAAGGGTATAGGACTAAGTCTCTTATCTATATGACATCTTAATTCACAAACAGTGCTCTTTTTCATAGAGTCCATATGCCTTAATGAAAAAATAGGTATCATAGTAGTGGGCCTGGAGTTAAGACAACTTGAGTTTAAATCCCTCTTAGACAATTAGTATTTGTGTAACCTTGGTCAAGTCACTTAACTACTGTTTCGCTCAATTTTTCCATCTGTGTAAAGGAGTGATAATAATGGCATCTAAGTCCCAAGGTTGTTCCAAGAAATAATGCTGCCTGGAAGATAAATGCTAATTTTGTATTATTATTGTTATTGTAATCATTATCATCTAAATCTTAATCTAAATCTTTTGTAACTTCTAAATCCTGTCAGTTTATTTCCTAGTGCCTCTAAACATGTTCACGTCTCCCTATCCTCAAAAAACTTTCACTGGATCCTTCTATTCCTCTTACCTATCATTATATATCTCTTCTACCTTTGGTAACTTAACTCTTCAAAAAAACAACCAAAAAAACCCAACTTTTTTCTTTCCTCTCATTCTTTTCTTTTCTTTTTGTTCATAAAGCTGTTTATTTTCAAGACAAATACATAGATAATTTTCAACAAACATTCATCCTCACAAAACTTTGTTTCAACTTTTTTCTCCCTCCCTTCCTGCCAGTCCCACTCCTAGAACAGCAAGTAAACCAAGATATGTTCAACATGTGCAGTTTTTCTATACACATTTCCACAAGTATCGTGCTGTACATGCTCTCATTCTTTTCTTATTCCCTTATAATCCAGTTTTTTACTTCATCATTCCATAAAAACTATTTTTTCCAAAATTACCAATTTTTTGTTAATTGCCAAATTCACTAATCTTTTCTCAATTTTCATTGTTATAGACCTCTATACTTTTGACACTGTTGATCATGTCTTTCTCCTTAATATTCTTTTTTCTAGGTTTTCTGGAGACCACTCTGTACCCTGTTTCTTCTACCTATCTCACTGCTCCTTCTAAATTCCCTCTGCAAAATCCTCATACTAATGCCATATTTTGCTTTCTACACATAGGGGTTCCAGAGTATTCTATCCTGGAGCCTCTCTCTTCTCCTTTTTCTCCATACTACTTCATTTGATGATTTCATTTGCTCCAATGGATTAAATTAACATTTCTATGCTGATGATTCTCAAATCTATCCTGACCTAACTTTTCTAATTACTTTTAACCTTTCATCTTTAACTACCTTTTCAGACATCTTGAATTGGATATCCAAAGACATCTTCAACTCAACATATCCAAAACTGAACTCATTTTTATATGACTATATGTAGATGTAATTTCTTCTTCTGAAAATTGCTATTTTCTATGCTTTGACTATTGATCAATAGGGAAATGATTCATATTCTTATAAATTCGGTTCAATGCTCTATATACTTGAGAAAAAAGTGTCAGAGAAACACTGTAAAAAAATAATTCCTCAGTTTTGTTTTCCTTGTAATCTTGGTTGTATTGATTGGTTTGCACAGAACCTTTTTTTTTCCATCTGCAAAATAGCTTTAATTTCATCTTCATTGGTTTTGAAGTTATCCTCTTAATTTTTGATACTGGTAATTTGCTTTTCTTTTTTCTTTTTTAAAAATCAAATTAACCAATTGTCATTATATTGTTGCTATTGTTTTCATAAAAACAAAACTTCCCAAATTTATTAGTTTAATGATTTTCTTTCTTTTAATTTTGTTAATCTCATTTAATTTTCAGGATTTTCAATTAGATGTTTTATTGAGGACTTTTTCTTTTTTTCTTTTTCTAGGTTTGTATTCTTTGCATGTCTTTATTGATATGTTCTTTCTCTATTTCAGTTTAGTAAGCCTTTAGAAATATAATTTTCTCTAAGTATTGCTTTTTTTTGCATCCCATTAGTTTTGATATATTTTCATTGTTGTCATTTTCTTCAATGAAATTGTTGCTTATTTCTGTTATTTGTTCTTTGACGCATTCATTCTTTCAGATTAGACTTTTTAGTTTCCAATTAATTTTTAATGTATACTTCCACAGTTTCTTATTTAAAATAATCTTTATTGCATTATGGTCTGAAAAAGATACATTTCTTATTTGCCATTGTCCATTTAGTTGTGAAGTTTTTAATGCCTTAATATATAGCAATTATTGTGAAGATGACATGTATAGCTGAGAAAGAGTATATTCTTTTCTACTTCCATTCAATTTTCTCCAGAGGACTAAGGCTATCTAACTTTTCTAAAATTCTGCTCCTTAACTTCTTTCTTGTACAGCAAATTTACCTCATTCTAAGAGGGGGAAGTTGAGATCTCTCACTAGTATACTTTTAGTGCCTATTTCCTCCTGTAATTCATTTAATTTTTCCTTTAAGAATTTAGATGATGTGTCATTTGATGTATATAAGTTTAATATTGATATTATTTTATTGTCTATGGTACTTTATAGAAAATGTAGTTTCTCTGCTAATCTCTTTGAATTGTTCTATTTTTGCTTTTGATTTGTCTGAGATCTTGATTGCTATTTCTATTTCTTATAAACTCAGCTAAAGCATAATAAATTCTGCTTCACCCCTTTATTTTTATTCTGCATGTGTCTTTGTTTTAAGTGTGTTTCTTGTAAAGAAAAAATTATTTAATTCAAAATTTTAATCTGTGGTGCTATATGCTTCCACCTTATGGGTGACTTTATCCCATTGACATTCACAGTCCTAATTACTGTGTCTTTCCCTTCAACCAACTTTTCCCTCTTTATCCTTTGCCCCTACTCTCTCTTCTCCCATTAACCAAAGTCTGGTTATAACCCAAAAGTCTGTTTTGATTCTGACCACTGCTTCCTCAGTCCATTTCTCTTATCTCTTTTCCCTCAAATTTTCCTAGATAGATAATGAAGAAGGGACCCCAAAACTCTAAAACTCCTTGAAGGAAAATCCCCTTTAACTCTGCCTCAGTAGGGGACCCCGCCTGAGGAAAACAAGACAAAAAGTTTCATTCTGTTATCTAGGTGGTATGGGTTCAGTCCTGAACAAAAGAATTCCTAGCCTATTCAATTAAAAATCTTCTATTCAATTCTATTCAAATTCCAGCTCAAGCTGAAACTCAGCTTGTAGATGAGCTAACTTGGGACTCCACCCACTAACCCCCACTGGGTCTGACCTGCTTGGGTTGTCCCAGCCCCCACCAAGACACCCAATATAAAGGCTTACTTCAACAAAAGTCTTTTTGCAGATGGCCCTTAGCTGCCAGCATCTTCTGTCCACTAAGAACTGCATTCTAAGCACAAAACTCAATTTTCTAATAGATCTCCTCTATGGAAGTCAGTCTCTTAGTAAACTGATTTCTATCTAAAAATAAACTTTCATTTTGCAACTAATAATTTGAGAATGAGTGAATTCTTTCACTCCTAAATCCTGAGGCCAATTTAAAGGGGATTCTTAACAACTCTCTTATAACCACTAATCTAGACCACTCAAACAGTATCAATAACACATAGTATGTGTGTCACTCCCTCTTTGAGTCTTTGATGAGAGTAAGGTTCAAGCATTTCCCACCCTGCATCATTTCCCCATCCACTATAAAAGTCCCTCTTTCCATACATTTTTGTATGACATAATTTCCACCATTATTCACTCTCCATTTCCAAGTGTCCTACTCTTTCTTACTCCTTAAGTAAGAATGGTTAAAAACCAATGTCCCCTCCATCTTGAAAGAAGAGCCTAATTTTAACATAAAAATCAAGAAATAGTCTAGGAACATGGACAAACAACAAAAAAAGAATGTGACCATAGAAAGTTACTAGGTTGACACAGATCAAACTCAGAAGAAAACAATGCAAAAAAGACTACAAGCAAAATTTCAAAAAAAAAAAAAAAAAAAAAAAAAAAAAAAAAGAATGTCGGACACATTCTAACAAGCAATCCTATTCAATCCAATTCAACCCCATCATTGTCATGTCACACCTATTCCCTCTGACCATGTATTCTCTTTTATTCTTTAGTTCTTAGTAACTAAAAGCAAATTTTCACAATATGGAAATGCATACAATTTTACCTTATTGAATTCCTTATGATTTCTTTTATTTTTCTCTAATGTTGACCTTTTTATGCTTCTCTGGAGTCTTGTACCTGAAAGTCAAATTTTCTCTTTAGTTCTAGTATTATCAGTAATGCTTGAAAGTTCTCTATTTTATTATATGCTCCTTCCGCCACCTTGAGAGACTACACAAAGTTTTGCTGGTTAAATTATTCTTGGTTGTAATTCTAATTCCTTAGCCTTCTGGAACACTGCATTCCAATGCCTCTCCTCCTTTAATGTGGAGCTAAACCTCGTGTGATGCAGACTGTGGATCTACAGTAATGAATTGTTTGTGTTTTGGTTTTGTTTTTATTTTTGTCTGCTTGAAATATTTTCTCCTCAACCTAAGAGCTCTGGAAAAATTTGGTTCTTCTGAGTGGTTCAGTGATTCAAAGCAATTCCAATAGACTTTGGACAGAAAATGCCATCTGTATCCAGGAAAAAAAAAAAAAAAAAAACCTAAAGAGACTGAATGTAAAACAACATATGCTGTATTTACTTCTTTTTTCTGTTTTGTTTTGTTTTGTTTTGTTTTCTCTCTCCCATGGCTTTTCCTTTTTGCTCTGATTTTTCTCTCCCAACATGATTCATAAAGCAATATGTATTTAAAAATAAATAAATTTACCAGAAATTTAAAAAAAGATAATTTGTTGAAATATGATTTCTAGGATTTTTTTCTTTTAAATCATGCTTTTAGATAATCTTTTTTTTTTCTTTTGCTGAGGCAATTGGGGTTAAGTGATTTGCCCAGAGTCATACAGATAGGAAGTGTTAAGTGTCTGAGGTCAGATGTGAACTCAGGTCCTCTTAACTTCGGGGCTGGTGCTATAGTCACTGCACCACCTAGCTGCCTAGATTAAGATCTAATAATTTTTAAATGATCTTTCTTGGGTCTATTTTCCAGGTTATTTGTTTTTCCACTGAAATATTTCACATTCTCTTTTTTTCTTCTTTTGACTTTATTGTTTCTTGATGTCTTATGGAATCATTAGCAGGTATTTTTTTCAGTTCTAATTTTTAAGGAATTCTTCTTCTTCAATGAGCAAATTTTGTTTCTCCTTTTCCATTTGACCACTTCTACTTTTTAAGAAGTTCTTTCCTTTAGTGAATTTTTCTACCTTTTTTTTTTTACCATTTCAACAATTCTATCTTTTTTTAAGGATCTCTTCTTTTCAGTGGATTTTTAATGCCTTTTTTTCCTTTACTTTTTGATCAATTGTGCTTTTTAAGATGTTATTTTCTATAGTATTTTTTGTGCCTCTATAGCATATTGTTTCTCATTTCTTTTCAGAAAATTTCCTCTACCTCTCATATTTGATGTTTAAAATCCTTTTTGAATTATTCTAGGATTGCTTGTTAGAATGTGTTCAACATCCTTTTTTTTTTTTTTTTTTTTGAGATTTTGCTTGTAGTCTTTTCTACATTGTTTTCTTCTGAGTTTGATCTGTGTCACCATAGTAACTTTCTATGGTTACATTCTTTTTTTGTTGTTTGTCCATGTTCCTAGAATATTTCTTGATTTTTATGTTAAAATTAGGCTTTTCTTTCAAGGTGGAGGGGACATTGGTTTTTAAGCTTCAGAGGTTTTTGGCTGCTGTTTCAGAACTAATTTCTGGGTCTTTAAGTTCCTACTGCTTCTGAGTATATGCTCCATAGAAAGAGATAGCTTGTGCACTGGTCTTTACCTAAAAAGGGAATCTTGTTCTCTTGTAGCTGTAAGAGCTGGTGCTTCTCTTGGACATGAAATTGTGACTATGTCTCCTGTTTTCCTGTAGTTTCTGGCATTAGTGTTCCCCTTTTTATTTTGAAACTGAGACTAGGGACCCTGGTCTTTCATACCAACCACAAGCACTTTTCCCTTCTCTGCAGGGTCTCTCCTTCTTTGCAACTACAAGTATTATTACACCTTTTAGCCTGAGATTATGAGTTGGATCCCTACTCTCCTGAAACTGCAAAGGCTAGTGCTCCTTTCTACTTTGCAAGTAGGGCTTAGGGCCGTTACTTCCTTGTGAACAACTACAAACATTCTCCTTCATGATAGACCTGTGATAAAGTCCCTGCTCTCCTATTGCTACTTCTCTTTACCCTTTAACACTATCTGGATATTGCAACAGAGTCCTAAACCTGCAAAATATGACCTATAATTGCTTTTTGACCAGTTGGCTAATCTTTTTACTATCTGTGGGCTGAGAACTCCAGAAGCTACTAATGCCACTATTACAATCTACTGCTGGTTCTGCTATGGACAGGACCAATGCTGTTCTCCAGGTCTGGACACCATGCTGGTAGAAGAAACCTTCCCTATGACCTCCTAAGTTGCCTTGGCATGGAAAATTGTTAGAATAAGCAATTCTCAAAAAACACTTATAAAATTGTATACAACAGGATCATCTGTACCTTTTATCATGAAGTTTTCCATTTGTCAAATAGCATGGCCCTTTTCTTTTCGTTTTATTATTATAGCTTTTTATTGATAAAACATATGCATGGGAAGTTTTTCAGCAATGATCCTTGCAAACACTTCTATTCCAACTTTTCCCTTCCTTCCCTCTACCCCTTTCCCTAGGTGGCAGGCAGTCTCATACATGTTAAATATGTTAAAGTATATCTTAAATAGAATATATGTACATATTTATACAGTTCTCTTGTTGCACAAGAAAAATCGGACTTAGAAAGGAAAAAATAACCTGAGAAGAAAAACAAAAATGCAAGCAGTCCACACTCATTTCTCATTGTTGTTTCACTGGGTGTAGCTGGTTCTGTTCATCACTGATTAATTGAAACTGAATTGGATCCTGTCATAACATGGCCCTTTTCAACATGGCCCTATGGAACAATGTAGAAATTGAATGAATATACAGATTGTCATGCTGCACAGAAATGATATGTAATTCTACAACCTTTTTATTTGCTACCATTTTCAGGAGAATTATGTTGTCCTAAGCCACAAACATGTGTCAGATATATCTATGTGTTAAATGTTTGTTTGAATACTCACCAAATATAATAGGAGGAGAATTTACTTATTTAAGACAGAACCCTCAGGCCATAGTACAATGTCCCTTTCCCCTGAAACTTTTTTGAATTTTTCTTCTTTCTCTCTGATCCAGATAGTGTTTCTTTTTTGTTGTTGAGTGCATACATGTGTGTGTTTGTGTGTAAGGAGGGAAAAAACAATGATGTCATAAATTCTAGTTAAAAAAAAAAAAGCTGTCAAATAGAATGATTTATCTATGCCTGATCTGAGCCTAATGGTTCTTCCAAAATTTATAGGGGAGGGGTGGGGGGGAAATGCTACTTCAGTCATACTAAGTTTCAGTGAGCTATTGAAGTTAATCATAAAAATTAAACACATGAAGACAAAAAGATCCTACAACAATCATAGCAAAAACTGTGTTTCCTAATTTTAAATATTAATGAAAATATTCTTCTTATCATGGATCCCTATATAAAATATCAGACTGTGAAATTCAAACATACTTATGAAACTGAAACATTATCATGGATCCCTATATAAAATATCAGACTGTGAAATTCAAACATACTTATGAAACTGAAACATTATCATTTGTATATGGTTACTAAATCACTAACGGGCCTTTTCTACTTTATCCTTAACTTGTTTTTGACCATGTTGTAAATACACACACATATATACATACACACATGTATTTGTGTATGTGTATGTATACATATACACATATTCAGTTTATATAGAAATAGCATGTTATAGATGTTTTGCTGCTATTCTATGACTAACAAAATTTTTTAAAATTTATAAGATAATGGAAAGGACCCTGGACCTATACATTTCCTATAATTATTTATTTGGGTAAAACTTAATTTTAGAGTCTTCTTACTATTAGTGAATATGGTAAAGACTTAAATGACAGTTCCACCCAAATAACTACTTTTTTGTTAGCCTATTTTACTACTTTAAAGGACTACTTTCTTCACAAAGTATTTGGGCAGAAAATCTTGCCAACTGATGAAAACTTTCACTGGGTTTATTTTGTATTGAAATTCTATGAAAAATCAATAGCTCTGAATTCCAGATCTGCCTCACTCACAGATTCACTGTAGCCCTTCCACAGATGAACGATTTTCATTTTAGTTCACTTTCCTCATCTGTAAAGTGACTATGACCTACTTCACAGAAATGTAAGAATTACATTTAAAAAATAAAATATTTATCTATGAAGCCATCAGAAAAAGTGGGAGGTCTTACCCCCCCTTACCTTACCTTACCTTACCAATAAGTAAAATGGATTTTCATAGAACAAAGAGCCACTCTTATAAATTGAAAAATTGCCTTAGTATCTTATAGTTGTTCTCATCCTCCAAAGATATTTATTAAGTGCATATTTCAATACTTATAAAGATCTGTGATTTCATAAATGTAGCTATTCCTTCCTTTAGCACAGGTTGCAATCTGTTCAGGCATGTAGGAGGATATGGTCAAAATTATTCATCATATTATGGCCAACTCACTCTAGTAACAACTTCTCTAGTAATAGCTCAGCCAAATCTCAGATAATAGACATAGAGTTTGCTATTAAACTCAGACTCAAAGTCTGATGGTCCTTTGAGTCTGGGTCTAGCATAAGGCCAAATTATTTTTAAAATACAAAAACTTTTGTAAGTCATTTAATTAATTTTTTTTTCATAATAATAACTTTTTAGTGACAGAACCCATGCCTGGGTAATTTTTTTACAATATTATCCCTTGTACTCACTTCTATTCTGACTTTTCCCCTCCCTCCCTCATTTAATTAATTAATAGGGAATAGGCCAGGTTTGGCTCATAGTTCATATTTGTCAGTTCCTACTCAAATCTTTGGTACTGAGGTATGTCTTGACAGAGTTTATGTACTACTCTAATAAGTTTCAAGTAGACAAAGATACTTTAGTGACAACATATTAAAGTAGGATTTTAGGGTTGTCACTGGATAACAAACAATTCCATAGATGACTGTCCATGATCTCTAGAAGAGATATAAGATTGTTGAGGAAATGGGAGATTAATAAAGGAATAAATGAGAAAGGATTGTGATCCATAGCTTTGGAAGAAATATTCACTCAGATGATATCATGGGTCCACTGACATTTCAAAGATTAGTTTGAGCTTACCTATGTGCAAGAGTTCAAATAGTGATGATGATGATGATGATGATGATGATGATGATGAACTAGCATATACTGGCAACCTCATTACTTGAAAGTTAATATGACAAGACAAAAATATATTTGGCAGTTTTACTTTTCAGGATTATATTTTTATAATTAAAAAAAAATCAAGCAATAAAAAAAAAAAAATCATCCAGGAAATCAAGGAATGAACTTCACTAGAAGAAGACTAGACTATGGAAAGGTACTCTCCCAACAATGATTTCTTTCTTTTTTTTTTTTTAATAGCTTTTTATTTACAAGATATATACATGGATAATTTTTCAGCATTGACAGTTGCAAAATCTTGTGTTCCAATTTTTCCCTTTCTTCCCCCAACCCCCTCCCCTAGGTGACAGGTAGACCAATACATGTTAAACCATCAATGATTTCTTTAAGGACATAAGTTGTAACCTTAGTGTGACCACTTAGATATAGGCTTTCTCAAATGTGTTTTAGGGCATCTTTTTTCTATAAACATTCTCCTTTGAGAATTTGATCCACTTTTATGATTTCTATTACTACTACTTCTATTAATATTAATCCCAAATTTATGTATTAATTCCCATAAATTACCCAAAGTTCCCATCCTCTATTTCCAACTAGTTCCTAGGTGTCTATACTGAAATATTCTCTGGGTATTTCAAATTTTGCCATGATTGAAACACTAATGACCTTTCCTTCAAATCTGTCCCATTAACTAACTTTTCTAGTGATGATATCATCCTCCTCCTACTTTCTTAGGCACATTTAAGGTTTGGGATCATTTTTTTTTCTCTTTAATTTAAGCCAGACCATAAAATTTGTCTCTTTGATATAACTCAGTCCCCACATTCAGATCAATTTTCAAGTCCTACTGCCTCTTCTATAATATCTCTTAATTCTGGCACTTCTTTTCGATTCTCACTGCTACCACCCTAGTTCCAGACACAAACTCTTCTCATTGAAACAAATATAATTGCTGTTTTTCAAGGAACAGATTAATTTTGTTTTCTTATTTGATCTGTCATCTTCTTTTTAAAATTGAATTGTTAAATCTTTTCATATTTGAAGTTGTGAAAGTTAGGTTAAAAAAAATTGATCAACCCTCTAATCAGTCTTCTTGAATTCAGTAGAGAGCCCCTGGAATCCAAGCTTAAAAACATTTGTACCCAAGCAATCTAACTAAGGATGTTTCTCTATTCAAAAGCCATCAGTAGCTTCTCATTGACTACTAAATGATATAGTAACTCCTAACTATAGCATCAAAAGTCCACAATCTAATTCTAACCTATTTTTCTAGATTTATCTCATATATATACACACAGTATTCCTCTTCTTGCGTTTTATGTCTCAATTGCCATTAAGTTAAATCAGGGAATCATAAATTAACAGTAAGACATTTTGAACAATATTTTATCTGACCCCTTTATATTGCAAATAAGGGAATTGAAGCCCAGAAAGGTTAAGTGAATTGTTCAAAGTCTTTCAAGTAGTTATTGTCAGAGTTCCTCCAGTTCCAAGTACACATATTTTCCTCTATACCATGCTGCCTCTAAATTCCCTGGATCTTTTTCAAAAATATGTGAGAGCAAGTGGTCATGGCAAAGCTCAGTAAACCTATGTTACTACCAGAAAATAACAAATGCATAACATAAAATCAAAGAACAATAATAAGAAATTAAGAAAGGAAGGAAATTCATACAATCCTTAAAGTCTGAAGAAATGAAAAAGTTAAATAGAAGTTCCGCAATAAATAAAATCTGAAGTACAAAATAAAATAGAAAAAATTATCACACACACACAAAAAGATCAAAAAACAGATATGACATTTCTAGATTAAATCATTGATGTAATGCAAGGGCCTCCACGATAGTTTAAAATCATGAGGAAGGAAAATCTTACTTGTATAAAATTTAAAATAAAATAATTCAAGGAAGAATTAAATTGATCAAAACTAATGCACTGGCTGAGGACCCAAGAGACTCCAGCAAAATGAAAAAAAAAATAAATGTAGAAGAGAAAAACAAATTTGAAAACCTTACAAATCAAGACAATAGAACAAGAGATCTCACCGAAATAATTTGGAAATTCTTATTTTCCAACATGTCATTTTTTTTAAATTAGCAAGAACATTAAAAATAGAGGGCAAAATGAAAATTTTTAGAGTTTAGAGCTTGTAGCCAGAGAGAAATACCAAGATTAACTCACCCAAACATAAAAATCACAAGTTCTAAGAGTATCAGTTTCCAAAAAAAGAACCATCTGTAGACAAGAGAAAACTATGTACCAACAAGCACAAGAACCAAATTGCACAAGATTACTCACCCAGGACAAAAATAATAAAATAGTATAAATAAAAAGACTGAATTACAATACTTTGAAAAAGTATCTGTATGGTTCAGACACCATTTAATAAAATAAGCTGGAGAGATCTCTAGAAACAAAGCAAAGTTTATTATACTTTCTCGTGAGAATCGGGCATCCCACACATCGAACAGACAATTGAAGGGAGGAAGCACCATAGGGGGCAGGGTCAACACTTTTAATCCCTAACACAAATACCCCCTCCTACCACTGACCCTCATCTTTATTGGCTGAGGATCTTACATTCTAAATGCAGGAACTACCCAAGAAATTGAACTTGACCAATAAGTAAATGGTTGTCCATATTTGACTGAAATAGGGAGATGCTGATGTCATGGGAGGATAACAGGAAGGGGACTTAGGTATGCCTTTGACTCAGTGCTTAAAGTCCTTCAGGCCTACTCAAATTCTGAAGTAGAGGAAGCCTTACTCTATTTTCACAACTGTCTTGAAAGATCTCACCTCATCTCGTTCATATCTTAGCAAACTCCAGCATTAAAAAAAAAAATTCAGTAAGATCAGAAATTTTAACATTGTTCATTTAAGGGGGGAAACTGACCAAACAGCAAAAAATATATACATATGTATGATGTAATCTAAAATTATATATAAAAAAGTAGCAAAAGATGAGACAATGTTAAATATATCAAGATTATTTATTTTTTATTTATTTATTATCATATAATTTATATGGCTATTTTATATTTGTTACACCTAATAAAGGGTCTTTGAAGAAAAATCCTGCCTAGAAATTTAAGGAAAGATCTTATGAAAAAACAATTAATTATATAATATGAAGAAGGAAAGAAGTGAAAAAATATTCATTGATATTAGACAACATGAGTAAAGAATAATCAGTCACATATGTGTGGGTTATTAAATAGATGTTGATTCCTAAACCACATTCTTAGCTGGGTTTTGTGGGGGAGGGAAATGGGAAATGATTTTATCAATAATAGTAGAATTCTAGATTGTATCTTTGGCGTGGACATGAAAGTAGAGTTGGGATTATTGAGTGGACTGTTATAAACCAAGATAGGTTTTAGCTGTTCGCTCTAAGCAAAAGAAGGGGGATCACTTTACGTCAATGCAAGGGATATAAGAAGACCAAAAAATACAATATCAGTATGCTTACTGTTGCTGATAAAAAAGAAGGAAAAATGTAATATAGATTATTATAGAGGAAAAACTAAGCATAAAAAATTACAATCTTGATTGCTAATAAGGTATATTTGTAAATAAAAGGTATGCAATTTACTTAAGTGGCATAAAAAAAACTAAAAACTCCCAAATTGATATGTATAGAAAACACAACTAAACATTCAGATTAAAAGAGGATTGGAATAGAATCTATTAAGTTTCAGATGACTCCAAAAAAGGAAGAATTATGTTCATGATTTTAGAAAAAGCAATTTAAACACAAATGCCACTAAGAAACAAAAGTAGAAATAATGACACAATACATAATGAAATAATACAAAAATTAAATACATATGTATGCATTTATATATAAGCTTTTTCTCAAAGAAAAAAATAACTAATTTTTTAAATCTAGTTAGATGTTAATTCTAACTAACTTAGTTCTTCTGTCAAAATTTGACAAAACTCAGCAGAAAGGTAAATATAGAAACATACAAAATACTTTAAACTTGGTATTAATAGATCTATCAAGAATTGTGATTTAAAATTTTAATGAATAAATTTGTATTTCTCCAGCTTCTATACGTGTTGTCAAAAAAGAATAAATGTTAGTATGCAAAGAACACATGAACATATAGCATAAGGCAGAAATCTTAAACATACTTTTTGTAGGCAACAATGTAAAAAAGATTGTAATCAATAAACATATGAAAAAAAGATGCAGACCTAAGTGTACTTAGCTAACTAGTTGCTATTAAATTAGCATATTTGAAGAAGCCAAGTATAGAAAAGGTAAAGGTAAAGGTAAAATGGAGCATCTGCCAGGTGTGTCAAACCACTGCCAAAACCTTAATCACTATTTGCCTTCATAGCCAAAGCTCCTGACCCTTAGTGTATATTTCAGACCAGTGGTAGTGCTACCAGCCTAACCCCATAGCTATTACAAAAAGAAGCAAATTTTGTCAAGAAAGTAGTCATATGACTAATACTAACAACTGACCAACTTCTACAAACTACCAGCTACAAAAAGGAAACCTAAGATTCCCAGGAAGAGCAGTACCCACTAAACATTCTTACTTCCATAGTGGTTCTCTTTCACCCATTGTTTGAGATACCATTTGGGATTTATAGTTGGTGATGTCAAATAGACAAGTGATAGAAATATTGGAGTGATAAAAATAGGAAATTAGATCGGAAAATCAGGCATTTAGCTACAACTAATACATTGTCCCTTGACTACTCATTCTTAGGTTGAGGTACGTAGCCTTTTGGGTTTTTTTTACCTTTTCTTTTAACAAATGGAAAAATGAATAAAGTTTAAGTTTGCTTATGATTATTTCTCTTATATTGTTTTATTTGATTTATTATTTATTGTGATAAATTAGAAATATCTGGGGGAATTATATGATATATAAAAATAAAATTAATAAATAAATGTTTTTTAAAAAACTTAATTACTCTGCTTCTTGCTCTCATTCTTCACTCTTTCTGATCTCTCTTGTTTCCATGTTTGTTTTGTTGCATATTCCTCCCCTCCCCTCCCACTTCTGTATGTATTTTCTCCTACCCCAGTCTTTATTGTCTTTTAGGATACTTATGTCATCTTCACCATAATGATTTCCCTCACTCCCTGAGGAAAATATTATCTCTTCTTCCTTAAACTGCTCATAACATTTTGTCTTTATATATCTTCTTTGCACTTACATCATTCTATCTTTTTTTATGTGTGTATACATCCTCTTACCTGTAAGAATGGAAGCTCCTGTGCAAACTGGGCCCAGAATAGATAGATAGATAGATAGATACAACATTTATTAAGTGCTTACCATATGGCAGGCACTGTTCTGAGCATTGAGAATACAAATATAGTTTAAAAAGACAAAGGATTGTAAATGGTTAACCTATATCAGATTGCCTGCTATCTTGGGAAGAGAGAAGTAAGGGAGAAAAATTTTGAACTAAAAATCTTACAAAAAATGAATATTAAAATGACAACCTATGACTTCAAAGATTTTATATTCTAATGGGTAAAGACAATACAAAAAAGTGGATATGAAAAGGGAGTACAGGGGTTATGCTTGATTAACCAAGTGGCTGCTGAGAATAGGAAGGAAAAATTTGGGACATTAGTTTAAGTAGGGCAGAAGAATATAGATAGGGTCACTCCTGAAATATTGGTATGGACAGGCAGTTAGCAGTCAGATGAACAGGCCTACAGGATAGGATTACCATCAAGGTGGGAAGGTGGTTGAGGAGGAGAAAGATAAATACTGAGATTAAAGTTTAAAGTGAAGAGGTGTTTGATTGGGGCCTCTCCTGATATGTGTATCTCCATTGACTAGCATATGGCCTTGCATATTAAAGGCACTTAAATGTTTATTGATTAGTTAAACTGAATAAATTGGATATATCGTGGAAGCCAGAAATTATGTTTATGGCACTATATGTAATTCTTGGCATACATTCTTTAAGACAAATTAGGTCAGACACCATTTTTTTTTGGACAGGGTTACTAGAATAGTAAATTAGGGATATATCACATGCATAGTAGATCTGAATTTCAACAAAACTTTGGCAACAATAATATCATAATGAAAGCTTGCATTTGCATAGACTTTAAGGTCAAGCTTTTTATGTACATGAATTCATTTGTTTCTCACAACAACCCTGTGAGGTAGGTATTATACATATATATACATACATATATGTGTGTATCTGTATATATGGATATATATGAGCACATATATATGTGTGTGTGTGTGTGTGTGTGTGTGTGTATAATTGTTGTTATTGCCATTTTATTAAACTGAGGCCAAATGATATCATGTAGGCACTGATATTCTTTGGGCAGCAAATGTGGGGTTGTATTGCTATCAACCAGGAGGGGGCTATCTATAGGGCTTCACAGGTTCTTGTTCAATATTTTTGTCACTTATTTATATAAATTCATTATAGTCACATTAATTAAATGCATGGATTATACCTTGCAATATGTAACTAACATATTGGGTAACAATTGGCTCAAGATTTAAAAATATCTCATCAGAACTGAAAGGTCAAATTTAACAAGATAAACTATTAAGTCTTTTATTCATTTTTAAGAAAATTACACAAGTTTAAAAAATCAATTAAAGGAGTATATGGTGGAAGAAATGCAGTTTAATATCAATTAATTTTTTTAAAATGATTTCAAGGCTCCAAGAAGTAGTGTGATATTACTATTTTTTTAAAATGCAAATTCAATCTTGTACTGCATGAATAGATACAAAACATCCAGAATTAGTAAATATAATATAAACTTGTCAGACTCATCTGGATTATTATGTTCACTGTTGGATGCCATAATGTAAGCAGGACATCAATAATCTGAAACATATAAAAATAAAAGCCATTATAAAATCATAGAATCATAGATTTAGAGATAGGAATAACCTTAGAAATAATATAATTCAAACTTCTCACTTAACAAAGGAAGAAATTAAATCTCCAGAAATGTTATATGATTTACCTAAGGTCACTAAGAAATTTTTAAATCCAGTTTTGAACCCAGGACCTTGTACTCCAAGTCCAATATCCTTTTCATGGCATCACACAGAGAACTAGAAACAGTATTATATGGAAGACCCTGGAATATTTAGCCTGAAAAACAGAAGACTTAAAGATGTGATGGCTATCTTCAAATATTTGATGAATTGTCATATGAAAGAAGAATTAGAGTTATTAAAAATAGTATTGGTAGAAAAACTAAGAATGATATGTGAAAGAAACTTAAAATTTGGGGAAATGACCTATCAGTTATGTTGTAGAAAGTATTTTTGCATCAGGACTAGATGACAGTGATGAACACAACACTTAATATTTAATAGGTACTTAATAAATGCTAGTCAACTGGCAGATTTCCAAAGTCTCTTCCAACTCTGAAGATTCTGTTACTAATATATTTCATAGAATTATAGAACCTCAAAACTCAAAAAGATTTAAAGTCCCAACTAAAATCCCATCTTCTACAGAAAACTTTTTCTTAACTCCTCTATATTCCAGCTATGTAAAAGGGAAGAAGAGAAAAGTTCAATAATTACAAAAACTCTGATGCAAAATAGATAAAATTAAAAACATTTTCATACTAAAAACTGCCACATGAAATCTATATTGATATATTATTTTGTAATTAATATTTTAATCCCCCAAAAAAATTCACAAAAAATTTTCTGATGACACTTCAATCAAAACACATCAGGGTTTTGCAGAACATAGTTCAGGAACATCACATAACTTAAAAGTCATTCAATGAAAAAATATTTACTAAGCAGTTACCATATGCCAGGAATTGAATTTACAACAACAAAAAAGGAGTCCTCAGCCTCAAGACCTCACATAATAATGGGGGAAAAAAAAAACATTTAGATTACTACATATATTGTATACAATGTGCAAGTGGAAAGAACCAAGATTGAATTATTTTAGACTTTAAAAAGCTTTGAATTTGAACTTGATATGGTGAACAAATCTATGAAATACAAATATATATCAAACCAGTTTTCTATACTATAGCATTTTGTCAGCCCTGTCTATATGCATTTTATTAGTATTCATATTCAACAAAAGGGCAAGTAGGTGACACAATGGATAGAGTGCCAGAACTACTGTCAAGAAGCTTTTAGTTCAAATCCCACCTCAGACCTAAGTTGTATGATCTTGGGTAAGTCACTTAACTCTGTTTCCCTTAGTTTACTCATCTATAAAATGAGCTGCGGGCAGAAATGATAAACTATTCCAATGTCTTTGCCAAGAAACCTCCTACTGAGTCATAAAGAGCTGGTCATGACTGAAGAACTATACAATAACAAAGTGGGCCCCATGCTTGACACTAGAGATATAAAGACAGAAATGAAATAGTCCCAAACTTAAGAAAAATTATAATCTAATAGGGCAAATAATACGTACACATAAAAGTATATAAAAGGTATATATAAAAATAAATAAATTGGGAATATGTAGGAATTTGATCAATACCACAAAATTGATAATTTTCTTCTTCCAATCTTCTGAGACACTGCCATGCACTCAGCCACTTTTGATTGCTGACATAGCAGTAACATTGGTAATTTTTATTGCAGTGAATGGAAACTGCAGCAAATGTCACATCATAACAAGAAAGCCCTTTATAAAATACCCAACAAGACATTCTAGTTTTTTCTTGAATAAACCCAGTGAGGAGAAATCATCATTTTGTAAAGCAGCCCATTCCACTTTGGGTCAGTTCTAACTTTTAGAAAAATTTTCCTTCATATAAAGTCTAAATCTATATCTCTGAATACTTTAACTATTGTTCTTAATTCTGCTCTTAAGCAGAAAACTAGTCCAATTTCCATTTGACATCCCTTCAAACAACAATTGAAGGTAGCTTTCAAATCCCTCTTCTAAGTCTTTTTTTTTCAGGCTAAACTTATCAGCTCTTCAAGGAATATTCATATGGCACAGTCTCAAAAGTCAGCATTTATTTTCACCTGGTACTTTATATGTGAATAAAATGACCATTTGAGAAAAATTTTGTTCTCTATATATATGTCTAGACTTTGGGGACATAAGAATAAAAATGACACTGTCTCTCCTCTCAAAAAACTTGTACTCTATTGGAATATAGAAGGCAATTTAATTTCACAAAATTTTTTGTTATTTCTGTGTCTGGTTCTATTAAAATCTAAGGATTCAGAGACAACTAACCTAAAGCCATTAATATATATTATTCTGTGACCAAGAAACCAATATACAGCAACTGCAATAATATTCAAGAAAAGATCAAAAAAGGGAAATTGAATGCTGTACAAGTTTAATAACTCATTTTGATTTTTAAGAAACATTAAAACATGAATCAACCTCCCTTTAATGCAGTTGTAGTGAACTTTAAATGTGATATTGTGTATTAATGTATACACACAACACATATATATATTATATGATGTAGCTGATATGCTAGATAGTTTTGTTTAGTTGCTTTTTTCTTTGTTTTAAAATACTTATCATAAGGGAAAATATTCAAGTTAGCAGAGAACAAAGGAATATATTGAGAAATTAATGTGATATAAAATTAAGACGTGAATAAAAAGATAACATTTTGAAAAATAAAGAAAATATTTTTTTCTGTAAAGCAAATAATTTCCCCTAGTTTAATTTCTGTTAAAAACCATTTTAATCTTTCAAATTTGTTTAAAGTTAAATACTTCAGATGTATTTCAAAAAATTATGGCTATTGGTTTTTTATTCATTTATTTTTAAAACTTCTAGGTGTTTTGGATGAAAGTTACTTTATGTCAGGAAAACACATAGAGCTTCTTTATAGAATATAAATGCTTTCCCCCACCCTAAATCCCTTCCATTCCTGTCCCAACTTAAACCTTTGTGTATATCTGTATGAAAGTGAAGTTGAAACCTAAATCTCATTGGCACCATGAGTGGCATGCAGCATGACTATCTCCTGGGCAATGCAAAACAGTTGCTCTCTGTATCAAGTTCTATAATGATCTGAATGTTCAGACATTACTGGTAGCCACACTAGAAATACTTTCTGGCTCCTATGTCAATGTGTTGACTGACAGAATGCGTTCATGGCAGGAGGCTTCCCCGCATGATTTCAATCATAGCCATGTGAACAGAATGCACAGGAAACCTGTCAATCAGTAACAAAAATCTCTGCCTTGTTGGAGGCAGGTCCATTATATCACTCTCATGTGGTCTGAATTGTTGCACATCGCTAGGATCCTAAGAAGAGACATTTTCTTACCAGCCAAGCAGTATCTTCTTTCAAGGACTGGTTCATGAGACAAATCATGTGAAAAATCACCTTCTGGTTATAGGTATATCATTTGAAAAGCCAAGATGAAAATCAAGATGAAACAACAAACTTTCATAAAAGAAAATAGTCATATCTGGTGAGTGTAGAAAGATAGCATTTACCTAGGCTAGGAATTTAAAGTGAAATCCAGTGAAGAGGGATCTATATTGGGAGTCTCTGGGATTTTCTATGTTATTTGGGATATACCACTTAATTTTTTTTTCTATTCCTTAGTTTCCCCATATGTAAAATGGGTATAATAATCTTACTTGGAGATACCGTGTAGACAAATGGGCTAAATGTGAAAGATATCTTGGGTTTTCCAAAAGAAAGAGGTCTATTATTATTTAAATATGCCATATACTTGCTTCAACAGGAAGTCCTTTCTCTAACTCTTCTCCCATTAATCATAAAGAGGGGAATGGTTATAAAATTCTAACTGGAACTTTGCCAATATTTTTGAAAATCCAACCCAGTGGGATGGCTAAAGAGAGCACAGGTTTTTTTTTTTTGTTTGTTTGTTTGTTTGTTTGTTTGTTTGTTTGTTTTTAATGAAGAGACTTAGTTAATCTTTTTCTGACATGTGAATCTGGTATATGTTGAAAGAAGAACTTAGTAAAAAAAGAGTTGATTTTCCACCTCATTTTTCTGTTTCTTTCTCTCTTAAAGGAACTACATATGCCACAGACATAGTTCCCATCAGTTTTTGAATTTATAAAGGTGAGAAAACCCCCGACACATGTGCTATATTCGTAGAAGAATGGTCTATGGGACACAAAAAGTGATTGACAAGTGCAGAAATTACATCTGAGGTTTAGTCCTACAGGAAAAGGGGATACAAATTGCCTGCAAATTATCCACAAGTCCCTGGTGAGCCTGAGGAGAAAACTTAGTGGTCTCAGTCTCTCTTCAGTACACACATAGAGGCACACCTCTTTTCTTTTCCAGTAAGAACATCCAAAAGGCCAGGAATCATTCCATTAGAAGGGACAATCTTGTCTGTTATCCTCATGAAATATCATGATGTATCAATTATTAATTTTTTACCTTGGACCAACACTATTCTTGATGCTTTGCAGAACAGAGGAGGCATATTGGTCTAGACTGAAGATCTTAAGAATATAAAGGAAGTGAAGTATTCCATTAAAATATTTTAACTTTGTGAAAAGAGTAATATATTTATCAATAATGAATTGGTATTTGACCAAAAGGGAAAATGAAAATTAACAACTTTTATTTTTTATAATTTCAGTTTTCACAACAACCAAATGTGATAAAAGATAAGTTGGTTCACGAACATTAGAAATGGCAATAGGCCTTTGTGTCTAATGGGAAATAATCCAAGATATGCCGCAGATACAATCATTACAAAGTATTTTTGTGTTTTTGCATTTGTTGATAGTAAGCTTAAACACAAATAAAAATTCAGTGCTTCTCTGTGATGTTGTAGAAGCTTCTACTGATCAAAAAAATCCTTTGAATATACAGATTTATTTTCATAATTTCTCATAATTATTTTTCATTATATCACACCAAAAATTTCTCTTCATGGGTCTTCTGCTTTTGCATTCTGGAGTCTGGTCACTCTTTGGTCTGAAAGTTTTCCAAATAAGATTATTTTGTTCTATCTAACTTTTTCTTATCCCAGATTATGATTCATAATTCCTTCAATTTAACTTGATATTAAAGGATTTTAGATTCTTTCACCATTCTACTTAATCTTCAATTTTTAAATGTCTCTTCTAAAGCATGAGGCCCACTCATTTCTAAAATACATAAAAAACTAAGTCAAATTTATAAGAATGCAAGTCATTCCCCAATTGATAAGTGGTCAAAAAATATGAACAGATGATTTTCAGATTAAAAAAAATAAAACTATTTATAATAATATTTTTAAAATACTCTAAATCACTATTGATTAGAGAAATTCAAATTAAGACAACTCCAAATGACAAGCTTCACACCTCTTAGATTGCCTAAAATGATAGAAAAAGATAATGATAAATTTTGGAGGGGATGTGGGAAAATTGGGACACTAATGCATTATTAGTGGAGCTGTGAAATGGTCCAAGGTTATGGAGAACAATTTTGGAACTATGCCCAAAAGGCTAAAAAATTGTGCATACCCTTTGATTCAGCAGTATCAGTACTGGCTCTGTATCCCCAAAGAAATCATAGAAGGTAGAAAAGGATTTACATGTGCAAAAAATGTTATAGCAGTTTTGTAGTGGCAAGAAATTGGAAATTGAGTAGATACCTATCAACTGAAGAAAAACTGAATAAGGTATGGTACATGAATGTAATAAATTATTATTGTTCTATAAGAAATGATGAGCAGACTGATTTTTTAAAAGCCTGGAAAGATTTTCAGGAGATAATGTTGAATGAAGTGAGTAGAACCAGGAGAACATTATACAGTAACAGCAAGATTATGTGATAATCGACTATGATAGACTTAGAGACTTAGCTCTTTTCAGTAATGAGGTGACCCAAGAAAAATTCAATAGATTTGAGATTGGAAAATGTCATCCTTACCCAGAGAGAGAAATATGTAGACTGAATGAGAATTGAAGAATATATTTTCATCTTTTCGTTTGTTTGTTTTCTTTTCCTTTCTCATATTTTCTTTCCCTTTTGGTCTGATTTTTTTAGGCAAAACATGACAAATATTGAAATGTTTTATATTTTATATATTTTAATATCTATAACCTGTACCAGATTGCTTGTTATTTGAGGAGGGGAGAGATAAAGGGAAGGAGAAAAAAATTTGGAACACAAAATCTTACAAAAATGAGTGTTGAAAACTATCTTTATGTATTTGGAAAAATAAAGTTCTATTGAGAAAAAATAAAAATAAATAAAATGTGAGATCCAATACTATACATGAACTTTCAGGCCAATTTAGAGCACAATCAGGCTACTATCACCTAGGTTCTGGATATCACGCTTCTATTAATAT
Organism: Antechinus flavipes; assembly: GCF_016432865.1. Classification (NCBI taxonomy): domain Eukaryota; kingdom Metazoa; phylum Chordata; class Mammalia; order Dasyuromorphia; family Dasyuridae; genus Antechinus; species Antechinus flavipes. The sequence goes on from NC_067399.1 coordinate 268,019,969, forward strand.
AATTCAAGATGTTGCTGGTTTTTGTTTTGTTTTTAACATATTGAAATTCACCTTCTAGTAAACTCCCAGATCTTTTTCATATTATTTGCTTCTGGCCTTGTCTTCTTTTTTATATTTCTATGTTTGATTTTTTTTAAAAAAACCAAAGTTCACAATATTTATTTCTAATCAATTTTATATCAATCTTAGTATCCTATTTGAATTTTTTATATTTGTCATTCCTTATGGAATATGTGTTATGATTTGGGGGGCATAAATTTTATTTCTTGTTAGTAAAGTTCCTCATTTTGTTATTGCATAATTCCCTCTTCTAAAGAAATTATAGATCTAGTCCTATCCATATGCTTCTCCTAATTCTTATCCCTCTCTTTTTCCCTAGTCCTGTCACTATGTCTATCTCTATTCTTTTTGTTTTTACAAATAACATTGTTATGAATTTTATTCTTTGTTTCAAGTCCAGGATGAAGTTTGGTGATATTGAGAAGCAAAACAAAAATAAGAGGAAAAAACTATTTTGCTTGATAATAATAACACAAATGTATTTAAAGATATACAATTTATCAATAAACATAGCTCCAGAGAAGAGACACACCCAAGTTCTTAACAATACTAGGTTAAATAGAAATGAGAATGTTGTCATATCTGAAAAGCCATACTTTCTTCTCATTACTGTCTTATGTGAGAGTCCTTGAATTCCCCAAGGTAATGCTCAGCACTTTTAGACAATAAGTGAAAATGATAGGATTCTATTACTTACTTTGGAATTGAAATGGTCTGTCATCTCTAAAGAAAAGTATCCACTGCACACATAGAGTCCTCTTTTCATGTCTCTATGTTAAATAATCAGGACTAGTGGGTGCCTATGTACTTTGGGTTGCTAACTGCACCAGTCAACCTAAGAGCCTAAGAAGAGAATGAGATAATATTTATCTATCTTTCTTTCTGTTTGTTTGTCTATCTGTACTTTTTTGTTATCAATGAAATCTTTGAGACAAAATTCCTATATATCTTAGAAGATGATTTCTCAAATTGCTGTGAAAAGTAAGGGATTAGATGATTCAAAGGATATGAATAACGGTGTAACATTTCTTAATCTCCAATAATTTTCCCAAATGCTTAGACTAATTCAGAGCACCATCAGCAATAAATGTATTCTTATTTTCTTTCATTTATATTAATAATGATTTTTCTCTGTATCTTTTTTACCAACCTTGTTAATTAGATGACTATAAAGTAATACCCCAAATTTGTTTTTAATTATCATTTCTCTCTTACTAGTGATTTTAAATACCTTTTAAGATGATTTTGACAGCTTGTGATTTTTTTTCCTAAACTGATTGTTTTAATAACTTTTCTACTGGGAAATAGCTGTTAATCTTATAGATTTAGCTTAATTCTAGATTTTGAATGTCAGAACGTTTATGCAAAGTTATTTTTTTTAGTACATTTGATTTTCATTTCTATTTTCATTTGTAGTTATATTTGCAATTTAAAAATTTTTCTATTACTGAAATAACCCATTTTATCTTTTATTTATTTTTTATTTTGTGGTTGGTTATGAATTTTCTATTTATAATTTAACACAATCTTCCATTCTTCTCTTTCTAATAGTACAATTCTAATATTTAGCCCATGTGTCCTTTTGGAATTTATTGTGGTATGGCAAGCTACTAGTTTGAATCAATTTTTCTGCCAAATCACTAGCCAGTTTCCCTAAAAGCTTTTAGTGTCTTCATTGCTGTATTTAAAAAAAAAAAATCCCAGTTTCCACCATGTTCCTCCATCTTTCTCCCTCAGAAAATCATCCCATATAACAAACAACATTCCATGTGACATTTTTTATTGATTAAAAAAAAGATAAAAAAATACATAACTGATCAATAGATCAAAAAAAATGTGCAATATTCAATATGTTCTTGATCTCTGATTTTTACAAAGGGATGGATTTGAAGTTTTTTTTTTTTTTTAATTTCTCTTCTAAATCATACTTGTTTTTTTTATAACCTTTACATTCATAGCTGACTGCTGCCTAAAAGTAACTTTCATTCTATAGCCCATTTGGGAGACAGGTATTCATTCCAATCCTAGATGTTCCAGGTATAAGAACTATGTATGTAAAGTTTAAGTTGATATTACATCCAAGGAGTAAGGAAAAGATAAAAATTTTCAAGTGGTTAATATAAAGATTATAGGAATTGATTTACTAAAAATAATTCATTCCTCAGATCTTTGATATGGATGCTGGTTATCAATAATTCAGTGCTATTTCAAATATAAAAGTTTCAAACTCAAATAAAAATAGATACTTGAGGAGTGGCAAATTGTTTTTTAGAAAATTATCTATGTTGCATTTTACTTTTAATTAATTTACTAAACATTCCTCATATTGAACATTATAATATAATCTAAATCAACCAGCACAGGGGAATTTACAGACCAATTTTGTTGCCTCTGATTTACAAGAAAATCACATGGCATAGTTTATAATTAAACATCTGTGAATTTTTTTAGTTGGCTATGTAAGTAAGGAAGGAAATATATTGGTAAACACACCAAAACATTTTTAATCTTCCCAAAATACTTATCATATACAAGAGCAGTTCTTCATTTGATCAGGTTCACAACGAGAAAAAGAAGAACCAGATATTACAGTGTGCTATCCAGTTTTTCTTTCTCCTTTTGTCATTTGTCCCATTCCTTCTTCCTCTGGTACTCATGCTAGCTCACTCCAATCTGTGGCCATTCCAAACATCTTCTAAGATGGTATTTTAAAATAAGTATTCATTGTAGTAGTAATTAAGCCATTCCCCTGCTGTATGAGCATATTAGGCCAACAAGGTTGTTTCTCCTCCTCTGACACCATCTTGGGCTTCCCTGTGCCTGTGTCTAATTCTCAATAAGGGTAACAATGGCTTGCATTTCATCTTCTCTTTTCTCTTTGGCAATTGTATTCTGGTTCTCCTAACCATTACTTGACAATCTTCCTTCATGAACTATGATTCAGGCAAAGCTATTTGCTGTTCCTTAAACTCTGAATTCTATTTTCCACATGTGTGCATTCTCACCGGCCTTTACTTCATGTCTGTAATCTAATATTTCCTCATCCCTGCCTGAATGAGTTCTTACACAAGCAGTTTTTAAGGGCCCATCAAATGCCAGGCCCTGTGCTGGGCTCCAGGGATACAAAGGCCAATAGGAAACTGTACTATCTTCATGCTTAGATTCCACTTTGGTGCTCTCCAAAAAGCCTCTTGCTGACTTCTTGTGAGCTGCCATAACTCTAGAAATGCAACAATATAGAAGCATAGAGTTATGGGACCCAAGTGAAGATCTAGTGGAAGAGGTAGCCATATTTCTTTATAAGTCTTTCTAACCTAATCTATTCCCCAGATTAATCTTTCTGTCTTTTTATCCTATGGTTCTTTTAAATTTGTGCTTTCCTAAAAACAGCTCCATTGTCCAGGAGTTCAAGTGTTAGTCTTCACTTTTCAGTTGAGAAATTGAGTCTCAGAGAGACCAAATGTTTTGCTAAGAATCAGACAGCTAGTAATTGTCATTATAATTGAAAGGCATTATGAAATGTGGGTTTGAATCTTCCCTCTGATATTCATTTAACTAGTCTTCCTATTCCTAAACTTGGATTTTTTTCATTATATTAGTCTACTATTAGAGACTAGGCTATCAATTATGTTGACTTTCTGGAAAAGTCAACAACGCAAGCCACTTCACTTCTTGAGCTTCAGTTTCCTCATTTGTATCTTATCCCATTGCTATAAGGAACAACATCATATAGTATTACATAGATATAAGCAATTTTTTAAAATTCCAAAACATATTCTTTATTTCATCAATATGGATAATTATTTCCACTGAAAAAAAGATCATAATCTATACCTTGGCAGATGATTTCTTATTGAGTAGAAAAAACACTAATCACTTCATATCTATACTGGTTCTTGGATTTTAGGCACACAATTCACTGCTAAGCCTATAGATAGAACCTTTTTACATTCTAGAAAACTGTATTTTTCTGATATAGTTTTTGAGAACAGAAGGTCTAATGGATGCTCATTAGAGTAGTGGTTGGTTCCTTTTAAGTATTATTATCATCATTTGTAATTCAATATTATGTGTATTTATGGTTTCATCAAGATAGCTACTTCTTTTAATATCCATATCTGCTCATCTTATGCAATTTTTCTATGCATTCCTTTAACTCTATCATAGGGATTCTACCCAAAGTATTGGGAGGGATATGAATAAACCCTTCAAGCATTTTTTTTTTTTAGCTTTGTGTCAATAACACTCTTCTCCCAGCCATTCTGAATCTGTCTCTGGCTCTCAGTCCCAGTTTATATGCTCTACATTGAGTATAAACTAATTATTATATCACCAGGAAACCATTATTTGTTGCAAGATTAAATCAATCATACTGAATTTAGAGAACTATTAATTACCACGCTAAACTAGATAACCATTGTCTCATCAATTCCACTGACTTAACACCTTGTAAGAATCCTTGTTTCAGAGTTCTGGCCCATAACGTTTATTCATATATTTCTCTGGTGATATTGACAATATAACAATTATAAAGTCATAAATGTAGAACTGGAAGGAAGGACAATATAGTAAATTCTTTCATTTTAGAAATAAGGAAAGTAAAGACCAAGGAGGTTAAGTGGCTTACAGAAGTTCAAACAGGTAGTAAATAGCAGAGCTGGGATTCAAACTTAAGACCTTAGCCTCCAGATTCACAGTTCTTTCTCCTGTACCATACTACTTCCCACATGATTATGATAATAATAATAAAGGCAACTGTGGGAATAATAGGAATGAATAGTTAGTCACCAGTGACTGGTGAGGACCAGACATATGGTGATGGAAATAAGATAATCTAGATTTATCAGTGAACAAGCAGTTGAATTGAGGTGAATTAAGCCCAGAAATGGGTTTTGCTTTGAATTTTGCATAAATAAATAAAAAACCTGTAGCTTCTAAAAAGTTGATTTTTTTTATCTTTCATGAAAAGACCCAAAAAACTTTGGGAGTTTTTTTCAGATAACTTTCATTTGTTCTTCTTGACCATCAATTAACAACAGAATCCTTTTTTTCTGCTGACAGAAATCTGTAAGGACCAGATCTTTGAATTAAATGAAAGAAAAATATCATATTTGCTTTTTACATAACAAATAGTTTGAAATGATGCTCAAACTCATAAGAATGCTTGTTATCTTCTCTGGTACTTAAGCATTCTTAAATTAAAGTAATAAAAAAAAAATCCTCTTTCTAAGATTCTGAAGGTTTTATTAGATATCTTTATATTCAAAAGTTTTGTCCCAGGATCAAATAAAGGAAAATAGACTTAGAAGTTAGAACAAGTTAGCTGACAGTTTAAGTCACTTGACATGAAAATTATCTTACAATGACAAGAGTCATCATTAATGGAAAGGTGGATGTCTTATTTATAGTGGAAAGTGCTTGTAGTGGGGGAAGGAATCATGCCTTTTTTATGGTTTGATATATATAAGATATATTATGCTCTATACTTGTAAATGAGTATAATGGGTAAACACTCAAAAATTCCAATGGGTCTGTGATCCTATCAATTCAAAAGTTCCCATGAATGGGATGGGTTATAACACACCCATGATGACCTCTCTTGTAGCCTTCCTACACAATACAACTAATCCATCCAATGTGGTAGAAGGCCTTCCTGTGTTTCTCCTAAAATTTTCAGCATGCTAATGGAGCATTCTGGCTGTTCAGTCATCTCTTATATTAGATCATATATTCTTAATATATAATTCCTTAATGTTATCTTTTATTTCTATTGTTCAGAGTTTCTCATAGTTTCCAGCCTATTCTTACCACTTTGTACTTTTTCATTGCCTTATGTAATACTCATTTTTAATTATGTTGACACTTTCATATTTCTTATCTTATTGCCCTATAAAATCATTGGAAGCATGTTAGTATTAAGATGAACCTTTGTTCTCGTAGAAAATTTGGATTCATTAAAGGAGCTTTGCAATTTCTTGAAAGTGATTTGGCTTGCTTTTCTCCTATTCAACTGTTAGTTCAATTCTTTGAATATCTATATTGTCTGCTCACATTGATGGACAAGCTTAAATAGGCTAGCTATCTAAATGCATGCCATAATCTGGATAATAAATAGATAATAGATTTGTTTTTTTCCTATGTGAATGGTCAAGCCAAATTCATTTTAATGATTAAAGAACTCTTTGAAGGATGCTTGATATCTACATGAAACATAAAACAAAAACAATATAAGCTCCTTGTGAATAGAAATAGATAAATATATAAGATCGTTTTATTATTGGCATTTGTTTTCCTAATGGCCAACATTGTACCTCGTACATAACAGGCTCTTAATAAGTGCAGATCAGAAGTGGTTGTTGATGTTGTCTATCCTTCATTCTTGAAGAGAACCATGCCATCAGGGAGGTGATGCCATGATATGCAAGTGTATTAGATTTAAGTGAGGGAGCGCTGTGCAAGTCACCTGCCTCACTTTCCCCTCCAAAGTCATCTAGGTCCAGCAGCCAGATCCTGGATGCAATGGAGCCTTTTTAAGCTCTTCACCAGGTCTCAATTTGACTGAAGCTATACCCATTCAGTAATTAAGGGTAAATAGCAATTGAGGCAAAGAATCTTCTCTTTCATCTGGTAAAAAAAAAAAAAAAAAAAAAAAAACACAAAACAAAACAAATCTAAATAAATAAGTGAATGAATGAATCTGAGAGAGATCCCTTTGGGTTTCTGGCCAAAACAGAAATGATTGCTGTTAACATCCAATCTCACTCAATCGGGGCCCAAAAATGGCCAAACGGGTCTTGACTTGGGACCTATTAGTGGCCAATCAATGAGAATCAGAGTAGTTTTGGTTTAAGGTATGGTTCTTAAGAAAGAAATCTAGTCAATGCATGTTGATACAGAAACATATATCTACTATATAAAATGTGCTTCTAGATCTGTGAGTCCAACTTCATAAGGAATTCCTGGTATAGAAATTCTCTCCATTCACCCAGATTGGAAATTTATCCATAATATAGTTTTAGAGAGTTGTCCATGTTATTTGTTCTTGGTCACACAATTAGTCATGTGTTAGAGGTAAGACTTGAATACAGGGTTTTTTTCTGACTCTCTAAGAGTAACTCCTAGAGAGTTACTCCCAAAAAGTTAATCTTGAAGACTAGCTCTCTATCCATAAATCCATTCTGCCTCTCATACACATGAAATGTGATATAGGTATAAATGTTGTTGTTGTTGTTATTCCCTCAATTCCTTAAGGATAGAGACTGGTACTTAATAAATGCTTGTTGAATTGAATTAAACCCATACACTCATGTGTGTGTGTGTGTGTGTGTATGTATATATATATATATATATATGTTTATATACATATACATTACAATTGAATTTCATTACAGGATTTGATATGCTATGTTCTGAATTCATGCAATAATCATCATAATAACATAATTGTAAATATTTCTAAAGGGGTAGGAAAGAAATAGAAATATTATTATTAAAAGAAAACTTGATTCTAATTTCTTACAAGAAAGGAGCAGCAATTTTTTTTTGTTGTTGTTGCTGGAAATAAAGCAAAATTTGTTAATAGGTCATGAAACTAAATATGAGCAATTCTACATTTTATTGCTGGAAAAATCACTTTAAACTGGTGTCACTGATAAATTTCTTTTTTCCTATCTCTCTTCTCTGCATTAGTTCTTCCCTAAAAAGAAACCAGTCAAAAAAATTATTTCATCTGTTCTACCTCTCCTTAGGCAATACAAGAAATTAAATCAGAATTTGCACAAGTAGCTATAATTCACCTAGGTCAGTTTAATCATTTATCTTGCATAAAGCAGCTCTTTGTAAGGCATTTTACTCTCTTAGTGGGTTTTAGTTTTCTCTTTGGTAAATTGAAATTAGCCATCATGGTAATTCTCTCGCATTTTCTAGAACTGTAAGGTATTATAAATGGTCAGAAAATAGACTAACAACCTCAGGAACGAATAATCTCAATCCCATCATATAGGTAGTGTTGAATTCCTATTAGTCTTGGTTTCCAATGAATAAATAAAATATTCTTTAGATAGTATGAACTTAGGCACATTGAAAGAGTTAGATGAGTAGTTTATTTTTAGGAATTATTCACCAACAGGAGCAGATCAAAGAAAATAACTATGTTAATTCCCAATAATGAAACTGAAATTCTCAAACTGCTTCCCATATGCTACCTTATTTATTCTTAAATATTCTTGTGAAAGATATTAAGTAGAAAGGACAGATTTTCTAATTTAATAGGAACAATTAGGTACAAAGAGTTACCAAAAATCACTATTTTCTTGTCCCAGATATTTTTTTGCCTGTCTTTTTCTAACAACCCTTCCAAGATTCTGGGTTCAGTCCTGGATCTTTTGCTAACTGGCTACATGGGGGAAAGTCACTTAATTTTACTGGGCTATAGTTCCCTCATTTATGAAATGAGAGGTCTGTATTTGATATTGTCTATGATCTTTTCCAATCCTAGGATTAAATGAGTGTCAATTCAACAACTATGTCATTATATCCTATACTGTTTAAGATGGTTGGCTGCCTTTGAGGCTCTAATAAGGTCAGAGATAGACATGCATACTTTTTTCCCCCTCTAAGTCTCCTTTATTCTTAAAAACGCCTGATTAGAATTTACTAATAATAACTACAGTTTTATATTCCTCCATCTCTTTATTGAAACCCACATAGATTAAAAGACTTGCAAATGTTTAAAGAGATTAAGTAGAAAAGCCAAGATTCACACTCAGGATCTCAGACTCTACAGTCTGTACTATACAATTTCCCATATAATTATAATAATGATGATGATAAAGCAGGTTCAGAAATAGTAGGAATAGATAAGTGACTATGACTAACTGGAGTAAGAGGGACAAAAACTACTCAGTAAAGTAATCCAGGTTCGTCAGTGAGTGAATGATTCGACTGAACTGCTAAATGAAATAAGCTTTGGACTTTGAAGAAGCTGTCTACATGCGGTGGCTCTATATGCTTCCTGAAGTTCTGATTTTCCTGAAATTGATTTTTGATCTCATTCCTCAAATGAAACCTCTTTCCAGTTACTATTGGAGGGCAAAATCTAGTATCTTCATTCTTCTCACTCTTCATCCTTTGATTGCTGTGCAGCTTTCAACATTGTTGATCATACTCTCCTCCCACATATTTTCTTCTCTTTGAGTTTTTGTGACTCTGTTTTCTGCCTGTCTTGTTCACTATCTCTTTTGAATCACTTTTGCTGACTTATCAACCATCTCACATTCATTAAATGTAGGTGTTTCCCAAAGGCTCCATCCTGGGCTCTTTTCTTTTTTTAGACTTTCTCCCTTGATGATCTTATCAGTTTACATGGGTTTAATTATGGTCTCTAAGTATGTATATATATATATATCCTTAATCTTTCTCCTGTGTTCTTTTTTTTCTGGTCTCTATTAACTATTTCCAACTGGTGCCCATCTCAAACTCACTTATGTTCAAAACAGAATTCATTATCTTTCCCTCCCACCCCCAAATCCACCCCTCTTCTGAATTTCCCTCTTACTGTCAAGGTCATCATCATCCTTTGTAGTTACCCAAGTTCATAATCTTAAAATTATCTTCAAATCCTCACTCACAATCATCCCATATATCCAATCAATCACCAAATCTTGTTTATATCTCCATAACTTCTCTTCATCTCATTCTTTCAACTCATAGTAATGCCCATAAATCTAAAGCTACTCACCTCTTTCTGAACTATTGTAATATTTCTTCTATTTGGTCTCCCCACCTCAGGGTTTTTCCTATTCTAATCCATTCTACACGTGGCAGCCTGTGATTTTTTTAAAGGGAAAGTCTTGGTTATATTAACTTCCACCCCAGTAAATTTAGAGATTCTGCCATTATCTTCAGGAGCATATATGAACTTTAATGACATTCTAGTGTCTTCACAGCCTTCTTCCTTCCTACCTTCCTGGTATTATTCAAAATTCCCCTTCTAGCTCCCTTTTTGATCTAGCCATATTGATTTATTTGTGGTTCTATTTGTTGCATCTCCTAAGTCTTTGCACTGACTCCCTCAAGGCAGGAATGCATTTCCTTCTTTACTTCAGCCTCTTGGAGCAGAGAGCAAGAAAGTGCTTTACTTCAAGATTCAGCTCAAGGGGATACCTCCTGCATGAAACCTTTCCTAATGCCCTATCTCTAAGACCACTCCTTTCCCCAGTGTTCATTTTTAAAATTTTTCATATTTCTCTCTTCCCTCCACCATTAGAATATAGTCTCTTTGAAACTTTGAAAGGATTGGGAATTCAGATCTTTACAATGACATCTATAACTCCAGGAAATTCATGATGAAACATGCTATCCACTTCCAGAGAGAGACACAATTAACTTATATTATAGTTTGATGAATGGATGGAAAGAAAGAGAGATAGCTGGATAGATGGCTAGATAGATATATAGACAGATGATAGATAGGTAGATATTCATTTGAACTTGAGTAATATGAGAATTTGTTTTGCTTACTACATATTTTTAGCCAAATTTGTTTATTTATTTATCTACCTATTTATTTATTTATTTTTACTTTCTCAATAGGTTGTTGAGGGTGGGTGTGAGAGGAGAGATTCAAGGAAGTGAAAATAAAATAAAACTCAATTAAAAAAAAAAAAAAGGTAAGCTCTCAGGCAGTTTTGTGCACTGGATAGCACACCAGTCCTGAAGTCTGGAGGACTTGAGTTCAAATCTAGTCTCATACACTTTACTCTACCTAGCTGTGTGATCCTAGGCAAGTTACTTAACCCCAATTGCCTCAGGGGAAAAAAAGATAAGGAGCTTTTTATCTTTGAATTTTCAAAGTTTAGCACACTGTCTGGAGTGTAATGTCTTTAGTAAATACTTATTGATTAATTGATTTAATCATCAATAATGTTTCCTATTCCTTAGAAAATTGGGAATTTGAGATCTGGTAATAAGGAAAATGGGAAGATATCAACCTAGAAAAACAGAAACAAACAAACAAACAAAAAAAAAAAACCTTAATTTATTTCTGAAGAATGGATGAAAAATGTGTGCAGATTTTGGTTAGTGGGGAAATTTATTCTTTGTAATGAAAGGGATAAACCAATCTGTGTTCAAACTGTGTACAAACTGTGTCCCCTTTTATCTGCCTCCCCTCTCACCTCAGCTTTTAATTTTGTAACTCTGGGCAAGCCATTTAACCTTTTTGTTTCGGTTTCTCATCTGTAAAAATGATCATAATAATGTTTGCTACTTAGCTCCCATAGTTCTTGTATCAAATGAGAATGAAAATGAAGCATTTTGTGAACTCCATAGCATTATATTTATCCATTTGCTTACTTAACAAGCATTTATCAGATGTCTACTGTGTGCCAGGTACTATGTTAGAAATTAGGTATAAAAAGATAACAATTCCACCTATAGGTAATATTGTTATTATTTTGTTCCTACTGGTTTCTATATAATAAACAAAGTTTATTTATCCCATACTGCTTAGTATAATTTTCTTTCTTTTTGGAAAGAATGGAAAGAGATTTTGGCTTCCTTGTCTTCTATTTCATGTTGATAGTCACTGAAGAAACTTTTACCTATAAATGTAAGATATATCATACAGAAGGATGTTTATATTAATGGCTTTGCTTTCCTTTTCCAAAGACAACAGTGTTTCTTGTAACATTTTATTGTGTTTTCAAACAGTTTTCAAATTACAAGTTGTTGAAACAGTTTTTAAATATTCCATAACCAATTGTCTTAAAGTTGTTTGGTGTTGTTTTGTTTTTCTGACCAGAAGCCCTGCATGGTCAAGAGTGTTTATTGCTCAATCACAGATTCTTAAATAAGACTCATTTAAGACATTTAGTCCGTATTTGGTATTTTGGGTTAATGCCAAAATAATCTTTTGGATTTAAGACCAAATAGTAAAATGACTGTTTGGTAGAAATTATAGGTGGCTTTTTCCTTCATTATTGTGGAGTTGAGTGCAGGGGATGGAACTATGAAAAAGCTATTTAAAAAATAATTATTACAAACATCTCTAAATTGATGTTTTCTATCAAAATCTTGTGCTATGAGCTGGGTACAAGGAGATGTGAAAGGGTAAGGAATAGAGGAACAAGCAGCTTCTGCTTAGCATCAAATAGCTTTCATGTAAAAGTAATGGCAGGGTCAGCAACATACTAGCCAGGTGGCAACTCCAGGCACTGCTGCCATAAATAAATAGTTATGTACTAGTGTCACACGGCCAAAGCTGGATACAAAACATATGGGGGGAAAACACCCTGATGTAAACATTTGGCAGAAAACTCTATGAGTACAGGATGATCTCTATTTGCTGGATTTTGTGACAAGTTAAAAAAAAAAAGAAAAGAGAATGTGAAGAAAATTTTAAAACATGAAATGAAAAATCCATAAAATTTCCTCAGTATCTAATCTAAAGGGTATATAAAGGGCTGACGTCTGTGCTTTCTGTTTTAAGTATCATTCAACCGAAGTTCAGGTACTTGCATTAAAGAGAACTTTTGAAAAAAAAACAGCTGATTCATCGCAATTAACGTCCCCACTCTCTTCACAGTAAAGCAAAGAGTTATGTATGTTTCAGTATCCAGAGAACCATTTAATTTTCTCTAAGATTTAAAATAGTAGATCAAAGAACTCAGATCATCTACTCGTACTCCCTCACCCTAAACATGGGTTAAGAGGTGAAGTGACTTGACAGGTCTTCGGATCGTAAGAGGCAGAGCGGGGAACTCAACCCCAGTCTTTTAACTGCAAATCCTGTCCTCTTTCCACAGTGTTACAGTGAGAAAATTTTCATTAAATTGTGACTGAGAAAAAGCCAGCTTGTAAATGCATATCTAAAAACGGTTACCCAGAAGTTATGGCAGATCCCAGGTCAATCCTATACTTCTAATTTTCCAAAACGCAAAATCAAATTCTCACTCTGACTGCTAGCTTTTGGTAGAGTCCTCAATACTATTTCAAAAATGGGGCAGTGGGTGAGCCCTGGACTCTGAGGCTGTTCTCAGTTACGAGGATTGTTTTAGGAGTCCCTTGATCTCCCTACCAGGCTTTGGGGAATTATTCATTCTCACCAGCCACACACACCCCGAGAAAAGGCGAATTTGGACTCCAAAGCGTGTCATTTTAACAGTCATTTTCCAGGGTCTCCGGTGAGCAACGACCATCCTGTCCTTCACTTATTGTACTCTATGGGCACTTGTACCCTCCATGGAAGTTTTGGGCGCGGGATTTTGGGAGACCTCTCCCAGAATTGCCCAGCCTAGCACTGGAATGTAAGATGGCAACAACGCGGGATTCGCAGTGCTGAAGTATCTGGCAGCCCGCCTCGCAGCATTACTTCCTGGTTGCTTTTCCCTTAACTGACATGGCGCCTATTCGCCTTCACTTCCGCTTTCTGCGGCTGCTCAGAGAGCCGAGGTGAGGGCAGTCCCGCGTAAAGCCCGCGCTACTGCCGCCGCCGCTGCTGCCACTTCTGTGAGTCTGGGGAAAACCGCCGCGTGCCCTTCCTTCCCGCCCTCAGCTGTGCGGTGGGGAGGAGGGAGACCAAGGGTGCACGGTGCCAGCTGTCTCCATCCCCAGACCCGTTGCCTTTCCGGTTGCACCGGTCCCTGGGTGTCATTTCATTACCCTCGGATTCCCGCTCCCCTCCGCCCCCTTCCCGGGCCAAACATGATATTGACTAAGGCCCAGTACGAAGAGATAGCTCAGTGCCTCGTGGCTGTGCCACCTACCAGGCAGAGCCTGAGGAAGCTGAAACAGAGGTTCCCCAGGTAAGTCTCCCGCTCTTTCTGCAGGATAGCTACGCCCAGTAGTCCTCAGATGTCATAATACTAGCGGATCCGGACAGTGCTGGGGTCTTAGGAATGCCAGTTCATTCATTGTAAGTAGGAATTACTGACAGCATCATCTTACTCCTTATTTTCCAAGAAAAGACCCTCGACATGTATCTTCAGCACCACAAAAGAATTGCCCTCAATAAATGCTTCTTGGGGAATGAATGGGAAGAGAAATTTGGAAGGCAACCAGAAACTCTCGCTCAGTAACACAATCACACAATTTATTAAACGTTAGACGTTTATTAAATTTAATTATTAAATGCTGAGGTGTTTTGGGATACAGTGACAAAAGTGAGACAGTCCCTGTGCCCTCCAGGAGTTTACAATCTAGCCAAGAGAGATACACATTTAAATGTCTAGTTAGATACAAAGTAACTTCGTGAATACATTTTTAGCTGGAAATTAAAAAGGCTTTGGGTAGAAGTTGGTTCTGGAGCTGATAGATACTTGAAGGACACTGCAAGATTCTAAGAGGGAGAAGTAAGGAGAGAGTGCATTCCAGGCACAGGGACTTAGCAACAGAGTATATTGCCATCTGTACTCAGTACAATCTGGTAGCTTTCTAGGACTGTCAAGCTAGGATGGTCTCCTGGTTAATAGTTTCTTAATTATATACAAACATGTGCCTTGAGGATATCAGTCTTAGTTTATTAAAAAGGTAGGTATGAATAAGCAGATGGAGCCATAGCTTTCTATAGAAGGTAGCTTAGTCAAGAAGACGTAGGTTCCAGTGCCATTTTTGATAGTTGCTCTCAGCAAGTAACTTAACTACACCTGGGGTAATTCTGACATCTCTTAAATCATAGATTGGATTTATCTGGTGAAGAAGTTTCCACAGGAGGTGTTTCCTAGGATGAAAGCTCAGATCTTTTATTCCCCTGTTTCCATATTGTGCCTCTTCCTTTTTGACCATCCCCTTCCCCATAATAATTTGCCAGCATTTAATTTCCCAGCTACTATTTCTCTTATTGAAATTAGAATATCAATTTGTAAAGACCTAAAAACAGTGTTTCAATTCTGATTTTATAAATGAGGAAATTATGACCAAATTTGTCCAATATTACATGGTAATAAAGTGGTAGAACTCAAAGTAAAAGGCAGGCTTCCTGACAAAAGCAAGTATAGCCAAGTTTTTTTAGTTATGCTAAATAAATATTACATCTTTTTTCTTATACTGCTAAGAGAATTATCTATCGATTATCTTGTACTCCTACTCTGCTCCCAACTACCTTACTTCTTTCTATATCTCATTTTATTCACTCAAATTTCCTTCCTAGGTAATAGACATACTCAACTTTTTATTTTTTTCACTACTCTCCCACTTTCCAACCAGTTGCAACTTATGCTCTTTACCTTTGAAACATCTCAAATATTCATTTATCATACAATCACCATCCTATGGGGCCTCATCACATCTCACTTAGACTACTGCAAGAGTCTCCTATTTGGTCTTCTTATGTTCAATCTCTTCTTTCTCTAATCCATTCTCCAGACAGCTGCCAAGTTGATGTTCCTAAATCATAAGTTTGAAAAGATGTTCCTCTGATCAAGAAGATTCAGAGACTCCTAAATCCCTCTATACTAAAACACAAACTCCTCTGGCATTCAAAGTCCTTCAAAAGGCTTCATCCTCTATTCCTTTGTCTCTGTCTCTGTCTGTCTCTGTCTCTGTCTCTGTCTCTCTGTCTCTCTCTCTTTCACACACACACACACACACACACACACACACACACACACTCTCTATATTTTAGCAAAACATTCTACTTGTTATTCTCCATTAATGACATTTTGTCTGTGGCCTTTGTGTCACAAAGTACCTTCTGTATAACCTCCTCTCCTCTTAAACCCAATAGTTCCCTCAAGAAAGCCTTTCCTGATTCTTTCTTGATTGTTACTGCCTTCCCCAAATCCCCAATCACTTTATTTATTTTGTATCCTGTCACCCTATTTGTACATCCCTTTATTCCCCTAAGCATAAAGAAAGATCCTTGAGGGCAAGAGATTGTTTCATTTTTGTATCAATATCCCAAGTATTAAACTCAATTCCTAGCACTTTGTAGACACTAAAAATGGCTTGTTGATTGGATTTTAGAAAACAGACACTTCCCCTCATCCCATTCTTTTTTAAGGCATTATAATGCTATAAATACATTTATGTATTGATGGAGGGAGTATTTTCCTTGACTAGAGTTTATTATATTAGTCTTATTCGTGATGAAAGATGTTTGATTTTCTTTTCATCTTCAAGGTATAAAAATTGTGGCATGATCTGAATTATATGATACAGGAATCAGGACATAAGTTCTTTTTACTCTTGCCTCCATCAATTATTTAGCTGGATGATCTTGGGCAAATAATTTAATTTCTTGGCCTCTCAGCTTTTTCATTTCTAAAGATGTTTGGTTCGTTATTAAACTCACTTTATATGATACTTGATATGTATTATTAGATCCTTGGGGTTGGTAGTTTATGTAGTAATATGCCCATTTTTGTTGAACAGATGAAACTGGTTCGGAAAGGCCAAATGACTGGACCACAGTCATGTCAGAGCTATTATAATAAATCACTTCTCCAATTCAAGTCTACTGTTTTTCCCTATATCGAGCCCCTTTCAGCTGCAATATTCGTTGATTCTGATCCCACAGATAATCCCCAAATCTCATTTTGAAGAATGGTTTCATCTTTCTCTTTGCTAATCCTATTCTAAGAATTTCTAACAAGGAAATAAAACATTTTTCATATTTTTCTTTTTTTAATAGTATTTTATTTTTCCAAGTACATGTAAAGATAGTTTTCAATATATATTTTTGTAAGACTAAATTTTTCTAAATTTTTCTTCTTTCTTTCCTTACTTACTCCTTCCTCCAAACAGCAAGCAATTTGAGGTAGGTTTAATATGTACAATCTAACAAGGAGAAAAAATTGACTCATATGAGTTTGATCTGCTTTTATTAAGCCCTGTGTGGAATGGATGCTCTTGGGCAACAAAATGGACAAAAGGGAAGAATAATAGAGATTCACAAACTAATTTTTTTTAATGAAAAATAATTTTAGAGCAGAAAAAAGAAAACATGTTGTAAGAGTTTGATCCACTATCAACTGTTATGTGACATCTTTTTGTTTCATAAAGAAATTCCAACTTTTTATTAAGTTAGTTTTCTTTTTTTTTTAAGGTTTGTAGAAGTTGTTACTTTTTAGATTGCATAGATATTTCTACTCCAATCCACCCATTGACTTGCATGTATATCTAGTTTTTTCCATTTTTTTCTCAAGCTTTCTATAAAGTTGTATCTCCACACTTTGTTAGCAGTTATTTATTTATTAAGGATCCACTTGATACATGATGGGATCATGATACATTGTATCTTGTTGTTATTGTTTTTTATTGTCCTTTTTTCTTTTCTATTTCTCTTATTCTGTGTTTATGAAATGGGGATAGGCAGGTACTGGGACTATCATTTCATTGATCCAATTATCTCCCAAGTTCTAAAAACACCCTCTACCCAAGCTACTCAGCTCCTTTGTAATTCATAGTCTTAGAGTTGTTATGTAAAGCAGTGATGTCAAATTCAAATGGAAACCTAAGGATATTAAATTCTACCAGAGGATGCTGAGGGGTATGTGGGGGGGAGTGACATGTTGACTTAGAGAACCAATATTAGAATTCTATTTTTATTTATTTTGTTAAATATTTTCCAATTACATTTTCATCTGGTTAAGGCAGTACCTGATGGTATAGTTTACAATGTGGCTGAGTGGCCCCTCCTGGTTTATAACCTGGCAAGATTAGTTGATTTGTGGGATCTGAACCCAGCACTTCCTGCTTTGAGGAAGCATGCTGCCTCTCATCTCTGTGAGAAAATAACAGTTCTTGAAAAACTAGAAGGATTACTTTGGTCATTTTCTCCTCTTCTCCATTCCCAACTTCCCAACATTATTTGGGAAAATGGTGAAATAGTACTTAATTTGTTTATATTGCTAAATACTAGGCTACTACTAGTTTGCCAGATAAGAATCTATGTATACTTATCTTAGCTAGAAAACACTGAGGTTAGTAATTTTTTTTTTTTTTTTTTTGCTGAGACAATTGGGGTTAAGTGACTTGTCCAGGGTGTCACATAGCTAGGAAGTATTAAGTGTTTGAGACTAGATTTGAACTCGGATCTTCCTGACTTCAGGGCTGGTGCTCTATCCACTGTACCACCCAGCTGTCCCTGATTAGTAATTTTTTTAAGCATTACTTGTGTGGTCTTCACTGTACCATGCATTACTTATATGCTCTTGAACAAGTCATTTCTCCCCTAGCCAATTGGTACAATATTACTCTCATTACCTACCTCAATGAGTCCCTGTAAGGAAAGTCATTTTTAGACTATGAAACTGCATAAATAGGAGCTAATGTGATTGAAATGAACTTTCCTTTACAGAAGATACCTTTGATAAAGTAGTAACTGTGATTTCATTTTTAAATTAGTAAAGATAGTACCTCTTTTGCTCATGCCTCAAAACACCTTCATATATTTCACTTTAATGGGATTTAATTTTATTTTTTGAATTCTGATGTGTTTATAAGCTACCTCCATGCCAAAACAGTCAACATCAAGCATTATTATTTCAATTGTTCCTTTTTTCTATAAAAATTTCAAAGCTATAATGTAAACCTAATCAAGTTTTCAGTTTTCCTTTTAGGGGATCATATTTAAAATTAGAAGCAATCTTGGAAATTACTGAATCTTTCTTTTCACTTTAAAGAGCAGAAAATGGAGATATAGAGAGGAAAAGTGAATTTTATTAAGACTATGGGAAGTAAGTATTAAAGCTGAGAGGGCCTGAGTTAGAATCCCAGGATCAATTTGAGTTCTCTTTCCTTTATACCCTTTCCTTTCCAATAAAAATAAAATCTACCTCTGTGCCTTATAGCTTTATGGAGAAAGAAATATACCTAAACTTTCCAAATGAAATTGGACATTAGCAGGCTCCTTACCTTTGGGTGATGTAATGGCTAGAGCACCAAGCCCTGGAGTCCAAAAGACCTGAGTTCAAATGGGGCCTCAGGTGTTTACTAGCTGTGTTACTGGGCAAGACGTTAACTCTTCATCTGTAAAATGAGCTGGAGAAGGAAATGTCAAATCACTCTAGTATCTCTGACAAGAAATCCCCAAATGGGGTCATGAAGAGTTGGACACCACTCAACAATAACAAATAATAGCCACAAGATTCCCTAGATTCAGTCTGGCAATTTACTGTAAGAGTTACAAGAATGAACATACCTTTTTATCCAATAATTCTATTTTTGATAATATGCCCTAAATATTGACGGTAAGCTTTTTTTTTTTCTTTTTGCTATTCATTGTAGCTTTTCCTCTCTTCCATCCCCTCCCCCTCATAATTGAAACTGGAAAAGGTATTGGACTAAATTGCCTTTGAAATTCCTTTTACTTCAAGTTCTGTGATTCTACAGAAATAATAAGCATTTATTAAATTGCATGCCAGACACTGTGATGAGGATCAGGTGTACTAAGACAAAAATGAAATAATCCTCGTTCTTCAGGAGTTTACATTTTGCTAGGGGAAGACAATATGTAGATACATAAGCATGAATGGAATAAATAAAAACAAATACAAGATAGTATAGTAGGGAAAGTTTATTCTAAGTATGGGGATCAACTAGTAGGCATAGCGATAGAAAAAGTAGTAGGGTATGTGCATGCATGTGTGTTTATGAGTGTGTGTGTTTGTGTGTGTCTGCACATGTGTGCATATACATGAGATGAACAGTAAGGGCAGTTTGACTAGACCAAAGAATACAGGAAGGAGAGTTATATAAAATGAGGTTGGAAAGATAGGTTAGGACCAAGTTTGGAAGACTTTTAAACAGATTTTCAGAACATTCAAACAGAAGAAGAATTTCTTTTATTTTTCAGACAATATAGAGAAACTGGAATTAATTGAGTAGGGAAGCTATCTGGATAGAGCTGTATTTAAGGAAAACCACTTTGACAGCAATTGTGTAGAGTTTAGGGTGGATAGATGCTTTTTGAGAGAGGAATACCAATTAGGAGGTCATCATAGCAGTACAGGTGATGAAGGCCTGAAATACATTTGGGGTTGTGTGAGTACTGAGGAGACAGAGATGAAAAATGTGAAGCTAGAAACAGCAAACTTGAAACAGGGAGACCAATGGGCTCCTGTCCATTTAGTAGTCTAGGTGTGAAAATGAGGGCCAAACCAGGGTCATGGCAGTATCAGAGAAGTGAAGAAGACAAATTGATTTTATGAAGGTAAATTAATAGCTCTTGGCAATAGATTAAACATATGTGTATATGTGACTTTCTGTGTGTGTTTGTGCTTAGGTTATAAGCCTGGGTAATCAGGACAAAGGTGATATCCTTTACAGAATTGTCATGAATATAGCAAAATGATGTACATGAGATAAAATCTTGATTTCTTTGGAATACATATGTAGTAGTGGAATTTTTGGCCCAAAGTACAGTGTGATTTTAAAAATACTTTTTTTTTTTTTAAAGCACAATTTCAATTTGCTTCTCAGGGTAGCCACATCAATATACAACTCCACCAAAAATAGGTGTATTAGCATGCCTATCTTCCAGTCATCCCTCCAACTTTGATTATTCCTATTTCATGTTATTTTTTTTTTGCCAATTTTCTGAAAGTGAAGTGAAACTTCAAAAGTTGTTTTGATATACATTTCACTATAATGAGTAATTTGAAGCTGTCTTTTGTTTGGTTATTTCTTTTGAGCATTTGGTTTGTATTCCTTGACTGCCGATTGGAGCATTTTTCTTCCTTAGAAATATTGCTATCAGTTGTCAGTTGCAAAGCAGTTACCATCTGCATTGGTAGAGGGATTTTTTTTTCTTTTTTTACCCAGAGTTCCTATAAACCTACAAGTACAATAAAACAAATGAACAAAAACAAACCAATACTTTTTGTGATCTGATATGGCTTCAAATCTTGGAAAACACATCTTGGAAGACTAAAAATTCCAAGTAACCCAAAAGACATAGCTAAATGATAGTATATAATTAAGGATCATTTTGAGTTGAAGAAAGGGTGTTAAAGCAGTGTTGTCAGATTCAATTAGAAATAGATCCCTGCTGCTAGCATATTGACCTGGAAACCACAAATTAATATTGTCTGTTTTTTATTCTACTTTTATTTATTTTGTTAAACATTTCCCAAAGACATTTTAATCTGATTTGGGTCATGTGAGGCTGGAAGTTTGACACCTTTATTGTGAAAGATTCTTTCAAAGATGCTTATGATGGGAAATGAGATAAGAGCTGTTCAGTAGTGAAGTTGATATACTAGATGGAGATCTCAATTATATGTCTTCAAAGTAATTAAAACACAACCACACATACACACACACACACACACACACACACAGCCTGCAGATTATGCAAGATTACTTGCATTTTCTACACATGACTTATAGAAATATTTGGAATTGCAAGGGGATGGTTTGAAAGTAGGGTTTATATGTACACTATTGATAGAGAGAGGACTCAGATCAGTAAAATTATAGATTAAAAAATTTTTTCCAGAATATTTAATAATATGGTTTCTATCACAGTATAGATGATGCTTGATTTGATATGATGTTTCTAGTCATCTTTTCTCAGTCTTAGCTATAAAATGAAAAGATGGACTAGTTTTTTATTTAATTCCGTCTTGCTCTAGCAAATACCATCACATGTCTTCTAGTCTGCCTATACATCATTGATACCTATTTGGCCATATTGAATAGCATGCTGAATGTTGGATATAAATACTCCTTTGAGCCACAATTAAGTATTTGTATGGCTGCCCCACATATTTAGCTTTTCTTTCCTCAGGTACAAACTTGCCTGCAGATGATTTTCAGTTCCTGTTGCTAGAATTATCCTTTATATTGTATTTTTAAGTCCAGATATGAAATATTTCCAGGATTTTATTTCAGATATAAAACTATAATGCTATTTCATCAGTATATCTCATATTTATCCCATGTTGAAGCTAACCAATGGTATTATGGCATTTGATCATGTGCTCTTTTATTTAACCACCATTTTCTGACACAGCCTAAAGTATTTTGATTTTTGGGGGGTAGGGTGAGGAGGGGAGGAAACAGGAAGTTGTGGATTTCTTTGTTTTTGTTTTTTTGAGAATAGAAAAAAATGGGACTCATGGTATTGGTTTCTTAAGCAACCTACTATATATCTGCAGAAAACAACACAGTATTTATGCCTATGAAAGCCATTAATTTTTTTTATTAAAGCTTTTTATTTAAAAACATGAATGAGTGATTTTTCAACATTGACCCTTGCAAAACCTTTTGTTCCAAATTATCCCCTCCCCCCCACATCTGGCAGGTAGTTCAATACATGTTAAATATATTAAAATGTATGTTAAATCCAATATATGTATACATATTTATACAGCTATTTTGCTGCACAAGAAAAATCAAATCAGAAGAAAGGGGAAGAAAACTGAGAAAGAAAACAAAATGCAAGCAAACAACAAAGGATGAGAATGCTATGTTTGTGGTCCACACTCAGTTCCCACAGTCATCACTAAACAAGTGGAACTGGGGAAGCCAATAATTAAAATTTGTTACATTCTCTATGCAATTTGCCTATTTCGTTTTTATTATAGGCTTTTCCCTTTCTTTCCAAAATCAGTCTGTTATCCTTTTCTTCTTGGATGCTCTAATTCACATTATTCTCTTCGGTTTTACATATTTCAACAAATCTTCCCATTCTGTCTATAGTGGTCCCTATTTACTTTCTTATTCTTTACTTCTCATGCAGTCATTCACATAGAATAGTTGTTTTAGTTGTGAAAAATGATTTTCTAGATTCGTTGTCAGCAAATGATAACTTCTTTTCCAATTTTAATCCCTCAATTCTTTTTTCTTATCCTCTTGAAATTGCTAGCATTTTAATGTTATGTAAAATAAAGCAGTATAGAATGGCCGTCCTTGATTTTTACCTGTTTCCAGTCAAATAGCTTTTGATATTGCACTACTGCCTATTATGTTGATTCTTGGCTTGAGGCTGTTTTTTATTATTTTGAGGAAAGGATCCTTTCATGCTTTAGTGTTTTTCTCATGAATGAATATTGGATTTTATCTAAGGTTTTTCCATATGTAGGGATATATTTTTTATTTATTCGCATGCTTTATGATGTTGATAATCTTCTTGATGTTGACTTATCCTTAATTGCTCATGATGAAGTTTTCTTAATATATTGTTACATTAATTTGGTTAATATCTTATTTAGTATTTTTGCATCTATCTTTATAAATGAGATTATCATAATTTTCTTTTTTTGCTGCTACTTTTCTGGACTTTAAATTCAATACAATATTCATAAATGTATTAAGTAAAATTCCTTCTTTTTCTGTTTTAATGAATAACCCATGTAAAGGAGAAATTATTGGGAGAGTTTAAAAGAATTCTATCAAGACAATTCTATCAAGAATTCATCAAGACAAAAGGTCTTGTTTTTTTTTTTTTTTTTTTACTGGACATAGTAATTTTTGATGATTTATCTTATTTGTTCCTCTGAGATTTTATAATTTAAATTATTTCCTGTTTTATCAGTTTTGGCAATTTGTTTTCAAAGACAATCGTGTATTTTCTCTAGATTCTATAATTTGTTAGAATATTGATATATATATTATGCTGGTATAGTAAAAATTATAGTCTTTATTTTTTTTATCCTTATAATAATCCCCTACTTTTCATTTATGTAGCTTTCTTAATTTGTATTTTCTTTTCCCTCTTTGTTGGTTAAATTTATTAATGGTTTGTCAGCCTTATTGGTCTTAAATAAAACAAGAATTGAATTTTACAAAATCAGTTCAATTGTATTTCAGTTCTCTATTCTGTTGATTTGTTTCCTCTTATCTTTATGATCATCCTTTCCTTTGGATTATTGTTTTATTTCTCTCCTAGTTTCTATGAGAGACATTGTAGAACATAAAATTGAGATCTGGCCTTAAAGCTAGAAAGAATTGGTATTCATATCCTGCCTCTGATACATACTGAATGGTCCTAGGCAAGTCATTCAACTTCTCAGTGCTCCAGAGAAGAGTTATGAAACTTATTCAATTAGATTAAAAAGTAATTGGAAAACATTTAGTAAAATAAGTAAAATTCTATAAAAATAGATAATATTAATTTGTGATTTTCTAAGTCAATATACTATCTGCCATGATAGGTTTCTATTTGAGTTTGAGACCAAATATTTTACACTTATCTTCTAATACTATAAATTCTAAGATGGTACAGACTTGCTTTTGTAGAGGGGGTTTCCTTATTTAGGAGTTCTTTATATCTATGAAATCACAGTCCCAGGGATTTTTTCCTTTCTAGTGCGTTGATGACCAGCTTTCTTTTTTTCTCCATTCTTAGTGAGAGAAATTTTATTTTATTAATTGCATTTATAGATCTTGATATACGGTCATGGATCTTAGTTTTAGAGCACAAAAGGACCTTACAGACCAGTTAGTACAATTTCCTCCTCACTTTAGAGATAAGGAAATTGGGGCTTTCAGAAGTTAACTGACTTACCCCCGTCACATCAGTAGTAATTAGCAAGTGGCCAAGATGGACTTTGGACTCCAGTTTTTAAGGTTTTTTTTTTTTTTCACTGTACCAGGCCATCTCTTTATTCTTATAATTTTTTTTAAAAGAAGATCTTTTTATGTTTCTAATTTCTTCATCATATTTTTGGATGTTTTAACTTTTTAAAGACTTTCTTGGATCATATTGTTATTTAATTTTAATTTTAATTGCATAGTAGTTTCTATAATATGAACTAGTATATATTTTTTGCATTTGTGCTATTTTCTTTTCTCATTTCTCTCTCGCTCTCTCTATTAGATATATACACATGAATTCTAACTTCAGATAGTAGTTCAAATCTGTGGTTTCTTTTATTGGTAATCTTTTTTATTTGTTACATTCTAGTAGAAGGTTGATGTCGTCTATTATAATATTTTGATCTATTTCTTCTGTGTCCCTATTAATCTTCCTATTACAAATTTAACTGTCAAATTGTATGGTAAATATAACTTGACAATTGTTACATATTTGTTGTACATCATTCACTTTACCATTATATAATGGCCTTTTTGTTCCTTTGTATTTCTGAGAATTTAGATTCCATTTTATCTTATAGTATTACTGCTACCCATGATTCTTTTTCGTACTTCTAGTAACATAATATTATTTAAATCAGCCTCTTAATTTTAATGTAGTTTTTTTTTTCTTTTCATAGATATCTTTACAAAAGCAGCATATTGGTAGATTTGGTTTCTTGATCAAATTTCATTTCTTTAAACTTGTTTAAAAGAAATATTTTTCCAAGCTTTAAACTCTGATTTTTGTGGAGACAGACATTCTTTGCCATCAAGTTTTGTTGTTGCTGTTTTTTTTTTTATATAAAAGTTTTGTTTTGTTTTGCTTTTACTGATTTCCACTTTTTTATGTGGCTCATAGTAGCTATTTTTCATGCCCAAATCTAACTTTGTTATTACTATTATGATAAGGAAAGATTACATACTTTATTCTTGCTTCATTATAACAAACCTTAACCAAAGATAATGAGCAAGCTTAAAAATGTGGCATTTTTGTTAGTCTTTATCATTCAACTAGTTTAGATTTTTTTTTCTCTCTCTATTTTTATGAATCTTTTATTGTAGATTGTTGTTGATAAATTGTTTTAGATCTTGTTTGTCTTTGAAGCAAGTTCTGTTTCCAAATAAAATAGTAGTGTTTCTGGTATATAATTTTTTTCTTAATATTTGTGTGCATTAAAAAAAAAAAAAAACTTTACTGTTTTACTTGTTACTTAAAATGTTTGCTGCTGTTTCTTTAAATGTGACTTTTAAAAAATTCCCCAAATTGTATAAGTACTTAATTTTACAATTATATGCCCTAGACATATCTACATGTAGGAATTCTTGCTGGTGTTCTGTTTGCCTCATTTAGTCCACTGTAAGAGATTTTCTTTGATTATATCTTCAAATATATTATCTAGCTTTTTAAAAATCCCTTTTCAGTATGACAGAATAAGAGATTTAGAAGTGGCAATGATATTGGAATTCTACTCTACTCCATTTTGTAAATGAAAAAAATTGAGATTAATTTTATTGTGTTTTGCTTAAGTCCACACAGGTAATGATAAAACCAGGTTTTGACCCTAGCCCTTTTGACTTATTCATGGAAACTTAAAAACTTTCATCCCATGGCTATGGATTGATATGGATAGGAACCTAAGGAGTAGGGATCGCCACCATCTTTGGCTAAAGTGGATCAAGATAGGTCAGGAATTCCCTGGGCTTTGGTCAGAAGGAAATAGATGAGTATAGAGTTTTCTCCGATGCTTTTTTAACTTGTTTCTCAGGGAGGCAAGGATTTCCCTGAGATCTCAATTTGACCTATGTACTGTTTTTGGGGGGTGAGGTGGGGGGTAGGGGTATAGTGGCAGGTATTTTTACTTAAGAATC
The DNA here is from genome assembly GCF_016432865.1 of Antechinus flavipes. NCBI lineage: Eukaryota > Metazoa > Chordata > Mammalia > Dasyuromorphia > Dasyuridae > Antechinus > Antechinus flavipes. Next base: position 268,046,420 of record NC_067399.1, read on the forward strand.
CAGACTCTTAAAGTTCTTTTATATTTCCCAGTCTTGTTTCCAGTCATGATGAATTCAGACTAGTAGGAGAATGGGATTATGAATATGGTGAGAACGACAAAAACAACTTCTGTGTCCTTTAACCACTCAGGTGAAAGGGGTTAGGGATATATGAATTGTCATGATATATGAAATGAAGCACCAATGTGCTATGTCTAAGTTAGTGCTATCTCTGAGATTTCAGAGCTGCAGAATTTCCTGTTTCTCTAAGCTATCATTGTAATTATATCATCACATTTCTCAACTTTTCTTATTCTTTTTTTTTCTTTATTCCTGGTATAATAAAGATATCTTGTGTAGTTTTTCCATGATTGATGAAGGAGTTTAAATAGGTAGGAGCTGACTTATTTGGCTTTCTTAACTGCTCAGATTTAACTGTCTTAGTTAAACTGTCTTAATTTTTCATGATTCATTTTTAGTTAACTGGCTATTTGCTTTGTAATTGGTGAATTCATAAATCAGTTGCTTAAAAATCTGTTCTTTGGGTTTTTGGGGAGATTGCTAATCTTATTGATTTATTACACCAGGGAATCTCCTTTTACCTTATAAATTCTTATTATTATTTTAGAAACTGGTTGCCCATCTGTAGGATTCTGGCACTTTTCCCATTCTCTAAGAATTTTTAAACATTATCACTAGTGGTTTTGATGTAGTACCTACAAGTTCATTCATTTCCTAAAAAGTAATTCATATGAACTTGGAAACTTAATATAAAAGCACCTGGATGCTAAATGTAAGTATATCTCTTGACCTATTTGAGACGCCAGCTTCTGATCATTTCTCTTGCTGGAAAAGATAGTTGCAGAATCAAAGTTGAGTTAGTTCTGCTTTCTAGACTTTGGGCTTTATTCTCCTTCTCTTGGTGCTTCTGACTCTCTAAAGTAAAGTCTACTTTACCACCAGTGACCTGGCTCAGCTTACTACTTCCCGCTACCATACTGGTCCCATTGAAAAATTCCTTCTGGCAGTCTCCATTTTGGGAGTGGGTCCATGCTGTTTCTGCTTTATTCCCTGTCCAGCTATGCTTCTAACTTTGCAGATTCTGTCATCATGTTGTCTCCCTCTCTTCCCTATCTCACTTTTCAGTACCCTTTTATTAGCTGCCTTCTTCCCATTAGAATATAAGCTATTTGAAGGCAGGTACTGTCTTTATTTTTGTCAGTATTTGTATCCCAAAAACTTAACACAGTATCTTTCAACTAAGTGCTTAATAAATGCTTTGTTACTCATTAACTCATACCTTCTTTGCCAAGGTGGAGGCCTATCCACTTAGAGGTTTTCCTTAAGCAAAAATCTTCCATATTTGTTGTTATTGTTGCCTTTTGCATGTGTTGATATTTTTTACTCATTTTGAGTATTAGATTTCTTGACATGAAACCTTCAGTATTAAACTTCTTGGGTTTTCATCCTAAGACTTTATCATTTTCCTTCCAAATTTTTTTAAAGTTTGGGTTCATTAGCAAAGCTCTCAGTTACAGTCACATTGCTTTTTCATGTGACTCCTTCCCACATTTTTTCCTCTTTGAGATTCTTTTTGGTTTTTTAGCTATGTTATGGTATTTGGATAATGTTTTATTGGTTAATAAAATCTCAGGTCTGGATCTCAAAGGACCTTATAGGACTATGTACCTAAACATTAATGCCTTTCATACTTGCAAATTCAATTTTTCTCAGTAGCTAGTACTAACCACTGACTTTCAGGGTGAAGAATTGATTACTTGGCCTAGCACAGATCATATTTTAACTCCAGTGTACAAAATTCAGTTTTGCTGTTTGAGGCAAGGTCAGGATACGAACATAGAAATGATAGCAAAACAAAGTTTGTCTGTATGTTTTGCTCATTTGACAGTAAATACCTAAGTCTTTCTCATCAGATAAAACATGGCCCAGATGCTAGAAATTTGCCCCAAATCTTTCAGTTCTTTTCTCTGAAATGCTCAGATTCAGTGACTTAAAGGGACAGCCTAATGAATTGTACAACTCTTTAATTAGTTGTGTAGTTTATATATGATCTTCTACATTTTTGAGTTAAATTTCTCAATTTCTAGTTTTTTTATTCTTTGGATAGCATGCCCTCCATATATTTTTCACAGCAATTCAGTTAAAAATTTTCTAAGCTTTTATGCATAAGAATACTGAATGACAGGGATGCAAAGACATAAAATGAACACATTCTTGTGTTCTAAGACCCTTCATGCCATTATAGGTATGCAACACATAATGTAGGTAAATAAATATAAGATGGTTAGTGAAGGGAGAGCATGCACAATTAGGGGAAGCCAGAAATCTTAAGAGTTAGAGTAATGAAAGAATACATTATAGGCCCAGAGACTGAAGATAGCAGGGGAACAGCTAGTAGACCAGTTTAATTGAACATAGAGTGAATGAAGGAGAGTTATAAGAAATAAGTCTGCAAAGACAGGTGGTTGAGGAGTTTATATTTTATCATATTGTCACTAAGAAGCTGCCAGAGATTTTCAAGCATGATAATAGCACAGTCTCATCCATATTTTAAGGTGGTTGTATAGAGGTTAGATTGGAAATGGGAGAAAATGGAAGATGGGAGACAAAGGCAGGAGAAGTAGAGGCAATGAAAGCACTATGTGTGTGAGTGGAACGGAAGTGATATTTTTCAGAGATGTTGTGCAAATAGAATTGCTAAGACTTATCAATTGATTAAATATAAGGAGTCAGATTTGACTCTAAGGTTGTGAATTTAGGTAATTGGGAAAGTGATTATAACTCAACAGAAATATGGAAGTTGAAAAAAGGTGTAGTTTTAGGCAGGAGATAATGAAGTCTGTATTGAATACTTTAGGCTTGTGATGTAGATGGAACTTTGAGGTGGATTTGTCTAGCAGGAGGTTAATGGGATACTGGAGTCTATGAGAGAAGTTAGGGTTGGGTATGTTGATTTGGAACTTATATTTCTAGAGACAATTACTGGACCTGTAGGAAATGATAATCTCACCAAAACAGTATATAGAGATAAAAAAGATAAAAGTTCCAGAATAGTGAGAGATTTGAGGACATTATTATTTTGTTATTGAGTGGCAGTTGAGGTTTGACTACTTGTAAAGGAATCTCTTGATAGATGTATGTCTATTCTATCTTAAAAGCTGTTTTTATTCATTTTCTGAAACTCTTTTGTTTTGCTTTTCATGTAAAGGTAAGAGTAGGAATTGGAATCACTACAAGGGAACAGTTCAAAGAAAATCATAGCTAATGTTATCCCCAGAAGAATCTGCACATTGACTATATTTACTATTAGAGTGGGGGAAATACTTCATTTTTATGGGAATCAAATTAGATTATTGACTTCATTCATTTTTTAAGTCTACATTACAGACATAGAACTTTAAGCTACTAAGTAATAACACATACCAGTATGTTTACTTGTACAATAAAGAGAAATTAAATATTTCCTCCTTGGAGAAAAGGTTCAATTTAAGCTTAAAGTAATAATACTTTATTATTTGACTTTCAGACAAAAGCAGAGTGAATTTACCGTCATATATTTATTTCATACTTGGCACCATTTTTGCCATATCAATTGAATTTTTTGCCTTTAGAAATTATAGCTTCTAAGTCAACTGATAAAATGTCACTGTGTGCCCAGATTGAAGTAAGAAAAACTGAACTTTATACTCTTGCATAAGGGGCTCCTGCTCAATGTTCTTTTATGATAATGTGGTTGATTTATTATGCCAAATCCCATCATAATCATTGGTCTATCATCTTTCAGCCAGTCACCCATTAGTAATTTTTTTTTCTCTGAAATTAACTAGACTCTGTGAAGCTTAAGCTAAATAGTATTTTCAAGGAATTAGATGATCCACGGACACAGAGTTATTTCTGAGAATATTTAAGCAAGAAACAGATAATTGTCTTTTAGAGGTAGTAGTTTGAACTAGTGGTCAAAAAAACTACTGCCTCAATTCAGTCTCAAGATGCGTAAGGCCAATGTTAAAACTTTTTAAATTCATCTGCTGTTGATATGGCGATTGGGATTCTTTGCCATGTGATGGAATTTTAGTTTTAATAGGCCTAATTCTTCAAGGCATTATGTTGTCCAGGGTGTGAGCAAACTGTATAACCTGTCATTTTTTAAAAAAATATATATTTTAAGTTTCTGATTACAAACCTAGTTAGGTCCCAGAAACTTTTCTTAGGTCATATTAACATCTGATAAAAAGGATTAAAGAATGATTACTTCACCTAAAGAGTTCCTTCAGTGTATCTTTTCAGAGATCAGTAACTATTTGAGTGGAGAAAAGGGATAGACAAATATAAAGCATAAGTATTATGAAACACTGCCAAGCCATCAATCTTAAGTGAAGATAAAAATAGCTCTGAATTATACATAGAACAACAAGGAAAATGTGACTTAATTTACTAACATCTGATTTTTTTTTACAACAAAGTAAGAAAATATATTTTATTTTCTGAGTCTTACATATGCAAAAGGAATTTTTTTTTTTACCATTTTTAAGGTATTAGTTAACTTAATATTAATATTTTTAATGTTAGATAAGACATTAGTATACAGAATGATTTGTATGTCAAAAATAGTATTATAGGATTGGAAATATAAGTTGACTTCCCTTATGGCTTTAGAAATCCATCAAATAATGTAGATGCCATTAATAATAACAACTCATCTCAGTATTGGATTTTAAGGTTTACAAAATGTTTTACGTACTAATGTACGTAAATGTAATGCCATTTGAGTATTACATCTACCCCTTGATATAGTTATTATAGCTATTTTTTTGTGCAAGAAACTGATTCTTAGAGGGGTTAAGTGATTTGTCTAGGGCTACATGCTAGTAAATATCTGAGATGGTCTTATGAATTCACTCTAGCCATTACTGTTGTTAATGATTAAAACTTAAGAATAATCCCTTCTTTCTAAAATGATTAAACATGAATCACTTTGGTATATCAAAATACTTGTGCTCATTTTAAAATGAATATTTTAAAAATACAAACTAATAAACCTGTTTAAGAAATATGTTTTTTATACTTTAAAATCTCGCTTTTTACTTCTGACTGTATTCAGGAATACAAAGTAGAAACTTTTCTCTTAAACTAGTTTTATTATTGAAGAAAATGTCTGAAGCAGCAGAATTAAATTTTGGGCTAAGACTTTAATTCTTCTAGTTTATTTATTTATTGATAAATTTGGGTGAACATAGTATTGGTAGGCATTAGCAAATAGGGATGACTTCTGATTTTGTGGCTTCAGTGTGAAGCTGCTGGGCATGGATAGGAATAGAAATAGCAAAGATTGGTAGAGGTTTTTAATTTGCATCTGTGTTTGCTAATGTGTCCTCATGAACAAATATTGCCTATAGATAAAAATTGTAGTAGGTAAAAATGATCATTATACCATAGCCTTTTCAACTTTCTATAGATCATACAGGATAATTATTTCCTGTACTATTCATCTGAAGTATGAAAGCAAGACCTAGTTAGATGTATTTCATCTGTTAGAGGTTCACAAAGAGACTAGATTTGGTACATTGTCATGAAAAATATTTTATTCATGGGATAGCTTTTTGGACAATTGTATTCTGTGCTGTATTACAATGGCACAATAAATTGCTGAATATACTGTCTGCTGAATATGACTTCACCATGAAAAATTTGATGCATTGGCGTAGGAAAGGTTGGAATATATCAACCTTTTCTGACAAGGGACTTTGAATTTTGACCTAATACAGATGACCTTTGTGTGTAATAAAAGTGAGCTTAATCTTCAGGTCAAGGTGGAGGTGAATGGCAGGGCAGTGAACTGAAGCTTGTGCTAAATATGGTGCATTATAGGTACCTACCTATTGGTTAAACTGAAGGCCAGCAGTTTTTTTTTTTTTTTTTAATAGCATTTCCAGATGCTTATTTGCAGGAAGTTGTTCCATTCTTTAAAAGCATCTTGTTTCTTCAAAGCAAAAGGAATCATACTCTAGCTAGCTTATTAGTTGTGCTGGGTAGATCCATTTTATAGTTTAATATTTTTAAGCCATTGTATATATGAATACATAGATATTTTTCTATTTCATAGATGAATTGAAGTTATTTTAATTGAACTTATTTTAAAAAATTGTCTTGTGGTCTATAGCAAAGCTTTTTGATATGCCTCATCTTAGAGGAAAAATAATGGTCTTTGGAGTTTTCTTTTTTAGATTTATTCCATTGACTAGTTAAGATTATTATCTTTCAACTTTTTAAGTGACCTGTCCCTTTATAGAAAGAAGTAGAATGAACTACCTTTCTTCTGCCCCACAATTTGCTTTTGGCAATATGAATCCCATGGACTCCTTACCAAATCAATTTTTTAAGTGTATAAAGTAAAATGCATAGTATTACAAAGGAAGCTAATTATATGGAAATGCAGTTACCAAAATATTTATAAGAAAAACTACTTGGGAGAACACAAATAAGAAAACCCTGTGATGGCATGTTTCATAAAGCTTAAGATTGAATATTCTTTGGAAAGTTCCTAGTCCTGCTATCCAGTTTTAGCCAAGTTCTGTAACCTATATTTAGAATAAGCTATTTTAAAACATCAAATGGTTTTTAATATGAAATAATTAGAAACTTTTAATTATAAATTATTCTTTTATTAGCTACTCTCTGAAGGATTCTTCTTTTTTCCCGTTTTACCATGTTAGTGGTATATGACCTGAACATTTATTGAATACTCAGCCTTGAGTAATGGCTTTTTTTCTTAAAAAAAAAGTTTCAGAGACCCTAATGGAAAGAACTTCCACTCCTTTAATAGAGCCTGCAAAATATATTCTCCAGGACTGATCAGCTCTGAAGGCTCTAGAGGTTTGATGATTGGAATGGCAGGAAATCACGCTTTCAGGACATAACGAATTGACTAGGCCATCCATCATTTGTTAGCATGCGCTGAAACGCTGGGTTTGTGTGCAGAGGCCTGTGATTTAGTAAATACTTGGGAGATGAATAGAGCTTACACACAAGGGAAGATATTGCTGTCCTTCAGCAGCCGTAGACACAGACTCCTGCTGAGAAGGCCATCTGACGGCAGATCATCAGTAACTGGCCTGTCACAGTCAGCGGTGCCCACCGACCATCTCCAGTATATTAAATGCATTTTTAATATCTGCTTCAGTAGATTTAATGAAGAAAATTTAGTTTCCATACTCCAAGCTCTGCTACTTCAAGTGTTTTAAAGCATACACTGTAGGCTACATATGAAAGAGGGCTTAAGAGTATACAGCAGTTAAGAGAGTTGATTGGAAAAAGAAGTTTTAAGAAAATAATGTGTAAACAAAAATTGCCATTAGCTGAATAGATGTATCGGTAAAGTGAAACAAGGATTTAAAAAAAACTAATAACATATTGCTCATCCCCAAACTCCTTTGCCCTTCTTCATTAGTTTAACCTGCTGGGGCAAGCTTTGCTGTTTGTAAGAAGGTGAACATTGTAAGAAGGGAAAAGGAGATAGTTTTGATTTCAAAGTACCATTGTGTTGGAGTTGACCAGTTATCACTCTTTCTGTAAGGTAGTTCTTAGGATCTTTTGATGAGGAGGTAGATCAAAGAAAGGATTATAAAAATTTTCCTAAATTTTGCATATATATTTTTTCTGATTTATGCTCAGTATAATTTTGTTTTACATTTTGTGGAACAATTTTGAACTATGTATATGTATATGGAAGGGGATTCCAAATGAGAACCTGATTTAAATCAGTTATCTCTCTTATCTACAGAGGTGATAATTTTCTTCTTTTTAATTTATATTTTTTGAAATTGATACTTTTATGTTCAATTAAACTTTGCTGATTTGTCCCTTTTAATGAGTTTCAGTGCTGATATTATTTACCAAAAAACAGCAAGACAATCAATTAGACTTGTAAGCATACACTTTAAAGGTTTTCTCTTCTTGCTTCAAGGAAAAAAATAATATGCTTTTGTGTTCACAGGAGAAGAAGAATCTACAGAATAGGACCTATAAATTTGATTCCTGTGTGTGTCAAAACAGTAATGTATTAAATGCATATTATTATAAAAATTTAAGACATGTCTTAAACACACTTACATTTTTATAACACATGGCAATATTAAATAATACATTTCCTTGTTAGCATCTGTTTGCCGTCATTGTTGGCAAGGCCTATGATTTATTGCTTAAATTAATGACCAAGACTATTTTGGACCTGATATATGCCCTTAAGCTTATTACATCACTAAATAAAATAAAATGTAGGCGCTTGTGACAGAGTCATTTTTGTAATTGTTTATTCCTTTAAGTGGCCCATTCAGTGAATCACTGAAAGGTTCGTAATGATTGGTTTGCAACCAGAAAATAATCTCAGAAAGGTAAAATGTAGTTCTTGTTTAGGAATTTGGGGTTTGAGAGGGTGTTGAGTTTCAGTAGAAATTTGTAACATTCTAACTCTTCCTTCCCCCTGCCCTTGCCATATCCATGTTGGATGTCTTTGATAGAACTTCTGTATCTACAATCTTAGTTCCTTGTTTTTTGTTAATAGGATTTTAGGAGAGACTTCTGATTTTTAGGGTTGGGTCACATCTGTCTAAAAATCCCATGACTCTTGGTAGAATGATTTAGCCCTGACAGTCTTTGTGAGGTGGTTCCTTCACAAAGCTGGTTAGTGTTTGATTAACTGGCATTTTCATAAACAAAGCATAGTTTTAAGGTTCAAGCATATTTCTTTTTTTTTTTCCTAGTTTGGAGATATATATTCTTTTTGTGGTGAACTTGGATGACTTCATGGAGTAGGACCAGTACTAGTTTATTCCTTCTCTCTATTAGTGTCACTGTACTATGGTGTGGCTCTAACCATTCTTTCACTAACCTGCTATTCATCTAAAAGTGACAATTCCATCAGAATGTATCTCTGAAATATGGTTTCTAGGTTTTTGTTTTTCAAGTCAGGAGTCCCATTGATGACTTAGGTCTTCTAGTGTTTGACAGTAAGGTCAGGAGTTTGAAGAGATTAAATTGTGCTTTTTGGACTACAGTACTTATACACTCTCACCTAGAACCATATGGAGCATCTCTAGTGACATCCAAACATATTACTTGTGGGAAGATTATTATTATTTTGTAGACCATGGGGTAATTTCCTTGTCAACTATCACTAACACAGAGAGACAAGACTTGATCCCTAAGAATAATCATTTCTTTATTAATGTTCTTTATCCTCTTTTCATCCTAGGTGTTGTACCTATTAATCAAATCATTCATAGGAATATTAAATCTTTATCTCAAAACCCCTTAAAATAAAAAAAAAAATGGAGAGTAGGAATAGCTCAGAAGTATTGATATTTTAATAAGACCTTATAAATAGTTAGACATTAGACCCACAGAAATTATTTATTCTAAAAAATTATTCATTGGTCCTGGCTATTTATGCCATTATCATCCTCTGTCTCTTTTTACTTTGTCTTACCCTTCTTTGTCTGTTTTTCTGTTTGTCTCTTTTTGGAAAGACTACAAATGTCTGCCTGTAAGAAAGGATGCAACATTTCACATGAAGACTTCAACCAAAAAGGCAACTAGAAAGGCAAGGGTCCTTGTCCCTTGGTAGACTCATTCAGTTTCAAGTTGTAAATGTTGTATTTACCTATCCAGCAATATTTCTGAGGCTCAATGATGTGACTTTTCTCCTTTTTAAATTTTTTTGAGGACAGAGGCTATGTTCTTTACTGTGATCCTGGCCAATATTGGTTCAGAGATGTGCCTTCCTCAGTTTAGGGAATTACTTCAGGAGAAACTCCCTTCACTGATGCAAGTCAACAACTTATGGTAATCCAGTGAAGTGGCTTGCCACTGGTCACATATTGTATCAGGGGGAACTTGACTGTAAGTCTTTCTGTTTTGAAGGCTAGCCTTCTTGTCCACCATACCATGCTAATTCTCATTTTTCTTTTTAATAGTCTTTTGGTCTTTAGTAGTCTGAAGAGTTAATTCTCGTTTCCAAAGGTGAGCAGACTATTTGGTTTTTCTTTGTAGGATCCAGGCCATTTTTCTTTTCTCTTGGGTCAGAGTATTTGTTTTAGGGCCTATTTAAAAATATTAAAATATTCAGTAGGGAGCTAAGTGCTTAGTGTGGTATTCTCCTTAATACTCAATGAAACTAAAATACCACACAGACAGGGAATCATTTGTTATATTTTACTATATGAAGCAATAGCTGGGTAAACCTTAACCTTGTAATTTTGCAACTTCCACTTTATCATGTAGCTGTAAAAGGTAATCAAAATAAATCACAGGAGATGAAGAAATATTTCCCAGTGCATTCTGTGTGCTTTCAGAAGTGGTGCTTGATCCATGAAATTTTAGTAAGCATATTAAATAATACAATATGATATGCAATGTGTCAGATCTGATAAATTATTTTGTATAGGACATTTATACAACATATGCTGAGCTGTTATGTGAACAGCTTAATGACTATAAATTATGTTAATCTTTCTTGCCATATTTACTTTTTTTACTAAAAAAAATATAGTGTTTGCCTTTATCCATTTTTTTTTGGGGGGGGAAGGCAGGGGAATGAAGCAAGGAAAGCTAATGAAAAGATCTAAGAAAGGTGTAGGTCACCCCTGAGATACTATGACAGTGATCCAGGGTTCCTCAGCTGTGCAATGTACATAACACAGATGTTGGAGAGTCATCTGTCAGCTATGCCTCTCCCATGGAGTTAAAGTTATAGGAGGAAAAGCATTTGACACAGTGCTGTCACTGTTCCATTTTCACAATAGAAGAGCATGCAAATATTGAACCTCCTGCTTAGCAGTAGTGCCCTGTCTAATGTCTGTGCTGGTTAGAATAAAAAATCATGGGTGCATCACGGGCTCAGAGATCTGACAAAGGTCATGCTATGTTGGGCATTTGAAATGGAAATTGTCTGGACTTAGATTTTATAAAGCTCCCACTGTTGTGTGTGGGGGGAATTTCAGCAGGGTTTTGTCCCTGGAGAGGCCTCTTAGGCCCTTTTCTGTCCTATGAATGAATTTAGATGTGAGGGTTACTCCTGCCTTAAAACTGTTAAGTTCATTTTGCATACATCCCCAGAGAGAAAAACTGGCAGATGCTTTTGTCTTGGAAGTGTTTAAAAGAAAACTGCAGAGCAGGAACAAGAGAGAGAAGGGGCCCTGTGTGGAGTCCCAGAACATTTTGGAAATGGCCAATATGCAGTTTTCATCAGTATGAAGGCGGGGCGCAATATGGTGCCTGGAGCTCTCAAGGGAATATGAATGTTGATTAAGCATACTCCCAGGCTTTGAAATTCTGAAAGCAGTGTCAGAATAATGGATGTTGAGCAAATGTCAAGCATTTGTTAATTTCTCTGTTATTTGGAGTTTATCTACCATGATCAATCAAATAAACTAGTGCTTCTCTCTTGTGGCATGTGTCATTGATATGGTGATTAGGTGGCTAGAGAGACCTTCTGCTTTTTTCCAGGTAACAGATTATAAACGAATAGAAGCCTCTTTCCAGTTAAAGGTTTGTTTATAGCTTGGTTTAGTGGAGACTGTTACATTAACTGGGTAGTTTGAGAATGATATGAAAATTTGAGCCTGGATGTGCCAAAGGCATTTAGAGGGATGCTATTCCTACCACCAGACTTAAAGTGAAGATCATGGTTGTCCATACTGAATCTAGCTTTTAGTGGTTTACAGTTAGTTGTAAAGCTGGGGAAATAGAGTTCTGATCCAGGATTAATTTTGGCATCTTAATGCTTGGCATCAAAATTGAATTTGTCTTATTTTTTTGTTCTTTTTCCAATTTTTAATATTTAGTTATTGATTTTGGTGCTGAGAGACAGAAAATAGATAGTGAAATACTTGTTTTATAACTTATGCTTTTTCTGAATGGTCCAGTATTCTTTTATTTCATGTATTTATGTGTGTTTGTTCATCCTGATCCTAACATTTGAATGATTAAAGAGCTTTGGGGATACATTTTCTTCTTTGAAAATGATTGTAAAGCATGGACAATAAGAGGGTAATGACCATCCTCTTTTAAAATGTGAATGACCACATTGCACTATGATTGTAACTTGATGGGATTGATCATATCTAGGATACTGTATTTGTATAGATTCATTGATTTAAATCTAGACAGGCCCTTAACACTCATTTACACACCAAAGAGGTGACATGATACATATATGTTGTCTTCCCCATTAGAATATAAGCTCCTTCAGTTTACGGACCATTTGTGTTGCCCTGACTTAGAAGTCAGGAAACCAAGGTTTCAGATCTGGCTCTGCTAATTCCTAATTAGATGTTCATGGGGAAAAGGTCATTCTGCTTATCCAAACCTCAATTTCCTCATCTGGGAAATGGAAAAAAAAAAAAAAAAACATTAATTACACTGTCTTCTTCACGAAAATGCTTTGAAAAATCATAAATATATTCTAAACAACAACCATAGTAATGATTGATATTTATCTAATGTTTTAATGTTTGCAAAGTACTTTAATCTAGCTTGTTGAGGTGTCACAACAGCCCAATGATATTAGTCCTTTAGACATTATTATCTAAACTTTTTTAGGTAGAAAAACCAAACAAAACCAAATAAACTGAGGCCCAGGAAATTTACGTGATTTGCCTTTTGCAAGTTGGCACATTATATGTAACTTAGTCTTAGAGAGTTGATTAGAACTCAGAAGGATTTAATGATTTGCTGGGGGATATATAGCTACTATATATCAGGGATGAGATTAAAATTCAGGTCTTCCGGTTCCAAAGCAAGCCCTCTAGCCCTCCGTCATGCTGCCTCTTTTCCACTATGCTAAGTAATACCGCCATTCACCTTGCACTAATCACCCCTCCCCGCCAAAAAAATTCTCAGCAAATGAATAAATACATAAATAAAATAGACTGAATTGGCTAGAATCAAGGTGGCCCATGCTTGGATAATAAAGGAAGGGGAGTGAGAATACCAGTTTCGTCGTATTTGACAGTGATATAAAGATGGCCTATGCTGCTGAAGTTGTAATCTTGTTAGGACAGTAAGAGAGAGAGATGTATAATAATAGAAAGGAAGAGTAAGTAGGCACTAATACTGTGGTCACCACAGCCACATCCACATTTCTCTTTGCCAGGTAATTGTCAATGGAGGGGAGGATTTCCTAGTTCAGGAAAGGATGATTATTAACCAGTAAGCATTTATAAACCTACTAGGTGCCAACTGCTGTTTTCAGTGCTGGGACTAAAATGTAATAATAGTAATAATAATAATAATAAAGCACTTTTAAATTTGTAAAGTATTTTATGTTGATTTAATTCTCACGGCAATTTTATAGGGTATTTTACAGATTTACTATTATTGTACAGATGAGAAAACTGAGATACAGAGAAGTTAAGATTTGCCCATGGTAAAAAAGTTGGCTTCTGCGGAAGGCCTTAAGAAAAATGAGTCAGAAGACAGAGGTTATGGTTAGGATTTTTTTTAAAATAAAAAACATGTTTTATATGCCAGATACTATGCTAAGCATTAAGGATAAAGAGTCAAAAATAAAACCATTTGTACTCATTACAAAAGTTTGCTAGGATTCCAGGTGACTATAACTGATATTTTCTTGGTTATGTGTGGGACTTGCCTGCCTTTCTTTACTCTCTCTGTCACCTCTTTTACACACACACACATCCGAAATAAAGGTTGAGATGGTATTAAAATAAGGGTTGGAGACCTTTTCTTTCTTTACTATACTTTGGCATGAAAACAGATACAAGATCATATGATTTAGAGCTTGAAGAGACCTTATGAGTCCTTTAATCTAAGAAGACCTTCCTGTTAAAGATAAGGAAGTTAACATTCAGAGAGATGACTAACTATGGCTAAAGCTACTAGATAGATTCAAACCAGTCAACTCAAGTCCAAATCCAGTGCTCATTTCATTGTCATGCTAGTTTTAAAAACATCATAGATTTAGAGCAGAAAATTTGAAATGATTCCTATTTATCTATCTATATATACTACCTCTCCTGAAAAATGTAATATTTTAGAGGAGGGGGAGGGAACAAGCATGCCAGGAACTACATAAAATCTTTGCAGATATTATGGACGTTGTCTCATTTACCAATATTACTTCCTTAAGGTCAGGAACTTTGTTTTTCATTATGTGGGAGAGTCTTGCATATAGTAGATATTTAATTGTTGCTTGTTTAACTAAAAACCACTTATCCTTTACTTCATCTTAAGCAAGAAATGAAAGTTTTTGTTTTAGTGGTTTACTAATGTTTACATCCCAAAGCAAAGTCTTTAAGGAGAAGAATTGAGTGAAATGCTATCACATGTATGATAACTGCATCTAAATCGTAAGCAGTGGCAACAAAATGTGTTTTTGTAAATATGACAGTTTCTTGTAGCAAGCATTGCTAAAACATTGACAATGTTTAGGGTTCTAACAACTTGTAATGGGGTAATCTGCAACTTGGGCAGCTCTCCTTGTGCTTCACTGATCAATTCCACTCTGAAGAAAATAGTTATACATCCCTACATGCACTTGACACATGCAAATGCTAAATACAGTAGCAGCATGAGGCCTCTGTCATTAACAGTAATTTATGTAATGAAAGCCACCTGGCTGTTTTTATAATTAATTGCTTGTAAATAATAAATTTAAATGTAATTTATAGTTTTCTAAATTTGATTACTATCTAGTCCCAACAGCAAACTTAAAAAAAAAAAATTGGCACTTTCAATGATTTTATTTGAATGATATATTTAAAAGTGCAGTTGGCGAAGTAAACAGCAACTAAGGATATTTTTGGAGGTAGATGATACAAATAAAAAATGTAATCAAGTCCCTACTGTTTTTGTTTAGAATAGGAATTTAGAAATAGTCTCAATTACTTAAGCACTATGCCTTCTATTTAAGTGGATTTTTTAAGGGGGTTGTATCTAATATTTCACATTTCACATGCAACTGAATAACATTAACTAATTGGTAAAGAATAAAATTATTTTTTGGTGAAAAAAAAAATTCATGCTGGTATCATTCCATTGTAGCTAACAAAGTGCAAAGTCCCAACTGTCCTAAAAGAAATTGATCTTCTTCAGGACTAATTAGAGATTTTGTCCAATGGACTTGCCTAGTACAATAATACAATTAACATAAGAAGATTCAATATATTTTTGTTTGTACATATGGCCACATACATCAACTGCCAAGGGATTCTTTTGTCTGACTAACTGCAGTATTACAGTCGTTCAAACAACAAAGAGAGAGAGAGACAGAGAGACAGAGAAAGAGAGAAAGAGAAAGAGTGAGAGGGAGGGAAGAAAAGGAAGGGGAAGGGAGGGAGAGAGAGAGAGTTTTAAAGTATGTGTTGCATGTGTTCTATATATATATTTTTTTAACTTAAAAAAAATATAGTGAATAGTAATGAAGTGTTTTAGACCTTATTTGGCATTATTAAATGTTTCCTAATTTCATGTTCCCTAATAATTTATCTAATAAAGGTTTTATATACCCTTTGGAAACATATACATTATAGATTAATAGTGACTTTCACCTCAACAAAATTCATATTAGCTTGTTACAGCAGAGAGACTCCTGAGACTTCAAATCAAAAGACTCAGGTTTAAAACAGTCTCTAACATTAGTGTAACTCTGGTTAAGTTTCATTTCTCTCAGTTTTGCATTCCTTATCTGTAAATAGGGATGATGCTTATTCTATTGACCTCACAAGATTATTATTAGGAAAACTCTGCAGTATACTCGTAAATGTTTAATACCACCTCTCTGGGAGTTAAAAAAAAAAGTTTAATCTATATTATTTCTATTTTCTTCAACATCTTCATAAGTCAAGACAGTTGACAAAATAATAAATCAAGCCCTGATTGACATTTGCCAATTTCTAAATTGTAAATGCTCACATTGAAAATTCAGCTACCAAGTTATCACAAAGCCAGCTTGTGCTAGCTTCAGCACACCCCTGGGAAAACGCCTTATAAATGGAAACTAAATGTTTATTTGTTATTTTTTTTTAAGTATGTCTAAAATTATTTTTCAAAAGGCTAAATGTTTAGAAGGTAAATTATTTTGATTTTGAGTCTCAAAAAACCAATTTAGGTCAAATGACTAAAGGCATTTTCTTAATCATGTTATGTTGACATTTGTAGGTTGTAGACACATGTTATTTTTTTTGGGGGGGAGGAGAATAAGAAGGGGATGTATTTCAGTAATGCATTTTTAATATATTTTTAACAAAGTCCTTGTTAGATGCTTAAATAGTTCATGAGAAACTACAATTCTATCAAGTGGCAACTTTGCTTGTTGACTGGAGTATGAGATCAGGAAGTTGAGTAGATAAGGTGTCTTTTTTATCTGTGTATTTCTGCAGAGCTTATTGCTTTAGAAGCCAGGGAGGGTGTGATTCCCATCCATCACCTCAATAGCTGCCATCAGACTAGATTCATCATTTGGTTTCTGAAGTCTCATAATCCCCAAGGGCTTAGGATGTTGTTTTCTGCCTCCTTTTACATCACCGAAGAAAGAGACTATGCAACAGGTGCAGTAGTGTACTAATTGTAGGACATCCTCATTTTGATCAGAGGGGACAGTGACGCCCAGTTTAGTATCTTTAAGAGCTATGTGACCTTCTGAAGTCCCAAATTGAGAATTGCTAACAATTGCAATAGACTAATTGTAATTATACCTCTTCAGGAGTTGTAAAGTGTTTTAAGTTTTACTAAACCTCTCGAAGTTCAGTGAAAGGTTTGAAGACATTAATATATCACAGACACACTCCCTTTTCAAAGACTCCAACTGTGATAACATTTGATTGTAGAAGTGGGAATTTGACCCATAGCTTATCACTGCCTCATTAACATGCTTTGGAGACCAGAGTTTGTACTTGACAGGCATGTTGTTATCTTACCCCCTTTCCCAGTATTCCTTTCACCTCTTGCTCTCTGCTGATGGGAAGTCACTGCTGATAACCTTGATGTTGTGTGGGATTTTTTTTTTCCAGAAGCATGTACAGGCTAATATTGGTCTTTTTTAATCACTGTAGTTGTAGTATGTATTGTATCTATTATATCCATACTTCATTCTAAGGCACGAGACTATAGAAATTCTTCTTCACATTTATTCTCATGGTTACATATCTTTTTCATGAAAAGGAAGAATTTTAGTATGAAGATGTAGAAACCATGGTTTTTTTCCCTAGTGCATTTCCATTATTAGATAGAGTAGTTTGTGAAGTTTGATCAAGTAGAGAAAATGGGTAAAGCATGAGGTTTTTATTTTTTGGCTTGTTTGTTTTTCAGAAATTGAGCCTGAAATCAGGCTAAACATGTTGGGAGCAGTATGCTTTTCAGAGGGTGGGAGAATTATTAGATTTATGGAGGATGTTGGATGGTAAGCCCTTTGATTTACACACTTAAGCAAAATTTCTTTTTTATAATCTGAATGAAGGATCCATTATAATTTAAAATAACAAAGTGTAAAAGTAAAACTATTCTTGGGCAATTTAATTTTTCTAAGAATTTTTTACTTTGCCTTTTGATGATGCCTATTTAATCAAACAGATGAGTAAAGAAGTATGCCCAAATTTTATTTTTTTATGTTTTTTTTTTGATTCCCTGTTTGTAAAAGTCGCTATTGAGTTAACCTCTGAGGTTTTTATAGTGCATGAACTCCCAAAGGGAATAATCACACAGTTCAGCGATGTTCTTGTCAGTTGACAACTACCAGTGAACCCCTTATGTTCAATCAGGTTATTGTTCAATCAGGTGGTGGTTAATTTACAGTAAGAGAGGTTGCCACCTGTCCTAGGATTGACCTAAGCATATTGGAGATCACAGACCTGTGAGTATGGAAGTCACAGCTGCTTTCTTAGCTAATGCTGCCATTTTGTTGGAAGTTTGTGAGCTAATGAGTAACAATAGTGTGGTAATAGTAATGGTTGCCATGGTGGCCGAATCCCCTCTGTGGGACAGAGTATCCAGCCCCCTAATCTGTAAATCTCTGGCCATCTAGACTTGGTGACTTTTCAGAATGACATCTGGTGTACACAGATACATTGTAAGCTCCTTGAGAGCAGGGATCATTTCATTTTTGTATTATTATCCCCTCTGGCCTTTTAAAGGTACCTTTTAAAGTGTCCACAGAAGACACTTAATAAATTCTTGTTGATTGATTAAAAGTGAGAAGAAACTGAAAGACTTCATACTCCTTTTTGCTTTTACTATCCCAAACAGGTTGTCAGATAGGAGCAGGGAGCAATCCTGAGGAGAGATAAATTGTGTATTTCCTAAAAATCCTGGTGACACATTTTTATGTTGTTTAAAAATTGAATTTTGTCTATTAGTGTCAATAAATGATGTATACTACATTTAACATTCTCTCTAAGTTTGCACATGTAGAATGAATTACTATAATTACTGCAACATGATACAAGGTCATTTGAATCTAGATTTAAGGAGAGATGAGCTCTTCTTAGCAGCCTGTGGGGCATAGGGCCAGCTTTCCTGGGCTATTCCTTAGAAAGGGCATAGGTATTTATCACAGCCTGGAATGATAGAACCAACACAGGAATATCTATAATCCTTCCACAAGAAAGGGACATTTCCATAGTGAAGTCCTCTTCTGGGAGACAAACAGTTTTTGGTAATAACCCTATATGAGATGTTTGCAGTCAGAAAATGTTAAATTTAACCAAGGTTGGTTGGCAGTTGTTGTTGTTTTTTTATAATATAGTTGTTAAACGATCTCTTGAGTGTCATTTAAAAGGGTAAACATGTTTTAATGTTTTTCTTCACTTATGCTTTCAAAAATGCATGCATATGAAAATATATCCTAAGAACATAATCTAAGTTTCATGGAGATTGAATATGAAGTATGCTGGCAAAATACTAAGAATAAAACTTGTGAAAAATCAGTAAAAATATGATCTAAGGTTATTTTTCACAGTATCATTTAAAAAATACTCAAAATACAGTGAAGTTACCTGAAAGATGATTTTCAAAAGTTGAAATAGAATTAATGGGATACAGTTTATGGACCATATCTATGGGATTTATTTCTGTAAGTGAGAGTAAACATTTGGAGAGGTGACAGCCTCAGAGATTCCAGAGGGCTTGGAGGTTGTACTTGACAAAATGTCAGATGGAGAAGCAGAACAATTTTACCCTCCTCTCTCCAGAACAACTTTACCTTCCTCTTAATTCTGTGATCCTCAGCAAGTCCTTTAAACCATGGGTACCCACCTCTGTAAAATGTAGATTTATGGTGTTTCTCTCTCTCTCTCTCTCTCTCACACACACACACACACACACACACACACACACACACACTCTCATCTAGATATGCACATATTTTATACATATTAATATGTGGGTATATTTGTAAATAATATATTTTCTATCTCTTCCTCTTCTCTCTCCTTCCCTCTCTGTTCCCATCTCTCCTTTTCCTTTTCTGTCTCTCTTTCTTCCTCTTGCTATCTTCTCTGACTCTCTTTCCCCCATTTTTCTTTCTCCATCTTTTCCTTTCTCTCTCTTCCTTCTCCCTTTCTCTGTCTTTTTGTTTCTCTCCTTCCATTTCTCTCTCTCTCACTCCATCTTTTTCTTGTGTGTATGTGTGTGTGTGTATCTTTCACTATTTCTCTCTCTATACTCACACACAGTTGAAATTTGACCTATTGTAAATCCATGAAAGAATAAGTTCTATGGTTTTTATAAGAGGCTTTAATATTGGGGAGGGGAAATATTACATCTCAGGAGCATAATTGTTAAGGCTCTGTATCTACCTGAGAAATATAGTTTAGGAGATGTAAAAGATTGCTGACCTTCTGACAGATTAATCTCAGCTACACTCTTCCTTCAGTGTTCTCTGTGTAGAAGACCTTGGGTGTATCATCAGCTTGATCCAATATAGAAAATTTATCCAAGGACACTTGTACAAGAAATACTTTGAGGAAGAGATGCCTAGAAACACTAGAGCTTCAAAGCTGCACTGCTGTGTTGTTAAACACTACCTGATTATCTCTCTTTTTCTTTTCCTTAAAAGACAACAACTCTTTCCTTGTAGTATGATGTATCAACTAAACACACACACACACACACACACACACACACACACACACACACACACACACACACACACACACACACACACACACACCCCCCAAGAAGGCTTTGCTTCTCTTAGCAGAGAGACCCATTGTCAATTCTCCTATTCCTATACCTTAATTGCACTGCCTTCCCAGTTGTGCTAACAATAGTAACTTTCCACATGACCACTTAATTTCTTTATCTGAGATTTCCTGATGGTGGCATAAGTTTTCAAGTAATAATAACCAAATGCTATTTTAGAATACTAAAATAATTAATGTAATTTATAAAGTAATTATAATTCTTAAATACAGCTGGGAAATGATTACCAAGATCCTATGCCATGCCAGCTGTGTAAAATCACCAATCAGTCATTTTATAAAAAAGAGCACTAACATAAAGCAAAAGAAATAAGAAAACAAGGTTCAACTTAGATAATATTCTTTTATGAAAACCAAAATAGATCTGTGTTCTCATCTATTCAGAAGTTCCCTCTAGCTATGCAGATCCCAATTCAAACATGCCTTCCTATTCTGTATGGGTTTTTTTGCCCATATTCTTTTATAAAATTACCACTGAATATCTACTTAAATTACTGCAAGTCTTCTGAGTTATTTTTTTCTCTCTGACATGCTAGGGCAATTGTGGAGCACTCTAGCTGTCTACCTGTCATCTTTTGCCATTGCCATATGACCAAGCCACCTCCTGTCCCTTTCATACAGATACTTGATGACATCTTAGAATGTTATTCCTTCCAATTTGCTTCTTTTCAGTGAGGTAAATGAAGCAGACTCTTAAATATTTCTTGGCTTTAATTTTATACCTCTTACATTATGTAATAAGAAAATTATTTTAAAATCACAATTTTCTATCTCTGTATTTAGTACCAGGCATATGTGAATGAATTGATCTGATCTGTGTAGTGAACAAGCTTTTGCATTTTTATTATTTTTGCCAATTTGGATTTTATCTTTTATATAGATTAATATGGGTATTTTTATAACAGTCAAATGCAGATATTGGCCATGAAGTATGAACCTTCCCCCCCAAAAAAAAGGTTAGGTCTCTGCAAAAAAAAGAATTGATGACCTGTTTTTAAGGCAACTCGTAAAATTTTTTCTAAATAAAAAACCATTTCAGCAGTACCTAATTCTGGCAATTTTCCTCTGCCACTGGAACTTATTGGCCAAGCAGGTCAGATATTATTAAAGTTCAAAAGGCCCAGTGAGAAAAGTCATTGTCTTGTGCTACTGTGAATTTTAAATGCTGCCATTTCTGTGTGTTACACAATCATCTGTTCTTACAAGTCACTAAAAATGTATAGAAGTTGTTAGACCAAATTCAGTGTCAAGGTTATAAGAATGACGACTTTTTTGACTCATTCTCTTAGAATTATATGACAGAATTATCTGTATAGAGTTCAATTTTTTTTTAATGGTCATCTTAAAGAACTTCAGTTAGAGGCCTTTAATTTTTTTTTAATAATTATAACTTTTTATTAACAGAACCCATGCCTGGGTAATTTTTAAAAACATTATCGCTTGCACTCATTTCTGTTCCAACTTTTCCCCTCCCTCCTTCTATTCCCTCCCCCAGATGGCAAGTAGTCCTATACATGTTAAATATGTCACAGTATATCCTAGGTACAATATATGTGTGCAGAACTGAACAGTTCTCTTGTTGCACAGGAAGAATTGGATTCAGAAGGTAAAAAGAACCCGGGAAGAAAAACAAAAATGCAAACAGTTTACATTCATTTCCCAGTGTTCCTTCTTTGGGTATAGCTGTTTCTGTCCATCCTTGATCATTTGAAACTGAGTTAGATTTTCTCTTTGTCAAAGAAATCCACTTCTATCAGAATACATCCTCATACAGTATTGTTGTTGAAGTATATAATGATCTCCTGGTTCTGCCCATTTCATTCAGCATCTGTTCATGTAAGTCTCTCCGAGCCTCTCTGTATTCATCCTGCTGGTCATTTCCATAATGATATTCCATAACATTCATATACCACAATTTACTCAACCATTCTCCAATTGATGAGCATCCATTCATTTTCCAGTTTCTAGCCAATACAAACAGGGCTACCACAAATATTTTGGCACATACAGGTCCCTTTCCCTTCTTTAGTTTCTCTTTGGGATATAAGCCCAGTAGTAGCAGTGCTGGATCAAAGAGTATGCACAGTTTGATAACTTTTTGGGCATAATTCCAGATTGCTCTCCAGAATGGTTGGATTCATTCACAACTCCACCAACAATGCATCAGTGTCCCAGTTTTCCCGCATCCCCTCCAACATTCATCATTATTTTTTCCTGTCATCTTAGCCAATCTGACAGGTGTGTAGTGGTATCTCAGAGTTGTCTTAATTTGCATTTCTGTGATCAATAGTGATTTGGAACACTCTTTCATATGAGTGGAAATAGTTTCAATTTCATCATCTGAAAATTGTCTGTTCATATCCTTTGACCATTTATCATTTGGAGAATGGCTTGATTTCTTATGAATTAGAGTCAATTCTCTATATATTTTGGACATGAGAGGCCTTTAATTTTAATCTTTTTAAAATAAATTACTGCTAGTTTTAAGGAATTAGAACTATGGAACAGTAAACTCTTAGATCTGGGAAAGATCTTAGAGATTATTTAGACTAATTCCATATCTGATGCATTGATTTTTTTCTATAACATCTTTGACAAGTAGTCATCAGGGTTCTTCTCAGATACTTTCCAATCCATCTAATTCAATAAATATGTATTGTCTACTTTGTACTAGACCTGATGTTATGCACTGGGGGTGCAATTAATAAAATGACAGTTCTGACCTTCAAGGAGCTTCTAATCTAAAGGGGGAAACACATACAAAAGGAAGCAGAGAAAGAGTGGAGTAGGGAACCAGGGATTATGGAGTTGAGGGGAATTCTAGTTTTTCTGGGGCTGAAAACCAGGTAGAACCACAAATGCAAAGTGGTGTGCTCTGGTTTCTGCACTCTATGCAGGAATGCATGTGAAGTATTTGATACTTACCCCTCCAGCCCTCCAACCAGAGAGAATAAGGAGGTGAGGAAGGTAGTATCATTCAAAGTTTGAATTAACATGGTGCTGTGTTTAAAAGTGATGAACTGATTATCCTGGGAGGGGTATCTTGTTCCATAGAGTTGAAACTGGGCATAGCAGCAGATGCAAAATGGCAAGTTTTCCCCAACTCTCTATCAGTTTAGTCTGAATCAAGTCCAGGCATATCTCTGCATTTGCAATTATGAATTTTTAATTCCCCAAAACTTCTCAAAAGAGTGAGAAAAACAAGAGACCCATGATATGGAACTGCAAACCTCATTTATAAGCCAAAGTTGTATTTTTTGGAAAAGTTATAGTGGAAGCATCAGAGTGGTCTTTGCTATTTGCTTTTCTTTTGGAAAATGGCTATTGGGAAAACCTGCAACCTCAATGACTGTTAAGACCTAAACAAAAAATGGTCTATTTAGCTCACATGGTTAGTACACTGTACTGAGGTTAAAGTTAATGGTTCCGTCTTACCTGAGCCATTTAACTTTGTCATTGCCACAGATTTTAGACTATTGTTTACATATATCAGGTGAAAGTATGGTTACATCATGGCTAGGGCAAATTCATGCACCACAGCTAAGAAACATTTCATGTCCACAGCTAAGAAACATTTCATGCCCCATTGATAATAATAGAGATTGTTGGGAACATGGTGAATAAGTGATAGATTTGGAGTAAAGAAGATCTGAATTTGAATCTAGCTTGACACCAATTAGTAGTGTTATCCTTGGGCTAGTATGAGATAGTTCATAAAGCTCTTCAGAATCAGAAAGATCTGAGTTTAAATACTACTTGATAATTATTACTTGTTTAATTTGGGAGCATCTTAGAAGTAATGGACAGAACCCTTAGGTCTAGCATCAGAAAAACTGGGCTTAAGTCATTCCAAAATGGGGATGAAAACATCTGTAGATCCTAGAGTATTGCTATTATTAGGAGTAGTAAAAATAACTTGACAGTTCTCTTGTTTCTGAATTTGGGGTGTACCAAAGCTCAAGCATGACTCTTTGGGATGCCTGACAGTGACATCTTAAATATTGAATGATTGACACTTTTTGTACTTTCCAGGAGCAAAATCTATTTCAAAAAAGTATGATGTTTTATCATAGGGGATCTTAGAATTAGAACTACTAAGGAAAACAGAGACTATTTGGTCCAGCCCCCTTAATGTTCTACTTGCTGAAGTTTGGAGAGGATCAGTTGCTTTGCAAAGTAAGCTTCACAGTTTGGATTTGAACCCATATCCCCTGAATTGAGATGATTTATCCATACCTTCTACCTTTTACATGTAGTTGGCAAGGATTAAGAGTATGCCTGAGTTTTGGTTGCTGTGGCATAAATTTATACATATGACATAGAGAATTATGGTCTTACATATTGAAATTTGGCCTTAGTTTGCTAATCTGCAAAATGCTCTAGTGGGATTAAAGGGATTTTGAAGTTTTCTTTCAGTTTTAATAATTTGTTGTTCTGAGGCAAATAACTGAGGTTAGTTAGGTTGAAGACAGGAACAAGTCCCTAGTATAAGGACCTGTCTGTCCAAATCCTTGTTTGGAAGTTAGATATCTATGAACTCAAAGGAAAAAAAAATCATAGGGATTATATAGACTTTGGTTAAAGAACTTGACTTCACTCTTAGAGAAAAGATAGTAACATACATAAGAGTACTGGATTTAGTGCTAGAGCCAAGATTTAAAAAAATATTTGTTTTACTTTTAATTTGTGGAATAAAACATTTCTATATAGTAAAAACAAGCTGATTATATGTGAAACTGCAAATCTACTATGTACAACTTGCTATTCCTTTGAAATAAACAACAAAATTATGTAAATTTCTTTTTTCTTTTTTATGAATAAACAAGAGAAAAAGCAAATTATGTGTAAAAATGGATAATTTTTATGACATTAAGTTCAAAAGTTTTCATATAAATAAAACAAATATAGCTAGGAAAGCAGAAAATCAGGAAATAGATTATAGTTTATCAGATAAAATGTATCAAAAATGTGTAAAAGAACTTTGAAAACTCTGTAAGAAACAGAGTCATTTCCCAATTGATAATTGGTGAAAGGATAGAAACAAAATTTTAAACAAGCTCTTTATGGGTGGGTTCAAGCCCTACTGGCTGTGCAATTTTAGGCATAGCTCAATTTTCACTGTTTTTTTTTTTCCTCTTTGTTTATAAAATTAGAATAACAATATTCACTATTTACTTCACAGACATTTTATGAGATCTTATCTGTAACAATAAATTTGTAAACTAAAAAGCACAATACAAAAAAAAGTTAATTTTTAATATTGTTGCTTTTTCTGCAATTTAATATCCTTTCCCTCTTCTTTCCTATTTCTATTTTAGGAATTCCCCTATAAGATTTGGATCTGCCACTACTTTTGTAATCTTGGACAAGTTAACTGGTCTCTCTGACCTTCAATTTTTTTAGCTGTAAAATGATTGGTTTGGATAAAAATGATCTCTAAAATTTCTAATAGTTCTTTGATTCTGTGGCTTTAGGTGAATTCTTATTCACAGTTTCAGCATGGACAAAATCTCTGAGATCATTGACTTTATTCAGCAATGGTTCATTGATATAAACTTTTAGACATTGTTGTATTCATTATCTTCAGAGTGACATCCAAGACCATATTATTTCTTATTTTCCTGTGCATTTGGTGCAACAGAGTTTTCAGTGACCTTTATCTCTGACTAGCAGAACAGAGATGCTATCCTTTTCTTCTTGTGAAGTTTGGAATCATTGATGATCATACATTCAGTTCTTTTTTAATCTCAATTTATAGTAACATTCCTTTATGTTAAATGGTCATATGTCATCTAATTGAGTGTTTATTCCTTCCTTTTTCATTATTAACTAATGGAATATTTCTCTTTGTAAAGCAAGAGTGTTTACTTTTACTTAGAAAAACAAAATGCAATATTTAAGACCACAAATATTAGGAATATTGCTATCTTTCTACACTTGCCTTGCATAAAACCACACCCTTCCTTTACTTTCTTTAATCTTTCTTATCTTCCTTCTCAATTGCCAATTTCTTGTCCATGTGGATTCTGGCATAGTTCGTATTGAATAGTCATTTAAAAATAGTATTTTTTGGTATTATTGTTCTTATAGTTTTTTTCTAAAATCATGAGCATCAAAATTTGCCTTAATAATGTTACATCCGAATCCAACCAGCTTTTGGGACAGCCAGGGTTTTTTTTTTTTTTTTTTTTTTTTTTTTTTTTTTTAATTGCATAGAAAAAATTCTGCTAAAGAGTTCTAGAAAAATTTTTAGATGTCTTATTCTTTTTCTTCCATTCCTAGGCATAAGTTTATATCCATTACTTTTAGCTGTTAGCTGTTCATAAGTTGAAGAAGAACACTACATGATAAAATGATAATACTCAGAAAAGCCTTAACTAGGCTGTTGACCTGGTCAGTACTGATTTTTCAAGTGCTCTCAGGAGATTTGCTTTGGTATAAAGGTTCCTGCTAGAGTAAATGAAATCCTTCAGTCTGTTGGATTTAGTGAGGCCATAAATTAGCCTTATGTTGAATGTATCTATGTTATTTTTTTCTTCCCATCTGACACACAATTCATTGAAAAGATGTTCAACTGTGAGCAAATGGAATTGTATATATGGTAAAGTTTAAATGGTAGATTTGAAACTTAATATTTGTTTCATCACGGGGCTGCCTACATTTGAACATCTTTGGGATATCTTTGAAGGAAATATATTTAGGCCCTAATATATATGTCTCAGACTTCAAAATGGGATTCAGAATATTTTGGTTGGCATTTTGCCTCTCAGGCATGGAAAGTACTTCCTTAGATGTAGTACAGTTCCGACTTCCCTAAGTGATTGTAGCAGAGAAGGCAAATCTGTATGATTCTCAGTGATTTGGGTACAAGCCAAGAGATGTAATCTTGATGCAGACAAGAGGATCAGCTTATGTTTCCTAAATCAGATTCAGGCTGTTTCAAATAGTAAGGGTTTTTTAGAGTCTTTGACATGAGCATATCCAAATTTGTGAAGAATAGAATACTAAGTAAGATATATTGTTATAAAATTGGGAAGCAGGTAAACTTTGTGAATTCTGTATTTCACAGCAGTGGAGTTATTATTTTTAAGAAATGCAAACAGTATTTAGCCCAATTATGGAAGGAAAATATGTTTATCAGTAAATACATGTTGCTTGCATTGAATAGAAGATATATACCAGTTGAGTTGAACACTTAGAAAAAGGTGATAAATTCAAGTCATATGTTTCATCTTGACTTGATTATCTTAATGATAGTACCTGCTATGCACATGACTTAATACTACTTTATATAGTAGTTTTCAAGTATATGATATTGATATCTATACATCTTATACTATTTTTGACTATGCTCTTCTATAAATTCACTATGGGGGTCCTCCCAAAGTGCTCTCTTAACTTCAACAGTGAAAGATGGGACTGTCCATCAGCTATTTCTCATTCCATATTTTTAACCTTTGTTTTTTGGCCACAGATTCCTGTGATCATATTATTTACACTGTTTCTTCTACATATTCTTTGTTTATAATGGATTGCAATTTGCTTCTGCCCACTTTATGCATCCCCGTTGCCCTTTGGATGGTCTTAGTATTTATTCTTTGGAGACAGTAATGTGTTGGGACTTGTAAACATAATGCCATCAGAAAACTTTTTTTTTAAAGGAGAAGCTTGGAGTCACTATAAACAACTTTGTAGTTTTTCAAAGGCAAATCAGCTTACTCGCCTCTTCCTATTCAACTCTGAGCTCAACTTATCCTTTTGAAGCATCTATCTGGAATGCTGTGTTCTACAGGTACAGAAAATACCTCCCTCTATACAAAATTGTTTATATAATAGGTCTTCTTTATCCATTTGCTTTCATCCTGTGTAGATAATAAATAAATACTTGAATGATTACAGATCTCCTTTAAGAGGTTCTGCAATATTTTCCTCATATGACTTTGGTCAGGTATCTTGCAAAGCTCTCCTAATATTCGTTCTTGTTTCCACTATTTTTTAATTGTTCTCTGTAAGATTTTACAAACTTATGTTCTAAAATGACTTAGTTGTCATCTTTATTTGCTTGGTAAGGGGATCAAGTATTTTTTAGCTGAAATATTTTCTAGACTCTTTAAATCCTTATTATGGAAGCTGATTTACATTGGTTAAATTTCTTTATGAAATTATTCCAGTTGATGTTAGTGATTTTTCCACTGTCCATTTCTCATTTTTCAGTCTTGCTTAATTAAGTTAGATTGGATTCGTTTTAATTGCATGCCATATCTTTTTAAATTTCTTAAAAATTTCATTTCTATATAAATTTTGATCTTTGTTTTATCAAGTGGGTTTGACTATAGCAAGACATGACTCCCAAAGTAGTTAATGATAACTTCCTATCTTTTTTTTCTTTCTTTCTTTTTCCTTTTCTTTCTTTTCTTAAAGCAAGGTAAATTTCATTTTTGGAAATTATTTAGTCTTCCCTTTATCTGATCCCACTTTGCATCTGAAAGAAAGTATTCATGTTGAATTGTATAAACCTTTGATCTCTCCTTTAGTCCATCTGAACTATATTTTTCACCATTTATCCTTGTTCATGCCCACCTTTTTATTTGTCACTAAATATCAAGTTATATGTTGATTTAATTTGGAGGACATTATTGATTACCCATTATTCTGTAGGTTAGAAAGCTGTATTAAACTAGTGCTTCTTCACATCTACTTACTGTTAAAGTTAAAGTGTTAAAGATACCATGAGGCATTGTGGGATCGAGGAAAGGACTTCTGATTCATCAAAGAAACAAACAGCATATTTATTTTAGTGTTAAATGTAGAATTTTGTATTCTGTTTCTTTGAAAACTGCCTTCTATTTAATAATGGCTAATATTTTTATTACATCCTAATGTTTGCAAAGAAATTTACAAATATCATCTTTTATCTTCACAACAATCCAAGAGGTAGGTGCTATTATCATTCCTATTTTTTAAAGTTGAAGAAGCTGAATCAGAGACATGTCTGATTTGAACTTAGATCTTTCTGAATCTAGGACCAACACTGTAAGTGGTAATTCTCTATTAAACTGCAATGCTTAACCAAAATGCCTCTTTACCCAGTCGTATTAGTTAACAGAATATAGTCTTGTTGTTTTTAAAGTCTGACCTAAATATTTATATATGTGATTAAAAAAATAATATGAAGAAACCTTTGAAATAGCCACTTTAAAAAAAAAATCACATCACAGAATTGAAGATTATGGGATTTAAATCCAACAGATTATTCTAATTTTCTCTATCCTGTAATCTCTCAAGGGAAATTAGACACAATCTAATAAAGCGGTTTCAGAATGCTTTTGTCACATAGTTCCTGTGTTTCATACATTGTAAATTTATTAGGTCTCTTTCAACAGCTTTTATTTAAATTTATTCATGAGATACTAGTTTTTTAGAAGTATTTTGGACATTATCATTAACTAACATTTTGGAACACCTCTGGTACCATGTAGATAAGTAAATAGATGATAGTATCGATGGATGATTGGATGGACAGATGAAGAGTGGCAAAGACCAAATTAAATAAGAGATATTTAATTTCATTAAAAATGAGGTTTCTAACAAAAGTCAGTAAGGAAATGACATCTGAGTGACTCCTTCTCATGGGGTAGGTTGAAAAAAATTGCCTTTTTTAAGTTCTGAATGTTTAATTCCATTTTTATTCTTCTCATTTACCTTAAATAAGGAAGAAACAGGAAAGGTAATTATAATAACATCACTTAAATTAGTTTTATTTGAAGGCTTCAGAAGTTAAGATCATGCTTTTTCATGTGTCTGTTAATAAAAATTATCAGGTGCTGAGTGTAAGTCCCAAAAGATTGTGCTATGACCAAGAATCGAGGATATAAAAAGTTTGTAGTTTAATTCAAACTTTTTTAGTTCAACATGAGAAAGGCTTAATGCATTCTCCAATGTTCCATTTGTCGTCTTAACCCTCTCAGTGGCATTTGTTATAAAGTAGGGTGGTTGTGGTATAATTATTGGAAACATCATGGGATTTTGAGGCAACTTTGAAGAACTATAGCAATTTTTTTTCTTCCATGCTCATCCATGCACTGGGAGAAATTTGTTATCTTTTGGGCATATCAAGCAGCATAACTGTTTGACATAGGAAAAAAGGAGAGTAGAAACAAGAGACATCGATGCCATTTATAGGCACTGAATATTTAGGAAGAAATATACTTTCTCATTAAATGTTACTTGAATATTCTCATTGATAAGAGTACTCTTTTACTGGTGTAGATTACCATTTATCTATGTCTTCTTATACTGTATAATTTGTATTTCTATCTTTCTAGACAAACTGGACTATTAGCTTTTGTTCAAATTTGTTTCTCTGTCTCCCTCTTCTACACTTTCACACAGACTACTACATTTTCCCCATGCATAGAATAGCCTTCTTTCTTCATCCTTCCCTTTCACATAATCCTTTCCTTCTTCTAAGGCCCAGTTTTGATGTCACTTCCTATGTTAAAAATGAAGCTTGCCTTGATCTCTCTTCCAGTTTTTAGTAATCTCTATTTGCTGAATTACTATTTATTATTATTGTTGTTGTTGTTGTTGTTGTTGTTGTTTCATTCAATATAATGGAAGCTCTGGAAGACCAGAGATTATTTAATTTTTATCTTTGTAACACCAGCATCTAGTAAAGTTCAGTGGCCATTATAGGAACTAAATTAATGGTCTTTGTATTGTATTTCCATAAATCTTCCAATGGAAGACTTGCCCAATATGATAGGGACCTTATGTTCTTTTAATAGTTAATCATTCCCTATTACCCCCTTTCTGTGTATGACTAGACTGCTGCTTTTTCAGGACACACATGTCTAGAGTGCTGTCATATACATGTTATTATTGGTAATATTAAGCAGTCTTTGTATACCTACTGGGCATCATCCCATTGCCCTTTAATTACCTTCAATTTTGTTTATTCTGGAAATGTGATAATCAGTGATTCATAGGCATATTGCATGACTTTGAAAGTATTTGTTTTATAAAGTAGCTTGCAGTCAGTGAAAACATCTTGCAGCTTTCTAAATGTCAGCCAATATGATTTCCTCTTACTTAATTTTAAGCTTAGGCAGTTATCCAGCTGTAAGACATGTCCAAGATAGATAGATACAGCTAAAAATTGTCTCTGTAGATATATACTGATGATTTTGTGGACTACTTGTTCAAAACTATCATAATTTGGCTAATATATATTTCTCTTACGTATCATTTTCCCATTATATATGGCCCATCTGATCTGTTGGAAGTGGTTTTGGATCTCACTGACATTTTGTAACACTGTAGGGTTTAGTTGACTTAGTGCAGTATCATCTTCTAGTTGGAACCTCTATAGAGTTTCATCACTAATAAGGACTTCTGTTCATACCTTGCAAAGGATATCTTCTATATCATGAATGAACAATTTAAGTGATAATTTAAGCCTTCTTGTTTAATGCTTTGCTTGGTATAAATATAAATATTAAGCAAATTATTAAAGTTATTGGTCTGCTTATATGACATAGACTTGTGTAATTTTATTACTTTTAAATTTAAACTTTATTTCATTTTCATAAAGACTCATCTTCTCTTCCTTCTACTTCTCCCCTTCTCAGTCAAGAAAATAAAACACAGAACAAAACAAAACAAAAGAATCCTTGTATTAAATATGTATAATAAAGCAAAACAAATTCCCATATTGACCATGGAAACTACAGTATTTGTACAATTGTAGGTAAAAAGTACTTTTCAACATGACCCCACTGGAATTATTGGGATAAATAGATAGTTTTTCAGATTCATTATTTTGCATCAGTTAATGCAAGTGTCTTCAGTTTTTTCTGAAAGCATCCCCTTTACCTATCTTACAGCACAGAAATACTATTCCATTGCTTTCATGGGCCAGAGCTGACTTAATCATTCCCCAATTAATGGTCACATGATCAATTTCTAAATTTTTAACACCACTGAAAGAACTGCTATATATATATACATATATATATATATATATATATATTTGTATAGATAGGCCCTTTTCTTCTTTCTTTGATTTTGCAGATATAGGTTCTACTAATGGTATTTCTAGGACAAAAGGTACGGTGTAATAACCTTTTGGATATAGTTCTAAGAATCTTGTTTTCCTTTTCAATGTATTTATATGTTCATGAAGATAATATAGATTCATGAAAACATTGAGTATATTGGTCAGTACTGAATAATGTCTTATCAGTAACCTTTTTTGGTTATCATCCATGATCTCTTGTATTCTCTTTTGCAACCTTTCCCAGTTTTAAATTATCTTGAAAATTAATCCTTGATCCCTGAGCATCCTTAAAATTACATCTATTCCAGGATACATTTGTTATCTTTGTATCTGGTCAAGTCTAACTGCTCTTTTTTTTTTTTTTTTTTTTTTTTTAAAGATGCTTTTTGGTTTCATTAATTTATTTTACTATTCTACAGTAGATGAGTACTCTATTTGTTCCCATGGGTTTTTACTCCTATAAAAGGAGCTACCATAAATACTTTCTGGATATGTAGGATCCTTTTTTTCCCTTCTTTCAGTAAGTGGTATACTTGTGTTAAAAGGCCTTTGGAAGATAGTTCAATATTGTTTTCCAGAATGGTTGCACCAATTTACAGTTCCACCAACAGTGTGCCAATATATTTGTTTTCTTTGAGCTTCTGCAACATTTTTCATTTTCTTTTTCTTTAGATTTGCCAATCCAATGAATGTAAATTAAAACCTTGGGAATTTTTTTATATGACTATAAATAACTTGAGTTCCTTTCCTTTTTTATTTTATATTATTTCCCAGTTACATATAAAGCAATTTTTAACATTTATTTTTAAATCTTTGAGTTCTAGATTCTCTCCCTCTTCCTCTTCAACCCCGCCCCTATTGAGAAGATACCTGTGAAGTTATACAAAACATTTCCATAAATCATGTTGCAAAAGAAAACATAGATCTCATATACACACATACAAACTCTCAAGAAAAATAAAGTTTTTTTTTTTTTTAAAGATGCTTTTTGGTTTCATTAATTTATTTTACTATTCTACAGTAGATGAGTACTCTATTTGTTCCCATGGGTTTTTACTCCTATAAAAGGAGCTACCATAAATACTTTCTGGATATGTAGGATCCTTTTTTTCCCTTCTTTCAGTAAGTGGTATACTTGTGTTAAAAGGCCTTTGGAAGATAGTTCAATATTGTTTTCCAGAATGGTTGCACCAATTTACAGTTCCACCAACAGTGTGCCAATATATTTGTTTTCTTTGAGCTTCTGCAACATTTTTCATTTTCTTTTTCTTTAGATTTGCCAATCCAATGAATGTAAATTAAAACCTTGGGAATTTTTTTATATGACTATAAATAACTTGAGTTCCTTTCCTTTTTTATTTTATATTATTTCCCAGTTACATATAAAGCAATTTTTAACATTTATTTTTAAATCTTTGAGTTCTAGATTCTCTCCCTCTTCCTCTTCAACCCCGCCCCTATTGAGAAGATACCTGTGAAGTTATACAAAACATTTCCATAAATCATGTTGCAAAAGAAAACATAGATCTCATATACACACATACAAACTCTCAAGAAAAATAAAGTTTTTTTTTTTTTAAGTATGTTTTGATCTCTATTCAGATACAATCAGTTCTTTCTATGTGTATGGATAGCATTTTTCCTAAGTTCTTTAGAGTAATTTTGGATCATTGTATTGTTAAGAATAGCAAAGTCATTCACAGCTGATCGTCCCCTAACATTGCTATTACTTTGTACATAGTATATTTCTCTTTGTTTGAACTCATGGAGGACTTTCCAGGTTTTTCTGAGAAGATCCTACTCATCACTTCTTATAAAACAATAGTATTCTGTTGTTATCACATACCGTAATTTATTCAGTTGATTCCCAAGTTGATGGGAATCCTCTCAATTTCCAATTCTTTGCCCTGAGAAAAGAGGTGCTACAAATATTTTTGCACAAATAGGTCCTTTCCTTTAAAAAAAATCTTTTTTGGATATATGCTCAGGAGTTATTGCTAGGTCAAAGGGTATGCATGATTTTATAGCCCTTTGGGCATAGTACCAAACTGCTCTACAGAATAGCTGAATCAGTTCATAATTTCACTAACAATGCATTTAATTTTTCATTTTTTTCCACATTCTTTCTAACACTTGTTACTTTCCTTTTCTGGCATTAGCCAATCTAATAAATATGAGGTATAACCTCAGAATTGTTTTAATTTGCATTCTCCAATCATTAGTGAGTTAGGTTTTTTTTTTTTTTTCCCATTTGGCTATAAATAACTTGATTATTACATCTGAAAAGTGTTCATATCTTTTGATCATTTCTCAATTGGGGAATGGCATTTACTTTTTATAAACTAGACTCAATTCCCTATATTTTTTGAGAAATAAGGTCATCATCAGAAGAACTTGCTTCAAAATTATCTTCACAATTACTATTACTAAATGTAATTCCCCTGTTTATTCTATTCCCTTTCTGCTTTCATCCTCTTCTTCCTTAAAAGTGTTTTGCTTGTGAACATCTCCCTCCCTCAATATGCCTTTCCTTCTATTACCCTCCCCATTTTGTGTCTCCTCTTCCCCTCCTACTTTCCTGTAGTGTAAGAGAGATCTCTCTGCCCATATTGAGTGTGTATATTATTTCATCTTTGAGCCAATTCTGAGGGAGTAAGGTTCACTTTTCCTCTCTTCCCTTTGTTCTCCTCCATCGTAAAAGCTTATTCCTGCCTCTTTTATGGCAGATCATTTACACCATTTCATCTTTCCTTTTCTCTTTCTCCATGTACATTCTTCTTTCATCCCTTAATTTTTTTTTTAGATATTATCCTTTCATATTCAATTCATACCTGTGCTCTTTGTCTATAGATTCCTTCTAACTGCCCTAATAATAAGAAAATTCTTATGAATTACAAGTATCATTCACTCATGTTGAAATATTAACAGATTAACTTTATTAAGACTCTTAGTACTCCCTTATTCTTCTCCTGAGACCAGTATTTCAAAGTCAAATTTTCTATTAAACTCTAGTTAAATCACAAATTCTTGAAAATCCTCTATTTCATTTAATATCCACTTTTTCTTTAAAGGATTATACTCAGTTTTTGCTGGGTGATTCTTGGTTGTAATCCTAGATCTTTGGAATATCATATTCTAAACCCTTTGATCCATTAGTATAAAAACTACTAAAGCTTGTATTATCCTGATTGTTCATTTTACTTGAATTGTTTCTTTCTGGATGTTTGCAAACTATTTTCTCCTTGACCTGGGAATTCTGGAATTTGGCTATAATATTCCTGGAACTTTTCATCTTAGGATCTCTTTCAAGAAGTGATTGGTAGTTTCTCTCAGGTTCTATTTTACCCTCTGGTTTTAGAATATGAGAATCTTTGCTGATTTCTTGAAAGAGCTGTCTTTTTTGATCATGGTTTTCAAGTAGACCACTAATTTTTAAATTATCTTTCCTGGAATTATTTTCCAGATCACTTGTTTTTCAAAGGAGATATTTCACTTTTTCCCCCCTATTTTTTTTCATTCTTTTGGTTTTGTTTTATTGTTTATTGATTTCTCTTAGTCATTGGCTTCTATTTGTTTAAATCTAATTCTGAAGGAATTATTTTCCTCAGTGATCTTTTGTATCTCCTTTTCTATTTGACCATTTTTTTCTTTTTAAGGCTTTATTCTCATTAACTTTCTGTATTTCCTTTTCTATCACTCTCATTTCTCTTCTCATTTTTTCCCTCTATCTCTCTTTCTTGATTTTCAAAATTTCTTTTGTGCTCTTGCATGGCCAAAGACCAATTCTTATTTTTCTTGTAGTCTTTCGATATAGGAGTTTTATCTTTGTTATCTTCTTCTGAGTATGCATTTTGAGCTTTCTCATTATTATAGTAACTTTTTATGATTAGAATCATTTTTTCTTATTTTTCCAGGCTATTATTTGGCTTTTAACTTTCTGTTAAAGTAGGGCTCTGTTTCTGGGTTGAGGGTGCACTGTCCCAAGCTTCAGGAATTTTGTGCAGCTGTTTTCAGAGATTCTTCTAGGGACTTATAAGTTTTCAGTTCTTCCAAAGATATGATCCAAGGAGAGTCATGTTTATTACTCTCCTGGGCCTATATTCTGATCTGTGAATGACCAAGAGCATTTTTTTTTCTCCCCAGGAACTGCGAGGAGAATCCCCAATCCACTCTGGGTATAAGTTTTAGTGTGCTAGTGTTCCTCCTCTCCCTGGAACTGTGAACCAAGACTAGGTTCAGACTTTGAGTATGGGCAAAGCAACAGAGTCCTGCATCTGTGCTAATAAAGAGATTTCCTTCTGACTAGCTGTTTGACCTCTTTACGTCTGTGGACTGAAACCTCTAGAAGCCACTGCCTCTGCAGCTCTTACTGCTGCCACTTCTGAATCAGTGGCTCCCAAGGCCTTCTCATGGTTTGCTGGTTTCCCAAGATCATTTTACCCCCTGCATACCTTCCATGTTGTCTTTGATGTCTGTGGACTGAGAGGCCTGGAAACCACCAGTGTTGCCATTGATTCAGAGGCCTAAGGCCTGCTTCTGATCTGCTGGAGCCAAGGCTGTGTTGGAATGACTTGTCCTGGGACTGCATTGCCTTTCCTACCCCTGATACAGATCCTTCTTCCTGATCTTATAAGTTGCGTTTGGTTGGAAAATTGTTTGATTCCATCCTTTTGTGGGTTCTGATTCTCTAAAGTTGTTTAGAGTAATTATTTAATGATATTTGGAGGGATTTGGGGGGAGAGCTCAAGTGAGTTCCTGCTCTTATTCCACCATTTTGGCTCTACCTCCCAAGCTTCTTTGCTTAAGAGTTGACACTTCATATTCTTCAACAGTTTCTCTCTTGGGGAATGGACCTTATTCTTGTAAATTTGGACCTATACTCTTAAGTAACTTGAAAATGAGACTTTTATCATAGAATTATGCTGCAAAGATTTTTTTAAAACTTCCATGAAGATAGAGTCCTTTTCATCTCTATGCTAATATGATTTGCTTTTACAATCCATGCTTTACAACTTTATTTAAATAGAAAATTTCTCTCAAAGTTCAGCTAAAATGTCATCTCTTAAACCTACATAGAACCTTTCTTAATTTCTCCAACTGCTACTGCTGCAACTTCAAATTCTCTTGTATTGTATTTAATTTTTGTATGTTCATATTTTTTATTTCTCAAAATAGGCATCCCATGGAATTCCACATGTAGTATCTGTGGAGTACTCCTGTAACTTCTAAAAGAGAATTTCCTTATTGTTTTTCATCCTAATTTTTAAGGCAATCAATGAATATGTTCTGATATTTCCTAATAAATTAGTAGAAGAGCACATTCTCATAAATTAATCAGTTAACTCTAAGCCTCTACCCCAGTTTATAAAGTAAACTGGAGAAATCTCTTTTCCCACAAACTTTTTCCTCTTTCTTAACACATCTAATATGATAGTCTTAAATAAACATTGATGTTACTGGCTAGTTAATTTATTTTTTTTAAACTTACTACACCAAACTCTGTTTTCCTTTATATTACCAATAATTCAGCTTATCATTGATTAAATTTGAGGTATTGTGGTACAGTAGAATTAACATTGGCTTAGAGTTAAAAGATTTGGGTTTAATTTCATCTCTGCAGTTACTTATTCTCTAGGTATCACAGGGCAAGTCTCTTAACCTTTGTATTTTAAGTATATGGGATACATAATTCAAGTCAAAACTATATTGATCTCCCTGTTTTCTCTAGAGTCTCTCTTAGCTTTAGATCTCTGATCCTACCACTATCCAATTGAAGTATTATCCATATTTGAAATATTATGGGATTAGTGTCTACATGTGGAGGAAGGGGTTACCGTAAAGTATAGATTCTTTCCTAAAGTATAGATTCTTTCCTTGGATTCATTGAATTTAAAATTTTGATAATTTTGTAGAACAGTAGATAACATACCAGGTCTGGAGGAAAGACAACTCATCTTTCTGAGTTCATATTTGGTCTCTGACACTAGCTATGTGACCCTGGATAAGTCACAAAATTGTTTGCCCCAGTTTCCTTATCTATAAGCTAGAGAAGGAAATGACAAACTATCTCTAGTATTTTTACCAAGAATATTCCAAGTGAGGTCATGAAGAGTTAACACAACTGAAACAACTAAAAACAAATGGCAATATATAAAGCTTTCTATGTAGTCCTGTTTTTTGCAGCTACAAACATTTTTTAGAGATCCAAAGCATTAACAGAGTGCCAGTAGGATCTGTGACATAAAAGTGAAATTTTGTCCTAGTGAGGTTGATAGTAGTCCCAGATGTGTTCTATTTGGTTTACATGAAGTGTGATTATCTCAAAAGTAAACATAATATAAACTTCAGTTATAATTTATTGTGTTGATAAAAATTATTTTCACATGATATGAGAACTTCTTGTCACCCCTTTAAATATATTATTTTGTTTTGGTTTTGTTAAATTTGTGAAAAATGATAGAATTTTTTTAATATAAATTTATTCACCTATCCAAAGAAGAAATTAGATGAAATTATTGTATAAGAAAACATTGAGCTTATAAAGGATTGAAGATAAACATTTTGTGCAAATATACATAATATTTTTATTGAATTGAAGTTCCTGGAACCATTTAGGAGATAAATGTATTGAAAGTCTGGGCTTACAAGAGAAATTAAGAATCTGTCAACTAGATTAGTGCTTTCTTTCTTTGATTTATATGTATGATTTCCTCTGAAAAGCTGATTCCAAATTTAATTAAAAGTGGGAGAGCAGGTATTTATAACTAATGAAATCAGGAAGCAGAATAAAATGGAGTTTTTTGAGGTGGGAAATAACCAAGACATCATCTAGTCCATGACTCTAAATTGACAGATGAAGAAATTGAGATCTAGAGAATAAGTGATATGTCCAATGTAACAAAGCTAGTTAGTGGCAAAGATAGAAATAGAATTCAGGTCTTTTGAGTAGCTATTTTAAAAAAAATTCAAGTTAAAACTGTCACACTCAACTGTAGTTCCCCTTGTGGGAAAAAAAATGAAAACAAAAGCCTTGTAACAAGTCATAGTCAAGTAAAATTAATTCTCACATTGGCTATGTCCATATATGGATGTTTATCTTGTTACC
The DNA here is from genome assembly GCF_016432865.1 of Antechinus flavipes. Lineage (NCBI taxonomy): Eukaryota > Metazoa > Chordata > Mammalia > Dasyuromorphia > Dasyuridae > Antechinus > Antechinus flavipes. The sequence goes on from NC_067399.1 coordinate 268,085,796, forward strand.
TCACTGTTAGGAAGAGAATTGCATTCTTTATCCTTGGTGGTCTAGAATCATGACTCTCAGAATTAAGATTGGTTATGATATTGATTAGAGTTCTGGGTTTTCAAAGTTGCTGGGTTTTTTTTTTTTTATAATATTGTTTATATTACATAAATTATTCTCCTAGTTCTAATCTTTGTTCTGAATCAGTTCATACCACTTTCCCAAGTTTCCTCAAAGTACTACTTAAAATCAATCTTGCCTATGACTTAGTAGATAAATTTTATTAAGGGAGTTGCCTGAAGTATATTGAAGTGGAGTGAGTTGTTTAAGGTTAAATATACAATTAAGTGTCAGATATGGGATTGGAACATAGATCTGAAAGCTCTAAGTCTTGAATATTAATCTAGAACATCATTTTGCCTATAGGATGAATTGATATGACTGTAGATATTATCTGAATAAATAAATATTGAAATTATTTTAATTCAATAGACTTATTAAACAACTGTCATATCCAAAGCATAGTGTTAGATACTGGAGATATGGAGACCAAAGTAAACAACTTGTCACTTTTCCTCCCAGCACTTCATTCGTAAAATGAAGAGCACAGATCAGATGATCTCTTAGGTGCCTTCCCTTTAATCCCTACCCTGAAGCATCTTAAATTTTCATGGGCTGAATTCAATCTTTATAAATATGTAGGTCAATATAAAGATAACTAAGTGGTGCAGGAGACTAGTGTACTAGGCGCAAAGTCAGAAAGACCTGATTTCAAATTTTACTTAACACTAGCTGTTTGACATTGAGAAATCATTTGACTCTGCTTCATTTTTCTCATTTGTAAAATGAGTTGGAAGGAAATGGCAAGCCATTTCAGTATCTTTGTCAATATAACTCCAAATGCAGTTGTGAAGAGCTGGACATGATTGAAATCACTGAACAGAAACAAAATACAAAATATTTCAAATTATTCACTCTCAAGATCTCCTCATCTTAAAATATTTTCTAAGTAACAATAAAAATAGTGAAAAGATAAATAGGCTCAGTTTATAATCTAAATCCTCACTCTACAACTTACCTACCAGATTGGGCTATCACCTCACCATTCGCCTTCAGTGTGTTCCTTTGTTTGAAAATTCTGTATTTCTCTCTGATTGCAATATAAATAAATTGGTATTCTGTGAACTAAATCTGCATTTCTAGATTCAGATTTTAAATCTGAATTTTTAAAATAAGATTCAATTTTCTCCTTTCTGTTTAAAAACATTTTTCCTGATGTTTTAATGAAAGAAGGTGTCATGTGTCCTATTAACAGTTTAGGTATAGTTTATAGACATAGAGAAGTATACAGATACTAGATGGAACATTGAGTTCAGCATTGAAGCTCTGGCTTTGGATCTCAACACTGTTATTTCATAATTGTGTGACCTTTGAATAGTCCTTTGACCTTTCTGTAACTCAGATTTTGTGTCTGTAAAATGAAGGGTTTGAGCTACATAATCCTTAAGTTCCTTTCAGATACAATATTCTATATATTTTCCTCCTGATGTTATTATTTACTTTTTTGTGGAATGAAGCCTCTCTGTGATTGCTATGGCAGGTAGGAACTTATAAAGATTATATTCCTTCCCACTTACACCTACCCCAATCCATTCCTTACTCTGTTCATGTTAACACAGAGAATTGTAATTTGTTTTGTTTATTGAACTTTTGGTAGAGAAAGACAAAAGCTTTTATTCTTGAGGAAATTTTGAGGACTTTCCTATTTTTTTATGTTTCATGTAAACAATGCTAAAGAGACTGTCTAGCTCTCCCCTTTTTAATCTGGGCAAGGGGTCATGAGGACTGAAGAGAATAAGAATTTCTTTTCCTTGATAACTTGGCCTCTGAACCATGGGTTGGAGAATTAGGATGAATAATATTAAATTTAAGGAAAAGGAGAATATTTTTAGCATGTAATCTTTTTTGTAAGAAAGTCAGATCAAATTCTTATCAGAGAAATCGAGCGATTCTTGTGCTCCTGACATTTTAAAGTTTTTTTTTCTTTTTAATTAAGCTTTTACTTCTACAAATAAATGTCTTTTCCTAAATAATCTCTTGAAGTTTATTCCAGCATCAATTGGATCAGACTAGAGAACTCTATAGGAATAAGAATGGAGAATTCCATTTTATATTTACAAGAATCTCCTACACAGTATATACTACTTTTTCAGTTTTCTTCCCTTAATTTTTAGTCATTATTAATCATTCTGAAAGTTTTTCATCTATTTACTAAAATATATTCTTTATTTCAGCATTTATTTGATATTGAATAGGATGACATTATTTTATACTGTTATGTACTTTAGAATGTAATCTTTATTAATTTCAATTTTTTAAATACTTCATTTAAAAATAACAATTATATGACAGGTAAGTTTCCCCTTCTCTATTTTAGTTGCAGCTGACAGAAAAGTATTATGTATTCTTTTGGATTGATGCATCTCTCCACACATGCTACCTTCACCTATTATTTAGGATGAATGAGGAAAGATTTCCCAACATTTCTAAATGTGATTCTTTCAGTCAGTTTATCTTTTGATTTTTTTTTTTTTATGTCAGGGTGACAGCTTTTCTGAATTGAATTGGCGTCTAAGAAGGTCTTATGTTAACCTTTATATTTGCTTCCTTGATTGTTTTTTTAAAAGTTCTTTGCCAGGTAATTTCTATAAGACATGTTCTTCTCCTTATGCCTTTTTTTTGGTCTGGGCACTCTACCCTACTAACTTGTTTTTTGAAGAAAAGCTTCATGTTAACTTCAAGACAGTAGGAGAACAGCTAAAATAAGGAAGTTATCAGACAAATACTCCCAATATCACTACTTATAGAGAAGAATGTACATTTTGCACGAGTATTTTTATTCATTATCATTATGATATTTTTCCGAATAGAAATATTTGCTTTTAAAATTTTTACTAGTTTTTTCGTTTGTTTTGAGATACATCGTTTTGTTGCTGTAAATTCCTTGGTATGAAAACTCTTTACCAAGATAGATATACAACTCATATCCATAACTTCATTGTTACACAAAATAAAAGAGAAAGTGAATTGAGGGTGATGTGGTTAGGGAGTCAACCTTGGTGCCAGGAAGATTAGTTGCAATCCTTCCTCTTATACATTCTAGTTATGTAACCTTGGACAGTCACCTAATTAATCCCCTGACCATTCCCCAGATCACTTGCTGATACTTCATTATTGGAGAGTATCTCTCCTATGTCCAGTTTATATAATGGGGACTTTGGTCAGATTATTTAATTTTTTAGTGCTTTTATTTCCTTGAAAATGCTTACTTCTAGGTTGGACTAATAACTTAGTACTGTACTATATAAAGTCCTTCATAAATACAATGTTGGACAAATATTCAAATATCCTTATTTGATGTGATATAATAGAATTCTAATAACTGCTTAAGTGTCTGGAACTAGGAAAATTAATTGGCAGCAAACAAAGTAACTGCTTCTCTTAAAAAGAAATGTATAACATAACAAGTTATCTCCTCTCATCCAAGTAAATCAATTGCATTGAAAGAGTATTTGATTTAATTGTGAATCACTAGTAAACTTAAATTTTCAACCCTAAATGTCATTTAGAAAAAAGTTTTTACTTTAATGAAAGTTAAGCAATAGTCTTCATCTATTGCATGGAGTTAGGAAAAGAGAAGAGATGAGTGAGGGGTTAGTATGGGAAGCTGCATACTCTGCCAACTTTTATGTCAAAACCTCACCATATGTCTTTATTGTAGAGTTCCCAGAATAGTTCCATATTATGCCCATACTCAAAGATAGCATAAGCTCACTTTACATACTAAATGTGTTCCCAGAAAGTCACATATGGAAACATAAATAAAAAGAAATATTACTCTACCATAAGAAAAAAAATTATTACTATGAAGAATTCAGAGAAGCCCAAGAAGTCTTATACACTGATCCAGAGATAAAATAGACAGAACCAGAAGAAAACAATATATACAACAACTGTAACAATGTAAATGGAAAAAACAAGAACAAAATTGGTCATAAAGACCTAGCTTGATTTTAGAAGTGATTTGGAAATATATACTCCCCTCCTTTCTTTGCAGTAAAGGAAGATAATCTAATAGAACGTTTCATATGCCATCACATTTGGTTAGCTTTGCTGGACCATCTTTTCTTTTCTTTTTTTTTTTTAATTTTTAAATTTTTATTAAAGCTTTTTACTTTCAAAATGAATACATGGACAATTTTTCAACATTTACCCTTGCAAAACTTGAGTTCCAATTTTTCCTCCCTTTCCCCCCATCCTCTCCCTTAGATGGCAAGTAATCCAATATATGTTAAATATGGCAAGAATATATATTAAATCTATTATATGCACACATATTTATACAATTATATTGCTACACAAGAAAAATCAGGTCAAAAAGGGAAAAAATGAGAAAGAAAATAAAATTCAAGCAAACGACAACAAAAAGAATGAAAATGCTCTGTTGTGATTCACACTCAGCACCCACAGTCTTCTCTCTGGGTGTGGATGGCTCTCTTCATCACAAGATCATTAGAAATGGTCTGAATCATCTTGTTGAAAAGAGCCACATCCATCAGAATTGATCTTCGTATAATCTTGTTGCCTAGTACAATAATCTGCTGTGAACCATCTTATCTTATGAGAGATGACTCCCTGGGAAGGAAAGGGAGCTTGACTGTTAAGGAAAAACTTAGAAGTTATTTATTTACGTTAAATAGATTTACATTTTTTACATTAACAGATATGAGAGAAACAGGTGATTAATTTTCATAGTTATTTTCAAGGACAATTGGGCCTATGCATGGAAATGGAGACAAAAATATATTAATAATTTTTTTTAATAAAAAAAAGTCATGATGAAATCACATTTGTGTTTTAATCATTGTTTTCCATTGACTTCTATACGAATATCAAAAATATATTCCCAAAGCAAGGAAGGATTGCTCCTGTATTTGAAAAACTGTATCTGATGATGGAATAATCAATTCAAGAGTATGCTAGAAGCTACTCATACCAACTAGTGAGCCAATTTAATATTTTTGGTGTATTTACATATTGGAAATCAGCAAATGCTACAAATTAGGGCTTCTTTTTTTAAAAACTGTTTTGACTTAAGAAATTCATAGATTATGTGAATCTATGGATATGAGTTAAATGGGACATTTAGGAGGTTTGAGGACTTGTAATTGTCTTTTTGAAGACAGTGGTTTAATGTTTTTTATAAATTTAATTTATAGCACCTAATTAATAATAATAATAATTATGATGATGATGATGCAGATTAAAATTAAAAGTATGTTGTGGGTATTTTTTTTTCTGGAGAGGTAGTTGTGAAACACTTAGCAGCACTACCACTACCAAAGAAGCTATCATTTTGATGAAAAGCCAGATTTCATTTCTCTTGTTATCTCTCTCTGGATCAAGCTTAGTAGAGTATAATTCTTTTCTCCTAATTTCATGACTATCTTGGGCAAATCTTACTAATGTATCTTCTTAGGTTTAAAGGAGTCAAAAATTTTAGTATTTGTAAGAGTAGTTATTGGCTCAAAACTTTTATCCTTGTCTACAGCTATTCTCATTACCTAAACCTTGTTCCTGCTTCACATTTCTAATCACTTCTTTCTTCAGTGATACTTTTCTCCAAGTGTTTGGCTCAGTTCCACGCTGGATACCCACATCTTTTCTTTTTATCTCTGGTTTAGTTAATTTCTAGCCAGTCTCTTGGCTGCTAACTTACCATAAGAAATGAACATTTGCAAATACATTCATTTATGTGTAGTTCATAGAAATTGTCATTTTGTCCAGCAAAAAGTGGATATTCAAGAATGTATATGAGGTAGGAAGGGTAACATTCATCACAAATATGCATCAGAACTTTTTACTTTAATTTTTCCATCATTTGGACACAAATCATGAATATGAGTAGGATGGTTTGAGGACATTCAATTGTCTTTTTGAAGAGAAAGAGTTATTTAATATCTTTTATGAATTTGTACTTGATAGTGCCTAATTAGTTTAGAATTGTTCAACTATCCTCTCAATGATGCTCTAGTTTTCCTTGATTTCTTCACTAGGCAGTTGTGATTACTTTGTTATTTTTATATCAACTGGCACTGGTAGACAGTCTTGAAGCCAGATCCTTGATGTCATGCTGGGGTGTGGGGGGATGATCATTTTAAAAGCACACACACACACACACACACACACACACACGCACATACACGCACATGCACGCACATGCACAATCCATCATGATGGTAAAGAAGTATGGCTCCATCACTTTTGTTTCTTAATCACAAAATTATCTGTGATGAGCTTTAAAAGAAGTTGCTTTCTTAAAAGACAAAATTTTAATTATTCATAGTGCTTTGCTGTACCATAAAAGTCGATTTATTTGCACTGTAATTTGTTCAAGTTGCATCTGGTAGGAAAATATATCAGAAGTAATTAATTGTAGTCAACATGCAATGAGGTAGATACATCCACTGAGGACAATTGGAAGCAGTAGCAGTGGAGTATTGATTGCCTTTTAGAGAGGGAGGAAAAAAAAAAAAAGAAATCTTGTCCCATTTCTAAATGTTAACAATTCAGAGAGAAAAATTCCCACTTGGGAAGAATGTTTTCCAGGTTGCTTCCCTGCCAGGTGTTTGACATTGAGTGCAGTCTTAGATGAATGAGGCTTATGGCAGCCTTTGGAAATGACCGACTCCTGGGAGTCTCAGCTTCCTGCTGTGAAAGTTTCTATTTTCAAAGCACATCAGTTTCAGTGGGAATGTTCCAGTGGTCCCATATGCTGCTTCTAACGGAGAGCTAAGTTTCTCTCCTGAATCCTAGACAGCTCCTGAAGAGGTTCCCTGGCTGCTAACAAAATGAATTTCAATATGTTACCAATGAACAAACGGCATGTTCCCAACCACTAATGCAATTGAGTCCCGTCAATTATTAATAGATGTGTAGTTTGTTTTTGTTTCTTGGGGGTCCCTTTTTTAGCACCACTAAATGCTTCAGAGATGGCTTGGGTGGGTTCAGAAGCAGAAACGAAAACAAAAATGACAGAGAAAGAAGGAAAAAAAAACCCAACCCAAACAATATGCTTGTTGGCTTTGAAACTAGCTGTATTTTCTCTCTTTGCCTTTTTCTCTCTCCTTGACCTAGCAGCAGGAAGTCTTTGTCTGAGGTGTTCATCTGGAACAACTTTTCCACACTTGTTTTCATGTTCTGTTAGATTACAGGGCAGCAGGCCTACGTTTGAAGCTCTTTTCCCTTTTGTTTCTTTGCAGTGCACTCCAGTAATTAACTTTGTCCTTCTTTTATTTGTTCCAGTCAATCGCAGTCCACTCTGCTGAGCATCTTCTCCCAGGAGTACCAGGTTAGAAGTTTTCTCCTTTGTGAGGGTTGACAGGTGCCTAATTGAATGATGAATGTCCCTTTATTTCTTTGTAATTGAACTGCCAGCTTTCTGATTGGGTTGGAGGATGTTCTCTTTTCCACATCAAGCGCCGCCTGAGTCTCAGTGGATGCCTGCCAAGCCTACCCATCCATCTGTCTAATAACATCTAGCCTTTGCTTATTTGGTGGACCTGTAATAAATTATGCTAAACCATTATTATTCTGACAATAATAATTTCCCTGTGTTGCGTGGTTCCATGTGCTAAATGTTTGCTGACTTGCACTGTCAGGGCTGCTTTCCATTGCTGACAGAGATGATGATAAATGACCATTGCTGGAGTGGCAGAAGGCAAGAGAGGCAGAAAATGGAGTCATTTATCATGAGATGACAGGTGTCAGTCAAGTGGCAAGTCTCTATGGAATTACTTTTTGTAGTTTTCAAATAAGTTGTTTTTAAGCAATGTTCTTCCCCGTTAAAAATGGCAATCAGATTGTAAAACTCGAGTATAAGGGACTTGGATGGAATTGGATTGAGGGGAAATTAATACAAGGGTTGGAAGAGAGAACAAGTTATTCTTTGCCCTCTACAACCCTAAGCAAACTTATTTAGATTCAATTACTATGACCCTTCTGGCTTTTACATATATAGTACACTCTGGTATAGTCTGGAGACATACCTGCCAACAGATAGAGACAAAAATGCCTTGGTTCATAGAACCCTAAAGGGGAAAAAAGACTAAACTGCAACTACCAAGATCCCCAAATTCTTACTCTTGGGATATTTGGTCAGGTGATCAGCAAACGTGTTCTTCCCAATTTGAATTTAAGACAACATAAAAATTTCTTTTTGTTTTGTTTCAGAAACACATAAAGAGAACTCATGCTAAACATCATACTGTGGAGGCTATTGAAACTTATTACCAGAGGTATGACCTGCCTGTCCCACTAGAGGGTATCCTAGCACCTACTAATTGTAATCATAATTATGAATAAATTAGGTCATTAAACTAATTTCCTATATAATATCCCAAGACGCTTTTATTCAAGCCTCAGTTTTAAGTAAGTTAATTTGTTGAGATTCCTAAATACTTAGTTTTGGAAATCTAAGTAAAGTGGTAAACCTGGTCTAGGGGATAGGGTGAGGATGTTTATGTAAATATGTCATATATAGATGTCTATAGAAAATATATAAAGTATAAAATCTCTCTTGGTCTTAAATATATGAAATGTTATGAATATGTAAATATATGTGGATGGATAGATAAATACATAGTAGAAACTACTTTTCCTTTTGTCTTCCTTGCAAAATTTAAAAAAGCATAATTGAAAATAAAAATGAATTATTGTGAAAAGTATTATGCTACCTCAGAGACTCTGGCCTAGGCACTTTAAGAACAGAAGGTGATTTATGTAAAATCATGTGAAAGTGTAACATGTACATTTCCCTATCTTCTTTCAGATTCCACAGAATTTTTTTATTTTAGATCAATAAGAACTAATTTTCCAACAACTGCATTTGAAAACAGATAAAAAGATAATTTAGGAAATTTCTTTAAAATGTTACTATGTAAAGGATTACTCTCTCTCTCTCTCTCTCTCTCTCTCTCTCTCTCTCTCTCTCTCTCTCTCTTTCTCTCTCTCTCTCTCTCTTTTTTTTTGGTGGGGGGCAATTGGGATTAACAATAATTGGTTTTCATTGCTTGATGTAAAAGTTATTTTCTTTAAATGTTTCAGCAGCATAATTGGATCATTCAGATAACTGGATGAACTCTATAATTAAAATATTACACCCTAAATTGACACATCTGAGCAACTTCTATGGCAAGTGATAGTATATCTGCAAATGCAGATGTATATTTGTATAGTGTTTTATGAATGAAATAAATACACAGGTATATGTATATAAAAGCCATTAGCCTAATATTTATACTTTTTAGATGTGAGAATTGACTCATTGAAAAGCTAATTCAAAATTAGCCCAAAACTAATTTTATCTTTCAGCATGTTACAGATGCTATAAGGATATGTTATTTTGAATTACAACAGATGATACCATCTAGGAAATGTATTATTTTTGTTATTATTGTTGTTGCAAGCACCTTTTAGCCTAATGATTTTTAACATTAAGATAACAAGGTCCATTTATATAGATTATATATAATATTTCTGAGAATGTCCAGAGAGATGATATTTCTAGATAACTATATAATTCATAAAGTGTTACAATTTGTAAATTCAGTCCAGGAAAAAACTCATGTCCTTGAAATTAACTTTGTAAATTATTAATTGCAAGCTCCTCCTAAGTTTGTTAAATAATGAATTTGGTACTTAATAGTAAATATTTTTCTGCATTTTCACCTGAATATTTAGTACATTTCATAAAAATCAAGAACATCCCCAAAGAGTGCACTAGATATATCTATAACTTTCAACAAAATGTCAAAGTTCTATTTGATTATTGTACAAAATGAATTCTATCTGTGTAGGATGTATATATTGATTGTAGTTTGTAATTCTGAATGGCCATTTATATGGAGGAAACTTTATATTTTTGGCCTGAATGATCCAGAGAGTGGTAATCAGGTTGGTGCTGCAGTATGAAACTGCTATACCTGGATTCATTGAATGAACTGGAGATGCTAAGTCTGGGCAATTGAAGAATTTGGGAAGGAAGGTGAGTGACACAAAATTGCTGCCTTCAGCATCTGAACAGTTGTTACATAAATTTGGTTGGGTCTGGGGAATATTATGAGGGCCAGTATGTGGAAATTACAGAGACAAATTTCTGGCTTAATGAAAAGTAAGAAAAACTGCCTAATAATTAAGGTTATCAAAAAGAATTACTTTCCTCTACTATGTAAGTTTGCCATCACTAGAGGGTTTAAAGGCAGGCTTAATGACTATTAGAAGTGAGAATGTTTTGGATAAGATATATATTGTGGGATGGGGTCCAGAGCAGATGACCTCTGACATTTTTACTCACTTTTGAGTTCTATGATTCTGTGCTTATTTATTAAAGAGGGAATGAAGAGTAGCTTTATTGATGAGATCACTGTATAACAAATATTGAGGATTGCTGAACATTGTTGCAATTATCAGCTAATCTGTTACAAATAGAGGATCAACCTTGACCTGGAATTACTTTATTGTCCCATTTTAAATTATTGTCTGAAGAGGTATTTAGAGAAAGGAGGAAAAATAGTTAAATACCAAATGACCAGATTTCTAAAAATAAGTTTATAAGTTTACAAATTTCTTTCCTGGATTATTCAAAATACCATAATTGTGTAGGCTTAATCTAAATATATCACATCTCTGTTTCTTTATTCCTTATTTTTATTATGAGCCATATTATTATATATAATTATATACATATACACATACATACATAATTATATACATATGCATAATATAATACATATTATTATGTAAAGAATAGAATATATAGCCACATATTATGTTCATAAATTTTTTGGTTACACTGTAGATCTGCTTCAGACTGTGTTGTGCAAAAATCTGTGTTGTATATAAAAAAGTAGAATTTACAAAATTATCTGAACAGTTCAGACCAGAGGCTGGACACCCCACCTTCAATAAAAAGGCAATACTAGATTATCCATATGATTCAAGAACATTATTTGTGGGTTTATGATGGCACGAACAAGATACACCTGTTTCTGTATCTATATTTAAAGTTATATCAATGCATGCCAAGTGTGTTGCATATAAAGTCATGAAATTTAAGAAATTACCAGGACAGTTCAGGACAGTCCTCCATAATTGTAAAAACAAACACTTCTGTTGATACTAAATAAAAGGTGAATCAAAGGAATTTATATTTGATTTCGAGAGTCTTTTTTGTATTTTTGAGTGTTTCTGTTTTGCACGCATTTGAACAAAACAATTGAATCAGATTTGTAAAATATAGAATATAATGATTTGCTGATAGATCACTTGGTGTTTTATAAGACATTTTTCTTATACAACTTGATAAGTTAATGTAAATATTCTCATTTTACAGATGAGGAAACTGAGATTGAGAAAGATGAAGTCATTTGCTCAAATAGTGATTTTTCAGAAGCAAGACTCAAATCTAGGTCTCTGACTCCCATTCCAGTGTTATTTCTGTTATATCATTTTTCAGCCTTCCTCCTTATAATTTTTTACAAATCAAATTACCAAATGAGGCACATTTATAAAGTAATTAGCAGAATGCCTTGCATATAAAAGTTTCTTATTATTGCTTGTTCCCTTCCATCTTTACATGCTTACTTCATACTGGGGAAAGATTATGTTTTCTTAAAGAAAAAAAAAAGATTATGTTATTTTTCAGATTTATGTAAAATACCTACCATTTTTCTAGGACAGAGAAGTAAAATCATTTGTTGGTCTATATTTTCCAGATGGGTGATTGAGGAGGCAGATTGTTTTGGTTTAAATATTCTTATAGTTTTTATAAATCTAGAATAAACACAGTTCTTATTTACATCAAAGGGAGATAAGTCAATCAAATGAAAACATCAATGAAAATTTGAAAGCAAGATTTGATGTAGATTGAGTATTGTTAGTATTTGACAGATAGTAGAGAAAATTCACTATATTCAGGTAATGAAGGAATAGTTTTGTTGTGGTTTTTTTCCCCCAGTAGGCATGGAGAAGGAGTTAGTTAATTGGATAAATTTCTTTAATTCTTAGCTATACTTCACTATGTTTTTGTTTGTTTATTTTAGAAACAACCTCAGGGATGATTTTTAAAAATGATGCTTTATCCTTTCAAGTGTACTGATGTTTCTGTCCGAGGGGGAAAAGGGGTGGTGGAGAAGCCTTTGTCAGTGTTTGTTCATACATATTCCGTTGGATAAAAAAGAAAAAGAATTTGCCAAACTCTTATCAACATATTAGTCCCTTTTTATGGGGTCATCTTTTTGGAGCAGTAGAAAATCAGAATTATTTGAATCTAATTTGGATATACACATATAGAAACATCAAATCTTCCCATGTGCATATGATTAATTTTAATAATTTATATCATTACATATCATTTTAAGATTTATAAAATACTTTACATATATCATTGAATTTGATGATCACAACAACCATAGAAAATAAATGCTTTTATTATCCCTATTTGACAGTGAAAGAAACTGAGTCAACTAGTAATTATTAAACATCTATGCTAAGTTAGCACTGTGCTTAAACATGAGGCTACTGAGAAAGGCAAAGCATGGTCTCCTGCTCTTAAGGATATCACTGTCTAATGAGAGATACAACATGAGACCTATAATATACAAACAAGATATATAATGGCTATAGTGTGAGTAGTCTTAAAATGAAGGCACTAAATTTAGAGAAGACTGGAAAGTCATCTTGCAGAAGATAGTGTTTTAGCTGGAACTTGAAGAAATCAGGGAAGCTGAGAGGCAGAGATAAGGAAGATTATTTCACATATTGATGTCAGCCCAAGAGAGGAAGACCCAGTCTCCAAAAAATAATATAATAATAATAATTAAATAAGATTGGTTTTTGAAGATTGATTTACAATGGAACAGAATTCCAAAGTTATAAGGGACTTTAGTGGCCATCTAGCCTAACTCATGCCCCAAAAACTTATGGCCATTCTACTTTTTTCCTGAAATTATCTAATAAGAGGAAACCCACTACTATCCCAAATAGACTATTATGCATTTATCTAATTCTATTCATAGTGAAGTATATTTTTCTTATATAAAGCCTCAGTTTGACTTTTTACATCTTCTGTCCTTTGCTCCTTTTAACAAATCCATTGGTGATGAATCATAAGTATAAGACTTTTGAAGTTAAGTCCTAATCATGGGTCATCTATACTTGAAATAGAAATTGCAGGATTCTGAAGAATTTTATTCATGCTTTTCTTTAATGTTGCAGTCTTTTCATTGTATATAAAGTTTTAACTCATTTTGCATTTTTCAATGTCTCAAACTAATAATGATGTTTTGCTTTAAGAACTGTGTAACTTTAGCCTTTTTAGAGGATTTTTAAAAATAAGAATATCCATAGGAAAATTGTTGGGGGCAAATTTCTCAACCTCCTTTTACAACAGATTGAGGAAGGTTTATAAAATTATTGTCCTAAATACTTGTTGTTTGCCATATGTGGCAAATTAGCCAATGAAATGTGATGTCATGAGAATTATTACAGGATATTTTGATTTTAAGATGATTTATATTTTTATTTTTATGATGATTTATGAGTCAATTTAGTATATTTCAATAAAACCTAACTATTAAGCACTCACTGTATGCAAGCCACCATGCTTGGCTCTATAAATCCAAAGACAAAATTGAAATAGTTCTGAACTTCAAGAAGCTTTTATTATTCTGGGAGATTATTAGATGCCACAAATAAATTCAAGTTGTCCCAGAAATCTTAGTTTAATTTTAAGCTGCTAAATTTAACTAGCCTTAAAATGTGCTATGACTTTTGGGATATTCTGTATATTACATGGCAATTGGATGAGAGAGAGAGAGAGAGAAAGAAAGACTAAATATATCAGATTAGGGTTAAACAGGGAAATCAGAGGAAGCATCATAGGAAAAGTGTAACTTGAGATGTACCTTAAGAGAAGATAAGGATGGTGTTGAAGAGGAAGTGCATTCCAGGCAAAGGACAATGATATGAAGGTGGGATATCCCAGTTTAACTGACTTTTTGATTGACTGCCTAGAGTATATTGTTGAAAGGTTTTCAATCTGGTTTGATTCTTGATGCATTCTCTCTCTCTCTCTCTCTTTTTTTTTAAATAACTTTTTATTGACAGAACCCATGCCAGGGTAATTTTTTACAGCATTATCCCTTGCACTCACTTCTGTTCCGATTTTTCCCCTCCCTCCCTCCAACCCCTCCCTCAGATGGCAAGCAGTCCTTTACATGTTAAATAGGTTACAGTATATCCTAGATATAATATATGTGTGCAGAACCAAACAGTTCTCTTGTTGCACAGGGAGAATTGGATTCAGAAGGTATAAATAACCCGGGAAGAAAAGCAAAAATGCAAGCAGTTTATATTCATTTCCTAGTGTTCTTTCTTTGGGTATAGGTGCTTCTGTCCATCCTTGATCAACTGAAACTGAATTAGCTCTCTTTATCGAAGAGATCCACTTCCATCAGAATACACCCTCAAACAGTATCGTTGTTGAGGTATATAATGATCTCCTGGTTCTGCTCATTTCACTTAGCATCAGTTCATGTAAGTCTCACCAGTCCTCTCTGTATTCATCCTGCTGGTCATTTCTTACAGAAAATAATATTCCATAACATTCATATACCACAGTTTACTCAACCATTCTCCAATTGATGGACATCCATTCATTTTCCAGCTTCTAGCCACTACAAATAGGGCTGCCACAAACATTTTGGCACATATAGGTCCCTTTCCCTTCTTTAGTATCTCTTTGGGGCATAAGCTCAGTAGAAACACTGTTAGATCAAAGGGTATGCACAGTTTGATAACTTTTTGAGCATAGTTCCAAATTGCTCTCCAGAATGGCTGGATGAGCCATTTCCACCAACAATGTATTCTTGATGCATTCTCAAAAGGTTTAGCATGTAATTAAAGACATCTTCCCTCCACCACTGTACTATAATTCCTAGGTTATCCCATAAAATGTGAGAAATGTGGGCTTTTTCTATTTTTAGGGGTGAGCAGTTGAGTATTCTCAGATGCTTTCATTTTAGACTATGGTTCCCTTTTTATGATTCCATGACTCATTATGGGAACTTTTTAAAGAATTAATTATTTTTATTATGGATATCAACAAACTTGAACATTTGAATATATAAATAACATTAAAAAGAAGTTATATAAGAAACTGTGAACTTCTGTTGTGGGTAATTTGCATTTTTATTTTATTTATTCTACAAGCATTTATTTTTATTTATTCATTCATTAAAACTTTTTATTATCAAAACATATGCATGGGTAATTTTTCAACATTGCCCTTTGCCAAACCTTCTGTTCCAAATTTTTCCCTCCTTCCCCCACTCCCTCCAATGGTAGGTAGATGGTAGGTAGTCCAATACATGTTAAATATGTTAAAATATATGTTAAATCAATATATATATATATATATATATATATATATATATATATATATATATATATACATACACACACACACACACACACACACACATATATATTTATACAGTTATCTTGCTGCACAGGAAAAATTGGATCTAGAAAGAAAGAAAACAAACCTGAGAAGGAAAACAAAAATGCAACCGAACAATAGCAGTAAGAGTGAAAATGCTATGTTGTGGTCCACACTCATTTCCCATAGTCCTCTCTCTTAATTTGCATTTCTCTGATCAATAGTGATTTGGAGCACCTTTTCATATGACTAAAAATAGTTTCAATTTCTTCATCTGAAAATTGTCTGTTCATATCCTTTGACCATTTATCAATTGGAGAATGGCTTGATTTTTTATAAATTTGAGTCAATTCTCTATATATTTCGGAAATGAGGCCTTTATCAGAACCTTTGAATGTAAAAATGTTTTCCCAGTTTATTGCTTCTCTTCTAATCTTGTCTGCATTAGTTTTGTTTGTACAAAAGCTTTTTAATTTGATATAATCAATTTTTTTAAATTTTGTGATCAATAATGATTTCTAGTTCTTCTTTGATCACAAATTCCTTCCTCCTCCACAGGTCTGAGAGGTGAAGTATCCTATCTTCTTCTAATTTATTTACAATCTCATTCTTTATGCCTAGGTCATGAACCCATTTTGACCTTATCTTGGTATATGGTGTTGAGTGTAGGTCCATGCCTAGTTTCTGCCATGCTGGTTTCCAATTTTTCTAGCAGTTTTTATCAAATAGTGAATTCTTATCCCAAAAGCTGGTGTCTTTGGGTTTGTCAAACACTAGATTACTACAGTCATTGACTATTTTGTTCTATGAGCCTAACCCATTTCACTGATCAACTGCTCAATTTATTAGTTAGTATCAACTAGTTTTGATGACCACTACTTTAGCCCACCTTCTTTTCCATTTTTTCATTAATTCCCTTGAAATTCTTGACCTTTTGTTCTTCCAGATGAATTTTGTTATTATTTTTTTCTAGGTCAGTAAAATAGTTTCTTGGGAGTTTGCTTGATATAGTGTTGAAATCCTTACTAACTGCTAACTAATTAGAGTTGATCTAATCTTACAAGAAGATGTTTTGGCCAGAACCTGAAACAAGGTACTAAGTAGAACTAATCAATACAAGGCTTGTGTTCACACCTTTACTCATTGGAGTCCACAAGTATGCCAGCTTCACAAAGTACACTTTCTAACTTCAAGGGAGTCCACGCCTCCCTTTAAGAGCTTTAAGCTCATTGGGCCAGAGAGCACTATGGGAGAAAACCCATAATCCCATTCTCTCAGAAGAGGCAGATAAAAGGCCAGCAATGAGGGATCTATGGCAGAATACATTTTTTCCTCTTGGCTGGCTGATCGCGCTGGACTCGAGAGGAACGACTCTGGTGCAGAGAACACTTTGACGGATTTCAGTGGAGCTACGCCAGAAGCCCTCTCTCCGCGGCAAGTTGGTGGCTGGGCTCCCCAGAAGGAGATAAAAGAGACCTTCCATCTCTGTCTTGGTTGGAGGCAGAAGAAAGCAGAGGCAGAGGCTGAAGGACAGAACTTTTGGATTTGGAGACATCCGAAGGGCTCTAAGCCTCTAAACAGGCTGTGCTTTGAGAAGAACAAACTCCAACATTTGAATTCATAACAATATAGCACTAAATAAATAGATTAGTTTGGGTAGTATTGTCATCTTTATTATATTCACTCACCCCATCCAAGAGCACTTAATATTTTTCCAGTTGTTTAGATCTGACTTTATTTGTATAGAAAGTGTTTGCAGTTTTGCTCATATAGTTCCTGACTTTCCCTTGACAAATAGATTCCCAAATATTTGATACTATCAGCAGTTATTTTAAATGGAACTTCTCTTTGTATCTTTTGCTGTTGGATTTTGTTAGTGATATATAAAAATACTGTTGATTTATGTGGATTTATTTTCTATCCTGCAATCTTGTTAAAGTTGTGAATTATTTCTAATACTTTCTAATAATCTCTGAGATTTTGTAAGTATACCATCATATCATATGCAAAGAGTGATAATTTGTTTTCCTCATTACATAATCTAATTCCTTTAATTTCTTTCCCACCTCTTGTTGCCAAAGCTAGCATTTCTGATATAATATTGAATAGTAATGGTGATAGTGGACACTCTTGTTTCACTCCTGATCTTATTGGGAATGGTTCCAGTTTATCCCCATTATATATGATGCTTACTGATAGTTTTAAATAGGTGCTACTGACTTTTTTAAGCAAAAGTGTATTTATTTTAGTTTGCATTTTTAAAAGTGTATGTTAAATTAAACACAATAATATCAAATTGCTCTGCATGTCTATGTCCCCTTCTGAATTTCCTTCTGCTCTTTTATGTGAATTTTAAAAATTTTTATTTATTTATTTTTAACATACTTCGCTTCAGTCTTCTTATATCTATAAGAAACATAAAGCCTCCCTTTCCTTTTTCATGGGACTGTGAGAGTCAAATGTGAGTACATTTTAATATGCTTTAAAAAGCACAATGTTCTAGCTGGCCTGTATGTATCTTGTATAAACATATTTGTTTATTTGTCTCATATATTAGAATGTAAACTCTTTGAGATGACTTTTTTTAAGAGTATGGGCAAACACAAAGAAATCTTAAAGAAGAGAAAGGGACCTGTATGTGCAAGAATGTTTATGGCAGGTCTCTTTGTAGTGGCCAGAAACTGGAAACCAAGTGGATGCCCATCAATTAGAGAATGGCTGAATAAATTGTGGTATATGAATATTATGGAATATTATTGTTTGGTAAGAAATGACCAGTAGGAGGATTTCAGAAAGGCCTGGAGAGACTTACATGAACTGATGCTGAGTGAAATGAGCAGGACCAGGAGATCATTATATACTTCAACAACAATACTATATGATGATCAATTCTGATGGACCTGGCCATTCTCAGCAATGAGATGAACCAAATCTGTTCCAATAGAGCAGTAATAAATTGAACCAGCTATACCCAGTGAAAGAACTCTGGAAGATGACTATGAACCATTACATAGAATTCCCAATCCCTCTATTTTTATCCACCTGCATTTTTGATTTCCTTCACAGGCTAATAGTACACTATTTCAAACTTCAATTCTTTTTGTACAGCAAAATAACTGTTAGGGCATATATGCTTATATTGTATTTAATTTATACTTGAACATACTTAACATGTATTGGTCAACCTGTCATCAAGGGGAGGGGATGGGGGGAAGGAGAGGAAAAATTGGAACAAAAGGTTTGGCAATTGTCAATGCTGTAAAATTACCCATGCATATAACTTGTAAATAAAAACCTATAATAATAATAAAAAAAAAAGAGTATGGGCAAACAAATTCTGATAAAAGCAATCCATTCCTTTTCAGAAAACAGCTAAAGCACATCAGAACAATTGTCATTTTTCCTTCACAAATCAAAGGACTGGAACCAAGCATTTAACCTAATGCCTAATATAACAGAATAAATATTAATAAATTAATTAATAAATATTTGTTGACTGATTAACTATAATCATCCAATCATGGGAACATTAGCTTGTTGGTAGCTAGGCTGGTCAGAAACACCTTAGTTCAAATCTGGCCTCAAAAATTTCCTAGCTGATTGACTGTAAACAGTCAATTAACTTCTGTCCCAATTTACTCATTTATAAAACAGAAGTAATCATAACATCTACCTCTCAATGTTATTAGAAGTTCGAGATAATAATTATGAAGTGTTTGGCACAGTGCCTTGAATGTAGTAAACAGTAAATACTAGGTATCATTGTTATTGTCATCGTCATCATCATAACCTTTATATCTTAGACAAGACCAAAAGAGTCAATTGTTTTAATTTTCTGTAGCTCCTTAAAAATGGCACCATGAAAAGTGGGACTGGTGTTCTTAGCCTCTAGCTTTTGCTGAGATTTTGGAAAATGTGACCAATCTATTCTTTTCTTTCTGTGTCCAATTAGAAGTGTGGGTACACAAACACTGATAATCAAGGTATTCATTCTTTCTCAGAAAACAATTAAAGGATCATTAATATATCAGAGCAATTTGTCATTTTTCCTTCTTAGATTCAGGTACTGAAACCAAGTTCTACACATAACAGAATTTTATTGGACTTTATTAGATGAGAAAACTGTAGATTATACTTTCTTAAGTTTTAGGGTTTTTCTGTTGTTTAATAGTAGAGAAGCATATAATTTTAAAGAAAGCTATGAGTAATAACCTGTAGACAAATTTTAAAATCCATCCCAAATCTTTACTGCTATATTTGACCTTTTCTACTCATATTTTAATGTGTTATTTTGTGTGTATATGCATGTGTGTGGGTAGATGGGAGAGAGAAAAAACAAGCTTCCTTGTCCATATTTGGATATGATCTAGGAATTGTAATACTTTTTTTTGTTTCTGGACCTCTCCCTTCCATTGCTATGCCAAACATGTCAAACATTTGTTGGATGGATTGAATTGAAATGTGAAAGAGAAAAGAGCAACATAGCATTTGCAAAAAAGACATCTATATATGTAAATACTGCTAAATTAGATGGGACCAGAGGATTCCTCATTACTGGATATATCCTAATTTCAATAAAACTAAAATCTCGAGTTAGAGGATTACGAATCAAGTTTATAATACATTCGCTTGGGTCTGCATAACCATGATCTTTGATTGAGCCATATAATAAGAAGTCATTCAATAGTAATTTATAGACTATGTAGAGGTCAATTTCTCAGCTCAGATATAAAAAGTTTGTGACTTGTCCTGGATTGCATTAGTAAATGGTAATGATAAGATTTGGATCCAAGCCCTCTAATTCCAAATCCTGTGCTCTTAGCCATTCTACCACTTGGTGGAATTTATTTTAGCAATCTCAAAGTAATCACATTCAGTTAATTAGATGTTACAATAGCTATATTTAATTCAGTCTCAATTCAACAAGTTTTTAGAAAGCACTGGGTATATGCAAGGCACTAGAAAGTTGCAAAAATACATTTTGTAATCTTTGCCCTTAAGGCATTTACAGTCTAGTAAAATACATTTATAAAAATATAAATACATTTATAAAAATCCCACAAAAAACTATAATGTAAACAGAACTAGGAGTAGGATTAGGTAGACAAATGCCTAGGATTTTCTTTATGGGGATAATGAGGGGTGGCATGCAACAAGAGATGGCTTTTGTTATTACTTACAATAAATGCACATATTTTTAATGCCAGAAATTCTTACTTTCCCAGGCAATAGGTGTATCTTTTGGAAGAATTCGGTCCACAGGCCCCTATGAAAGCTTTCTCTGAAGGGTAGTAAGGCAGCCAGCACCAAGGAGAGGGGGTGAGAGGTAAATGACCATAAAGAATGGCATGACCTTTTGTGGGCAGACCCACCATTCTGTCTCATCTCTGATGCTATACTTATTCAGAAGAGACTATTCAAACTCATACTTCACCTCACTATATTGAAACATCAGTTCAATCATAGTTACTTGTCTAAATTAAATAGTTTACTTGAGCTGTTCTTTCAGTTTAATCAAAATGGTTGATATGGGTTGTGTATATTGACACATCTAAAGTCCATCAAGTCATTTCACATTTTTTGAAAATTCCTGTCCTCTTCTTTTGCTGCATGCCCAATAAGAGGCATTAAATTTTTTTTTATATCACCTCTGATGCTTTAATATGTACTTTCCCTTCTCTTAGGAGGTAAGTTTCTTTAAATTATGCTAAAGATCACTCCACAATCCAACAAGCATTTATGTTTACTAAATGCTGGGAGCAGAAATAAAGACAAAAACAATACCTGCCCTCACACAGCTTGCAATTCAAGTCTACTAGCAGGGAAGTATGGGAAAGACTACAAGCAGAGAATTATGTACAAACAAAATATATGCAGAATAAATCGGAGATAATCTCAAAGGAAAAAGCTTAGCATTAGTGATAATTGGGAAAGATTCTTTAAAGCTAAATTTAAGTTAAAATTGATCTAAAATTCTTTGTAATCTCTGCCCTTTACTATGTTAACCACTTGCTTCCATTTCACAGCTAAAATACATGTTTATAAGTGTAATTTTTGTGTAATATTTCCTAATTGCAAAATTATTCATGGTTTGTCATTTAGCACCTAACCAATTGAAAACAATGGCTTTAACTCAGACTCAAACACTATAAGATAAATGTTTCCAACCTCTATATTTGACTAGAAATATTTTCCGTTTTCTTAATGAAATAATAAAATGGCAAAATTAAATGAAACTTGAGAAATTAACTAAAGTGTCTACTTACAATAATACCTACTTGTCTATAATAATCCCAACCAATGGACAGAAGGAATAAACTTTATTAAGCACCTATTTTATGTGCAGTTACTTTGCTAAGGACTTTACAAATATTATCTTGATTCTCACAACAATCTTGTTAAGTATGAGCAATTATTATCCACATTTTACAGTTAATGAAATTGTAGTTGAAGGACTTAATTAGGAATACCCAGTCTGAAGAGGAAAAAAAAAAGATGTTAGCCATGAAGTCAGCTAACTATAATTTTATATAAATATAAGACAAATATTTCCAACTTCTATTTTATATTTAATGAGAAATATTTTTCCATTTTTTCCTTTTCTCAATGAAATCATAAAATTAGAAGGTTTCTGAGAAATTATCTCCTCTGGTATCTAGTTATATAAAATGTCTTTAATAATTCCAACTGATGGACAGAAGGAATAAACTTTTATTAAGCACCTATTTTGTATAGGCACTTGGCTAAGGACTTTACAAATACTGTCTTGATTCTTATAACAAGCTTGTTAGGTATGTGCCATTATTATCCATATTTTATAGTTAAGGAAGCTGTAGATGAATTTATTTAGGAAAACCCAATCTGAAGAGGAAAAAAAAATGTTAGTCATGAGATCAGCTAAGTTACCTATTTCAGAGATAGCTAATCAGTAAACATTTGTTTGAACAGTATGTCTTAATAAGTTAGAAAGAAATGTTTGGGAAAAGCTAATGAAAAATTGTGAATAACTGGCTCCCTAGTGAAGATGCTGCATCTCAAACTGTAAGAACTAACTTATTCCCTTATTCCCTTTGAGAACATTGGCTAGCTTTAGTGAGATGCATTTTAAGCATATTTCTTAAGAAATAAGCTGCTGTTATTTGTTTAACTTGTTTATAGGATACACAGTGGCATTACATTTAAAGGTTTTAGTCTACTTCAAACCATTTATTGTGTATTATAAAGGGGCTCATCTTAAGATGTGATAAGGCTTTTCGGAGTCTTTAGAAGTTTTTCTACTAAGAGATTGTGTTTTTCCAAATGAGTTCAATTGGTTTGTTTGCTTTATAATTTTTTGTTGTTGTTGTTGTTTTACAAAGACCTTCAGGGAGACTGGTATATTTGCTCAACCCACCTCCAGAGAGCTAGTTACTGATGATTTAAGATAAGTTGTTTTTTTTTTTTGTATTTGTTATCCCCAACCTTCATTATTATATTAGCATTCTTTAACTAGGTTTCAGTCTGGCATTTGCCCAGGAGAAGCATATACACAGGGGATGCTAACATGTCTACACTGGCCTTTTCTTGTCAGTGGAAAACCATCTGGCTTTCTCTTGTCTAGGTACCTGAGTGGAGTGATGAAAGATGGAACAGCCCCTGTGCTTTTGGAGCTGGCCAATGAGGTAATCTGATTTTATTATATATATATATATATATGTGTGTGTGTGTGTGTGTGTGTGTGTGTGTGTGTGTGTGTGTGTATTTTTTTTTTTCCAAACCTGTTTAAAACCTAAGGGGCAAATCTAGAGTAACTTGGAAATGTAATTAACCTTAAAAAAAAAAAAAAAAGTTTCAAGGCATATTAGACATTTAAAATTATTCCCTAGTCTCTTAGTACTTAAAATAATTGGACAAAGAACTTCATTTATTAATAAACCAGTTAATATAATTAGTCTCCTTTCTTCAAGGCAAATGTGTGTGTGTGTGTGTGTGTGTGTGTGTGTGTGTGTGTGTGTGTGTTTTAAGATACTCAAGATTTTTTATTTTGGCTGAAATTTTGAAAATATCTAAAGATGTGTATTCTTAGCATACATTGTGCTAATTTTTTAATGTATACTTATGTTAACTAGAGAGAGATTTTGTAAAGACTTACTTGAAATTATAAAAATAGTGAAGGGACTTAGACATTTGATGTTAAAGATATAGCATTTGCTTGATTCTTATTCTCATTAGAAAAAAAGATACAATGCCAATTATTGTCCCATTTTTTTGCTTGAAAAAGCAGAATATTTTTATTATTAATGCCAAGCATAAGATGATTTATTGATTTTTTTTGGTTGTTATTAACTCTTAACTGTTAACTGTTTGGGGAAATAAACAGTAATTTGTGTTTAAAAAGGAACCCCCAAAGACTTCTCTTGAATGAGAAAGATATATTTTTAAAAAGTTCCTAATAGTTGCATAGAGCATGCTGAAAAAAATAAAATATTTAGCTCTTAAACTTTAAAATATTTATCTACCATAATAAGAGCAATACAATATTTAGCCTGACTTGGAACTGCTTATGCAGCCCTCATAGGGATAAAATGAAATGTACACTGTTTTGTGTTGCATTATAATGGAAAACATAGAAGTAAGGCAGAAAATGTGTGTTTGCATTAAAGATGACTTGGTACCGTTAACATTAGTGTTGCAGTAGCAGCAAGTTCTACATGTTATATTAGCCAGGAAGGATGGCTTCTCTCACAGCTTCTGTCTGATGTACACTGCCGCAGTCAGCAAATGAGCAATTACTTATCAGTTACCAGAAGATTTTAATAGTCTAGGAAATGTCTACACACTCTCATAGTAGAGTTAAACCAGATGATAGATTTCTTCCCCCTCTCTTCTAGCAAAATTGGTATATTTTGTTTTACACACTTTTTTTTCCCTTGAAAGCAGAGTGTATTTCTCTTCTTATTTTTAATGTACTCTAAGTTGAAGTACTTTTGAGTCAAGGAATATTATTTCATTGAATAGCTTGGAATCTTTGATGTTTTGATGAGTATAAAGATAGCATGGTTGATTCTGCGCGTAATAACATATAAGGCTTCCCAAATTAAAGTAGCTGTTTAGAAATGATGGCATAAATGACATATGCATTTTGTACAATGAAATTTTAGCATTCCATTTAAAATTTCTTTGAACCAGCCTGCTTCCTCAATCTCCTCCATTTTTATAATATGATGTAAAAATGTTAATCATACCAATGTGTTACTCTTTCATCCACACCAATGAACCTTTGTGATGCTTCTGAAAGACTTTAGTCAATTTCATAGTAAAATTTCGCCAAAGAAAAGGAAGTAGCATTATTTAAACAATTTGTGGCTATGGCTGCACATTGGTGCAGAAGAGGACAATGCTAACTGTGAGTTTTGCTAATGCATTAGGGAAATGTGGCAATAACTGGTACCAGATTACTGCTTCCAAACAACCAAGCTGCCATTTTTATGCGATAGTTAATATTTAAATGACAGACTCCTGCATCTGCTGACGATTGATGCAATGGTAATACTTTATGAGTCAATATATATTTAATCAGTGGAAACTGTAAAAATTGATGAGAAATATATAACGTAGGTGCATTATAGTGTGGAACAGCTCTTTTAAATAATAAGAGTACTGTATTATTGTTGATTTGAGGGGTAGGGGATATTTGTGGCTGTTGTTTTTAAAAATGTCTTTACATTGGTTATCTAACAGTAATGCTAAAAATAAGAATTTTTAAAATTTCACTTTGTTAAGAATAATAAAATCAGTCATTCTGTTCTTTCCATACAAATATTTTCAAGTGAGATTTGAAGCACTATGAATTTTACTTACATGCTAAATTCTGACATGAAGCATGATGGCCCTATTTCAGAGAAAGATGGACACATGATTAATATGAAAATTAGGGAGATGCAAGTACCTGAACTAATAAGGTAGTCCTTATTCAGGCTGGACTACCTCCAGTAATTTCACCATTTTTCATGTGTCAGCTCTGATGTGGGTTACTGGAAATAAGCAGCTCCGTGGAAAGCATTTCTTTCTACTTGGGGAATTTAAGGGCATCCAAGTACATACATATTTGAAAAAACTGTATGTACAAATGAAGCCAGCCTT